>NC_066583.1:512868391-513518391 GCF_024323335.1 Lathyrus oleraceus
TAATTGTAACACCCTTCTACCCCAAACGACATATTTAAAGAATTTATCAGAGTACAACATGTAGAAGAGTTTACATTTCATTCAACTTAACACTCATCACTTTACAACATAAAAATATTTCCTTTATTTTAATAAAACTTCGCAGCGGACAACAACACAATTAACGATTTATAAAAATGTTTCAACAAACATATCAATAATTTAGTCTTCATACACAACTTAATAATAATATAATCTCTATTGAATCCCATAACCCCGGTGTCACATGACCAGAGCATTGACTCGACTCTGTAGAATAACTCTACACTTATTCTTCACCTCAACAAAAGCTACTCCTCATTATCTGCACATTGCTCATCATAGATGAACATAAACAACTGCAGAAGGGGTGAGAATTACATTATTAAACAATAATATAACGACAGAATATAATATGAATAATTTGCACATATGTCACACGGATCATCACAATCATCATTATAATCAACAAACTCATGAATATCAACAAAAAACACATCAATTGCAATACACACACCCATGCATGACTCAACACGACTCGGTATAACCATTTTGTGACCACTACAGGATCACTACTCCCAGATCACCACCATAGAATCCGAGTTCCCCATAAGGAACCAAGCCTCTCAACAAGCCCGGAGTCAACAACATCATTGGAACTCAGTCCGTTCGTCACTAGGCATCGGCCTTTCATGAATGCATGCACATCAAAAACATGCATCATAATCAACATAGCAACAACAACATCATATAGTCATGTTATCATCTTCATTAATAGCATGACATACAACTCAACAAACACAACAACATTACAACGATATCACATCTGGGAGTTTAAAACGCGAAAGCTGTCCGTCAAACTGATATGGCGAACGCCGTTAGGCTAATGGTGAACGCCATTAGCGTTAACGCTCCTATTCTGGAAAAACTGTCTGTCAAACTGATATGGCGAACGCCGTTAGGCTAATGGTGAAACGCCTTTAGCGTTAAACGCTCTTATTCTGAAAACTGTCTGTCAAACTGATATGGCGAACCCGTTAGGCTAATGGTGAACGCCATTAGCGTTAAACGCTTTTATTCTGAAAACTGTCTGTCAAACTGATATGGCGAACGCCGTTAGGCTAATGGTGAACGCCATTAGCGTTAAACGCTCTTATTCTGAAAAAGGCCCAAATGGCGAGCGCCAAAGGCATAATGGCGAACGTCATTTGGCTGTTATGTGCATAAACAAGATTTTAAGCGCAGAAACAGTGGACGCGCGGCTTCTAAGCCTACAACCCAATATCAACATTTACAATCATACATACACAACATACTTCGATTACAATGTATATAACGCCACCATACTCACAGATCGGACAATTTCTCTCAAAAACCACAACTTTCCCAATCTCCCTAAATTCCCCAAATTTATCAACAACCCAATCCTATATCATGTAATTGCTCGCATATTATCGCTTAATAAGGTTCAGACCCCTTACCTCTTTGGATTGAAGGAAGCTCTGAGCAATCTTTGGTCTTTTCCTCTCCTTCTCTTTCTCTTCAGCGCTTCTCCCTTTTCTGACTCTGAGGCAAAATACGTGAAAATGAAAACCTTCAGTTATCTCCTTTGGCCTCTTTTACCCAATTCCACTTTTACCCTTCCACTCTTCATATTCCAATTATATTATTTATTTAATTATTATTAACAAAATAATATCTATAATAATATAAAATAATAATAATATAATCCAATAATTCAACTTATTTAATTAAATTAATAAAATACTATTAACTCAATTAAATAATTCTCTTATTTTAATCGGGGTGTTACAACTCTCCCCACTTTAGAAGTTTTCGTCCTCGAAAACATACCTCAAGCAAATAGAGCCGGATACGACTCCTTCATCTGATCTTCACGCTCCCAAGTCAAGCTCTCACCAGCTGGACCTCCCCAAACAACTTTCACTAGAGCAATTTTCTTACCTCTCAGGGTCTTCTCTTCTCGGTCATCTATCCGAATTGGCAACACCTCAACGGTCAAATTATCCCTCACCTGGATATCATCCAACTGAACAACATGCGACGGATCCGCAATATACTTTCTTAACTGAGATACATGAAACACGTCATGCAGATTAGAAAGCGACGGCGGTAAAGCTATCCGATACGCCACTTCCCCAACCCTCTTCAAAATCTGATACGGACCCACAAACCTCGGAGTAAGCTTTTTAGACTTTAAAGCTCTACCCACACCTGTCGTCGGAGTAACTCTCAAGAACACATGATCTCCCTCTTGGAACTCAAGTGCTTTTCTCCTCTTATCATGATAACTCTTCTGACGACTCTGAGAAATCTTCATCTTCTCCTGAATCATCTTAACCTTTTCAGTCGTCTGCTGCACAATCTCAGGTCCGAGTACAACACTCTCACCCGACTCATACCAACACAATGGAGTTCTACACCTCCTACCATACAATGCTTCATATGGAGCCATACCGATACTAGCATGAAAACTATTATTATAAGTAAACTCCACCAACGGCAAATAACTATCCCAAGAACCACTCTGCTCCAACACACAAGCTCTCAACAAATCCTCCAAGGATTGGATAGTTCTTTCAGTCTGACCGTCAGTCTGAGGATGATAAGCTGAACTCAACCTCAACTTAGTCCCCAACGCTTTCTGCAAACTTTCCCAAAATCTAGAAGTAAATCTGGGATCTCTATCAGACACAATACTGGATGGAATACCATGCAGCCTCACTATCTCCTCAATATACAACTCTGCCAACTTCTCTAAAGAGTGATTAATCTTCATCGGCAAGAAATGCGCCGACTTAGTCAATCGATCCACAATCACCCAAATAGAATCATTACCTTTCACCGTCCTCGGCAGTCCCGTCACAAAATCCATGGAAATGCTATCCCACTTCCATTCAGGAATCTTCAAAGGTTGCATCATACCTGTCGGTTTCTGATGTTCAATCTTTGACTTCTGACAAGTCAAACAGGCATACACAAACTTAGCAACATCTCTTTTCATACCCGCCCACCAAAACAATTTCTTCAAATCTTGATACATTTTAGTTGCACCTGGATGGATACTCAATCCACTCCTATGGCCCTCTTCAAGAATACTCTTTTTCAATTCAGACACCTCAGGAACACAAACTCTACCTTTAAATCGCAGGATGCCATTCTCATCAATCTCAAAACTACCACCATTACCCTGGTTAACCATAGTAATATGATCAACTAGAGAGACATCAACTTGCTGACCATTCCGAATATCTTCCAGAATTCCACTAGTCAACTTCAGCATACCCAACTTTACACCATCAGCGGAAACTTCACAACCCAAACTCATATCACGGAACTGTTCAATTAACTCAAGCTCCCGAACCATCATCATAGACATATGTAGAGACTTTCTACTCAGCGCATCTGCAACTACATTAGCCTTACCGGGATGATAACTCAATTCGAAGTCAAAATCCTTCAGTAGTTCTAACCACCTTCTCTGCCTCATATTTAACTCTTTCTGATCAAACAGATACTTCAGACTCTTGTGATCACTGAACACTTCGAATCTGGAACCATACAGATAATGCCTCCACATTTTCAACACAAATACAACAGCTGCAAGCTCTAGATCATGCGTAGGATAATTCCTCTCATGAACTCTCAACTGTCTAGAAGCATAAGCTACAACTTTACCATTCTGCATCAAAACACCACCAAGACCCATCAAAGAAGCATCACAATAAACAACGAAGGACTCACCAGGATTAGGCAAGATCAACACTGGAGCACTGGTCAACCGCCTCTTCAACTCAACAAAACTCGCTTCACAAGCTGCATCCCACACATACACTTGACCCTTCTTAGTCAACTGCGTCAACGGCAATGCCAACTTAGAGAAGCCTTCAATAAATCTGCGATAATAACCAGCTAACCCCAGAAAACTGCGTATCTCAGTAGCAGACTTCGGAGTCTCCCACTGTAACACAGCATCAACTTTAGCAGGATCAACAGAGATCCCACCACTCGAAATCACATGGCCAAGGAAACTCACTTCCTTCAACCAGAACTCACATTTAGATAACTTTGCATATAATTTCTTTTCTCTTAACACCTGCAAAACAATTCTCAGATGTCCTGCATGCTCTTCTTCCGTCTTAGAATATATCAATATATCATCTATGAACACCACAACAAAATCATCAAGGTACGGATGAAATATACGATTCATATATTCCATAAACACACCTGGAGCATTAGATACACCGAACGGCATCACAGTGTATTCATAATGACCATACCTCGTACGGAAAGCAGTCTTCGCAATATCATCTGACTTCACTCGGATCTGATGATAACCCGATCGCAAATCAATCTTACTGAAAACATGAGCTCCAACCAACTGGTCCATCAAATCATCAATCCTCGGCAATGGATACCGATTCTTGATAGTCACCTTATTCAACTGCCGATAATCGACACACAACCTCATTGTACCTTCTTTCTTCTTCACTAACAATACTGGTGCACCCCAAGGAGAAACACTTGGACGCACAAACTTCTTCTCAAGCAATTCTTCAAGTTGCTTCTTCAGTTCAACTAATTCAGTTGCCGACATTCTATAAGGAGACATCGACACTGGACTCGTACCTGGTACTAAGTCAATGGCAAATTCGACTTCACGTTCTGGAGGTAAATCACTTACATCCTCCGGAAACACATCCTGAAATTCACAGACAATAGGCAAATCTACACTCACTACTTTCTTATCCGCTTGTAGAGACGCAAATAAAGCGAATACCTGAGCTTCATCTTTCACAAAATCCCCTATCTGCCTAGCAGATAGAAATCTTGCCTCATCATTCTCACCAACTTCAGAGAACCGCACCGTCTTCCTATAGCAGTCGATGAACACGCCATAGAATCCTAGCCAATTCATTCCCAGAATAATATCAATTTGGTGCAAGGGTAAGCACACCAAATCAACCACGAACTCTCTCTCGAAGATCGTCAGATGACAACCTCGACAAACAACAGAAGTCTTCACAGAACCATTAGCAGGAGTATCTATCACCATACTTCCGCCTAGGGACGACATAATCACACCAATCCTGGTCGCACACTCATACGAAATGAACGAATGAGTAGCACCAGTGTCAACAATAGCAAGCAATTCAACATTATTAATCAAGCAAGTACCTTTAATCAGGTTATCTTCTTTAGGAGCTTCAGCCCCACTCAGAGCAAACACCCTACCAGTAGTATGAGCTGCAGTAGCCGCCTTCTTCGGTTTCGAGCACTGCGAACTGATATGGCCTTTCTCGCCACACTTAAAACACGTCGGACCAGCATCCTTACATTCAGTAACTCTATGACCAGTCTGACCGCATCGGAAACATCTCAGCACTCTCTTTTACAGCTATCAGCACGGTGGCCTGGCTCGCCACACTTGAAACATTTACTAGCTATGGAAGATCCTCCCCCACTTGGCTTCTTCTCATCTACCACTTTCTGCTTACCCTTACCATTCGGAGATGCATAAGGACTACCACGATCCTTATTCTTCTTCTCACTAAGACTCTTGTAATGAGCAGTTCTAGCCTTGCTATCTTCATCAAATATCCGGCACTTATTAACCAGTGTAGGAAACCTACGAATCTCCTGGTAACCAATACCTTGTTTGATCTCGGGACGCAGCCCGTTCTCAAACTTGACACACTTGGATTCCTCAGCATCAGCAGCATTATAATGAGGACAATACTGCACCAGCTCCTCAAACTTCGAAGCGTAATCAGCAACAGACATGTTACCCTGCTTCAGTTCTAGAAATTCCATCTCCTTCTTACATCGCACATCAGCAGGAAAATATTTCTCCAGAAAGGCCGTCTTGAACCTTACCCAAGTCATCTCAGCACCTGGTACTTCAATTCTCTGGCGAGTATTATCCCACCAGTTTTCAGCCTCTTCAGATAACATATGCGTACCAAACTGCACCTGCTGTGCTTCAGTACACGTCATCACCCGGAAAATCTTCTCAATTTCCCTCAGCCAAATCTGAGCACCATCTGGATCATAGCGCCCTTTGAATGTAGGAGGGTTATTCTTCAGAAACCTTCCCAAATTCTTAAACTCATCGACCGGCGGATTCTGCTGCGCCTGCATAGCCTGCGCCATAGCAGCCAAAGCCTCAGCAATCGCACGGTCATTTTCTCCAGCCATACTCTGCACAACACAACCACCACCGTTAAATATCGACAGTGTCATTTACACTAATCGACCAACAGGGAAAACATCACATTATGACTCGACTGGACTGACCATGCTCTGATACCACTAATGTAACACCCTTCTACCCCAAACGACATATTTAAAGAATTTATCAGAGTACAACATGTAGAAGAGTTTACATTTCATTCAACTTAACACTCATCACTTTACAACATAAAAATATTTCATTTATTTTAATAAAACTTCGCAGCAGACAACAACACAATTAACGATTTATATAAATGTTTCAACAAAACATATCAATAATTTAGTCTTCATACACAACTTAAATAATAATATAATCTCTATTGAATCCCATAACCCCGGTGTCACATGACCAGAGCATTGACTCGACTCTGTAGAATAACTCTACACTTATTCTTCACCTCAACAAAAGCTACTCCTCATTATCTGCACATTGCTCATCATAGATGAACATAAACACATGCAGAAGGGGTGAGAATTACATTATTAAACAATAATATAACGACAAAATAAATATTAATTTGCACATATGTCAACACGGATCATCACAATCATCATTATAATCAACAAACTCATGAATATCAACAAAACAACACATCAATTGCAATGCACACACCCATGCATGACTCAACACGACTCGGTATACCCATTTTGTGACCACTACAGGATCACTACTCCCAGATTCACCACCATAGAATCCGAGTTCCCCATAAGGAACCAAGCCTCTCAACAAGCCCGGAGTCAACAACATCATTGGAACTCAGTCCGTTCATCACTAGGCATCGGCCTTTCATGAATGCATGCACATCAAACATGCATCATAATCAACATAGCAACAACAACATCATATAGTCATGTTATCATCTTCATTAATAGCATGACATACAACTCAACAAAACAACAACAACATTACAACGATATCACATCTGGGAGTTTAAAACGCGAAGGCTGTCCGTCAAACTGATATGGCGAACGCCGTTAGGCTAATGGTGAACGCCATTAGCGTTAAACGCTCCTATTCTGGAAAAACTGTCTGTCAAACTGATATGGCGAACGCCGTTAGGCTAATGGTGAACGCCATTAGCGTTAAACGCTCTTATTCTGAAAACTGTCTGTCAAACTGATATGGCGAACGCCGTTAGGCTAATGGTGAACGCCATTAGCGTTAAACGCTCTTATTCTGGAAAAAGGCCCAAATGGCGAGCGCCAAAGGCATAATGGCGAACGTCATTTGGCTGTTATGTGCATAAACAAGATTTTAAGCGCAGAAACAGTGGACGCGCGGCTTCTAAGCCTACAACCCAATATCAACATTTACAATCATACATACACAACATACTTCGATTACAATGTATATAACGCCACCATACTCACAGATCGGACAATTTCTCTCAAAAACCACAACTTTCCCAATCTCCCTAAATTCCCCAATTTATCAACAACCCAATCCTATATCATGTAATTGCTCGCATATTATCGCTTAATAAGGTTCAGACCCCTTACCTCTTTGGATTGAAGGAAGCTCTGAGCAATCTTTGGTCTTTTCCTCTTCCTTCTCTTTCTCTTCAGCGCTTCTCCCTTTTCTGACTCTGAGGCAAAATACGTGAAAATGAAAACCTTCAGTTATCTCCTTTGGCCTCTTTTACCCAATTCCACTTTTACCCTTCCACTCTTCATATTCCAATTATATTATTTATTTAATTATTATTAACATAAATAATATCTATAATAATAATAATAATAATAATAATAATAATAATCCAATAATTCAACTTTATTTAATTAAATTAATAAAATACTATTAACTCAATTAAATAATTCTCTTATTTTAATCGGGGTGTTACAGTAATGCTCTCATTTTTCCATTTTCAAATATGTCATCGGCAAATATATGCATTCCTTTGACATTGGTGCATGCAAAACTAAATTCTTGTTCTTCATTATTTTCTTCGTCGCTTTTTTGAATTTGTTGATTTGTGCTACAATGCAATTGAGAGTTATCTTGAGCGGGAGCAAAGACTTCAAAATCTAATACAGTGTCGTCGTTTATGTGTTTTTTTGTGCTACAATATGGATCAAGATTATCTTGGATGAAAGCAAAGTTATCAAAATCAAAAGAAGCATCGTCACTTATTTGGTCATTTGTGCCACAACATGGATCAACTTTATCTTGAATAGGAGATAAGCAAGAAAAATCAAGGAAAGGGTGAGGTGTACAAAGGATTGATAGTGCTTGCACCCTTAACGTCTCTATATTTGAGTTTGTTTTCTGCATTTTGTTTTAATAGAGAGATTGAGAAATATGGTGAAGTAACTTTGTTATTGAAAGTGATTGTTAAATGAGAGATATTTATATATAAACACCATTTTTTTATTGTATTATGTTAGTTCAATGGAACACGGTTAGCTTGGATATTTAAGGAGGTAGTTACATGCGGAAGGTGTGAAGCTTATTAAAAACTTGCTATTTGTTTAAGTTATACCTTATATTTGTTTCGAAACAATTTAAGGCCAAATAAATTTATTTTTTTATTTTTTTCAATTAAGGAAATTATATTTGGATTTAAACCGATTCCCCTCTTTTAGAAAATTATTTTTCTGTTATCATGTGTTAGCGGTGTTAAACTGCTTATGGGTAAGTGCAGCCGCTTCAGTTTTGCTTGTTAGTGGCTACTTATAAAGTTTGTTTGTCGATTATGATTTTCTTGTTGGTTACTAAATTAAAAATAATAAAATGAAATTGAAAAATTAAAATTAAACTTGGATGGAAACACTTTATATTTAAAATTCATGACATTGTCCTTACGTAAAAAAATATAATTTAAAAAACATTATAAAATTGAAATATATACTTAATTCTTCTTAGGAGATAAAACATGTGGATGTATTGCTACAAAGTGTGCTCTAAACATTTTCATATTCTCTATTTATTTATAAAATTTCCAATAAATATAGATATAGTTTAAATAGAGAATGCATATTGGTCCTATTTATTTTCCTTCAGAGTGCAATGAAAAAATTATTTAGTTGCTTAATGTTGATAGATCTATTTTCGATGATTACATATTATTTTATTTATAATTATTTAAATGTTAATATGAAAAATTGTTAAGGTAAAGACTATATATTATTCAAATAAATTGTAGATATTTTATGTTGTAACATCTCTGAATTTGACAAGCAAGTAATAACCATTTTATGTTTTGTAGTAGAAAATTTTAAGACTTATTATAGAAAATTATTATATATTAACTGTATTAATACATTTTCATTTAAGATATGCATGTTAGTTCGTTTATAAAATGATATTATGCAAGTTTCTAGTAAGGCAAAGATCGAAAACACATTCACATATAGTTTGGTTTATGTTTTATTTTACTTTGCTCTTGGAGATGAGTGGGTTTGTACATAATAATATATTACAACAATCTCCCTATATCTCCCTATCTCATAAGTTTTCATTTTGACTTCATTTCTTGCATGGAAAACATAAGATAAACCTTTTTCTTTTATTTTACTTTAACATTAATTTGTTTGGGAGTATAGAGAACACGGGGAAGGAAGTCATTTAATGGGAAAGGGAGAAGAGGACTTTTCATTTATGTATGAAAGTTTATTATATAAAATATTTGTTATTTTTACCTGCTTTATTTTCCTATTTTGACCTCTAACTTTATAATCTACCATATTAATTTATTTGAAGCTTAAGAGATAATTCCATATATTTTGTTTTTATGAGTATTAAATTTAAATACCCTCCAAATATAATTTTACAATAAGTACACATTTTAGTTGAAGAAGAAAAAAGTTATCATGTGGCATTGTTATATAATGTCCCTTAGAAAAATGTTTCTTTGATACGTAATAATCATGAAAACTATAAGATACTTATTTTCTAGATCCAAATTGTGATAGAAATTAATATTGCTTGTTTTGTCTTATTTATATTTAATTATTTAAGCGACCACTTTACGTACCTATTTAAACTTTCTTCACAGTGCTTTCTCTATTAACATGAAGAAAAAAAACTAATGTAAAAATAACATGTAGAATTCATAAGGAGTTCTAAATCTATTTTGTTGGAGGCTATATTATTCAATTTGCCGGTTAAGAAACAAGATAATAATAGAAAAAAAGCATTAAAAACTCGTTTAAAACAATGATCTCATTTGAGGAAGTCACTTAATGGGATTCATAATAAGGTTGTAAGGTCGAATATTTGTTAAGGGCACCACATAAACTATTTAATTATATCATTTCATGTAGGAAATTGAAGTTGACGATTATTCTAATTGAAAATACAAAATATACTCTTAAAATGAACTTTTTCCATTTTAATGGGGTACAGAGGGAGTTAGATGAAATTAAAAATTAAAATTTATGCTCATGTTTCACGATTTGATCCATCATAACTGGAAATGAGAAAAAATATATGTGTACCAAGTGTTACCCTTTAATAATACACATATGCGAATATGGATTCTATCATAAAAGATTTAATCATTCTCTCCTCATTGTCATAAGGGGAAGTACAAGCACTTGATTTTTATCAAGAGAAAAATAAATCCTAATGATAACTACCTAATGATTATGTACATATAAATTAATCTACGTTGTCAAAATAATATGAATCCTCAACAATGAAAAAAGTTGGTAATTCGATCTCAAAAGGGGTGCAGGTTTCTACTCAATTCATGCATGTTGGTAAAGAATCCGAATAGCCCGTGTTTGTATGGCAAAAGTGATCTTTGTTTATTGCTCCCTTTTCTTGCTTTATTTGTCACATAAAGCTTCTCATAATCCGTTAATCTATTTTTAAGTTTTTCACCTTTCCTCTTTTTAATAATGATGTTTTCTACATTGGGCTTTATTGACGTTTTTGACTCTGAAGGATTCAATATAACAAAAGAATCCTTATGGTCACTGTTACTTCGAAGATCCAAATTTTGTCTAAATCTCCAGAGATTTGATGATCCTGTTGAGTTGCTTTTCTCGTAACACTCACTTGAAGCCTTCATTGTAATATTTTCAAATATCTCATTTTGAGTTTCTTTAGAAATACCACTCGATATTGACCGTGGACTTAAATAATTCTTAATAAAGATGTTCTTTAGAGGATGTCGAATATGTGAAGCATTGTTATTTATGGTGGGGAATAATTGAAGCGATTGGTCAAAAGTAGGCAGTAATGCTCTCATTTTTCCATTTTCAAATATGTCATCGGCAAATATATGCATTCCTTTGACATTGGTGCATGCAAAACTAAATTCTTGTTCTTCATTATTTTCTTCGTCGCTTTTTTGAATTTGTTGATTTGTGCTACAATGCAATTGAGAGTTATCTTGAGTGGGAGCAAAGACTTCAAAATCTAATACAGTGTCGTCGTTTATGTGTTTTTTTGTGCTACAATATGGATCAAGATTATCTTGGATGAAAGCAAAGTTATCAAAATCAAAAGAAGCATCGTCACTTATTTGGTCATTTGTGCCACAACATGGATCAACTTTATCTTGAATAGGAGATAAGCAAGAAAAATCAAGGAAAGGGTGAGGTGTACAAAGGATTGATAGTGCTTGCACCCTTAACGTCTCTATATTTGAGTTTGTTTTCTGCATTTTGTTTTAATAGAGAGATTGAGAAATATGGTGAAGTAACTTTGTTATTGAAAGTGATTGTTAAATGAGAGATATTTATATATAAACACCAATTTTTTATTGTATTATGTTAGTTCAATGGAACACGGTTAGCTTGGATATTTAAGGAGGTAGTTACATGCGGAAGGTGTGAAGATTATTAAAAACTTGCTAATTTGTTTAAGTTATACCTTATATTTGTTTCGAAACAATTTTAGGCCAAATAAATTTATTTTTTATTTTTTTCAATTAGGAAATTATATTTGGATTTAAAACCGATTCCCCTCTTTTAGAAAATTATTTTTCTGTTATCATGTGTTAGCGGTGTTAAACTGCTTATGGGTAAGTGCAGCCGCTTCAGTTTTGCTTGTTAGTGGCTACTTATAAAGTTTGTTTGTCGATTATGATTTTCTTGTTGGTTACTAAATTAAAAATAATAAATGAAATTGAAAAATTAAAATTAAACTTGGATGGAAACACTTTATATTTAAAATTCATGACATTGTCCTTACGTAAAAAATATAATTTAAAAAATTATAAAATTGAAATATATACTTAATTCTTCTTTAGGAGATAAAACATGTGGATGTATTGCTACAAAGTGTGCTCTAAACATTTTCATATTCTCTATTTATTTATAAAATTTCCAAATAAATATAGATATAGTTTAACTAGAGAATGCATATTGGTCCTATTTATTTTCCTTCAGAGTGCAATGAAAAAAATTATTTAGTTGCTTAATGTTGATAGATCTATTTTCGATGATTACATATTATTTTATTTATAATTATTTAAATGTTAATATGAAAAATTGTTAAGGTAAAGACTATATATTATTCAAATAAATTGTAGATATTTTATGTTGTAACATCTCTGAATTGACAAGCAAGTTAATAACCATTTTATGTTTTGTAGTAGAAAATTTTAAGACTTATTATAGAAAATTATTATATATTAACTGTATTAATACATTTTCATTTAAGATATGCATGTTAGTTCGTTTATAAAATGATATTATGCAAGTTTCTAGTAAGGCAAAGATCGAAAACACATTCACATATAGTTTGGGTTATGTTTTATTTTACTTTGCTCTTGGAGATGAGTGGGTTTGTACATAATAATATATTACAACAATCTCCCTATATCTCCCTATCTCATAAGTTTTCATTTTGACTTCATTTCTTGCATGGAAAACATAAGATAACACATTTTTCTTTTATTTTACTTTAACATTAATTTGTTTGGGAGTATAGAGAACACGGGGAAAGGAAGTCATTTAATGGGAAAGGGAGAAGAGGACTTTTCATTTATGTATGAAAGTTTATTATATAAAATATTTGTTATTTTTACCTGCTTTATTTTCCTATTTTGACCTCTAACTTTATAATCTACCATATTATTTTATTTGAAGCTTAAGAGATAAGTCCATA
Organism: Lathyrus oleraceus; assembly: GCF_024323335.1. Lineage (NCBI taxonomy): Eukaryota > Viridiplantae > Streptophyta > Magnoliopsida > Fabales > Fabaceae > Lathyrus > Lathyrus oleraceus. The sequence goes on from NC_066583.1 coordinate 512,881,728, forward strand.
TATTTTGTTTTTATGAGTATTAAATTTAAATACCCTCCAAATATAATTTTACAATAAGTACACATTTTAGTTGAAGAAGAAAAAAGTTATCATGTGGCATTGTTATATAATGTCCCTTAGAAAAATGTTTCTTCGATACGTAATAATCATGAAAACTATAAGATACTTATTTTCTAGATCCAAATTAATATTGCTTGTTTTGTCTTATTTATATTTAATTATTTAAGCGACCACTTTACGTACCTATTTAAACTTTCTTCACAGTGCTTTCTCTATTGACATGAAGAAAAAAAACTAATGTAAAAAGAACATGTAGAATTCATACGGAGTTCTAAATCTATTTTGTTGGAGGCTATATTATTCAATTTTCCGGTTAAGAAACAAGATAATAATAGGAAAAAAGCATTAAAAACTCGTTTAAAACAATGATCTCATTTGAGGAAGTCACTTAATGGGATTCATAATAAGGTTGTAAGGTCGAATATTTGTTATGGGCACCACATAAACTATTTAATTATATCATTTCATGTAGGAAATTGTAGTTGACGATTATTCTAATTGAAAATACAAAATATACTCTTAAAATGAACTTTTTCCATTTTAATGGGGTACAGAGGGAGTTAGATGAAATTAAAAATTAAAATTTATGCTCATGTTTCACGATTTGATCCATCATAACTGGAAATGAGAAAAATATATGTGTACCAAGTGTTACCCTTTAATAATACACATATGCGAATATGGATTCTATCATAAAAGATTTAATCATTCTCTCCTCATTGTCATAAGGGGAAGTACAAGCACTTGATTTTTATCAAGAGAAAAATAAATCCTAATGATAACTACCTAATGATTATGTACATATAAATTAATCTACGTTGTCAAAATAATATGAATCCTCAACAATGAAAAAAGTTGGTAATTCGATCTCAAAAGGGGTGCAGGTTTCTACTCAATTCATGCATGTTGGTAAAGAATCCGAATAGCCCGTGTTTGTATGGCAAAAGTGATCTTTGTTTATTGCTCCCTTTTCTTGCTTTATTTGTCACATAAAGCTTCTCATAAGCCGTTAATGTATTTTGGGTTTTTCACCTTTCCTCTTTTTAATAATGATGTTTTCTACATTGGGCTTTATTGACGTTTTTGACTCTGAAGGATTCAATATAACAAAAGAATCCTTATGGTCACTGTTACTTCGAAGATCCAAATTTTGTCTAAATCTCCAGAGATTTGATGATCCTGTTGAGTTGCTTTTCTCGTAACACTCACTTGAAGCCTTCATTGTAATATTTTGCAATATCTCATTTTGAGTTTCTTTAGAAATACCACTCGATATTGACTGTGGACTTAAATAATTCTTAATAAAGATGTTCTTTAGAGGATGTCGAATATGTGAAGCATTGTTATTTATGGTGGGGAATAATTGAAGCGATTGGTCAAAAGTAGGCAGTAATGCTCTCATTTTTCCATTTTCAAATATGTCATCGGCAAATATATGCATTCCTTTGACATTGGTGCATGCAAAACTAAATTCTTGTTCTTCATTATTTTCTTCGTCGCTTTTTTGAATTTGTTGATTTGTGCTACAATGCAATTGAGAGTTATCTTGAGCGGGAGCAAAGACTTCAAAATCTAATACAGTGTCGTCGTTTATGTGTTTTTTTGTGCTACAATATGGATCAAGATTATCTTGGATGAAAGCAAAGTTATCAAAATCAAAAGAAGCATCGTCACTTATTTGGTCATTTGTGCCACAACATGGATCAACTTTATCTTGAATAGGAGATAAGCAAGAAAAATCAAGGAAAGGGTGAGGTGTACAAAGGATTGATAGTGCTTGCACCCTTAACGTCTCTATATTTGAGTTTGTTTTCTGCATTTTGTTTTAATAGAGAGATTGAGAAATATGGTGAAGTAACTTTGTTATTGAAAGTGATTGTTAAATGAGAGATATTTATATATAAACACCAATTTTTTATTGTATTATGTTAGTTCAATGGAACACGGTTAGCTTGGATATTTAAGGAGGTAGTTACATGCGGAAGGTGTGAAGATTATTAAAAACTTGCTAATTTGTTTAAGTTATACCTTATATTTGTTTCGAAACAATTTTAGGCCAAATAAATTTATTTTTTTATTTTTTTCAATTAAGGAAATTATATTTGGATTTAAAACCGATTCCCCTCTTTTAGAAAATTATTTTTCTGTTATCATGTGTTAGCGGTGTTAAACTGCTTATGGGTAAGTGCAGCCGCTTCAGTTTTGCTTGTTAGTGGCTACTTATAAAGTTTGTTTGTCGATTATGATTTTCTTGTTGGTTACTAAATTAAAATAATAAAATGAAATTGAAAAATTAAAATTAAACTTGGATGGAAACACTTTATATTTAAAATTCATGACATTGTCCTTACGTAAAAAAATATAATTTAAAAAACATTATAAAATTGAAATATATACTTAATTCTTCTTTAGGAGATAAAACATGTGGATGTATTGCTACAAAGTGTGCTCTAAACATTTTCATATTCTCTATTTATTTATAAAATTTCCAAATAAATATAGATATAGTTTAAATAGAGAATGCATATTGGTCCTATTTATTTTCCTTCAGAGTGCAATGAAAAAATTATTTAGTTGCTTAATGTTGATAGATCTATTTTCGATGATTACATATTATTTTATTTATATTATTTAAATGTTAATATGAAAAATTGTTAAGGTAAAGACTATATATTATTCAAATAAATTGTAGATATTTTATGTTGTAACATCTCTGAATTTGACAAGCAAGTTAATAACCATTTTATGTTTTGTAGTAGAAAATTTTAAGACTTATTATAGAAAATTATTATATATTAACTGTATTAATACATTTTCATTTAAGATATGCATGTTAGTTCGTTTATAAAATGATATTATGCAAGTTTCTAGTAAGGCAAAGATCGAAAACACATTCACATATAGTTTGGGTTATGTTTTATTTTACTTTGCTCTTGGAGATGAGTGGGTTTGTACATAATAATATATTACAACAATCTCCCTATATCTCCCTATCTCATAAGTTTTCATTTTGACTTCATTTCTTGCATGGAAAACATAAGATAACACATTTTTCTTTTATTTTACTTTAACATTAATTTGTTTGGGAGTATAGAGAACACGGGGAAAGGAAGTCATTTAATGGGAAAGGGAGAAGAGGACTTTTCATTTATGTATGAAAGTTTATTATATAAAATATTTGTTATTTTTACCTGCTTTATTTTCCTATTTTGACCTCTAACTTTATAATCTACCATATTATTTTATTTGAAGCTTAAGAGATAAGTCCATATATTTTGTTTTTATGAGTATTAAATTTAAATACCCTCCAAATATAATTTTACAATAAGTACACATTTTAGTTGAAGAAGAAAAAAGTTATCATGTGGCATTGTTATATAATGTCCCTTAGAAAAATGTTTCTTCGATACGTAATAATCATGAAAACTATAAGATACTTATTTTCTAGATCCAAATCGTGATAGAAATTAATATTGCTTGTTTTGTCTTATTTATATTTAATTATTTAAGCGACCACTTTACGTACCTATTTAAACTTTCTTCACAGTGCTTTCTCTATTGACATGAAGAAAAAAAACTAATGTAAAAAGAACATGTAGAATTCATACGGAGTTCTAAATCTATTTTGTTGGAGGCTATATTATTCAATTTGCCGGTTAAGAAACAAGATAATAATAGAAAAAAAGCATTAAAAACTCGTTTAAAACAATGATCTCATTTGAGGAAGTCACTTAATGGGATTCGTAATAAGGTTGTAAGGTCGAATATTTGTTATGGGCACCACATAAACTATTTAATTATATCATTTCATGTAGGAAATTGAAGTTGACGATTATTCTAATTGAAAATACAAAATATACTCTTAAAATGAACTTTTTCCATTTTAATGGGGTACAGAGGGAGTTAGATGAAATTAAAAATTAAAATTTATGCTCATGTTTCACGATTTGATCCATCATAACTGGAAATGAGAAAAATATGTGTACCAAGTGTTACCCTTTAATAATACACATATGCGAATATGGATTCTATCATAAAAGATTTAATCATTCTCTCCTCATTGTCATAAGGGGAAGTACAAGCACTTGATTTTTATCAAGAGAAAAATAAATCCTAATGATAACTACCTAATGATTATGTACATATAAATTAATCTACGTTGTCAAAATAATATGAATCCTCAACAATGAAAAAAGTTGGTAATTCGATCTCAAAAGGGGTGCAGGTTTCTACTCAATTCATGCATGTTGGTAAAGAATCCGAATAGCCCGTGTTTGTATGGCAAAAGTGATCTTTGTTTATTGCTCCCTTTTCTTGCTTTATTTGTCACATAAAGCTTCTCATAAGCCGTTAATGTATTTTTGGGTTTTTCACCTTTCCTCTTTTTAATAATGATGTTTTCTACATTGGGCTTTATTGACGTTTTTGACTCTGAAGGATTCAATATAACAAAAGAATCCTTATGGTCACTGTTACTTCGAAGATCCAAATTTTGTCTAAATCTCCAGAGATTTGATGATCCTGTTGAGTTGCTTTTCTCGTAACACTCACTTGAAGCCTTCATTGTAATATTTTGCAATATCTCATTTTGAGTTTCTTTAGAAATACCACTCGATATTGACCGTGGACTTAAATAATTCTTAATAAAGATGTTCTTTAGAGGATGTCGAATATGTGAAGCATTGTTATTTATGGTGGGGAATAATTGAAGCGATTGGTCAAAAGTAGGCAGTAATGCTCTCATTTTTCCATTTTCAAATATGTCATCGGCAAATATATGCATTCCTTTGACATTGGTGCATGCAAAACTAAATTCTTGTTCTTCATTATTTTCTTCGTCGCTTTTTTGAATTTGTTGATTTGTGCTACAATGCAATTGAGAGTTATCTTGAGCGGGAGCAAAGACTTCAAAATCTAATACAGTGTCGTTGTTTATGTGTTTTTTTGTGCTACAATATGGATCAAGATTATCTTGGATGAAAGCAAAGTTATCAAAATCAAAAGAAGCATCGTCACTTATTTGGTCATTTGTGCCACAACATGGATCAACTTTATCTTGAATAGGAGATAAGCAAGAAAAATCAAGGAAAGGGTGAGGTGTACAAAGGATTGATAGTGCTTGCACCCTTAACGTCTCTATATTTGAGTTTGTTTTCTGCATTTTGTTTTAATAGAGAGATTGAGAAATATGGTGAAGTAACTTTGTTATTGAAAGTGATTGTTAAATGAGAGATATTTATATATAAACACCAATTTTTTATTGTATTATGTTAGTTCAATGGAACACGGTTAGCTTGGATATTTAAGGAGGTAGTTACATGCGGAAGGTGTGAAGATTATTAAAAACTTGCTAATTTGTTTAAGTTATACCTTATATTTGTTTCGAAACAATTTTAGGCCAAATAAATTTATTTTTTATTTTTTTCAATTAAGGAAATTATATTTGGATTTAAAACCGATTCCCCTCTTTTAGAAAATTATTTTTCTGTTATCATGTGTTAGCGGTGTTAAACTGCTTATGGGTAAGTGCAGCCGCTTCAGTTTTGCTTGTTAGTGGCTACTTATAAAGTTTGTTTGTCGATTATGATTTTCTTGTTGGTTACTAAATTAAAATAATAAAATGAAATTGAAAAATTAAAATTAAACTTGGATGGAAACACTTTATATTTAAAATTCATGACATTGTCCTTACGTAAAAAAATATAATTTAAAAAACATTATAAAATTGAAATATATACTTAATTCTTCTTTAGGAGATAAAACATGTGGATGTATTGCTACAAAGTGTGCTCTAAACATTTTCATATTCTCTATTTATTTATAAAATTTCCAAATAAATATAGATATAGTTTAAATAGAGAATGCATATTGGTCCTATTTATTTTCCTTCAGAGTGCAATGAAAAAATTATTTAGTTGCTTAATGTTGATAGATCTATTTTCGATGATTACATATTATTTTATTTATAATTATTTAAATGTTAATATGAAAATTGTTAAGGTAAAGACTATATATTATTCAAATAAATTGTAGATATTTTATGTTGTAACATCTCTGAATTTGACAAGCAAGTTAATAACCATTTTATGTTTTGTAGTAGAAAATTTTAAGACTTATTATAGAAAATTATTATATATTAACTGTATTAATACATTTTCATTTAAGATATGCATGTTAGTTCGTTTATAAAATGATATTATGCAAGTTTCTAGTAAGGCAAAGATCGAAAACACATTCACATATAGTTTGGGTTATGTTTTATTTTACTTTGCTCTTGGAGATGAGTGGGTTTGTACATAATAATATATTACAACAATCTCCCTATATCTCCCTATCTCATAAGTTTTCATTTTGACTTCATTTCTTGCATGGAAAACATAAGATAACACATTTTTCTTTTATTTTACTTTAACATTAATTTGTTTGGGAGTATAGAGAACACGGGGAAAGGAAGTCATTTAATGGGAAAGGGAGAAGAGGACTTTTCATTTATGTATGAAAGTTTATTATATAAAATATTTGTTATTTTTACCTGCTTTATTTTCCTATTTTGACCTCTAACTTTATAATCTACCATATTATTTTATTTGAAGCTTAAGAGATAAGTCCATATATTTTGTTTTTATGAGTATTAAATTTAAATACCCTCCAAATATAATTTTACAATAAGTACACATTTTAGTTGAAGAAGAAAAAAGTTATCATGTGGCATTGTTATATAATGTCCCTTAGAAAAATGTTTCTTCGATACGTAATAATCATGAAAACTATAAGATACTTATTTTCTAGATCCAAATCGTGATAGAAATTAATATTGCTTGTTTTGTCTTATTTATATTTAATTATTTAAGCGACCACTTTACGTACCTATTTAAACTTTCTTCACAGTGCTTTCTCTATTGACATGAAGAAAAAAACTAATGTAAAAAGAACATGTAGAATTCATAAGGAGTTCTAAATCTATTTTGTTGGAGGCTATATTATTCAATTTGCCGGTTAAGAAACAAGATAATAATAGAAAAAAGGCGTTAAAAACTCGTTTAAAACAATGATCTCATTTGAGGAAGTCACTTAATGGGATTCGTAATAAGGTTGTAAGGTCGAATATTTGTTATGGGCACCACATAAACTATTTAATTATATCATTTCATGTAGGAAATTGAAGTTGACGATTATTCTAATTGAAAATACAAAATATACTCTTAAAATGAACTTTTTCCATTTTAATGGGGTACAGAGGGAGTTAGATGAAATTAAAAATTAAAATTTATGCTCATGTTTCACGATTTGATCCATCATAACTGGAAATGAGAAAAATATATGTGTACCAAGTGTTACCCTTTAATAATACACATATGCGAATATGGATTCTATCATAAAAGATTTAATCATTCTCTCCTCATTGTCATAAGGGGAAGTACAAGCACTTGATTTTTATCAAGAGAAAAATAAATCCTAATGATAACTACCTAATGATTATGTACATATAAATTAATCTACGTTGTCAAAATAATATGAATCCTCAACAATGAAAAAAGTTGGTAATTCGATCTCAAAAGGGGTGCAGGTTTCTACTCAATTCATGCATGTTGGTAAAGAATCCGAATAGCCCGTGTTTGTATGGCAAAAGTGATCTTCGTTTATTGCTCCCTTTTCTTGCTTTATTTGTCACATAAAGCTTCTCATAAGCCGTTAATGTATTTTTGGGTTTTTCACCTTTCCTCTTTTTAATAATGATGTTTTCTACATTGGGCTTTATTGACGTTTTTGACTCTGAAGGATTCAATATAACAAAAGAATCCTTATGGTCACTGTTACTTCGAAGATCCAAATTTTGTCTAAATCTCCAGAGATTTGATGATCCTGTTGAGTTGCTTTTCTCGTAACACTCACTTGAAGCCTTCATTGTAATATTTTGCAATATCTCATTTTGAGTTTCTTTAGAAATACCACTCGATATTGACCGTGGACTTAAATAATTCTTAATAAAGATGTTCTTTAGAGGATGTCGAATATGTGAAGCATTGTTATTTATGGTGGGGAATAATTGAAGCGATTGGTCAAAAGTAGGCAGTAATGCTCTCATTTTTCCATTTTCAAATATGTCATCGGCAAATATATGCATTCCTTTGACATTGGTGCATGCAAAACTAAATTCTTGTTCTTCATTATTTTCTTCGTCGCTTTTTTGAATTTGTTGATTTGTGCTACAATGCAATTGAGAGTTATCTTGAGCGGGAGCAAAGACTTCAAAATCTAATACAGTGTCGTTGTTTATGTGTTTTTTTGTGCTACAATATGGATCAAGATTATCTTGGATGAAAGCAAAGTTATCAAAATCAAAAGAAGCATCGTCACTTATTTGGTCATTTGTGCCACAACATGGATCAACTTTATCTTGAATAGGAGATAAGCAAGAAAAATCAAGGAAAGGGTGAGGTGTACAAAGGATTGATAGTGCTTGCACCCTTAACGTCTCTATATTTGAGTTTGTTTTCTGCATTTTGTTTTAATAGAGAGATTGAGAAATATGGTGAAGTAACTTTGTTATTGAAAGTGATTGTTAAATGAGAGATATTTATATATAAACACCAATTTTTTATTGTATTATGTTAGTTCAATGGAACACGGTTAGCTTGGATATTTAAGGAGGTAGTTACATGCGGAAGGTGTGAAGATTATTAAAAACTTGCTAATTTGTTTAAGTTATACCTTATATTTGTTTCGAAACAATTTTAGGCCAAATAAATTTATTTTTTATTTTTTTCAATTAAGGAAATTATATTTGGATTTAAAACCGATTCCCCTCTTTTAGAAAATTATTTTTCTGTTATCATGTGTTAGCGGTGTTAAACTGCTTATGGGTAAGTGCAGCCGCTTCAGTTTTGCTTGTTAGTGGCTACTTATAAAGTTTGTTTGTCGATTATGATTTTCTTGTTGGTTACTAAATTAAAAATAATAAAATGAAATTGAAAAATTAAAATTAAACTTGGATGGAAACACTTTATATTTAAAATTCATGACATTGTCCTTACGTAAAAAAATATAATTTAAAAAACATTATAAAATTGAAATATATACTTAATTCTTCTTTAGGAGATAAAACATGTGGATGTATTGCTACAAAGTGTGCTCTAAACATTTTCATATTCTCTATTTATTTATAAAATTTCCAAATAAATATAGATATAGTTTAAATAGAGAATGCATATTGGTCCTATTTATTTTCCTTCAGAGTGCAATGAAAAAAATTATTTAGTTGCTTAATGTTGATAGATCTATTTTCGATGATTACATATTATTTTATTTATAATTATTTAAATGTTAATATGAAAAATTGTTAAGGTAAAGACTATATATTATTCAAATAAATTTTAGATCTTTTATGTTTTAACATCTATGAATTTGACAAGCAAGTTAATAACCATTTTATGTTTTGTAGTAGAAAATTTTAAGACTTATTATAGAAAATTATTATATATTAACTGTATTAATACATTTTCATTTAAGATATGCATGTTAGTTCGTTTATAAAATGATATTATGCAAGTTTCTAGTAAGGCAAAGATCGAAAACACATTCACATATAGTTTGGGTTATGTTTTATTTTACTTTGCTCTTGGAGATGAGTGGGTTTGTACATAATAATATATTACAACAATCTCCCTATATCTCCCTATCTCATAAGTTTTCATTTTGACTTCATTTCTTGCATGGAAAACATAAGATAACACATTTTTCTTTTATTTTACTTTAACATTAATTTGTTTGGGAGTATAGAGAACACGGGGAAAGGAAGTCATTTAATGGGAAAGGGAGAAGAGGACTTTTCATTTATGTATGAAAGTTTATTATATAAAATATTTGTTATTTTTACCTGCTTTATTTTCCTATTTTGACCTCTAACTTTATAATCTACCATATTATTTTATTTGAAGCTTAAGAGATAAGTCCATATATTTTGTTTTTATGAGTATTAAATTTAAATACCCTCCAAATATAATTTTACAATAAGTACACATTTTAGTTGAAGAAGAAAAAAGTTATCATGTGGCATTGTTATATAATGTCCCTTAGAAAAATGTTTCTTCGATACGTAATAATCATGAAAACTATAAGATACTTATTTTCTAGATCCAAATCGTGATAGAAATTAATATTGCTTGTTTTGTCTTATTTATATTTAATTATTTAAGCGACCACTTTACGTACCTATTTAAACTTTCTTCACAGTGCTTTCTCTATTGACATGAAGAAAAAAAACTAATGTAAAAAGAACATGTAGAATTCATAAGGAGTTCTAAATCTATTTTGTTGGAGGCTATATTATTCAATTTGCCGGTTAAGAAACAAGATAATAATAGAAAAAAAGCATTAAAAACTCGTTTAAAACAATGATCTCATTTGAGGAAGTCACTTAATGGGATTCGTAATAAGGTTGTAAGGTCGAATATTTGTTATGGGCACCACATAAACTATTTAATTATATCATTTCATGTAGGAAATTGAAGTTGACGATTATTCTAATTGAAAATACAAAATATACTCTTAAAATGAACTTTTTCCATTTTAATGGGGTACAGAGGGAGTTAGATGAAATTAAAAATTAAAATTTATGCTCATGTTTCACGATTTGATCCATCATAACTGGAAATGAGAAAAATATATGTGTACCAAGTGTTACCCTTTAATAATACACATATGCGAATATGGATTCTATCATAAAAGATTTAATCATTCTCTCCTCATTGTCATAAGGGGAAGTACAAGCACTTGATTTTTATCAAGAGAAAAATAAATCCTAATGATAACTACCTAATGATTATGTACATATAAATTAATCTACATTGTCAAAATAAGATGAATCCTCAACAATGAAAAAAGTTGGTAATTCGATCTCAAAAGGGGTGCAGGTTTCTACTCAATTCATGCATGTTGGTAAAGAATCCGAATAGCCCGTGTTTGTATGGCAAAAGTGATCTTCGTTTATTGCTCCCTTTTCTTGCTTTATTTGTCACATAAAGCTTCTCATAAGCCGTTAATGTATTTTTGGGTTTTTCACCTTTCCTCTTTTTAATAATGATGTTTTCTACATTGGGCTTTATTGACGTTTTTGACTCTGAAGGATTCAATATAACAAAAGAATCCTTATGGTCACTGTTACTTCGAAGATCCAAATTTTGTCTAAATCTCCAGAGATTTGATGATCCTGTTGAGTTGCTTTTCTCGTAACACTCACTTGAAGCCTTCATTGTAATATTTTGCAATATCTCATTTTGAGTTTCTTTAGAAATACCACTCGATATTGACTGTGGACTTAAATAATTCTTAATAAAGATGTTCTTTAGAGGATGTCGAATATGTGAAGCATTGTTATTTATGGTGGGGAATAATTGAAGCGATTGGTCAAAAGTAGGCAGTAATGCTCTCATTTTTCCATTTTCAAATATGTCATCGGCAAATATATGCATTCCTTTGACATTGGTGCATGCAAAACTAAATTCTTGTTCTTCATTATTTTCTTCGTCGCTTTTTTGAATTTGTTGATTTGTGCTACAATGCAATTGAGAGTTATCTTGAGCGGGAGCAAAGACTTCAAAATCTAATACAGTGTCGTTGTTTATGTGTTTTTTTGTGCTACAATATGGATCAAGATTATCTTGGATGAAAGCAAAGTTATCAAAATCAAAAGAAGCATCGTCACTTATTTGGTCATTTGTGCCACAACATGGATCAACTTTATCTTGAATAGGAGATAAGCAAGAAAAATCAAGGAAAGGGTGAGGTGTACAAAGGATTGATAGTGCTTGCACCCTTAACGTCTCTATATTTGAGTTTGTTTTCTGCATTTTGTTTTAATAGAGAGATTGAGAAATATGGTGAAGTAACTTTGTTATTGAAAGTGATTGTTAAATGAGAGATATTTATATATAAACACCAATTTTTTATTGTATTATGTTAGTTCAATGGAACACGGTTAGCTTGGATATTTAAGGAGGTAGTTACATGCGGAAGGTGTGAAGATTATTAAAAACTTGCTAATTTGTTTAAGTTATACCTTATATTTGTTTCGAAACAATTTTAGGCCAAATAAATTTATTTTTTTATTTTTTTCAATTAAGGAAATTATATTTGGATTTAAAACCGATTCCCCTCTTTTAGAAAATTATTTTTCTGTTATCATGTGTTAGCGGTGTTAAACTGCTTATGGGTAAGTGCAGCCGCTTCAGTTTTGCTTGTTAGTGGCTACTTATAAAGTTTGTTTGTCGATTATGATTTTCTTGTTGGTTACTAAATTAAAAATAATAAAATGAAATTGAAAAATTAAAATTAAACTTGGATGGAAACACTTTATATTTAAAATTCATGACATTGTCCTTACGTAAAAAAATATAATTTAAAAAACATTATAAAATTGAAATATATACTTAATTCTTCTTTAGGAGATAAAACATGTGGATGTATTGCTACAAAGTGTGCTCTAAACATTTTCATATTCTCTATTTATTTATAAAATTTCCAAATAAATATAGATATAGTTTAAATAGAGAATGCATATTGGTCCTATTTATTTTCCTTCAGAGTGCAATGAAAAAAATTATTTAGTTGCTTAATGTTGATAGATCTATTTTCGATGATTACATATTATTTTATTTATAATTATTTAAATGTTAATATGAAAAATTGTTAAGGTAAAGACTATATATTATTCAAATAAATTGTAGATATTTTATGTTGTAACATCTCTGAATTTGACAAGCAAGTTAATAACCATTTTATGTTTTGTAGTAGAAAATTTTAAGACTTATTATAGAAAATTATTATATATTAACTGTATTAATACATTTTCATTTAAGATATGCATGTTAGTTCGTTTATAAAATGATATTATGCAAGTTTCTAGTAAGGCAAAGATCGAAAACACATTCACATATAGTTTGGGTTATGTTTTATTTTACTTTGCTCTTGGAGATGAGTGGGTTTGTACATAATAATATATTACAACAATCTCCCTATATCTCCCTATCTCATAAGTTTTCATTTTGACTTCATTTCTTGCATGGAAAACATAAGATAACACATTTTTCTTTTATTTTACTTTAACATTAATTTGTTTGGGAGTATAGAGAACACGGGGAAAGGAAGTCATTTAATGGGAAAGGGAGAAGAGGACTTTTCATTTATGTATGAAAGTTTATTATATAAAATATTTGTTATTTTTACCTGCTTTATTTTCCTATTTTGACCTCTAACTTTATAATCTACCATATTATTTTATTTGAAGCTTAAGAGATAAGTCCATATATTTTGTTTTTATGAGTATTAAATTTAAATACCCTCCAAATATAATTTTACAATAAGTACACATTTTAGTTGAAGAAGAAAAAAGTTATCATGTGGCATTGTTATATAATGTCCCTTAGAAAAATGTTTCTTCGATACGTAATAATCATGAAAACTATAAGATACTTATTTTCTAGATCCAAATCGTGATAGAAATTAATATTGCTTGTTTTGTCTTATTTATATTTAATTATTTAAGCGACCACTTTACGTACCTATTTAAACTTTCTTCACAGTGCTTTCTCTATTGACATGAAGAAAAAAAACTAATGTAAAAAGAACATGTAGAATTCATAAGGAGTTCTAAATCTATTTTGTTGGAGGCTATATTATTCAATTTGCCGGTTAAGAAACAAGATAATAATAGAAAAAAGCATTAAAAACTCGTTTAAAACAATGATCTCATTTGAGGAAGTCACTTAATGGGATTCGTAATAAGGTTGTAAGGTCGAATATTTGTTATGGGCACCACATAAACTATTTAATTATATCATTTCATGTAGGAAATTGAAGTTGACGATTATTCTAATTGAAAATACAAAATATACTCTTAAAATGAACTTTTTCCATTTTAATGGGGTACAGAGGGAGTTAGATGAAATTAAAAATTAAAATTTATGCTCATGTTTCACGATTTGATCCATCATAACTGGAAATGAGAAAAATATATGTGTACCAAGTGTTACCCTTTAATAATACACATATGCGAATATGGATTCTATCATAAAAGATTTAATCATTCTCTCCTCATTGTCATAAGGGGAAGTACAAGCACTTGATTTTTATCAAGAGAAAAATAAATCCTAATGATAACTACCTAATGATTATGTACATATAAATTAATCTACATTGTCAAAATAAGATGAATCCTCAACAATGAAAAAAGTTGGTAATTCGATCTCAAAAGGGGTGCAGGTTTCTACTCAATTCATGCATGTTGGTAAAGAATCCGAATAGCCCGTGTTTGTATGGCAAAAGTGATCTTCGTTTATTGCTCCCTTTTCTTGCTTTATTTGTCACATAAAGCTTCTCATAAGCCGTTAATGTATTTTTGGGTTTTTCACCTTTCCTCTTTTTAATAATGATGTTTTCTACATTGGGCTTTATTGACGTTTTTGACTCTGAAGGATTCAATATAACAAAAGAATCCTTATGGTCACTGTTACTTCGAAGATCCAAATTTTGTCTAAATCTCCAGAGATTTGATGATCCTGTTGAGTTGCTTTTCTCGTAACACTCACTTGAAGCCTTCATTGTAATATTTTGCAATATCTCATTTTGAGTTTCTTTAGAAATACCACTCGATATTGACTGTGGACTTAAATAATTCTTAATAAAGATGTTCTTTAGAGGATGTCGAATATGTGAAGCATTGTTATTTATGGTGGGGAATAATTGAAGCGATTGGTCAAAAGTAGGCAGTAATGCTCTCATTTTTCCATTTTCAAATATGTCATCGGCAAATATATGCATTCCTTTGACATTGGTGCATGCAAAACTAAATTCTTGTTCTTCATTATTTTCTTCGTCGCTTTTTTGAATTTGTTGATTTGTGCTACAATGCAATTGAGAGTTATCTTGAGCGGGAGCAAAGACTTCAAAATCTAATACAGTGTCGTTGTTTATGTGTTTTTTTGTGCTACAATATGGATCAAGATTATCTTGGATGAAAGCAAAGTTATCAAAATCAAAAGAAGCATCGTCACTTATTTGGTCATTTGTGCCACAACATGGATCAACTTTATCTTGAATAGGAGATAAGCAAGAAAAATCAAGGAAAGGGTGAGGTGTACAAAGGATTGATAGTGCTTGCACCCTTAACGTCTCTATATTTGAGTTTGTTTTCTGCATTTTGTTTTAATAGAGAGATTGAGAAATATGGTGAAGTAACTTTGTTATTGAAAGTGATTGTTAAATGAGAGATATTTATATATAAACACCAATTTTTTATTGTATTATGTTAGTTCAATGGAACACGGTTAGCTTGGATATTTAAGGAGGTAGTTACATGCGGAAGGTGTGAAGATTATTAAAAACTTGCTAATTTGTTTAAGTTATACCTTATATTTGTTTCGAAACAATTTTAGGCCAAATAAATTTATTTTTTTATTTTTTTCAATTAAGGAAATTATATTTGGATTTAAAACCGATTCCCCTCTTTTAGAAAATTATTTTTCTGTTATCATGTGTTAGCGGTGTTAAACTGCTTATGGGTAAGTGCAGCCGCTTCAGTTTTGCTTGTTAGTGGCTACTTATAAAGTTTGTTTGTCGATTATGATTTTCTTGTTGGTTACTAAATTAAAAATAATAAAATGAAATTGAAAAATTAAAATTAAACTTGGATGGAAACACTTTATATTTAAAATTCATGACATTGTCCTTACGTAAAAAAATATAATTTAAAAAACATTATAAAATTGAAATATATACTTAATTCTTCTTTAGGAGATAAAACATGTGGATGTATTGCTACAAAGTGTGCTCTAAACATTTTCATATTCTCTATTTATTTATAAAATTTCCAAATAAATATAGATATAGTTTAAATAGAGAATGCATATTGGTCCTATTTATTTTCCTTCAGAGTGCAATGAAAAAAATTATTTAGTTGCTTAATGTTGATAGATCTATTTTCGATGATTACATATTATTTTATTTATAATTATTTAAATGTTAATATGAAAAATTGTTAAGGTAAAGACTATATATTATTCAAATAAATTGTAGATATTTTATGTTGTAACATCTCTGAATTTGACAAGCAAGTTAATAACCATTTTATGTTTTGTAGTAGAAAATTTTAAGACTTATTATAGAAAATTATTATATATTAACTGTATTAATACATTTTCATTTAAGATATGCATGTTAGTTCGTTTATAAAATGATATTATGCAAGTTTCTAGTAAGGCAAAGATCGAAAACACATTCACATATAGTTTGGGTTATGTTTTATTTTACTTTGCTCTTGGAGATGAGTGGGTTTGTACATAATAATATATTACAACAATCTCCCTATATCTCCCTATCTCATAAGTTTTCATTTTGACTTCATTTCTTGCATGGAAAACATAAGATAACACATTTTTCTTTTATTTTACTTTAACATTAATTTGTTTGGGAGTATAGAGAACACGGGGAAAGGAAGTCATTTAATGGGAAAGGGAGAAGAGGACTTTTCATTTATGTATGAAAGTTTATTATATAAAATATTTGTTATTTTTACCTGCTTTATTTTCCTATTTTGACCTCTAACTTTATAATCTACCATATTATTTTATTTGAAGCTTAAGAGATAAGTCCATATATTTTGTTTTTATGAGTATTAAATTTAAATACCCTCCAAATATAATTTTACAA
Source organism: Lathyrus oleraceus (assembly GCF_024323335.1). NCBI lineage: Eukaryota > Viridiplantae > Streptophyta > Magnoliopsida > Fabales > Fabaceae > Lathyrus > Lathyrus oleraceus. Next base: position 512,898,492 of record NC_066583.1, read on the forward strand.
TAAGTACACATTTTAGTTGAAGAAGAAAAAAGTTATCATGTGGCATTGTTATATAATGTCCCTTAGAAAAATGTTTCTTCGATACGTAATAATCATGAAAACTATAAGATACTTATTTTCTAGATCCAAATCGTGATAGAAATTAATATTGCTTGTTTTGTCTTATTTATATTTAATTATTTAAGCGACCACTTTACGTACCTATTTAAACTTTCTTCACAGTGCTTTCTCTATTGACATGAAGAAAAAAAACTAATGTAAAAAGAACATGTAGAATTCATAAGGAGTTCTAAATCTATTTTGTTGGAGGCTATATTATTCAATTTGCCGGTTAAGAAACAAGATAATAATAGAAAAAAGCATTAAAAACTCGTTTAAAACAATGATCTCATTTGAGGAAGTCACTTAATGGGATTCATAATAAGGTTGTAAGGTCGAATATTTGTTATGGGCACCACATAAACTATTTAATTATATCATTTCATGTAGGAAATTGAAGTTGACGATTATTCTAATTGAAAATACAAAATATACTCTTAAAATGAACTTTTTCCATTTTAATGGGGTACAGAGGGAGTTAGATGAAATTAAAAATTAAAATTTATGCTCATGTTTCACGATTTGATCCATCATAACTGGAAATGAGAAAAATATATGTGTACCAAGTGTTACCCTTTAATAATACACATATGCGAATATGGATTCTATCATAAAAGATTTAATCATTCTCTCCTCATTGTCATAAGGGGAAGTACAAGCACTTGATTTTTATCAAGAGAAAAATAAATCCTAATGATAACTACCTAATGATTATGTACATATAAATTAATCTACATTGTCAAAATAAGATGAATCCTCAACAATGAAAAAAGTTGGTAATTCGATCTCAAAAGGGGTGCAGGTTTCTACTCAATTCATGCATGTTGGTAAAGAATCCGAATAGCCCGTGTTTGTATGGCAAAAGTGATCTTCGTTTATTGCTCCCTTTTCTTGCTTTATTTGTCACATAAAGCTTCTCATAAGCCGTTAATGTATTTTTGGGTTTTTCACCTTTCCTCTTTTTAATAATGATGTTTTCTACATTGGGCTTTATTGACGTTTTTGACTCTGAAGGATTCAATATAACAAAAGAATCCTTATGGTCACTGTTACTTCGAAGATCCAAATTTTGTCTAAATCTCCAGAGATTTGATGATCCTGTTGAGTTGCTTTTCTCGTAACACTCACTTGAAGCCTTCATTGTAATATTTTGCAATATCTCATTTTGAGTTTCTTTAGAAATACCACTCGATATTGACTGTGGACTTAAATAATTCTTAATAAAGATGTTCTTTAGAGGATGTCGAATATGTGAAGCATTGTTATTTATGGTGGGGAATAATTGAAGCGATTGGTCAAAAGTAGGCAGTAATGCTCTCATTTTTCCATTTTCAAATATGTCATCGGCAAATATATGCATTCCTTTGACATTGGTGCATGCAAAACTAAATTCTTGTTCTTCATTATTTTCTTCGTCGCTTTTTTGAATTTGTTGATTTGTGCTACAATGCAATTGAGAGTTATCTTGAGCGGGAGCAAAGACTTCAAAATCTAATACAGTGTCGTTGTTTATGTGTTTTTTTGTGCTACAATATGGATCAAGATTATCTTGGATGAAAGCAAAGTTATCAAAATCAAAAGAAGCATCGTCACTTATTTGGTCATTTGTGCCACAACATGGATCAACTTTATCTTGAATAGGAGATAAGCAAGAAAAATCAAGGAAAGGGTGAGGTGTACAAAGGATTGATAGTGCTTGCACCCTTAACGTCTCTATATTTGAGTTTGTTTTCTGCATTTTGTTTTAATAGAGAGATTGAGAAATATGGTGAAGTAACTTTGTTATTGAAAGTGATTGTTAAATGAGAGATATTTATATATAAACACCAATTTTTTATTGTATTATGTTAGTTCAATGGAACACGGTTAGCTTGGATATTTAAGGAGGTAGTTACATGCGGAAGGTGTGAAGATTATTAAAAACTTGCTAATTTGTTTAAGTTATACCTTATATTTGTTTCGAAACAATTTTAGGCCAAATAAATTTATTTTTTTATTTTTTTCAATTAAGGAAATTATATTTGGATTTAAAACCGATTCCCCTCTTTTAGAAAATTATTTTTCTGTTATCATGTGTTAGCGGTGTTAAACTGCTTATGGGTAAGTGCAGCCGCTTCAGTTTTGCTTGTTAGTGGCTACTTATAAAGTTTGTTTGTCGATTATGATTTTCTTGTTGGTTACTAAATTAAAAATAATAAAATGAAATTGAAAAATTAAAATTAAACTTGGATGGAAACACTTTATATTTAAAATTCATGACATTGTCCTTACGTAAAAAAATATAATTTAAAAAACATTATAAAATTGAAATATATACTTAATTCTTCTTTAGGAGATAAAACATGTGGATGTATTGCTACAAAGTGTGCTCTAAACATTTTCATATTCTCTATTTATTTATAAAATTTCCAAATAAATATAGATATAGTTTAAATAGAGAATGCATATTGGTCCTATTTATTTTCCTTCAGAGTGCAATGAAAAAAATTATTTAGTTGCTTAATGTTGATAGATCTATTTTCGATGATTACATATTATTTTATTTATAATTATTTAAATGTTAATATGAAAAATTGTTAAGGTAAAGACTATATATTATTCAAATAAATTGTAGATATTTTATGTTGTAACATCTCTGAATTTGACAAGCAAGTTAATAACCATTTTATGTTTTGTAGTAGAAAATTTTAAGACTTATTATAGAAAATTATTATATATTAACTGTATTAATACATTTTCATTTAAGATATGCATGTTAGTTCGTTTATAAAATGATATTATGCAAGTTTCTAGTAAGGCAAAGATCGAAAACACATTCACATATAGTTTGGGTTATGTTTTATTTTACTTTGCTCTTGGAGATGAGTGGGTTTGTACATAATAATATATTACAACAATCTCCCTATATCTCCCTATCTCATAAGTTTTCATTTTGACTTCATTTCTTGCATGGAAAACATAAGATAACACATTTTTCTTTTATTTTACTTTAACATTAATTTGTTTGGGAGTATAGAGAACACGGGGAAAGGAAGTCATTTAATGGGAAAGGGAGAAGAGGACTTTTCATTTATGTATGAAAGTTTATTATATAAAATATTTGTTATTTTTACCTGCTTTATTTTCCTATTTTGACCTCTAACTTTATAATCTACCATATTATTTTATTTGAAGCTTAAGAGATAAGTCCATATATTTTGTTTTTATGAGTATTAAATTTAAATACCCTCCAAATATAATTTTACAATAAGTACACATTTTAGTTGAAGAAGAAAAAAGTTATCATGTGGCATTGTTATATAATGTCCCTTAGAAAAATGTTTCTTCGATACGTAATAATCATGAAAACTATAAGATACTTATTTTCTAGATCCAAATCGTGATAGAAATTAATATTGCTTGTTTTGTCTTATTTATATTTAATTATTTAAGCGACCACTTTACGTACCTATTTAAACTTTCTTCACAGTGCTTTCTCTATTGACATGAAGAAAAAAAACTAATGTAAAAAGAACATGTAGAATTCATAAGGAGTTCTAAATCTATTTTGTTGGAGGCTATATTATTCAATTTGCCGGTTAAGAAACAAGATAATAATAGAAAAAAGCATTAAAAACTCGTTTAAAACAATGATCTCATTTGAGGAAGTCACTTAATGGGATTCATAATAAGGTTGTAAGGTCGAATATTTGTTATGGGCACCACATAAACTATTTAATTATATCATTTCATGTAGGAAATTGAAGTTGACGATTATTCTAATTGAAAATACAAAATATACTCTTAAAATGAACTTTTTCCATTTTAATGGGGTACAGAGGGAGTTAGATGAAATTAAAAATTAAAATTTATGCTCATGTTTCACGATTTGATCCATCATAACTGGAAATGAGAAAAATATATGTGTACCAAGTGTTACCCTTTAATAATACACATATGCGAATATGGATTCTATCATAAAAGATTTAATCATTCTCTCCTCATTGTCATAAGGGGAAGTACAAGCACTTGATTTTTATCAAGAGAAAAATAAATCCTAATGATAACTACCTAATGATTATGTACATATAAATTAATCTACATTGTCAAAATAAGATGAATCCTCAACAATGAAAAAAGTTGGTAATTCGATCTCAAAAGGGGTGCAGGTTTCTACTCAATTCATGCATGTTGGTAAAGAATCCGAATAGCCCGTGTTTGTATGGCAAAAGTGATCTTCGTTTATTGCTCCCTTTTCTTGCTTTATTTGTCACATAAAGCTTCTCATAAGCCGTTAATGTATTTTTGGGTTTTTCACCTTTCCTCTTTTTAATAATGATGTTTTCTACATTGGGCTTTATTGACGTTTTTGACTCTGAAGGATTCAATATAACAAAAGAATCCTTATGGTCACTGTTACTTCGAAGATCCAAATTTTGTCTAAATCTCCAGAGATTTGATGATCCTGTTGAGTTGCTTTTCTCGTAACACTCACTTGAAGCCTTCATTGTAATATTTTGCAATATCTCATTTTGAGTTTCTTTAGAAATACCACTCGATATTGACTGTGGACTTAAATAATTCTTAATAAAGATGTTCTTTAGAGGATGTCGAATATGTGAAGCATTGTTATTTATGGTGGGGAATAATTGAAGCGATTGGTCAAAAGTAGGCAGTAATGCTCTCATTTTTCCATTTTCAAATATGTCATCGGCAAATATATGCATTCCTTTGACATTGGTGCATGCAAAACTAAATTCTTGTTCTTCATTATTTTCTTCGTCGCTTTTTTGAATTTGTTGATTTGTGCTACAATGCAATTGAGAGTTATCTTGAGCGGGAGCAAAGACTTCAAAATCTAATACAGTGTCGTTGTTTATGTGTTTTTTTGTGCTACAATATGGATCAAGATTATCTTGGATGAAAGCAAAGTTATCAAAATCAAAAGAAGCATCGTCACTTATTTGGTCATTTGTGCCACAACATGGATCAACTTTATCTTGAATAGGAGATAAGCAAGAAAAATCAAGGAAAGGGTGAGGTGTACAAAGGATTGATAGTGCTTGCACCCTTAACGTCTCTATATTTGAGTTTGTTTTCTGCATTTTGTTTTAATAGAGAGATTGAGAAATATGGTGAAGTAACTTTGTTATTGAAAGTGATTGTTAAATGAGAGATATTTATATATAAACACCAATTTTTTATTGTATTATGTTAGTTCAATGGAACACGGTTAGCTTGGATATTTAAGGAGGTAGTTACATGCGGAAGGTGTGAAGATTATTAAAAACTTGCTAATTTGTTTAAGTTATACCTTATATTTGTTTCGAAACAATTTTAGGCCAAATAAATTTATTTTTTTATTTTTTTCAATTAAGGAAATTATATTTGGATTTAAAACCGATTCCCCTCTTTTAGAAAATTATTTTTCTGTTATCATGTGTTAGCGGTGTTAAACTGCTTATGGGTAAGTGCAGCCGCTTCAGTTTTGCTTGTTAGTGGCTACTTATAAAGTTTGTTTGTCGATTATGATTTTCTTGTTGGTTACTAAATTAAAAATAATAAAATGAAATTGAAAAATTAAAATTAAACTTGGATGGAAACACTTTATATTTAAAATTCATGACATTGTCCTTACGTAAAAAAATATAATTTAAAAAACATTATAAAATTGAAATATATACTTAATTCTTCTTTAGGAGATAAAACATGTGGATGTATTGCTACAAAGTGTGCTCTAAACATTTTCATATTCTCTATTTATTTATAAAATTTCCAAATAAATATAGATATAGTTTAAATAGAGAATGCATATTGGTCCTATTTATTTTCCTTCAGAGTGCAATGAAAAAAATTATTTAGTTGCTTAATGTTGATAGATCTATTTTCGATGATTACATATTATTTTATTTATAATTATTTAAATGTTAATATGAAAAATTGTTAAGGTAAAGACTATATATTATTCAAATAAATTGTAGATATTTTATGTTGTAACATCTCTGAATTTGACAAGCAAGTTAATAACCATTTTATGTTTTGTAGTAGAAAATTTTAAGACTTATTATAGAAAATTATTATATATTAACTGTATTAATACATTTTCATTTAAGATATGCATGTTAGTTCGTTTATAAAATGATATTATGCAAGTTTCTAGTAAGGCAAAGATCGAAAACACATTCACATATAGTTTGGGTTATGTTTTATTTTACTTTGCTCTTGGAGATGAGTGGGTTTGTACATAATAATATATTACAACAATCTCCCTATATCTCCCTATCTCATAAGTTTTCATTTTGACTTCATTTCTTGCATGGAAAACATAAGATAACACATTTTTCTTTTATTTTACTTTAACATTAATTTGTTTGGGAGTATAGAGAACACGGGGAAAGGAAGTCATTTAATGGGAAAGGGAGAAGAGGACTTTTCATTTATGTATGAAAGTTTATTATATAAAATATTTGTTATTTTTACCTGCTTTATTTTCCTATTTTGACCTCTAACTTTATAATCTACCATATTATTTTATTTGAAGCTTAAGAGATAAGTCCATATATTTTGTTTTTATGAGTATTAAATTTAAATACCCTCCAAATATAATTTTACAATAAGTACACATTTTAGTTGAAGAAGAAAAAAGTTATCATGTGGCATTGTTATATAATGTCCCTTAGAAAAATGTTTCTTCGATACGTAATAATCATGAAAACTATAAGATACTTATTTTCTAGATCCAAATCGTGATAGAAATTAATATTGCTTGTTTTGTCTTATTTATATTTAATTATTTAAGCGACCACTTTACGTACCTATTTAAACTTTCTTCACAGTGCTTTCTCTATTGACATGAAGAAAAAAAACTAATGTAAAAAGAACATGTAGAATTCATAAGGAGTTCTAAATCTATTTTGTTGGAGGCTATATTATTCAATTTGCCGGTTAAGAAACAAGATAATAATAGAAAAAAGCATTAAAAACTCGTTTAAAACAATGATCTCATTTGAGGAAGTCACTTAATGGGATTCATAATAAGGTTGTAAGGTCGAATATTTGTTATGGGCACCACATAAACTATTTAATTATATCATTTCATGTAGGAAATTGAAGTTGACGATTATTCTAATTGAAAATACAAAATATACTCTTAAAATGAACTTTTTCCATTTTAATGGGGTACAGAGGGAGTTAGATGAAATTAAAAATTAAAATTTATGCTCATGTTTCACGATTTGATCCATCATAACTGGAAATGAGAAAAATATATGTGTACCAAGTGTTACCCTTTAATAATACACATATGCGAATATGGATTCTATCATAAAAGATTTAATCATTCTCTCCTCATTGTCATAAGGGGAAGTACAAGCACTTGATTTTTATCAAGAGAAAAATAAATCCTAATGATAACTACCTAATGATTATGTACATATAAATTAATCTACATTGTCAAAATAAGATGAATCCTCAACAATGAAAAAAGTTGGTAATTCGATCTCAAAAGGGGTGCAGGTTTCTACTCAATTCATGCATGTTGGTAAAGAATCCGAATAGCCCGTGTTTGTATGGCAAAAGTGATCTTCGTTTATTGCTCCCTTTTCTTGCTTTATTTGTCACATAAAGCTTCTCATAAGCCGTTAATGTATTTTTGGGTTTTTCACCTTTCCTCTTTTTAATAATGATGTTTTCTACATTGGGCTTTATTGACGTTTTTGACTCTGAAGGATTCAATATAACAAAAGAATCCTTATGGTCACTGTTACTTCGAAGATCCAAATTTTGTCTAAATCTCCAGAGATTTGATGATCCTGTTGAGTTGCTTTTCTCGTAACACTCACTTGAAGCCTTCATTGTAATATTTTGCAATATCTCATTTTGAGTTTCTTTAGAAATACCACTCGATATTGACTGTGGACTTAAATAATTCTTAATAAAGATGTTCTTTAGAGGATGTCGAATATGTGAAGCATTGTTATTTATGGTGGGGAATAATTGAAGCGATTGGTCAAAAGTAGGCAGTAATGCTCTCATTTTTCCATTTTCAAATATGTCATCGGCAAATATATGCATTCCTTTGACATTGGTGCATGCAAAACTAAATTCTTGTTCTTCATTATTTTCTTCGTCGCTTTTTTGAATTTGTTGATTTGTGCTACAATGCAATTGAGAGTTATCTTGAGCGGGAGCAAAGACTTCAAAATCTAATACAGTGTCGTTGTTTATGTGTTTTTTTGTGCTACAATATGGATCAAGATTATCTTGGATGAAAGCAAAGTTATCAAAATCAAAAGAAGCATCGTCACTTATTTGGTCATTTGTGCCACAACATGGATCAACTTTATCTTGAATAGGAGATAAGCAAGAAAAATCAAGGAAAGGGTGAGGTGTACAAAGGATTGATAGTGCTTGCACCCTTAACGTCTCTATATTTGAGTTTGTTTTCTGCATTTTGTTTTAATAGAGAGATTGAGAAATATGGTGAAGTAACTTTGTTATTGAAAGTGATTGTTAAATGAGAGATATTTATATATAAACACCAATTTTTTATTGTATTATGTTAGTTCAATGGAACACGGTTAGCTTGGATATTTAAGGAGGTAGTTACATGCGGAAGGTGTGAAGATTATTAAAAACTTGCTAATTTGTTTAAGTTATACCTTATATTTGTTTCGAAACAATTTTAGGCCAAATAAATTTATTTTTTTATTTTTTTCAATTAAGGAAATTATATTTGGATTTAAAACCGATTCCCCTCTTTTAGAAAATTATTTTTCTGTTATCATGTGTTAGCGGTGTTAAACTGCTTATGGGTAAGTGCAGCCGCTTCAGTTTTGCTTGTTAGTGGCTACTTATAAAGTTTGTTTGTCGATTATGATTTTCTTGTTGGTTACTAAATTAAAAATAATAAAATGAAATTGAAAAATTAAAATTAAACTTGGATGGAAACACTTTATATTTAAAATTCATGACATTGTCCTTACGTAAAAAAATATAATTTAAAAAACATTATAAAATTGAAATATATACTTAATTCTTCTTTAGGAGATAAAACATGTGGATGTATTGCTACAAAGTGTGCTCTAAACATTTTCATATTCTCTATTTATTTATAAAATTTCCAAATAAATATAGATATAGTTTAAATAGAGAATGCATATTGGTCCTATTTATTTTCCTTCAGAGTGCAATGAAAAAAATTATTTAGTTGCTTAATGTTGATAGATCTATTTTCGATGATTACATATTATTTTATTTATAATTATTTAAATGTTAATATGAAAAATTGTTAAGGTAAAGACTATATATTATTCAAATAAATTGTAGATATTTTATGTTGTAACATCTCTGAATTTGACAAGCAAGTTAATAACCATTTTATGTTTTGTAGTAGAAAATTTTAAGACTTATTATAGAAAATTATTATATATTAACTGTATTAATACATTTTCATTTAAGATATGCATGTTAGTTCGTTTATAAAATGATATTATGCAAGTTTCTAGTAAGGCAAAGATCGAAAACACATTCACATATAGTTTGGGTTATGTTTTATTTTACTTTGCTCTTGGAGATGAGTGGGTTTGTACATAATAATATATTACAACAATCTCCCTATATCTCCCTATCTCATAAGTTTTCATTTTGACTTCATTTCTTGCATGGAAAACATAAGATAACACATTTTTCTTTTATTTTACTTTAACATTAATTTGTTTGGGAGTATAGAGAACACGGGGAAAGGAAGTCATTTAATGGGAAAGGGAGAAGAGGACTTTTCATTTATGTATGAAAGTTTATTATATAAAATATTTGTTATTTTTACCTGCTTTATTTTCCTATTTTGACCTCTAACTTTATAATCTACCATATTATTTTATTTGAAGCTTAAGAGATAAGTCCATATATTTTGTTTTTATGAGTATTAAATTTAAATACCCTCCAAATATAATTTTACAATAAGTACACATTTTAGTTGAAGAAGAAAAAAGTTATCATGTGGCATTGTTATATAATGTCCCTTAGAAAAATGTTTCTTCGATACGTAATAATCATGAAAACTATAAGATACTTATTTTCTAGATCCAAATCGTGATAGAAATTAATATTGCTTGTTTTGTCTTATTTATATTTAATTATTTAAGCGACCACTTTACGTACCTATTTAAACTTTCTTCACAGTGCTTTCTCTATTGACATGAAGAAAAAAAACTAATGTAAAAAGAACATGTAGAATTCATAAGGAGTTCTAAATCTATTTTGTTGGAGGCTATATTATTCAATTTGCCGGTTAAGAAACAAGATAATAATAGAAAAAAGCATTAAAAACTCGTTTAAAACAATGATCTCATTTGAGGAAGTCACTTAATGGGATTCATAATAAGGTTGTAAGGTCGAATATTTGTTATGGGCACCACATAAACTATTTAATTATATCATTTCATGTAGGAAATTGAAGTTGACGATTATTCTAATTGAAAATACAAAATATACTCTTAAAATGAACTTTTTCCATTTTAATGGGGTACAGAGGGAGTTAGATGAAATTAAAAATTAAAATTTATGCTCATGTTTCACGATTTGATCCATCATAACTGGAAATGAGAAAAATATATGTGTACCAAGTGTTACCCTTTAATAATACACATATGCGAATATGGATTCTATCATAAAAGATTTAATCATTCTCTCCTCATTGTCATAAGGGGAAGTACAAGCACTTGATTTTTATCAAGAGAAAAATAAATCCTAATGATAACTACCTAATGATTATGTACATATAAATTAATCTACATTGTCAAAATAAGATGAATCCTCAACAATGAAAAAAGTTGGTAATTCGATCTCAAAAGGGGTGCAGGTTTCTACTCAATTCATGCATGTTGGTAAAGAATCCGAATAGCCCGTGTTTGTATGGCAAAAGTGATCTTCGTTTATTGCTCCCTTTTCTTGCTTTATTTGTCACATAAAGCTTCTCATAAGCCGTTAATGTATTTTTGGGTTTTTCACCTTTCCTCTTTTTAATAATGATGTTTTCTACATTGGGCTTTATTGACGTTTTTGACTCTGAAGGATTCAATATAACAAAAGAATCCTTATGGTCACTGTTACTTCGAAGATCCAAATTTTGTCTAAATCTCCAGAGATTTGATGATCCTGTTGAGTTGCTTTTCTCGTAACACTCACTTGAAGCCTTCATTGTAATATTTTGCAATATCTCATTTTGAGTTTCTTTAGAAATACCACTCGATATTGACTGTGGACTTAAATAATTCTTAATAAAGATGTTCTTTAGAGGATGTCGAATATGTGAAGCATTGTTATTTATGGTGGGGAATAATTGAAGCGATTGGTCAAAAGTAGGCAGTAATGCTCTCATTTTTCCATTTTCAAATATGTCATCGGCAAATATATGCATTCCTTTGACATTGGTGCATGCAAAACTAAATTCTTGTTCTTCATTATTTTCTTCGTCGCTTTTTTGAATTTGTTGATTTGTGCTACAATGCAATTGAGAGTTATCTTGAGCGGGAGCAAAGACTTCAAAATCTAATACAGTGTCGTTGTTTATGTGTTTTTTTGTGCTACAATATGGATCAAGATTATCTTGGATGAAAGCAAAGTTATCAAAATCAAAAGAAGCATCGTCACTTATTTGGTCATTTGTGCCACAACATGGATCAACTTTATCTTGAATAGGAGATAAGCAAGAAAAATCAAGGAAAGGGTGAGGTGTACAAAGGATTGATAGTGCTTGCACCCTTAACGTCTCTATATTTGAGTTTGTTTTCTGCATTTTGTTTTAATAGAGAGATTGAGAAATATGGTGAAGTAACTTTGTTATTGAAAGTGATTGTTAAATGAGAGATATTTATATATAAACACCAATTTTTTATTGTATTATGTTAGTTCAATGGAACACGGTTAGCTTGGATATTTAAGGAGGTAGTTACATGCGGAAGGTGTGAAGATTATTAAAAACTTGCTAATTTGTTTAAGTTATACCTTATATTTGTTTCGAAACAATTTTAGGCCAAATAAATTTATTTTTTATTTTTTTCAATTAAGGAAATTATATTTGGATTTAAAACCGATTCCCCTCTTTTAGAAAATTATTTTTCTGTTATCATGTGTTAGCGGTGTTAAACTGCTTATGGGTAAGTGCAGCCGCTTCAGTTTTGCTTGTTAGTGGCTACTTATAAAGTTTGTTTGTCGATTATGATTTTCTTGTTGGTTACTAAATTAAAAATAATAAAATGAAATTGAAAAATTAAAATTAAACTTGGATGGAAACACTTTATATTTAAAATTCATGACATTGTCCTTACGTAAAAAAATATAATTTAAAAAACATTATAAAATTGAAATATATACTTAATTCTTCTTTAGGAGATAAAACATGTGGATGTATTGCTACAAAGTGTGCTCTAAACATTTTCATATTCTCTATTTATTTATAAAATTTCCAAATAAATATAGATATAGTTTAAATAGAGAATGCATATTGGTCCTATTTATTTTCCTTCAGAGTGCAATGAAAAAAATTATTTAGTTGCTTAATGTTGATAGATCTATTTTCGATGATTACATATTATTTTATTTATAATTATTTAAATGTTAATATGAAAAATTGTTAAGGTAAAGACTATATATTATTCAAATAAATTGTAGATATTTTATGTTGTAACATCTCTGAATTTGACAAGCAAGTTAATAACCATTTTATGTTTTGTAGTAGAAAATTTTAAGACTTATTATAGAAAATTATTATATATTAACTGTATTAATACATTTTCATTTAAGATATGCATGTTAGTTCGTTTATAAAATGATATTATGCAAGTTTCTAGTAAGGCAAAGATCGAAAACACATTCACATATAGTTTGGGTTATGTTTTATTTTACTTTGCTCTTGGAGATGAGTGGGTTTGTACATAATAATATATTACAACAATCTCCCTATATCTCCCTATCTCATAAGTTTTCATTTTGACTTCATTTCTTGCATGGAAAACATAAGATAACACATTTTTCTTTTATTTTACTTTAACATTAATTTGTTTGGGAGTATAGAGAACACGGGGAAAGGAAGTCATTTAATGGGAAAGGGAGAAGAGGACTTTTCATTTATGTATGAAAGTTTATTATATAAAATATTTGTTATTTTTACCTGCTTTATTTTCCTATTTTGACCTCTAACTTTATAATCTACCATATTATTTTATTTGAAGCTTAAGAGATAAGTCCATATATTTTGTTTTTATGAGTATTAAATTTAAATACCCTCCAAATATAATTTTACAATAAGTACACATTTTAGTTGAAGAAGAAAAAAGTTATCATGTGGCATTGTTATATAATGTCCCTTAGAAAAATGTTTCTTCGATACGTAATAATCATGAAAACTATAAGATACTTATTTTCTAGATCCAAATCGTGATAGAAATTAATATTGCTTGTTTTGTCTTATTTATATTTAATTATTTAAGCGACCACTTTACGTACCTATTTAAACTTTCTTCACAGTGCTTTCTCTATTGACATGAAGAAAAAAAACTAATGTAAAAAGAACATGTAGAATTCATAAGGAGTTCTAAATCTATTTTGTTGGAGGCTATATTATTCAATTTGCCGGTTAAGAAACAAGATAATAATAGAAAAAAGCATTAAAAACTCGTTTAAAACAATGATCTCATTTGAGGAAGTCACTTAATGGGATTCGTAATAAGGTTGTAAGGTCGAATATTTGTTATGGGCACCACATAAACTATTTAATTATATCATTTCATGTAGGAAATTGAAGTTGACGATTATTCTAATTGAAAATACAAAATATACTCTTAAAATGAACTTTTTCCATTTTAATGGGGTACAGAGGGAGTTAGATGAAATTAAAAATTAAAATTTATGCTCATGTTTCACGATTTGATCCATCATAACTGGAAATGAGAAAAATATATGTGTACCAAGTGTTACCCTTTAATAATACACATATGCGAATATGGATTCTATCATAAAAGATTTAATCATTCTCTCCTCATTGTCATAAGGGGAAGTACAAGCACTTGATTTTTATCAAGAGAAAAATAAATCCTAATGATAACTACCTAATGATTATGTACATATAAATTAATCTACATTGTCAAAATAAGATGAATCCTCAACAATGAAAAAAGTTGGTAATTCGATCTCAAAAGGGGTGCAGGTTTCTACTCAATTCATGCATGTTGGTAAAGAATCCGAATAGCCCGTGTTTGTATGGCAAAAGTGATCTTCGTTTATTGCTCCCTTTTCTTGCTTTATTTGTCACATAAAGCTTCTCATAAGCCGTTAATGTATTTTTGGGTTTTTCACCTTTCCTCTTTTTAATAATGATGTTTTCTACATTGGGCTTTATTGACGTTTTTGACTCTGAAGGATTCAATATAACAAAAGAATCCTTATGGTCACTGTTACTTCGAAGATCCAAATTTTGTCTAAATCTCCAGAGATTTGATGATCCTGTTGAGTTGCTTTTCTCGTAACACTCACTTGAAGCCTTCATTGTAATATTTTGCAATATCTCATTTTGAGTTTCTTTAGAAATACCACTCGATATTGACTGTGGACTTAAATAATTCTTAATAAAGATGTTCTTTAGAGGATGTCGAATATGTGAAGCATTGTTATTTATGGTGGGGAATAATTGAAGCGATTGGTCAAAAGTAGGCAGTAATGCTCTCATTTTTCCATTTTCAAATATGTCATCGGCAAATATATGCATTCCTTTGACATTGGTGCATGCAAAACTAAATTCTTGTTCTTCATTATTTTCTTCGTCGCTTTTTTGAATTTGTTGATTTGTGCTACAATGCAATTGAGAGTTATCTTGAGCGGGAGCAAAGACTTCAAAATCTAATACAGTGTCGTTGTTTATGTGTTTTTTTGTGCTACAATATGGATCAAGATTATCTTGGATGAAAGCAAAGTTATCAAAATCAAAAGAAGCATCGTCACTTATTTGGTCATTTGTGCCACAACATGGATCAACTTTATCTTGAATAGGAGATAAGCAAGAAAAATCAAGGAAAGGGTGAGGTGTACAAAGGATTGATAGTGCTTGCACCCTTAACGTCTCTATATTTGAGTTTGTTTTCTGCATTTTGTTTTAATAGAGAGATTGAGAAATATGGTGAAGTAACTTTGTTATTGAAAGTGATTGTTAAATGAGAGATATTTATATATAAACACCAATTTTTTATTGTATTATGTTAGTTCAATGGAACACGGTTAGCTTGGATATTTAAGGAGGTAGTTACATGCGGAAGGTGTGAAGATTATTAAAAACTTGCTAATTTGTTTAAGTTATACCTTATATTTGTTTCGAAACAATTTTAGGCCAAATAAATTTATTTTTTTATTTTTTTCAATTAAGGAAATTATATTTGGATTTAAAACCGATTCCCCTCTTTTAGAAAATTATTTTTCTGTTATCATGTGTTAGCGGTGTTAAACTGCTTATGGGTAAGTGCAGCCGCTTCAGTTTTGCTTGTTAGTGGCTACTTATAAAGTTTGTTTGTCGATTATGATTTTCTTGTTGGTTACTAAATTAAAAATAATAAAATGAAATTGAAAAATTAAAATTAAACTTGGATGGAAACACTTTATATTTAAAATTCATGACATTGTCCTTACGTAAAAAAATATAATTTAAAAAACATTATAAAATTGAAATATATACTTAATTCTTCTTTAGGAGATAAAACATGTGGATGTATTGCTACAAAGTGTGCTCTAAACATTTTCATATTCTCTATTTATTTATAAAATTTCCAAATAAATATAGATATAGTTTAAATAGAGAATGCATATTGGTCCTATTTATTTTCCTTCAGAGTGCAATGAAAAAAATTATTTAGTTGCTTAATGTTGATAGATCTATTTTCGATGATTACATATTATTTTATTTATAATTATTTAAATGTTAATATGAAAAATTGTTAAGGTAAAGACTATATATTATTCAAATAAATTGTAGATATTTTATGTTGTAACATCTCTGAATTTGACAAGCAAGTTAATAACCATTTTATGTTTTGTAGTAGAAAATTTTAAGACTTATTATAGAAAATTATTATATATTAACTGTATTAATACATTTTCATTTAAGATATGCATGTTAGTTCGTTTATAAAATGATATTATGCAAGTTTCTAGTAAGGCAAAGATCGAAAACACATTCACATATAGTTTGGGTTATGTTTTATTTTACTTTGCTCTTGGAGATGAGTGGGTTTGTACATAATAATATATTACAACAATCTCCCTATATCTCCCTATCTCATAAGTTTTCATTTTGACTTCATTTCTTGCATGGAAAACATAAGATAACACATTTTTCTTTTATTTTACTTTAACATTAATTTGTTTGGGAGTATAGAGAACACGGGGAAAGGAAGTCATTTAATGGGAAAGGGAGAAGAGGACTTTTCATTTATGTATGAAAGTTTATTATATAAAATATTTGTTATTTTTACCTGCTTTATTTTCCTATTTTGACCTCTAACTTTATAATCTACCATATTATTTTATTTGAAGCTTAAGAGATAAGTCCATATATTTTGTTTTTATGAGTATTAAATTTAAATACCCTCCAAATATAATTTTACAATAAGTACACATTTTAGTTGAAGAAGAAAAAAGTTATCATGTGGCATTGTTATATAATGTCCCTTAGAAAAATGTTTCTTCGATACGTAATAATCATGAAAACTATAAGATACTTATTTTCTAGATCCAAATCGTGATAGAAATTAATATTGCTTGTTTTGTCTTATTTATATTTAATTATTTAAGCGACCACTTTACGTACCTATTTAAACTTTCTTCACAGTGCTTTCTCTATTGACATGAAGAAAAAAAACTAATGTAAAAAGAACATGTAGAATTCATAAGGAGTTCTAAATCTATTTTGTTGGAGGCTATATTATTCAATTTGCCGGTTAAGAAACAAGATAATAATAGAAAAAAAGCATTAAAAACTCGTTTAAAACAATGATCTCATTTGAGGAAGTCACTTAATGGGATTCATAATAAGGTTGTAAGGTCGAATATTTGTTATGGGCACCACATAAACTATTTAATTATATCATTTCATGTAGGAAATTGAAGTTGACGATTATTCTAATTGAAAATACAAAATATACTCTTAAAATGAACTTTTTCCATTTTAATGGGGTACAGAGGGAGTTAGATGAAATTAAAAATTAAAATTTATGCTCATGTTTCACGATTTGATCCATCATAACTGGAAATGAGAAAAATATATGTGTACCAAGTGTTACCCTTTAATAATACACATATGCGAATATGGATTCTATCATAAAAGATTTAATCATTCTCTCCTCATTGTCATAAGGGGAAGTACAAGCACTTGATTTTTATCAAGAGAAAAATAAATCCTAATGATAACTACCTAATGATTATGTACATATAAATTAATCTACATTGTCAAAATAAGATGAATCCTCAACAATGAAAAAAGTTGGTAATTCGATCTCAAAAGGGGTGCAGGTTTCTACTCAATTCATGCATGTTGGTAAAGAATCCGAATAGCCCGTGTTTGTATGGCAAAAGTGATCTTCGTTTATTGCTCCCTTTTCTTGCTTTATTTGTCACATAAAGCTTCTCATAAGCCGTTAATGTATTTTTGGGTTTTTCACCTTTCCTCTTTTTAATAATGATGTTTTCTACATTGGGCTTTATTGACGTTTTTGACTCTGAAGGATTCAATATAACAAAAGAATCCTTATGGTCACTGTTACTTCGAAGATCCAAATTTTGTCTAAATCTCCAGAGATTTGATGATCCTGTTGAGTTGCTTTTCTCGTAACACTCACTTGAAGCCTTCATTGTAATATTTTGCAATATCTCATTTTGAGTTTCTTTAGAAATACCACTCGATATTGACTGTGGACTTAAATAATTCTTAATAAAGATGTTCTTTAGAGGATGTCGAATATGTGAAGCATTGTTATTTATGGTGGGGAATAATTGAAGCGATTGGTCAAAAGTAGGCAGTAATGCTCTCATTTTTCCATTTTCAAATATGTCATCGGCAAATATATGCATTCCTTTGACATTGGTGCATGCAAAACTAAATTCTTGTTCTTCATTATTTTCTTCGTCGCTTTTTTGAATTTGTTGATTTGTGCTACAATGCAATTGAGAGTTATCTTGAGCGGGAGCAAAGACTTCAAAATCTAATACAGTGTCGTTGTTTATGTGTTTTTTTGTGCTACAATATGGATCAAGATTATCTTGGATGAAAGCAAAGTTATCAAAATCAAAA
Source organism: Lathyrus oleraceus (assembly GCF_024323335.1). Lineage (NCBI taxonomy): Eukaryota > Viridiplantae > Streptophyta > Magnoliopsida > Fabales > Fabaceae > Lathyrus > Lathyrus oleraceus. The sequence continues at coordinate 512,916,901 of NC_066583.1, forward strand.
GAAGCATCGTCACTTATTTGGTCATTTGTGCCACAACATGGATCAACTTTATCTTGAATAGGAGATAAGCAAGAAAAATCAAGGAAAGGGTGAGGTGTACAAAGGATTGATAGTGCTTGCACCCTTAACGTCTCTATATTTGAGTTTGTTTTCTGCATTTTGTTTTAATAGAGAGATTGAGAAATATGGTGAAGTAACTTTGTTATTGAAAGTGATTGTTAAATGAGAGATATTTATATATAAACACCAATTTTTTATTGTATTATGTTAGTTCAATGGAACACGGTTAGCTTGGATATTTAAGGAGGTAGTTACATGCGGAAGGTGTGAAGATTATTAAAAACTTGCTAATTTGTTTAAGTTATACCTTATATTTGTTTCGAAACAATTTTAGGCCAAATAAATTTATTTTTTTATTTTTTTCAATTAAGGAAATTATATTTGGATTTAAAACCGATTCCCCTCTTTTAGAAAATTATTTTTCTGTTATCATGTGTTAGCGGTGTTAAACTGCTTATGGGTAAGTGCAGCCGCTTCAGTTTTGCTTGTTAGTGGCTACTTATAAAGTTTGTTTGTCGATTATGATTTTCTTGTTGGTTACTAAATTAAAAATAATAAAATGAAATTGAAAAATTAAAATTAAACTTGGATGGAAACACTTTATATTTAAAATTCATGACATTGTCCTTACGTAAAAAAATATAATTTAAAAAACATTATAAAATTGAAATATATACTTAATTCTTCTTTAGGAGATAAAACATGTGGATGTATTGCTACAAAGTGTGCTCTAAACATTTTCATATTCTCTATTTATTTATAAAATTTCCAAATAAATATAGATATAGTTTAAATAGAGAATGCATATTGGTCCTATTTATTTTCCTTCAGAGTGCAATGAAAAAAATTATTTAGTTGCTTAATGTTGATAGATCTATTTTCGATGATTACATATTATTTTATTTATAATTATTTAAATGTTAATATGAAAAATTGTTAAGGTAAAGACTATATATTATTCAAATAAATTGTAGATATTTTATGTTGTAACATCTCTGAATTTGACAAGCAAGTTAATAACCATTTTATGTTTTGTAGTAGAAAATTTTAAGACTTATTATAGAAAATTATTATATATTAACTGTATTAATACATTTTCATTTAAGATATGCATGTTAGTTCGTTTATAAAATGATATTATGCAAGTTTCTAGTAAGGCAAAGATCGAAAACACATTCACATATAGTTTGGGTTATGTTTTATTTTACTTTGCTCTTGGAGATGAGTGGGTTTGTACATAATAATATATTACAACAATCTCCCTATATCTCCCTATCTCATAAGTTTTCATTTTGACTTCATTTCTTGCATGGAAAACATAAGATAACACATTTTTCTTTTATTTTACTTTAACATTAATTTGTTTGGGAGTATAGAGAACACGGGGAAAGGAAGTCATTTAATGGGAAAGGGAGAAGAGGACTTTTCATTTATGTATGAAAGTTTATTATATAAAATATTTGTTATTTTTACCTGCTTTATTTTCCTATTTTGACCTCTAACTTTATAATCTACCATATTATTTTATTTGAAGCTTAAGAGATAAGTCCATATATTTTGTTTTTATGAGTATTAAATTTAAATACCCTCCAAATATAATTTTACAATAAGTACACATTTTAGTTGAAGAAGAAAAAAGTTATCATGTGGCATTGTTATATAATGTCCCTTAGAAAAATGTTTCTTCGATACGTAATAATCATGAAAACTATAAGATACTTATTTTCTAGATCCAAATCGTGATAGAAATTAATATTGCTTGTTTTGTCTTATTTATATTTAATTATTTAAGCGACCACTTTACGTACCTATTTAAACTTTCTTCACAGTGCTTTCTCTATTGACATGAAGAAAAAAAACTAATGTAAAAAGAACATGTAGAATTCATAAGGAGTTCTAAATCTATTTTGTTGGAGGCTATATTATTCAATTTGCCGGTTAAGAAACAAGATAATAATAGAAAAAAAGCATTAAAAACTCGTTTAAAACAATGATCTCATTTGAGGAAGTCACTTAATGGGATTCGTAATAAGGTTGTAAGGTCGAATATTTGTTATGGGCACCACATAAACTATTTAATTATATCATTTCATGTAGGAAATTGAAGTTGACGATTATTCTAATTGAAAATACAAAATATACTCTTAAAATGAACTTTTTCCATTTTAATGGGGTACAGAGGGAGTTAGATGAAATTAAAAATTAAAATTTATGCTCATGTTTCACGATTTGATCCATCATAACTGGAAATGAGAAAAATATATGTGTACCAAGTGTTACCCTTTAATAATACACATATGCGAATATGGATTCTATCATAAAAGATTTAATCATTCTCTCCTCATTGTCATAAGGGGAAGTACAAGCACTTGATTTTTATCAAGAGAAAAATAAATCCTAATGATAACTACCTAATGATTATGTACATATAAATTAATCTACATTGTCAAAATAAGATGAATCCTCAACAATGAAAAAAGTTGGTAATTCGATCTCAAAAGGGGTGCAGGTTTCTACTCAATTCATGCATGTTGGTAAAGAATCCGAATAGCCCGTGTTTGTATGGCAAAAGTGATCTTCGTTTATTGCTCCCTTTTCTTGCTTTATTTGTCACATAAAGCTTCTCATAAGCCGTTAATGTATTTTTGGGTTTTTCACCTTTCCTCTTTTTAATAATGATGTTTTCTACATTGGGCTTTATTGACGTTTTTGACTCTGAAGGATTCAATATAACAAAAGAATCCTTATGGTCACTGTTACTTCGAAGATCCAAATTTTGTCTAAATCTCCAGAGATTTGATGATCCTGTTGAGTTGCTTTTCTCGTAACACTCACTTGAAGCCTTCATTGTAATATTTTGCAATATCTCATTTTGAGTTTCTTTAGAAATACCACTCGATATTGACTGTGGACTTAAATAATTCTTAATAAAGATGTTCTTTAGAGGATGTCGAATATGTGAAGCATTGTTATTTATGGTGGGGAATAATTGAAGCGATTGGTCAAAAGTAGGCAGTAATGCTCTCATTTTTCCATTTTCAAATATGTCATCGGCAAATATATGCATTCCTTTGACATTGGTGCATGCAAAACTAAATTCTTGTTCTTCATTATTTTCTTCGTCGCTTTTTTGAATTTGTTGATTTGTGCTACAATGCAATTGAGAGTTATCTTGAGCGGGAGCAAAGACTTCAAAATCTAATACAGTGTCGTTGTTTATGTGTTTTTTTGTGCTACAATATGGATCAAGATTATCTTGGATGAAAGCAAAGTTATCAAAATCAAAAGAAGCATCGTCACTTATTTGGTCATTTGTGCCACAACATGGATCAACTTTATCTTGAATAGGAGATAAGCAAGAAAAATCAAGGAAAGGGTGAGGTGTACAAAGGATTGATAGTGCTTGCACCCTTAACGTCTCTATATTTGAGTTTGTTTTCTGCATTTTGTTTTAATAGAGAGATTGAGAAATATGGTGAAGTAACTTTGTTATTGAAAGTGATTGTTAAATGAGAGATATTTATATATAAACACCAATTTTTTATTGTATTATGTTAGTTCAATGGAACACGGTTAGCTTGGATATTTAAGGAGGTAGTTACATGCGGAAGGTGTGAAGATTATTAAAAACTTGCTAATTTGTTTAAGTTATACCTTATATTTGTTTCGAAACAATTTTAGGCCAAATAAATTTATTTTTTATTTTTTTCAATTAAGGAAATTATATTTGGATTTAAAACCGATTCCCCTCTTTTAGAAAATTATTTTTCTGTTATCATGTGTTAGCGGTGTTAAACTGCTTATGGGTAAGTGCAGCCGCTTCAGTTTTGCTTGTTAGTGGCTACTTATAAAGTTTGTTTGTCGATTATGATTTTCTTGTTGGTTACTAAATTAAAAATAATAAAATGAAATTGAAAAATTAAAATTAAACTTGGATGGAAACACTTTATATTTAAAATTCATGACATTGTCCTTACGTAAAAAAATATAATTTAAAAAACATTATAAAATTGAAATATAAACTTAATTCTTCTTTAGGAGATAAAACATGTGGATGTATTGTTACAAAGTGTGCTCTAAACATTTTCATATTCTCTATTTATTTATAAAATTTCCAAATAAATATAGATATAGTTTAAATAGAGAATGCATATTGGTCCTATTTATTTTCCTTCAGAGTGCAATGAAAAAAATTATTTAGTTGCTTAATGTTGATAGATCTATTTTCGATGATTACATATTATTTTATTTATAATTATTTAAATGTTAATATGAAAATTGTTAAGGTAAAGACTATATATTATTCAAATAAATTGTAGATATTTTATGTTGTAACATCTCTGAATTTGACAAGCAAGTTAATAACCATTTTATGTTTTGTAGTAGAAAATTTTAAGACTTATTATAGAAAATTATTATATATTAACTGTATTAATACATTTTCATTTAAGATATGCATGTTAGTTCGTTTATAAAATGATATTATGCAAGTTTCTAGTAAGGCAAAGATCGAAAACACATTCACATATAGTTTGGGTTATGTTTTATTTTACTTTGCTCTTGGAGATGAGTGGGTTTGTACATAATAATATATTACAACAATCTCCCTATATCTCCCTATCTCATAAGTTTTCATTTTGACTTCATTTCTTGCATGGAAAACATAAGATAACACATTTTTCTTTTATTTTACTTTAACATTAATTTGTTTGGGAGTATAGAGAACACGGGGAAAGGAAGTCATTTAATGGGAAAGGGAGAAGAGGACTTTTCATTTATGTATGAAAGTTTATTATATAAAATATTTGTTATTTTTACCTGCTTTATTTTCCTATTTTGACCTCTAACTTTATAATCTACCATATTATTTTATTTGAAGCTTAAGAGATAAGTCCATATATTTTGTTTTTATGAGTATTAAATTTAAATACCCTCCAAATATAATTTTACAATAAGTACACATTTTAGTTGAAGAAGAAAAAAGTTATCATGTGGCATTGTTATATAATGTCCCTTAGAAAAATGTTTCTTCGATACGTAATAATCATGAAAACTATAAGATACTTATTTTCTAGATCCAAATCGTGATAGAAATTAATATTGCTTGTTTTGTCTTATTTATATTTAATTATTTAAGCGACCACTTTACGTACCTATTTAAACTTTCTTCACAGTGCTTTCTCTATTGACATGAAGAAAAAAAACTAATGTAAAAAGAACATGTAGAATTCATAAGGAGTTCTAAATCTATTTTGTTGGAGGCTATATTATTCAATTTGCCGGTTAAGAAACAAGATAATAATAGAAAAAAGCATTAAAAACTCGTTTAAAACAATGATCTCATTTGAGGAAGTCACTTAATGGGATTCGTAATAAGGTTGTAAGGTCGAATATTTGTTATGGGCACCACATAAACTATTTAATTATATCATTTCATGTAGGAAATTGAAGTTGACGATTATTCTAATTGAAAATACAAAATATACTCTTAAAATGAACTTTTTCCATTTTAATGGGGTACAGAGGGAGTTAGATGAAATTAAAAATTAAAATTTATGCTCATGTTTCACGATTTGATCCATCATAACTGGAAATGAGAAAAATATATGTGTACCAAGTGTTACCCTTTAATAATACACATATGCGAATATGGATTCTATCATAAAAGATTTAATCATTCTCTCCTCATTGTCATAAGGGGAAGTACAAGCACTTGATTTTTATCAAGAGAAAAATAAATCCTAATGATAACTACCTAATGATTATGTACATATAAATTAATCTACATTGTCAAAATAAGATGAATCCTCAACAATGAAAAAAGTTGGTAATTCGATCTCAAAAGGGGTGCAGGTTTCTACTCAATTCATGCATGTTGGTAAAGAATCCGAATAGCCCGTGTTTGTATGGCAAAAGTGATCTTCGTTTATTGCTCCCTTTTCTTGCTTTATTTGTCACATAAAGCTTCTCATAAGCCGTTAATGTATTTTTGGGTTTTTCACCTTTCCTCTTTTTAATAATGATGTTTTCTACATTGGGCTTTATTGACGTTTTTGACTCTGAAGGATTCAATATAACAAAAGAATCCTTATGGTCACTGTTACTTCGAAGATCCAAATTTTGTCTAAATCTCCAGAGATTTGATGATCCTGTTGAGTTGCTTTTCTCGTAACACTCACTTGAAGCCTTCATTGTAATATTTTGCAATATCTCATTTTGAGTTTCTTTAGAAATACCACTCGATATTGACTGTGGACTTAAATAATTCTTAATAAAGATGTTCTTTAGAGGATGTCGAATATGTGAAGCATTGTTATTTATGGTGGGGAATAATTGAAGCGATTGGTCAAAAGTAGGCAGTAATGCTCTCATTTTTCCATTTTCAAATATGTCATCGGCAAATATATGCATTCCTTTGACATTGGTGCATGCAAAACTAAATTCTTGTTCTTCATTATTTTCTTCGTCGCTTTTTTGAATTTGTTGATTTGTGCTACAATGCAATTGAGAGTTATCTTGAGCGGGAGCAAAGACATCAAAATCTAATACAGTGTCATTGTTAATGTGTTTTTTTGTGCTACAATATGGATCAAGATTATCTTGGATGAAAGCAAAGTTATCAAAATCAAAAGAAGCATCGTCACTTATTTGGTCATTTGTGCCACAACATGGATCAACTTTATCTTGAATAGGAGATAAGCAAGAAAAATCAAGGAAAGGGTGAGGTGTACAAAGGATTGATAGTGCTTGCACCCTTAACGTCTCTATATTTGAGTTTGTTTCTGCATTTTGTTTTAATAGAGAGATTGAGAAATATGGTGAAGTAACTTTGTTATTGAAAGTGATTGTTAAATGAGAGATATTTATATATAAACACCAATTTTTTATTGTATTATGTTAGTTCAATGGAACACGGTTAGCTTGGATATTTAAGGAGGTAGTTACATGCGGAAGGTGTGAAGATTATTAAAAACTTGCTAATTTGTTTAAGTTATACCTTATATTTGTTTCGAAACAATTTTAGGCCAAATAAATTTATTTTTTTATTTTTTTCAATTAAGGAAATTATATTTGGATTTAAAACCGATTCCCCTCTTTTAGAAAATTATTTTTCTGTTATCATGTGTTAGCGGTGTTAAACTGCTTATGGGTAAGTGCAGCCGCTTCAGTTTTGCTTGTTAGTGGCTACTTATAAAGTTTGTTTGTCGATTATGATTTTCTTGTTGGTTACTAAATTAAAAATAATAAATGAAATTGAAAAATTAAAATTAAACTTGGATGGAAACACTTTATATTTAAAATTCATGACATTGTCCTTACGTAAAAAAATATAATTTAAAAAACATTATAAAATTGAAATATATACTTAATTCTTCTTTAGGAGATAAAACATGTGGATGTATTGTTACAAAGTGTGCTCTAAACATTTTCATATTCTCTATTTATTTGTAAAATTTCCATATAAATATAGATATAGTTTAAATAGAGAATGCATATTGGTCCTATTTATTTTCCTTCAGAGTGCAATGAAAAAATTATTAAGTTGCTTAATGTTGATAGATCTATTTTCGATGATTACATATTATTTTATTTATAATTATTTAAATTTTAATATGAAAATTGTTAAGGTAAAGACTATATATTATTCAAATAAATTGTAGATCTTTTATGTTGTAACATCTCTGAAATTGACAAGCAAGTTAATAACCATTTTATGTTTTGTAGTAGAAAATTTTAAGACTTATTATAGAAAATTATTATATATTAACTGTATTAATACATTTTCATTTAAGATATGCATGTTAGTTCGTTTATAAAATGATATTATGCAAGTTTCTAGTAAGGCAAAGATCGAAAACACATTCACATATAGTTTGGGTTATGTTTTATTTTACTTTGCTCTTGGAGATGAGTGGGTTTGTACATAATAATATATTACAACAATCTCCCTATATCTCCGTATCTCATAAGTTTTCATTTTGAGTTCATTTCTTGCATGGAAAACATAAGATAACACATTTTTCTTTTATTTTACTTTAACATTAATTTGTTTGGGAGTATAGAGAACACGGGGAAAGGAAGTCATTTAATGGGAAAGGGAGAAGAGGACTTTTCATTTATGTATGAAAGTTTATTATATAAAATATTTGTTATTTTTACCTGCTTTATTTTCCTATTTTGACCTCTAACTTTATAATCTACCATATTATTTTATTTGAAGCTTAAGAGATAAGTCCATATATTTTGTTTTTATGAGTCTTAAATTTAAATACCCTCCAAATATAATTTTACAATAAGTACACATTTTAGTTGAAGAAGAAAAAAGTTATCATGTGGCATTGTTATATAATGTCCCTTAGAAAAATGTTTCTTCGATACGTAATAATCATGAAAACTATAAGATACTTATTTTCTAGATCCAAATCGTGATAGAAATTAATATTGCTTGTTTTGTCTTATTTATATTTAATTATTTAAGCGACCACTTTACGTACCTATTTAAACTTTCTTCACAGTGCTTTCTCTATTGACATGAAGAAAAAAAACTAATGTAAAAAGAACATGTAGAATTCATAAGGAGTTCTAAATCTATTTTGTTGGAGGCTATATTATTCAATTTTCCGGTTAAGAAACAAGATAATAATAGAAAAAAAGCGTTAAAAACTCGTTTAAAACAATGATCTCATTTGAGGAAGTCACTTAATGGGATTCGTAATAAGGTTGTAAGGTCGAATATTTGTTATGGGCACCACATAAACTATTTAATTATATCATTTCATGTAGGAAATTGAAGTTGACGATTATTCTAATTGAAAATACAAAATATACTCTTAAAATGAACTTTTTCCATTTTAATGGGGTACAGAGGGAGTTAGATGAAATTAAAAATTAAAATTTATGCTCATGTTTCACGATTTGATCCATCATAACTGGAAATGAGAAAAATATATGTGTACCAAGGTTACTCTTTAATAATACACATATGCGAATATGGATTCTATCATAAAAGATTTAATCATTCTCTCCTCATTGTCATAAGGGGAAGTACAAGCACTTGATTTTTATCAAGAGAAAAATAAATCCTAATGATAACTACCTAATGATTATGTACATATAAATTAATCTACATTGTCAAAATAAGATGAATCCTCAACAATGAAAAAAGTTGGTAATTCGATCTCAAAAGGGGTGCAGGTTTCTACTCAATTCATGCATGTTGGTAAAGAATCCGAATAGCCCGTGTTTGTATGGCAAAAGTGATCTTCGTTTATTGCTCCCTTTTCTTGCTTTATTTGTCACATAAAGCTTCTCATAAGCCGTTAATGTATTTTTGGGTTTTTCACCTTTCCTCTTTTTAATAATGATGTTTTCTACATTGGGCTTTATTGACGTTTTTGACTCTGAAGGATTCAATATAACAAAAGAATCCTTATGGTCACTGTTACTTCGAAGATCCAAATTTTGTCTAAATCTCCAGAGATTTGATGATCCTGTTGAGTTGCTTTTCTCGTAACACTCACTTGAAGCCTTCATTGTAATATTTTGCAATATCTCATTTTGAGTTTCTTTAGAAATACCACTCGATATTGATTGTGGACTTAAGAATTCTTAATAAAGATGTTCTTTAGAGGATGTCGAATATGTGAAGCATTGTTATTTATGGTGGGGAATAATTGAAGCGATTGGTCAAAAGTAGGCAGTAATGCTCTCATTTTTCCATTTTCAAATATGTCATCGGCAAATATATGCATTCCTTTGACATCGGTGCATGCAAAACTAAATTCTTGTTCTTCATTATTTTCTTCGTCGCTTTTTTGAATTTGTTGATTTGTGCTACAATGCGATTGAGAGTTATCTTGAGCGGGAGCAAAGACATCAAAATCTAATACAGTGTCGTTGTTAATGTGTTTTTTTGTGCTACAATATGGATCAAGATTATCTTGGATGAAAGCAAAGTTATCAAAATCAAAAGAAGCATCGTCACTTATTTGGTCATTTGTGCCACAACATGGATCAACTTTATCTTGAATAGGAGATAAGCAAGAAAAATCAAGGAAAGGGTGAGGTGTACAAAGGATTGATAGTGCTTGCACCCTTAACGTCTCTATATTTGAGTTTGTTTTCTGCATTTTGTTTTAATAGAGAGATTGAGAAATATGGTGAAGTAACTTTGTTATTGAAAGTGATTGTTAAATGAGAGATATTTATATATAAACACCAATTTTTTATTGTATTATGTTAGTTCAATGGAACACGGTTAGCTTGGATATTTAAGGAGGTAGTTACATGCGGAAGGTGTGAAGATTATTAAAAACTTGCTAATTTGTTTAAGTTATACCTTATATTTGTTTCGAAACAATTTTAGGCCAAATAAATTTATTTTTTTATTTTTTTCAATTAAGGAAATTATATTTGGATTTAAAACCGATTCCCCTCTTTTAGAAAATTATTTTTCTGTTATCATGTGTTAGCGGTGTTAAACTGCTTATGGGTAAGTGCAGCCGCTTCAGTTTTGCTTGTTAGTGGCTACTTATAAAGTTTGTTTGTCGATTATGATTTTCTTGTTGGTTACTAAATTAAAAATAATAAAATGAAATTGAAAAATTAAAATTAAACTTGGATGGAAACACTTTATATTTAAAATTCATGACATTGTCCTTACGTAAAAAAATATAATTTAAAAAACATTATAAAATTGAAATATATACTTAATTCTTCTTTAGGAGATAAAACATGTGGATGTATTGTTACAAAGTGTGCTCTAAACATTTTCATATTCTCTATTTATTTGTAAAATTTCCAAATAAATATAGATATAGTTTAAATAGAGAATGCATATTGGTCCTATTTATTTTCCTTCAGAGTGCAATAAAAAATTATTTAGTTGCTTAATGTTGATAGATCTATTTTCGATGATTACATATTATTTTATTTATAATTATTTAAATTTTAATATGAAAATTGTTAAGGTAAAGACTATATATTATTCAAATAAATTGTAGATCTTTTATGTTGTAACATCTCTGAAATTGACAAGCAAGTTAATAACCATTTTATGTTTTGTAGTAGAAAATTTTAAGACTTATTATAGAAAATTATTATATATTAACTGTATTAATACATTTTCATTTAAGATATGCATGTTAGTTCGTTTATAAAATGATATTATGCAAGTTTCTAGTAAGGCAAAGATCGAAAACACATTCACATATAGTTTGGGTTATGTTTTATTTTACTTTGCTCTTGGAGATGAGTGGGTTTGTACATAATAATATATTACAACAATCTCCCTATATCTCCGTATCTCATAAGTTTTCATTTTGAGTTCATTTCTTGCATGGAAAACATAAGATAACACATTTTTCTTTTATTTTACTTTAACATTAATTTGTTTGGGAGTATAGAGAACACGGGGAAAGGAAGTCATTTAATGGGAAAGGGAGAAGAGGACTTTTCATTTATGTATGAAAGTTTATTATATAAAATATTTGTTATTTTTACCTGCTTTATTTTCCTATTTTGACCTCTAACTTTATAATCTACCATATTATTTTATTTGAAGCTTAAGAGATAAGTCCATATATTTTGTTTTTATGAGTCTTAAATTTAAATACCCTCCAAATATAATTTTACAATAAGTACACATTTTAGTTGAAGAAGAAAAAAGTTATCATGTGGCATTGTTATATAATGTCCCTTAGAAAAATGTTTCTTCGATACGTAATAATCATGAAAACTATAAGATACTTATTTTCTAGATCCAAATCGTGATAGAAATTAATATTGCTTGTTTTGTCTTATTTATATTTAATTATTTAAGCGACCACTTTACGTACCTATTTAAACTTTCTTCACAGTGCTTTCTCTATTGACATGAAGAAAAAAAACTAATGTAAAAAGAACATGTAGAATTCATAAGGAGTTCTAAATCTATTTTGTTGGAGGCTATATTATTCAATTTGCCGGTTAAGAAACAAGATAATAATAGAAAAAAGCATTAAAAACTCGTTTAAAACAATGATCTCATTTGAGGAAGTCACTTAATGGGATTCGTAATAAGGTTGTAAGGTCGAATATTTGTTATGGGCACCACATAAACTATTTAATTATATCATTTCATGTAGGAAATTGAAGTTGACGATTATTCTAATTGAAAATACAAAATATACTCTTAAAATGAACTTTTTCCATTTTAATGGGGTACAGAGGGAGTTAGATGAAATTAAAAATTAAAATTTATGCTCATGTTTCACGATTTGATCCATCATAACTGGAAATGAGAAAAATATATGTGTACCAAGTGTTACCCTTTAATAATACACATATGCGAATATGGATTCTATCATAAAAGATTTAATCATTCTCTCCTCATTGTCATAAGGGGAAGTACAAGCACTTGATTTTTATCAAGAGAAAAATAAATCCTAATGATAACTACCTAATGATTATGTACATATAAATTAATCTACATTGTCAAAATAAGATGAATCCTCAACAATGAAAAAAGTTGGTAATTCGATCTCAAAAGGGGTGCAGGTTTCTACTCAATTCATGCATGTTGGTAAAGAATCCGAATAGCCCGTGTTTGTATGGCAAAAGTGATCTTCGTTTATTGCTCCCTTTTCTTGCTTTATTTGTCACATAAAGCTTCTCATAAGCCGTTAATGTATTTTTGGTTTTTCACCTTTCCTCTTTTTAATAATGATGTTTTCTACATTGGGCTTTATTGACGTTTTTGACTCTGAAGGATTCAATATAACAAAAGAATCCTTATGGTCACTGTTACTTCGAAGATCCAAATTTTGTCTAAATCTCCAGAGATTTGATGATCCTGTTGAGTTGCTTTTCTCGTAACACTCACTTGAAGCCTTCATTGTAATATTTTGCAATATCTCATTTTGAGTTTCTTTAGAAATACCACTCGATATTGACTGTGGACTTAAATAATTCTTAATAAAGATGTTCTTTAGAGGATGTCGAATATGTGAAGCATTGTTATTTATGGTGGGGAATAATTGAAGCGATTGGTCAAAAGTAGGCAGTAATGCTCTCATTTTTCCATTTTCAAATATGTCATCGGCAAATATATGCATTCCTTTGACATTGGTGCATGCAAAACTAAATTCTTGTTCTTCATTATTTTCTTCGTCGCTTTTTTGAATTTGTTGATTTGTGCTACAATGCAATTGAGAGTTATCTTGAGCGGGAGCAAAGACTTCAAAATCTAATACAGTGTCGTTGTTTATGTGTTTTTTTGTGCTACAATATGGATCAAGATTATCTTGGATGAAAGCAAAGTTATCAAAATCAAAAGAAGCATCGTCACTTATTTGGTCATTTGTGCCACAACATGGATCAACTTTATCTTGAATAGGAGATAAGCAAGAAAAATCAAGGAAAGGGTGAGGTGTACAAAGGATTGATAGTGCTTGCACCCTTAACGTCTCTATATTTGAGTTTGTTTTCTGCATTTTGTTTTAATAGAGAGATTGAGAAATATGGTGAAGTAACTTTGTTATTGAAAGTGATTGTTAAATGAGAGATATTTATATATAAACACCAATTTTTTATTGTATTATGTTAGTTCAATGGAACACGGTTAGCTTGGATATTTAAGGAGGTAGTTACATGCGGAAGGTGTGAAGATTATTAAAAACTTGCTAATTTGTTTAAGTTATACCTTATATTTGTTTCGAAACAATTTTAGGCCAAATAAATTTATTTTTTTATTTTTTTCAATTAAGGAAATTATATTTGGATTTAAAACCGATTCCCCTCTTTTAGAAAATTATTTTTCTGTTATCATGTGTTAGCGGTGTTAAACTGCTTATGGGTAAGTGCAGCCGCTTCAGTTTTGCTTGTTAGTGGCTACTTATAAAGTTTGTTTGTCGATTATGATTTTCTTGTTGGTTACTAAATTAAAAATAATAAAATGAAATTGAAAAATTAAAATTAAACTTGGATGGAAACACTTTATATTTAAAATTCATGACATTGTCCTTACGTAAAAAATATAATTTAAAAAACATTATAAAATTGAAATATATACTTAATTCTTCTTTAGGAGATAAAACATGTGGATGTATTGTTACAAAGTGTGCTCTAAACATTTTCATATTCTCTATTTATTTGTAAAATTTCCAAATAAATATAGATATAGTTTAAATAGAGAATGCATATTGGTCCTATTTATTTTCCTTCAGAGTGCAATGAAAAATATTATTTAGTTGCTTAATGTTGATAGATCTATTTTCGATGATTACATATTATTTTATTTATAATTATTTAAATTTTAATATGAAAAATTGTTAAGGTAAAGACTATATATTATTCAAATAAATTGTAGATCTTTTATGTTTTAACATCTCTGAATTTGACAAGCAAGTTAATAACCATTTTATGTTTTGTAGTAGAAAATTTTAAGACTTATTATAGAAAATTATTATATATTAACTGTATTAATACATTTTCATTTAAGATATGCATGTTAGTTCGTTTATAAAATGATATTATGCAAGTTTCTAGTAAGGCAAAGATCGAAAACACATTCACATATAGTTTGGGTTATGTTTTATTTTACTTTGCTCTTGGAGATGAGTGGGTTTGTACATAATAATATATTACAACAATCTCCCTATATCTCCGTATCTCATAAGTTTTCATTTTGAGTTCATTTCTTGCATGGAAAACATAAGATAACACATTTTTCTTTTATTTTACTTTAACATTAATTTGTTTGGGAGTATAGAGAACACGGGAAAGGAAGTCATTTAATGGGAAAGGGAGAAGAGGACTTTTCATTTATGTATGAAAGTTTATTATATAAAATATTTGTTATTTTTACCTGCTTTATTTTCCTATTTTGACCTCTAACTTTATAATCTACCATATTATTTTATTTGAAGCTTAAGAGATAAGTCCATATATTTTGTTTTTATGAGTATTAAATTTAAATACCCTCCAAATATAATTTTACAATAAGTACACATTTTAGTTGAAGAAGAAAAAAGTTATCATGTGGCATTGTTATATAATGTCCCTTAGAAAAATGTTTCTTCGATACGTAATAAACATGAAAACTATAAGATACTTATTTTCTAGATCCAAATCGTGATAGAAATTAATATTGCTTGTTTTGTCTTATTTATATTTAATTATTTAAGCGACCACTTTACGTACCTATTTAAACTTTCTTCACACTGCTTTCTCTATTGACATGAAGAAAAAAAACTAATGTAAAAAGAACATGTAGAATTCATAAGGAGTTCTAAATCTATTTTGTTGGAGGCTATATTATTCAATTTTCCGGTTAAGAAACAAGATAATAATAGAAAAAAGGCGTTAAAAACTCGTTTAAAACAATGATCTCATTTGAGGAAGTCACTTAATGGGATTCGTAATAAGGTTGTAAGGTCGAATATTTGTTATGGGCACCACATAAACTATTTAATTATATCATTTCATGTAGGAAATTGAAGTTGACGATTATTCTAATTGAAAATACAAAATATACTCTTAAAATGAACTTTTTCCATTTTAATGGGGTACAGAGGGAGTTAGATGAAATTAAAAATTAAAATTTATGCTCATGTTTCACGATTTGATCCATCATAACTGGAAATGAGAAAAATATATGTGTACCAAGGGTTACTCTTTAATAATACACATATGAGAATATGGATTCTATCATAAAAGATTTAATCATTCTCTCCTCATTGTCATAAGGGGAAGTACAAGCACTTGATTTTTATCAAGAGAAAAAAAAATCCTAATGATAACTACCTAATGATTATGTACATATAAATTAATCTACATTGTCAAAATAAGATGAATCCTAAACAATGAAAAAAGTTGGTAATTCGATCTCAAAAGGGGTGCAGGTTTCTACTCAATTCATGCATGGTGGTAAAGAATCCGAATAGCCCTTGTTTGTATGGCAAAAGTGATCTTCGTTTATTGCTCCTTTTTCTTGCTTTATTTGTCACATAAAGCTTCTCATAAGCCGTTAATGTATTTTTGGGTTTTTCACCTTTCCTCTTTTTAATAATGATGTTTTCTACATTGGGCTTTATTGACGTTTTTGACTCTGAAGGATTCAATATAACAAAAGAATCCTTATGGTCACTGTTACTTCGAAGATCCAAATTTTGTCTAAATCTCCAGAGATTTGATGATCCTGTTGAGTTGCTTTTCTCGTAACACTCACTTGAAGCCTTCATTGTAATATTTTGCAATATCTCATTTTGAGTTTCTTTAGAAATACCACTCGATATTGATTGTGGACTTACAGAATACTTAATAAAGATGTTCTTTAGAGGATGTCGAATATGTGAAGCATTGTTATTTATGGTGGGGAATAATTGAAGCGATTGGTCAAAAGTAGGCAGTAATGCTCTCATTTTTCCATTTTCAAATATGTCATCGGCATATATATGCATTCCTTTGACATCGGTGCATGCAAAACTAAATTCTTGTTCTTCATTATTTCTTCGTCGCTTTTTTGAATTTGTTGATTTGTGCTACAATGCAATTGAGAGTTATCTTGAGCGGGAGCAAAGACATCAAAATCTAATACAGTGTCATTGTTAATGTGTTTTTTTGTGCTACAATATGGATCAAGATTATCTTGGATGAAAGCAAAGTTATCAAAATCAAAAGAAGCATCGTCACTTATTTGGTCATTTGTGCCACAACATGGATCAACTTTATCTTGAATAGGAGATAAGCAAGAAAAATCAAGGAAAGGGTGAGGTGTACAAAGGATTGATAGTGCTTGCACCCTTAACATCTCTATATTTGAGTTTGTCTTCTGCATTTTGTTTTAATAGAGAGATTGAGAAATGTGGTGAAGTAACTTTGTTATTGAAAGTGATTGTTAAATGAGAGATATTTATATATAAACAACAATTTTTATTGTATTTTGTTAGTTCAATGGAACACGGTTAGCTTGGATATTTAAGGAGGTAGTTACATGCGAAAGGTGTGAAGATTATTAAAAACTTGCTAATTTGTTTAAGTTATACCTTATATTTGTTTCGAAACAATTTTAGGCCAAATAAATTTATTTATTTATTTATTTCAATTAAGGAAATTATATTTGGATTTAAAACCGATTCCCCTCTTTTAGAAAATTATTTTTCTGTTATCATGTGTTAGCGGTGTTAAACTGCTTATGGGTAAGTGCAGCCGCTTCAGTTTTGCTTGTTAGTGGCTACTTATAAAGTTTGTTTGTCGATTATGATTTTCTTGTTGGTTACTAAATTAAAAATAATAAATTGAAATTGAAAAATTAAAATTAAACTTGGATGGAAACACTTTATATTTAAAATTCATGACATTGTCCTTACGTAAAAAAATATAATTTAAAAAACATTATAAAATTGAAATATATACTTAATTCTTCTTTAGGAGATAAAACATGTGGATGTAATTGTTATAAAGTGTGCTCTAAACATTTTCATATTCTCTATTTATTTGTAAGATTTCCAAATAAATATAGATATAGTTTAAATAGAGAATGCATATTGGTCCTATTTATTTTCCTTCAGAGTGCAATAAAAATATTATTTAGTTGCTTAATGTTGATAGATCTATTTTCGATGATTACATATTATTTTATTTATAATTATTTAAATTTTAATATGAAAATTTGTTAAGGTAAAGACTATATATTATTCAAATAAATTGTAGATCTTTTATGTTGTAACATCTCTGAAATTGACAAGCAAGTTAATAACCATTTTATGTTTTGTAGTAGAAAATTTTAAGACTTATTATAGAAAATTATTATATATTAACTGTATTAATACATTTTCATTTAAGATATGCATGTTAGTTCGTTTATAAAATGATATTATGCAAGTTTCTAGTAAGGCAAAGATCGAAAACATATTCACATATAGTTTGGGTTATGTTTTATTTTACTTTGCTCTTGGAGATGAGTGGGTTTGTACATAATAATATATTACAACAATCTCCCTATATCTCCGTATCTCATAAGTTTTCATTTTGAGTTCATTTCTTGCAAGGAAAACATAAGATAACACATTTTTCTTTTATTTTACTTTAACATTAATTTGTTTGGGAGTATAGAGAACACGGGGAAAGGAAGTAATTTAATGGGAAAGGGAGAAGAGGACTTTTCATTTATGTATGAAAGTTTATTATATAAAATATTTGTTATTTTTACCTGCTTTATTTTCCTATGTTGACCTCTAACTTTATAATCTACCATATTATTTAATTTGAAGCTTAAGAGATAAGTCCATATATTTTGTTTTTATGAGTCTTAAATTTAAATACCCTCCAAATATAATTTTACAATAAGTACACATTTTAATTGAAGAAGAAAAAAGTTATCATGTGGCATTGTTATATAATGTCCCTTAGAAAAATGTTTCTTCGATACGTAATAAACATGAAAACTATAAGATACTTATTTTCTAGATCCAAATCGTGATAGAAATTAATATTGCTTGTTTTGTCTTATTTATATTTAATTATTTAAGCGACCACTTTACGTACCTATTTAAACTTTCTTCACAGTGCTTTCTCTATTGACATGAAGGAAAAAAAACTAATGTAAAAAGAACATGTAGAATTCATAAGGAGTTCTAAATCTATTTTGTTGGAGGCTATATTATTCAATTTTCCGTTTAAGAAACAAGATAATAATAGAAAAAAGGCGTTAAAAACTCGTTTAAAACAATGATCTCATGTGAGGAAGTCCCTTAATGGGATTCGTAATAAGGTTGTGAGGTCGAATATTTGTTATGGGCACCACATAAACTATTTAATTATATCATTTCATGTAGGAAATTGAAGTTGACGATTATTCTAATTGATGATACAAATAATACTCTTAAAATGAACTTTTTCCATTTTAATGGGGTATAGAGGGAGTTAGATGAAATTAAAAATTAAAATTTATGCTCATGTTTCACGATTTGATCCATCATAACTGGAAATGAGAAAAATATATGTGTACCAAGGGTTACTCTTTAATAATACACATATGAGAATATGGATTCTATCATAAAAGATTTAATCATTCTCTCCTCATTGTCATAAGGGGAAGTACAAGCACTTGATTTTTATCAAGAGAAAAATAAATCCTAATGATAACTACCTAATGATTATGTACATATAAATTAATCTACATTGTCAAAATAAGATGAATCCTCAACAATGAAAAAAGTTGGTAATTCGATCTCAAAAGGGGTGTAGGTTTCTACTCAATTCATGCATGTTGGTAAAGAATCCGAATAGCCCGTGTTTGTATGGCAAAAGTGATCTTCGTTTATTGCTTCCTTTTCTTGCTTTATTTGTCACATAAAGCTTCTCATAAGCCGTTAATGTATTTTTGGGTTTTTCACCTTTCCTCTTTTTAATAATGATGTTTTCTACATTGGGCTTTATTGACGTTTTTGACTCTGAAGGATTCAATATAACAAAAGAATCCTTATGGTCACTGTTACTTTGAAGATCCAAATTTTGTCTAAATCTCCAGAGATTTGATGATCCTGTTGAGTTGCTTTTCTCGTAACACTCACTTGAAGCCTTCATTGTAATATTTTGCAATATCTCATTTTGAGTTTCTTTAGAAATACCACTCGATATTGATTGTGGACTTGCAGAATTCTTAATAAAGATGTTCTTTAGAGGATGTCGAATATGTGAAGCATTGTTATTTATGGTGGGGAATAATTGAAGCGATTGGTCAAAAGTAGGCAGTAATGCTCTCATTTTTCCATTTTCAAATATGTCATCGGCATATATATGCATTCCTTTGACATCGGTGCATGCAAAACTAAATTCTTGTTCTTCATTATTTTCTTCGTCGCTTTTTTGAATTTGTTGATTTGTTCTACAATGCGATTGAGAGTTATCTTGAGCGGGAGAAAAGACATCAAAATATAATACAGTGTCGTTGTTAATGTGTTTTTTGTGCTACAATATAGATCAAGATTATCTTGGATGAAAGCAAAGTTATCAAAATCAAAAGAAGCATCGTCACTTATTTGGTCATTTGTGCGATTGAGATTTATCTTGAGCGGGAGCAAACTTATAAAATTGAAATATATACTTAATTCTTCATTAGGAGATAAAACATGTGGATGTATTGTTACAAATTATGATTTAAACATTTTCATATTCTCAATTGATTTGTAAAATTTCCAAATAAATATAGATATAGTTTAAATAGAGAATGCATACTGGTCCTATTTATTTTCATTCAGAGTGCAGTAATTAAAACTTTTTTAGTTGCTTAATGTTGATAGATCTATTATTCTTGATTATTACATATCATTTTATTTATAATGATATAAATGTTAATTAAAAAATTTGCTAAGGTAAAAACTAAATATTATTCAAATCAATTGTAGATCTTTTGTAACACCCATATATAATACATGCCTAGAAATACGTATTATACATAGTTTAAATGTTTGTACTGAAATACATAAGTGTCTAGTGGCAGCATTGTACATGTTACATGCCCAAAATGAAATACAAACATAGCACAATATATACAAGAGTGCCCAAAAATAAATCTACGAACTAGATCATTATAGAATGATCTCAAAAGAGATATCTACACACCGGAAAAAGTCATCCAAAACATCGAATAAGCAAGGACATCAAGCTATCTTATCATCACACTTCATCTACTCAGAACTACCTGAAAAATGATTAACAACACGGGGTGAGATAACAATCTCAATGGGTTTCCCATCTTATGGGTCCAGTCGGCTCTACAGGGTTTCTAATCAAAACTCTACTTAAGTCAACAAGGGAAAGAAGACACAAGTAATGGGGAAATTTTGCAATGCATGAAAACATGTTATCTGAGTTCTCATAACTTAATTAAATCACTACTATTATTCACGAAACATCAATCCCCGAGCGGACCTACATCAAGGGAAAACTCGGTCCACGCATGTTCGTATGATTCGACTTTCGTGGTGGATATCGGATCCTCTATGAGACTCAAACTTAGTTCAAGCGACTGTCACCTGTATGGACCTCTAACCCATATAGGATATCTTTCACCGTATAGGTCTCTAACCCAATTAGGTGTCGACCTTTCCCCCATGTCCGCCATGGTTGGGACTCAAACCCAATTGAGGCACGAATCATTGGTGCCACATCCCATTCCTACTTTACATAAGCATATCAAAGAGGATGTGCACCCTCAAGGGAAAATTATCTTAATATGTGACTAGTTCCAAAAAACATGACTGAATTTTTCAATCACTAGGTGACCTCATTCACCAATATTCATATCATCCACCCATGTCCCATACAGTTCCTATCATTTATGGCTAAACAATTACTTGTCCATGATACACACCTAGGTATCATTGTGTATAAGCATTTCCCTCTAGGTAATTTGTCATACCCTAAGTTATCCATTCTAGTCCACTTACTTAGTTATAAACCTAGGTTTCCTCACTCATCTTCATAAGGTTTTAAACATTTTATTTCTCAGCCAATATAACAACAATATCTAGCATACATTGTAATATGATTCATAGCATTCATAAGTACACAATGTAATATAATATGGTACAAGAATAATAGTCCTCTACGTTATCTTTCTAATTCATTTGTTTGCATCCAAAACGGAGTTACAACACTCGAATTATCTCACAAACTAACCTAATCAAGATTTAGGTTAACAATTAATCATTGCACAAGTATTCAACAACAAAAGCCTTGGCCTAGTGGTGAAATTCATTTTTTCAAAGAAATAGGTCTATATGTCGAATTATGAAGGAAACATGTCGACCTATGGAGGTCTTAGGTCGACCTATGAGAGGCGACACATAAGTCAGAGGCTACATGCTTCAACATTGAGGCGTGGGTGTTGACCTATAAAGTTATGTGTCGACCTATGCTAAAGGAAAACTACTATAGCTTGACCTAAAACCCGTATATGTCGACCTATACTGGACTTTTTCACCCAAAAACCCCATTTTCCAACCTGTAAATGTTTTGTTTCACTTTTAGCACAACCATGGTATCCAAACTACCAATGACACAAGCCATGGTTTATCACAACAAGAATATATTCCATAAGTTTCCTCAAGATCATGAACATAAACCCATAATAACAACAACAATAACCACATATAATCACAAAAACACAACAATCGTATAAAACATGGTTAATTCATGGTTTATAGCAAACATTCATGATTAACCTAGAATACTTATCATGGATTTCACTTGCTATCCTATGATTCAACAATAAAGCCTTAACTCCTAAAATCATGAGTTCATAACTAGAACCCACCTTAGCAAAAGAGATGAAGAAGATTGATGTTGCAAGATGTGGAGATGAGATAAGATGGTGATTCCAAGTTCTTGATTTCTCTAAGTTTCCTCTTCTACTCCTCTACACAAGATTTTCCTTCTTTCTTTCTAACTTTTCTCTGCTAGTGTTTTTCTACTGATACTTAGAGAATGAATGGTACAAAGAAACAATACCTAGGAAAAGATATTACTACATGTGGTGGATAGTTCACTTGGTAGGAATATGTGGACATTAAGAGTGGTAAGAATTGTGTGGATAGGGATGAATATAGGTAGTAGAAAAATATCTTAAGTGCTACCAACTTATTTATTTATTCTACTAGAGAAATTGACCTATTATTAGTGTTATCAAAATTTCCCAATTAATAAAAGATCAGTTCCAAATAATATTAATTAAGTCAATCTGAGTTCACTAGTTACTCTATTTATCCCAACTGATAACTTTCAGAGCACATAGGAACTCAGCTGATCTCAACTGATATGAATTTGATAATTTAATGAAACACGGGGTATTACATCCTCCCCTCCTTAAATTAAAATTTGTCCTCAAATTTAAAGATTACCTGGAAAAGATAAGGATAAACTTCTCGCATCTCGGATTCAAGCTCCCAAATAGCAACACCCAGATGTGACTCGTCCCACTGAACTTTAATAAGAGAAATCTCTTTGTTCCTCAAAACTTTAGTTTCTCTTCCTACAATAATACTTTGTTGAGGTTCAAAAGTTAGGTTTGTTTCTACTTCTACTGAATCAGGAAGAATTGGCTAAAGAGAATCAGGAATAAATTTCCGAAGTTGAGATACGTAAAAGACACTATGCATCTCAGATAGATAAGGTGGCAAGACTAATCTATAATCTACTTCATTAATCCTCTCTATAATATGATATGGTCATATGTATCTCGGACTTAACTTATGTGACTTAAATGGTCCTTTCAATCTCAATCTTGGAGTAACCTTCAAGATTACATGGTCACCTTCCTCAGATTCTAAAGGTCACCTTCTGTTATCTACATAAATCTTTTGACGATCTTGTGCTTTCTTCACATTATCACGAATCATTCTTGTTTTTTCCGTAGTCTCTTGAATAATCTTTGGTCCTAAGATCCTTTCTTCACCAACTTCCGTTCATCACAAGGTACTCTGCATTTTCTCCCATATAAAGCTTCATAAGGAGCCATTTCGATACTCGCATGGTAACTATTATTGTATGCAAATTCAATCAATGGTAACAGCTCTTTCCAATTTCCTCCACTTTCAAGCACACAAGCCCTTAACATACCCTTCAAGGTCTATATTATCCTCTCGGTGTGACCATCTGTTTAAGGATGATTAGATGTACTCAAACACAACTTCGATCCCATGGCCTGCTGAAAAGCTCTCCAAAATCTTGAAGTAAACTTTGGATCTCTATCTGATACAATACAAGTGAAGACACGATGCAATCTCACAATTTCTAAAATAAACAACCGGGCTAGGTGACTTTCCTTGTAAGTAGTTTTCACAGCTAAGAAATATGCAGACTTAGTTAATCAATCCATAATCACCCATATGGAATCATACCCTCCTTGTGTACGAGGTAACCCAACTACGAAATCCATTAAAATACTATCCCATTTCCGTACTGGAATCTTTAAGGGTCATAACAAACCACCTGGCTTCTGATGTTCAATCATTACTTATTGGCACATTACACATTCAGTCACATACTCCACAATATCCTTTCCATTTCATGCCACCAATAGTCCTTCTTTAAGTCTTGATACAGCTTTGATGAACATGGATGTATGATAAACGTGCCTTCATGAGCTTCTTCCAAATCTTTTCTTTTCAACTCATCGAACATTCGCAACACAAATCCTTTGATTAAAAAGAACCACTCAATCTGTAGCTTGAGTGAAACCTGGTTGAATCAACATTTCTTGAAACTTTTCATCTATCATTTTCCCTTGATGGATTTCTTCTCTTAGATTGGAAGTAACATTCAAATTTTCCACTATCACACCCTTCTGAGTCCAAGCAAACTGGAGGTTAAGATCTCGAAACTTCTCCAATAATGCATACTCTAACATCATCCATTCAGCTTTGTATATCTCTTTCCGACTTAATACATCTGCAACTTTATACGCTTTACCTGGATGATACTTTAGCTCAAAGTCAAAATCCTTCAAGTATTCCATCCATCTCCATTGGTGCATGTTCAACTCCTTCTAATCAAACAAATATTTCAGACTTTTGTGGTCACTAGACTTTTCAAAACATACTTCGTACAAGTAGTGACACCACACCTTCAAGGTAAAGACAACTAAGAAAACCCTTTAATGAACCTTTGACAGTAACCTGCCAATCCTAAGAAACTTTTAACTTCAGAAGCATTCTTTGGTCTTCCCCCATTAATAACTCCTTCAACTTTATATGGATCCACGGCTACTTCTCCATGTGATATGACATGACCAAGAACTTAACTTCAGTCATCCAAAATTCACACTTACTCAATTTGACAAAAAGTTGCTTCTCTTACAATACTGACAGAACAATTCTTAGATGTTCTACGTGCTCTTATGGAGTACGAGAATAAACAAGAATGTCATCAATAAATATCACCACAAACTGGTCCAAATAAGGTTGAAATATTTTATTCATATGATCCATGAAAACGGCAGGAGCATTCGTCACACCAAATGGCATTACAAGAAATTCATAATGGCCATATCGGGTTCTAAATGCAGTCTTTAGTATATCAGAACTTTTAACTCAGATTTGATGATAGCCCGATTGTAAATCAATCTTCGAGAACATTTAGGCTCCTTTTAATTTATCTAATAAATTGTCTATCCTTGGTAGGGGATATTTATTCTTAATGGTGACTTTATTCAACTGGCGATAGTCAATACATAACCGCATACCACCATCCTTCTTCTTTACTAGTAACACTAGAGCTCCCCATGATGAGACACTAGGTCGAATGAAATGCTTGGTCAAAATAACTCTTCCAATTGATTCTTCAACTCTCTCAACTCAAATGATGACATATGATACGGAGAAACGGATATTGGGGTCGTTCTAGGTATCAGATTAATAGAGAAATTCATTTCCCTTTCGAGAGGGAGAGAAGTGACATCCTCGGGGGAAACTTCTGGAAATTCACAAACTATTGGAATTTGCACAACCTTCAGATTGTTACTTGATTCTTTTGTGAGAACCAAGAGAACATATTTTTCCTTCTCGAACAATAAATTAACCATGCCAATTTTACCTTCTAGAATAGTAGTTAATACATCCTTTAGAGTGGCTTCACTATATGGAATGATGATTAACTTCTCTTCACGTTCAATAAACATTGAATTAGCAGAAATCCAATCCATCCCAAAGACTACATTAACCTTCTTAAGTGGTAAACAGATAAGATCAATCTGGAAAACTCTACCATTCACCGATAGCGAACAATTTTCACAAATTTATGGTGTGTCTACAACATCATCCATGGAAATAGTTACCACCATAGGAGGAGACAAAGAAATTTTTTCATACCAAAATGCTTCATACATTGAATCGAAACAAAAGAGTGTGTTGTTCCACAATCAGAGAATACTGGACAAGGATGATTATTTACGTGACACAAACCAACAATCAAAGCATTGTTACCTTTAGCCTTCTCCGTATCCGAGGTATAAAACCGACCAATATTCTTTTCTTATGTCTGAAACTTATTTTGTGAACACTCTCTAACCATGTGACCTTCTATATGACAAGTAAAACACCTGACTACACCACCAATACACCTTCCAAAATGGAACTTCTTACACACTTGACACTGGGGAACCTAAGTAGGTTTTGCACGATACACTTGTTTGCCTTTGAAAGCTTGTGGTCTAGGTCTAAATTGATGAATTAATCTTCCTTGATTCTTCTGGTCAACTCCATACTTTCTCCTTTCCTCTTGGACCTTCTTCAAACTATTCTCAGTCACATAACATTGTCTATACAACTCTCCATAGATAGTGAACTCTCTTTCTATGTTGGGTATCCACTCATAAGATTTCACATGACTCAGTCCACCATGAACTCCGGGAGGATTCATGCGAAATAAATCCTAGAAACTACTGTAGCACCTCAAATTTGCACCCTACCATTGTGTACATTCATTTCATATTAGGGCATAGCATTAACAATGTCCACTGCATAACATTGCATTGTCCATTTGCCCAAGTGCAAGCTCAGTTGATGAATCAGGACAAACTGGTCAGGAGATCAGGTCAATCGAGCAAGCAAGTGCCATTTTTTATTGAGACAAAGCCCTAGGGTTGAGGTAGCAAGCTCATATGGTCTAAGGATCATTTTGAAGTGGTTTGGCCAAAGATTGGATGCTCAGAAGTCACCAGTCATTGTTCAGTCAACCAGAAACCCTAGAAAGTCAACTGTGGTCAACTGTGGTCAACTGTGCCTGATTTTATGGATTGGAAGGTGGGAAATGGTTT
Source organism: Lathyrus oleraceus (assembly GCF_024323335.1). Lineage (NCBI taxonomy): Eukaryota > Viridiplantae > Streptophyta > Magnoliopsida > Fabales > Fabaceae > Lathyrus > Lathyrus oleraceus. Next base: position 512,943,758 of record NC_066583.1, read on the forward strand.
GAAAGGCCTCATTCATGTCCATATAAGTCTCATTTGGCATGCCAAAGACCAAGGTTGAAGATTTGGAGGCCCGACAGAAAGTTTCCAAAAATAGCAGGCGACCTGTGATTTCAGCTGCCCAAAATGGAAACTTTTTCTCCTCAAAATAACTTCATCATACAAGCTTCAAATGGAATTTTGTCCAACATGAAAGTTGAAGATCTTGTTCTCACCTTTCCAAAAAGTCCAAGAACTTGAAAATCCAATGTGTGGTTTGCAAAATATGGCTCAGTGAATTTCAGAAAAGACCCGTAATCAGGAGGCCATAACTACCACATGGATTGTCCAAATTGCAAGTTCTTTATATGCACAAACTCCATTTTACATGTACTTCAAGGGTGCATCATTGGATTTTTCCAAAGGTGGCCAATGCAAAAAGTCACTTTTCAACTGGACTGTTGAATTGGACCAGGGGCAAAATTGTCCAAATGTCAAAATATTTGGAATTTTGAGATGGGACTTTTTGTAACACCTCAGGAATGGCATTTGGAATGTGTTTGAATCCTCATTTCATGGCTAGGCCTCATAATTTGAGTTTTGGCTCGAAGAATGAAAGTGCATAATTAGGCTTTTTTCTACCACATAGTGAAATTGCAAGATACATGGCCTATTGAAATGAAACTTGTTTCTACACATTACATATGGTATTTTGGACTTGTTGGAACCAAAATTGAGCTGCTACATGAACTGATTTGGAGAGAGGGCATTTTGGCCAAATTGAAGAAAAATGCACATAAGCTTCATTCACTAATCACCTTTTTTTTTTGCTTAATTATGATTATAGTTGGATTAGTGCTTCCATATATAAACTTAAACCATAACAGAAAAAAGGGACTAATCACAATTTACAAATCCAAAAAGAAAAACTCTCATTCTCTCTCATTTTTGCTCAAAATTTTCACAACATTTTTTGATCATTTCATCAAGATCCTATCAATCTTGGTGCGATTTTTCTGTTGATTGATAATCTGCAGGTGATATTGAGCTGCTGTTAGTGAAGATCAAGGAAAAACCATAGCCAATTCGCAACTGTTTTAAAGAGGTCCTTCCATGGCATTTCGAGGAATCGCTTGATTCGAGCACTCTGGAGTTGGATTTTCTTCGCCATTCACCTTCCACAACAACCTCCTGCATCTGTTTCTGCATTTCAAGGCAAATCACGCAAGATTCCGCTACTGCTCTTCAATAAGGTGAAAAATTCGATCGTCACCGTTTCACAAATTGTGTTAGGGATTCTGTAGAGCATTCATTGTAGAAGCATCTGAAACTTGTAGATTATGATTTCGTCGTGAATCGATTAAGTTATCGTCGTTTGAAGTTTATGTGCCGTATTTTCTTTCCATCGATTCGTTGCGTACACGAGGTTCTGGACGATTTCATTAGGATATTTGAGATCTACATCGAACAACCTTTCCATCGGTATGCGCTTCGTCGATTTTCATGAAGGTTTGATCCTGATGCGTTTTCCCAGCCAAGAACATCAAGAACACGGAAGAACTTGATGAAGTTCTTGAAGATTTTCTGCAGAACGCGTTTTGATTCATCTCCGCGCCTGGCCGTTTCAAATTTCTGTTTCCCGCTCGATTCCGGCGAACCACAACACGCCAGCACATTAAACAGAACGGCAGCGTTTTGGCGGTGGATTAATTATTTACGGAATTGCCATTCTTTCACATTTAATTAATTAAATCATAATAAATCCTAAATAATTATGAAATAAATATTTAAAAACTTCAAAAAATCATAAAATGATCAATCTTAGTCCAAAAAATTCAAGACTTTTTTTGTTAATCTTCTTTTTTTCTCTACTTTTTTTTATAGAATAAAAAATAAATTGTTGCTTGGTAGAAAAATTAATTGCCATAGAGATATCCTTAATGTATACCATTTTCACATGTTGTACCATTTTAATCATAAAATCATCATACATAAACCAAATGACTTGAAATTTTAGGTGTAGATTCTTGACACATTTCTGGAATTTTTGACATAGGTTTTGTAATTTTTGGACCTCTGGTTTTGTTGCTATGATTTAATGAACTTGAGTGTGCTAATATGTGACACAAAATGATATGTTGAGTTCCCTGAATTTTTTACCATGCTTCCCCTTGGCCTATGGCCTTGAATTTTTGCATGTAGCACATTTAATATGTTAACATTCACTGTGAATTTTTGTGGATTTTTATAATCCATTTCCTAATTGATTAGAATTTTTGAGTGCTGCCTAGCATTTTAGGGCTTTACTTGTGTAACCTTTTGTGTATATGTTGCCAAATCCACATACTTAACCCTATGACCATGAAATTTGGTAGAATAGTTCCTGACATGTGTAGCTTTCATTTGGCTTTGGTCCTACTAATTTCCCATGTAATGTCACTGTTTACCATTGAATTGAAGTTAATGTATATTTTGTAGCTTCATTTGATTGTGTTTTTGCATGCTTAGACATGTTGAATTAATTCCCATTGTTCCACTAATCCAAATTGCTTGAAAATTGACATGTAGCTTGTTGAAGGTCCTCTGTTTAGGATGTAATTTTTGTGGAATTTTCCATGCTGTTTTGGCATTTACTTGAGTTTGATCTTGCTGGTTGCTCTTATATGATCCCCGTTTGTTCACTTTGCCTTACATGTTGTATAAATTGAAATAGGTGTATAGTTTGGATATGGGACCAATTGGGATCCCTTTGTATTTGAAATATCTTGACTTTGATCATGAATTGGTTGCTGTTTTGGGATTTTTCCTTCTTTTGGACCCTAGGCTAGTCCTAGTGGTCTTGTCACTTACATTTGAACTTGTTTTTGGCTTTTCAGGTTAAGAAGTTAATGATTAAAGGAATTGTTTCACATTTGGGATTATCTTACTTGACTTGTAAACTAATGTGGCTGTTTTGTAGGATGTTGGTTCGCATTGAGCTTTGTGCTATGCACATTATTGTTTGATTATGATTGGGATTGTTAATTGGTCATTATATTGTTGTCTGATTATGAATGGGATGCTGATTCTGTTTGACTTTTGTACAGGTACACTTAGTTGCTCAGTTCTCTTAAGAACTTGCTTTGCATTGCTTTGCTTATAAGCAATTGGCATTGAGGTATAGAACCTTCTTCTTCATGTAGTCTGGAGACCCGGCTGTTACCGGGCCGGGCAAAACTGTCTGAAGTCCTCCTTAAGAGGCAATGCTTGTGTATGTTTATATTTGTCCTAAGCAGGGAAAGTCCTCATTTGAGGCAATTGGTGGAAGGTAGGGATAAGCAATCTATCCCCCACTATTCTGTGAGTCTTCTCCTTGCTCCCATTACATGGTTGTAGCATTGAGATCCAAGCCCAAGATCTTGTACATTGTACAGTCGAGTCTATGTCCTGAGCGTAGAAGGGTCCCCCCATTCTGGACCCACGTTCCCTTGTCTGATGCTCTCTCTGAATTGAGATAGAAGCAATGAGGCACACCCCTCATCACCTTTCATCTAGCTTCACCTTAGCCCCTCAATGGCAAGGTTAAGAGCTAACTTGACCCCGATACAGAGGCTTGTTTGTTGAGGTTGATATGACCCCTCGACTAAAGCCTAGCCCCGATGTTTGAGCCCCTTGTTGGTGTGTTATTTCATGCTGTATATGTTTGTGTGGTGTGATTGTATCCCCTAGGTTTGCTAGACTCCGCGTAGTCTCGTTTGCATGTCAATTAAGGTAGCACGGTTCCTTCGTATAGGACTTCCTTTCTTGCTTGAGCTTTCCTAAAACACAAACAAACATTATCCTCTCTTAAGGATACGTCAACTCCTTCTACTACAGGTGAGTAAGTCTCCAAAGGTCGAGCATCCGGTAGATTGCGTAGTGACGTCGTCCACTTAAAAAACACAAACCAACAGGAATAGTTTAGCCGAACTACGGCAACTCTGATTCTCATGTTCAGATGAGATACGTAGGCACGAGATGCGATGTCTTGTCGAGTTTGACTAACAACTAATACTAATTCTTTTCTCTCGCCCTCGTTGCGATTGAGACCTTCCCTTTCTCTTGCCCTAGTTGCAATCGAGACCCTTCTTCTTGTTGTGTGCTTGGAAGCTGATGTAAGTCCATCGAGTGGCATTCAGGTTCCAGCGTGTGTGTTTTGGTTCGGATGCTGATGTAAGCCCAGTGATTGGCATTCAGGCTCCACGTTTGCCTTTTTGTGTGTGTTTTGGTTCGGATGCTGATGTAAGTCCAGTGATTGGCATTCAGGCTCCACGTTTGCCTTCGCCTGTGTTTGTTTGTGTGCGTGTTAGCCGAGCTACGAATGCTCTGATTCTCCTTCGTCCAAGGAGATACGTATGCATAGGATACGACATCCTAGCGAGCATGTGTCGTTTCCCCAGTCCGAACTACTTTGACTCTGATGTCTATGCTTGATAGACTAAGTAGGCCCAGGATGCGATATCCTGCCGAGTCAGTTTCAGTCTGTTTTCTTGTGTCTCCTTCAGCCAGTGTGTGTGTGTGTGTGAGCAGCGTTTTTTAGCAACCATTTTCCTTCCTATTGTGCGTGGATCCCGTCGAGTACGACGGATGCGTAGGGGTGCTAATACCTTCCCTTCGCATAACCGACTCCCGATCCCATTCTCTTTGGTCGCGAGACCATGTCTTTTCCAGGTTTACTTCGAGCGTTTCCTTTCCCTCTTTTGGGATAAATAACGCACGGTGGCGGCTCTGTTGTTCTTGTTTTCCCGCCGGTTTTTCGCGTAATGCGACAGCTGGCGACTCTGCTGGGGATCAAAGAGAAGTTGGCCTGTGCTGGTCCATCTTCCCTAAGCGAGTCTCTCCTAGCGCTCTCTAGGTTAGGGTTTTGGTTGCTATTTGCTGTTATTTATTGCATGCATGATTATTATGTTGTATACATGTGCATTTATTGTTTGCATTTATTGTTTGCATGTACGTTTGCATGCATCATACTGGCATTGAACTGTCTCCTGTGCAGGTGGTTCTTCTGTCTGGGGTGGGTGTTCTGAGTGGGGCTAAAACCCAGGCCCGAGTATACACCTAGGATTAGTGTGGTCTCATGTTGCCTCCTTCATGTTAGGTCAACATGTGCCTGGCAACATGATGTACCACAAGCCGGACGAGGTTCATTTGATAGTGCTTGCCTCTGTGGGTATTCCACTTTGGTTGAGTTACTTCATCTGAACTATTGACTCTGGTGACCGTTCTTTCCCGGATCTTTGGTTTAGACGATCTCAGGAGAGCTACGATGGCACACCCGAAAGGGCAAACCCATTGAGTATCTCTGCCCGATTGTTGAGACTATTATCCGCCTTAGGATGACCTGATTAGAATTTACCTGTGAGGGGAGGGTGATTCTTACAGATGCATGTTCTGATGGTGACTTTGATGGTGAGTTTTGGTTCCGTTGATCAGAGTCATATTTATAAGTCGGATTTATGGATCGTTATTTCTGGACGCCGGAGGTTTGACCCCGGTATTGATCAGAGGGTTCCGTTTATTTCGGAACCCTGGGCTGAATTTAAGGTTGCTCCGTTGGTGACTCGGTTCCTCAGATTGGGTTCAGATGACAGTTGACCAGTTGACTTTGGGGTTTCAGATGGTTGTGATCAGAGTTCGAGCCGAAGCTCCGATCCTATGTCCAGATATGCACAGCTTGCCAGTCGTGTCTGCATCGTGTGCATCATAGCATGTTTATTTTTCAAAAGAAACGCAATCAACAAAAAAAAAAGAATCAATAAAATTTTTGAAAAAAGAGAAAAAAAAAATGATCTCTGCATACATATCATTTCTCAGGTACATTCCAGAGTCTGTTCACTGATAGATCCGGGTGCTCATTTACAGATGAAATTGTTGGTTTCACTCGGTACTCATTGCTCATATATAATGTGCATATAATGTGCCGTAGCTGCAGATTGCTTTTTTTTCGAAGATGAATCAGGCTCTTTGAAGGCCTGAGAAATGATCATTATCATGTGCATCATATGCATTAGCATCATAATCATAACATGTTGCATAACAGGTGTTCTAGTTCGGACTTCTCACTCTGGCTCCTGTCTGAGACAGGATTGTTGATCATCGTCCGCACCGCAACCAGATCGAATCATCAGAGGAGTATGGATCAGGTTCAGACTGAGTTGGCTGAGATGAGGGCAAACATGGCCCAGTTCATGACCATGATGCAAGGGGTCATTCAGGGGCAAGAGGAGCTGCGAGCCTTAGCCCAGGGACAGGAAGCCATGATTCTGCCACCCAGTCGTGCTTCACCAGAGGGGGTCCCCGTTAATGATCAAATTGCTGCTGTCACTATTCCCGTCAACAACTACGACGTGGATGATGATCTGAGGGGTATCATAGTCAATGGACAGCCTCTTGCTACAGAAACTGTTAATGTCAAAGCAACCCGTACTCCGGTTCGCCATCGTGGCTCTTCAAGTTCGTTGAATTCTAAGAAGCCATTCTCTGGGGCACCCAAAAGGGGAGAGAGTGAAACAAATGTGCACCGGCGAGGGAGTGCGAACAGAGGACAATATCGTCAAGCTGCCGCTGTGACTATTCCAGCAACCCAACAGCAACAGGGAAGGCCAATTCAGCGGTATCAACATCAGCAACATCGTCCGCAACAGCAAGCTTACCAGCCTCCCTATGATAATCAAGCCAATACGGGTAATGAGAGGAAGAGGATCATTTTTGACCCGATTCCCATGTCTTACGCAGAGCTGTATCCCTCGTTGATAGAGCGGAACTTGATCACTCCCAGAGACCCGCCGGCTATACCCGTCAACCCTCGGTGGTGGTATAGGCCTGAGCAGCATTGTGTGTATCATTCGGGTGCTCCTGGTCATGATGTGGATAGTTGCTTTCAGTTGAAAATGAAGGTTCAAGACCTCGTGCAGTCAGGTATTCTGAACTTTGAAGACTTGGGTCCCCGTGTTAATCAAGCTTGAAGATAACAAGTCGCGGGCTGGCGTTGGCTTTTCTCCTGAGGTCTTCAACAAAGAGGGTTGATCAAAAGCAGAAGCTACTAATGCAAGAGATTCTGACAGTTGTTATCCCTGGTGGGATCTATCACAATTGGGTCACTGTGGGCGTTCCTACAGTTGTTCATAAGTCAGAGTAATAATCACTTTGTTTAAAAACCCTTCTCCCATGCCAAAAGGAGAAGTGATGATATTGTTGGCAACATTTTGTGCAATGATATTTTCATTCAAGTAAATGCATGTTAAACATTTGTTTTTCCAATTGTTTTCCCTTTTCGCTTTTTGCATGAAATTGGTGATCACAAAAAACCCTAAAAACAGGAATAAAAGCAATCTTTTCATCTGCATAACGATTGTCTTGTTTGTTTTCCAAAAAGTTTTTCATATCGAAATCATTATGCAGGTTGTTTCTCAAACCCATTGAACATAATGATCGAACGTCATCTCCCAATTTTGAATTCCTTGTATTCGAAGTAGAAGAGGATGATGTTGAAGGGATTCCTGACGAGATTTCCCGACTTCTTGAGCAAGAAAAGAAGATCACTCAGCTGCATCTCGAGAATCAGCAGAACAGCCAACTGGGGCATAAAAAAAAATCAATCAAAAAAAAAAAGAAAGGGTGCAAAAGAAATCAAAAGAAATCAAAAGCAAAATCAAAAGAAAAAACAAAGGAAAAATAGCACCTTCAAAGTCCCAAGTTGACTGATGTTGAATTCGATCGAAAAGAAGAGATTAACTGCCAGGTGTCATGGTCAGTTATATCAGCAGAGAGTGACGAAAGCATTCGACTAGAAGGTCGAGTCTCGAGTTCTGAGAAAATGACCTTGTGCTCAAGAAAGTCTTGTCTTTCGTGCCCGATTCCAGGGGCAAGTGGACTCCAAGCTATGAACGTCCATATGCTTTCAAGAGAGCCTTTTCAGGCGGTGCTTTGACACTTACAGCAATGGATGAAGAAGTTCACTCGTCCTGTGAATCCAGATGCAGTCAAGAAATACTTAGCCTAAACAAAAAAAAAAGCAAAACAGCTCGCTAAGTTGAACACCCCAAAGGGTAACTTAGGCAAAAAGGAGCGTCTCGGTGGATTGAAAACCCGAAAGGGCGATCCAGACAAAAGTTAGAGACATTGAAAAAAAGAATTTGCATCTCGCTAGATTGAGCACCTCACACCGGGGCAATCTAGGCAAAAATTAGGGATTTGGCAAGTAACTGCATCTTGACAAGACCGTGTTCTATATCTGTCATCCGCCAGGAATTCTCTATGCGTCGTCGACCGATGCTCCGAATACATCGAAATTCAGAATGGTAGAGGAAAGGTCATTATGTTCAATGTAGCCCTCTCCAATATATATCACCGATTTCAAACTTGTACAGATCTATGGAGTCTCGCCCTTTGCAGACTACCGTTCCATCACATCGATTTGAGCTTTTATCCAATTGTTTGCACTCTTCTTTGTTTCAACTCAACAAATGTTTTGCATGTTTTAATTGATAAAGTATCATTGTTTTCAAAATAAACAAAAAATTTTCACAAAATTGTTCTTAAACAAAGTGAACATTCACAATGATGAAAGGATACCTAGGAGACCCGCAGTGCTCTCCCAAGGGTGGTACGATTACCAACAGGTAAGACATTTGTTCGTATCTCGGGCATAACTGTATCTTTGTCCTGTAGAACCTTCTCACGGTCTCTCCTCAGCGAGGTTGCTCAGTGCAGTGTTGGTTGAAGTTGTTCATCTTCACGTCCCCGACAGTGCAACATGTTTTCTCCAAGTCTCTGTTAGCCCTATGGTGGGGCATCCCTAATAGAGTGCTGTTTGAGCCCTATCGTGGGGCATCCCCAGCAAGGTTGTTGTTTTGGACATTATCGTGGGCCAGTTCTCAAGCAGTAGGTATACTGAAGACTTCAACTTTCGTCTCTCCAGCAAAGCAGTCTTCTCTTCTCCCCGGCATGGGTGCTTTTCTGTGAAGATTTAGTATTTGGAGGATTGGCATCCCAGTACTACGTCATTTTCCCGGATAGATCCTCGGCAGAGTGGTTGACATGGTGAACTTTATCAATGCCTATCTATCCCCATCAGAGGCCTGGTTGATTCTTGGTATCTCCGTTCTCCAGCATGAGTGAGAAGTCAGTGCTCTCCCTACAGAGTTTTCATCAAGCAGATTTCCTCAGCAAAGTCTCCCCACAGAGTTAGAGTATCTGATCAGTTCGGCTCCCTAGCCGGAGTTCATTTTGCATTTTGCATATAGTAATCATTGCATCCTCAAAGGCGTAGCATTTCCATTCATAATGGAGCATTACGCCATAGAAAAATTCAAACATATGCATTCATGTGTCAACCCGATCAGACCGTCTCCCCGGCAGAGGCAGCTTCTTGTTCGACGTCTGTACAGCGCTTTCGCTACAGTTGCTCCTGACGGCACTTAGGATTGGTACCCCCAGAGAGGTTTATTTCCTCATCCGTTGGTGAAAGAAAAACCTGGTTCTACCCAGTAGCCTCCTAGTAGATGTGGGTGTGTCTGATCTCTCCATATAGAGTTGACCCTTTAAGCAGAAAGTGTCTACCATTTCTTTCTGCGCTCCCCATCGAGTTAGATCCTCGTGGATGACGGTTGTTTCCGTTCCCTCCCTCACGGGACGGGTTTCCCTATTGAGTTCTTTCCTCATTAGGATGAGTCTTGATTCAGTTTGCCTTTTTGGATCGATCCTAAATTGGCTTCTTGTTGACTGTCTCTTGTGTTGCCCTGGGGCATGAATGAATAGTGGCTCACTAACCGGTACTCATTCATCTTATCCTCAGCGGAATTTGTGGGCTTCTACCTACAAACCGGTAGTTGTAAGTCCTATCTTTGTGGTTTTCTACCCACTAGTCGGTAGTTGTAAAATCCCACTTTCATCCCCTAGCAGAGGTAGTCTTTGTGGTTTTCTACCCACTAGTCGGTAGTTGTAAAATCCCACTTTCATCCCCTTGGTGGAGTTAACCCTGTGTGCTCATCTTATCGATGACTGGTTACTTTTCCGTGGTTTTCTGCCTACTAACCGGTAGATGTAATCCCCTCTTTGCAGTTATCAGTATCCGGTTTGCGGTATTGATAGTCTTGTTCCCTCTGGATACTTGCCTTGATCAAGCAGTGTTGTCCCCAGTGGGTCTTCCCCTTCCTTTTGGATATTTGCTCTGAGTAAGCAATTTTATCCCGTTTTGATTGGTCATCTTTGCATACCTAGTCTTGGTACCCCGATGCCTTTCTTTTCGGTCGTTTATCCATTTAACAACCTCAACCCGGTTATGGATAATCTTCCATGCGAGTATATTATCTACGTTCTGACGGCTATAGATAATATGTCTCATGCACTCTCTGGTCAGTCCTTTGATTGTTTTCTCCGGCGGAGTAAGGTTCGTATTCCATTGTTCGGAATCGAATGTCCATCCTTTAACAAGTTTGCCTTTGCTCTCTTCAGGATGATGTCGGTTGATTTATCCATTTAACAACCAACCCGGTTATGGATAATCTTCCATGCGAGTCTATTATCTACGTTTTGACGGCTATAGATAATATGTCTCATGCGCTCTTGGGTCGAAGTGTTGTCCTCCCCAGTCGAGTAAGATTCGTATTCCTTGTGGAATTGAATGTCCATCCTCTAACAAGACTGCTTTTCTAGCCCTCTTCAGGATGTTGAGTGTTGTGGAACACAAACCAATTCACGTTTGGTCGGTCACCTGTTTCATACCTACAACCCGGTATCCTTGGTGTTCCTTCCTGTTTGCTCGCTGTCGTGACCTTGTTCCCCAGTGAGACCCCCCGCAAGTGTTCAGTCTTGCCCAGACATGTAGATGTCAGTATCCTGTCAGCACCCGCGTGTGTTGTTTCTTTGGTGTCGGTAAACACCATCTTTCGGTGCTTTCCCAGTCATGCGTAGTGTCTGGTCTTCTTTGGTGTCGGTAAACACCATCTTTCGGTGCTTTCCCAGTCATGCGTAGTGTCTGGTATTCTTTGGTGTCTGTAAACATCATCTTTCGATGTTCATAACGTCGTCCCTTCCCTAGTGAAGTTCCTCCTCTCCGTTGGTGTCGATAAACGTCGAGTTTTTCCCTATCATCCGTTGATGATTTGGTTGCGTCCTCCTCTTCCCTAGTGAAGAGTCCTCCTCTCCGTTGGTGTCGATAAACGTCGAGTTTTTCCTATGCGTCCGTTGGCGTATAGTTGATATCTTTCCCCACAGGGTCGTCCCCAGAAGATTTCTCCTCTCCGTTGGTGTCGATAAACGTCGAGTTTTTCCTATGCGTCCGTTGGCGTATAGTTGATATCTTTCCCCGCAGGGTCGTCCCCAGAAGTTTCTCCTCTCCGTTGGTGTCGATAAACGTCGAGTTTTTCCTGTGCGTCCTATGACGTATAGTTGATTGTTCCCCGCAGATCATTTGGTAATACCATATGATTCCCCTCAGAATATTCCTCCTCTCCGTTGGTGTCGATAAATGTCGAGTTTTTCCTATTCGTCCTATGACGTCTAGTTGTACCCTTCCCCAAGTGGATCTACCTCCCCGTTGGTTTCGATAAACGTTGTGTTTTTCTCATTCGTCCGATGACGTCTGATTGTATACCCTATTCCCATTCATTCATTAATGTCTGGTTGATTTCCCAGCCAGAATCCCCAGTAGACGTCCTATTCGGTTTCCGGTTGTGGTGCCTTTCCCTCGTGAAGTGGCTTTCCCCTTCTCCCTTTCGTCCTATGACGTCTGGCTGAGTTTTCTCCTTCTCCCTTTCGTCCTATGACGTCTGGCTGAGTTTTCTCCTTCTCCCTTTCGTCCTATGACGTCTGGCTGAGTTTTCTCCTTCTCCCTTTCGTCCGATGACGTCTGGTTGAGTCTCCCTTTCGTCCTATGACGTCTTGGCTGAGTTTCCTCCTTCTCCGTTGGTGTCGATAAACGTTGAGTCTCCCTTTCGTCCTATGACGTCTTGGCTGAGTTTTCTCCTTCTCCGTTGGTGTCGATAAACGTCGAGCTTCTCCCTTTCGTCCTATGACGTCTGGTCGAGTCTTCCCATTCATCCTATGATGTCTGGTTACCTCTCCGTTGGTCTTGGTAAACGTTGAGTTTTTCCCATTCCGTCCGCTGACGTATGGTTGTATATCCCTCTCCCTTCATCCGATGATGATTGGTTACCTCTCCGTTGGTCTTGGTAAACGTTGAGTTTTTCCCATTTTGTCCGCTGACGTATGGTTGTATATCTCTTCCCATTCATCCTATGATGATTGGTTACCTCTCCGTTGGTCTTGGTAAACGCTGAGTTTTTCCCCATTACGTCCGCTGACGTATGGTTGTATCTCTCTTTCCATTCATCCTATGATGTCTGGTTACCTCTCCGTTGGTCTTGGTAAACGTTGAGTTTTTCCCCATTACGTCCGCTGACGTATGGTTGTATATCTCTTCCCATTCATCCTATGATGTCTGGTTACCTCTCCGTTGGTCTTGGTAAACGTTGAGTTTTTCCCATTACGTCCGCTGACGTATGGTTGTATCCTTTCCTGGTTATCCCCAGTAGAGTTGATTTACCTCTCCGTTGGTCTTGGTAAACGTTGAGTTTTTCCTAGTTGTCCGCTGGCATCTAGTTGAGATTTCTGATCCCAGTCATCGTGTGTCGATGTCTGGATGTGGTTGTGCTTTTGAAGAGAAGATAGAAAAGGAAAAAACAACAGAAAAAGTCCCAGCAGTGTGCAAATTTCTACGGTACTTGGTATTCAATCCCTGTTTACCCTGAAAGTCTGACAGCCGATGCTCTCATCCGTTCGGGTTCCCAGTTGATTGAATAGGGGCAGCTGTAGCACCTCAAATTTGCACCCTACCATTGTGTACATTCATTTCATATTAGGGCATAGCATTAACAATGTCCACTGCATAACATTGCATTGTCCATTTGCCCAAGTGCAAGCTCAGTTGATGAATCAGGACAAACTGGTCAGGAGATCAGGTCAATCGAGCAAGCAAGTGCCATTTTTTATTGAGACAAAGCCCTAGGGTTGAGGTAGCAAGCTCATATGGTCTAAGGATCATTTTGAAGTGGTTTGGCCAAAGATTGGATGCTCAGAAGTCACCAGTCATTGTTCAGTCAACCAGAAACCCTAGAAAGTCAACTGTGGTCAACTGTGGTCAACTGTGCCTGATTTTATGGATTGGAAGGTGGGAAATGGTTTGAAAGGCCTCATTCATGTCCATATAAGTCTCATTTGGCATGCCAAAGACCAAGGTTGAAGATTTGGAGGCCCGACAGAAAGTTTCCAAAAATAGCAGGCGACCTGTGATTTCAGCTGCCCAAAATGGAAACTTTTTCTCCTCAAAATAACTTCATCATACAAGCTTCAAATGGAATTTTGTCCAACATGAAAGTTGAAGATCTTGTTCTCACCTTTCCAAAAAGTCCAAGAACTTGAAAATCCAATGTGTGGTTTGCAAAATATGGCTCAGTGAATTTCAGAAAAGACCCGTAATCAGGAGGCCATAACTACCACATGGATTGTCCAAATTGCAAGTTCTTTATATGCACAAACTCCATTTTACATGTACTTCAAGGGTGCATCATTGGATTTTTCCAAAGGTGGCCAATGCAAAAAGTCACTTTTCAACTGGACTGTTGAATTGGACCAGGGGCAAAATTGTCCAAATGTCAAAATATTTGGAATTTTGAGATGGGACTTTTTGTAACACCTCAGGAATGGCATTTGGAATGTGTTTGAATCCTCATTTCATGGCTAGGCCTCATAATTTGAGTTTTGGCTCGAAGAATGAAAGTGCATAATTAGGCTTTTTTCTACCACATAGTGAAATTGCAAGATACATGGCCTATTGAAATGAAACTTGTTTCTACACATTACATATGGTATTTTGGACTTGTTGGAACCAAAATTGAGCTGCTACATGAACTGATTTGGAGAGAGGGCATTTTGGCCAAATTGAAGAAAAATGCACATAAGCTTCATTCACTAATCACCTTTTTTTTTTGCTTAATTATGATTATAGTTGGATTAGTGCTTCCATATATAAACTTAAACCATAACAGAAAAAAGGGACTAATCACAATTTACAAATCCAAAAAGAAAAACTCTCATTCTCTCTCATTTTTGCTCAAAATTTTCACAACATTTTTTGATCATTTCATCAAGATCCTATCAATCTTGGTGCGATTTTTCTGTTGATTGATAATCTGCAGGTGATATTGAGCTGCTGTTAGTGAAGATCAAGGAAAAACCATAGCCAATTCGCAACTGTTTTAAAGAGGTCCTTCCATGGCATTTCGAGGAATCGCTTGATTCGAGCACTCTGGAGTTGGATTTTCTTCGCCATTCACCTTCCACAACAACCTCCTGCATCTGTTTCTGCATTTCAAGGCAAATCACGCAAGATTCCGCTACTGCTCTTCAATAAGGTGAAAAATTCGATCGTCACCGTTTCACAAATTGTGTTAGGGATTCTGTAGAGCATTCATTGTAGAAGCATCTGAAACTTGTAGATTATGATTTCGTCGTGAATCGATTAAGTTATCGTCGTTTGAAGTTTATGTGCCGTATTTTCTTTCCATCGATTCGTTGCGTACTCGAGGTTCTGGACGATTTCATTAGGATATTTGAGATCTACATCGAACAACCTTTCCATCGGTATGCGCTTCGTCGATTTTCATGAAGGTTTGATCCTGATGCGTTTTCCCAGCCAAGAACATCAAGAACACGGAAGAACTTGATGAAGTTCTTGAAGATTTTCTGCAGAACGCGTTTTGATTCATCTCCGCGCCTGGCCGTTTCAAATTTCTGTTTCCCGCTCGATTCCGGCGAACCACAACACGCCAGCACATTAAACAGAACGGCAGCGTTTTGGCGGTGGATTAATTATTTACGGAATTGCCATTCTTTCACATTTAATTAATTAAATCATAATAAATCCTAAATAATTATGAAATAAATATTTAAAAACTTCAAAAAATCATAAAATGATCAATCTTAGTCCAAAAAATTCAAGACTTTTTTTGTTAATCTTCTTTTTTTCTCTACTTTTTTTTATAGAATAAAAAATAAATTGTTGCTTGGTAGAAAAATTAATTGCCATAGAGATATCCTTAATGTATACCATTTTCACATGTTGTACCATTTTAATCATAAAATCACCATACATAAACCAAATGACTTGAAATTTTAGGTGTAGATTCTTGACACATTTCTGGAATTTTTGACATAGGTTTTGTAATTTTTGGACCTCTGGTTTTGTTGCTATGATTTAATGAACTTGAGTGTGC
The DNA here is from genome assembly GCF_024323335.1 of Lathyrus oleraceus. Lineage (NCBI taxonomy): Eukaryota > Viridiplantae > Streptophyta > Magnoliopsida > Fabales > Fabaceae > Lathyrus > Lathyrus oleraceus. The sequence continues at coordinate 512,959,027 of NC_066583.1, forward strand.
TAATATGTGACACAAAATGATATGTTGAGTTCCCTGAATTTTTTACCATGCTTCCCCTTGGCCTATGGCCTTGAATTTTTGCATGTAGCACATTTAATATGTTAACATTCACTGTGAATTTTTGTGGATTTTTATAATCCATTTCCTAATTGATTAGAATTTTTGAGTGCTGCCTAGCATTTTAGGGCTTTACTTGTGTAACCTTTTGTGTATATGTTGCCAAATCCACATACTTAACCCTATGACCATGAAATTTGGTAGAATAGTTCCTGACATGTGTAGCTTTCATTTGGCTTTGGTCCTACTAATTTCCCATGTAATGTCACTGTTTACCATTGAATTGAAGTTAATGTATATTTTGTAGCTTCATTTGATTGTGTTTTTGCATGCTTAGACATGTTGAATTAATTCCCATTGTTCCACTAATCCAAATTGCTTGAAAATTGACATGTAGCTTGTTGAAGGTCCTCTGTTTAGGATGTAATTTTTGTGGAATTTTCCATGCTGTTTTGGCATTTACTTGAGTTTGATCTTGCTGGTTGCTCTTATATGATCCCCGTTTGTTCACTTTGCCTTACATGTTGTATAAATTGAAATAGGTGTATAGTTTGGATATGGGACCAATTGGGATCCCTTTGTATTTGAAATATCTTGACTTTGATCATGAATTGGTTGCTGTTTTGGGATTTTTCCTTCTTTTGGACCCTAGGCTAGTCCTAGTGGTCTTGTCACTTACATTTGAACTTGTTTTTGGCTTTTCAGGTTAAGAAGTTAATGATTAAAGGAATTGTTTCACATTTGGGATTATCTTACTTGACTTGTAAACTAATGTGGCTGTTTTGTAGGATGTTGGTTCGCATTGAGCTTTGTGCTATGCACATTATTGTTTGATTATGATTGGGATTGTTAATTGGTCATTATATTGTTGTCTGATTATGAATGGGATGCTGATTCTGTTTGACTTTTGTACAGGTACACTTAGTTGCTCAGTTCTCTTAAGAACTTGCTTTGCATTGCTTTGCTTATAAGCAATTGGCATTGAGGTATAGAACCTTCTTCTTCATGTAGTCTGGAGACCCGGCTGTTACCGGGCCGGGCAAAACTGTCTGAAGTCCTCCTTAAGAGGCAATGCTTGTGTATGTTTATATTTGTCCTAAGCAGGGAAAGTCCTCATTTGAGGCAATTGGTGGAAGGTAGGGATAAGCAATCTATCCCCCACTATTCTGTGAGTCTTCTCCTTGCTCCCATTACATGGTTGTAGCATTGAGATCCAAGCCCAAGATCTTGTACATTGTACAGTCGAGTCTATGTCCTGAGCGTAGAAGGGTCCCCCCATTCTGGACCCACGTTCCCTTGTCTGATGCTCTCTCTGAATTGAGATAGAAGCAATGAGGCACACCCCTCATCACCTTTCATCTAGCTTCACCTTAGCCCCTCAATGGCAAGGTTAAGAGCTAACTTGACCCCGATACAGAGGCTTGTTTGTTGAGGTTGATATGACCCCTCGACTAAAGCCTAGCCCCGATGTTTGAGCCCCTTGTTGGTGTGTTATTTCATGCTGTATATGTTTGTGTGGTGTGATTGTATCCCCTAGGTTTGCTAGACTCCGCGTAGTCTCGTTTGCATGTCAATTAAGGTAGCACGGTTCCTTCGTATAGGACTTCCTTTCTTGCTTGAGCTTTCCTAAAACACAAACAAACATTATCCTCTCTTAAGGATACGTCAACTCCTTCTACTACAGGTGAGTAAGTCTCCAAAGGTCGAGCATCCGGTAGATTGCGTAGTGACGTCGTCCACTTAAAAAACACAAACCAACAGGAATAGTTTAGCCGAACTACGGCAACTCTGATTCTCATGTTCAGATGAGATACGTAGGCACGAGATGCGATGTCTTGTCGAGTTTGACTAACAACTAACACTAATTCTTTTCTCTCGCCCTCGTTGCGATTGAGACCTTCCCTTTCTCTTGCCCTAGTTGCAATCGAGACCCTTCTTCTTGTTGTGTGCTTGGAAGCTGATGTAAGTCCATCGAGTGGCATTCAGGTTCCAGTGTGTGTGTTTTGGTTCGGATGCTGATGTAAGCCCAGTGATTGGCATTCAGGCTCCACGTTTGCCTTTTTGTGTGTGTTTTGGTTCGGATGCTGATGTAAGTCCAGTGATTGGCATTCAGGCTCCACGTTTGCCTTCGCCTGTGTTTGTTTGTGTGCGTGTTAGCCGAGCTACGAATGCTCTGATTCTCCTTCGTCCAAGGAGATACGTATGCATAGGATACGACATCCTAGCGAGCATGTGTCGTTTCCCCAGTCCGAACTACTTTGACTCTGATGTCTATGCTTGATAGACTAAGTAGGCCCAGGATGCGATATCCTGCCGAGTCAGTTTCAGTCTGTTTTCTTGTGTCTCCTTCAGCCAGTGTGTGTGTGTGTGTGTGAGCAGCGTTTTTTAGCAACCATTTTCCTTCCTATTGTGCGTGGATCCCGTCGAGTACGACGGATGCGTAGGGGTGCTAATACCTTCCCTTCGCATAACCGACTCCCGATCCCATTCTCTTTGGTCGCGAGACCATGTCTTTTCCAGGTTTACTTCGAGCGTTTCCTTTCCCTCTTTTGGGATAAATAACGCACGGTGGCGGCTCTGTTGTTCTTGTTTTCCCGCCGGTTTTTCGCGTAATGCGACAACTACCACATGCAGCTTCTGGTGGAACCACTTGAGGGTGAAGACCATTATTCAACTATTGCATCATCTGCTGCATGAATTGGTTTTGTTGTTGTTGCATCTGTTGCACAAATTGTGGCAACTAAACATCATCATTACCACTTACTTGTTCTGAGTCTGAATTCTGAGTTCTGGGCCTACCACAACCCCAGTGTTTGTCAGCCGTGATTTTGAACGTCATACAAATAGGATTAAGTTGATCAGGGTCAATACTATGAATATGACATTGTATCAGGGTATTCGTTACCATTAAACATATTAACTAAATCCAAGGTAAACCATACAAGTCGAGTCGCCACCGCACTTTTATTTATCCAAAGGAATGGTTAGAAAGCGAACAAAAACCTAATAGTTTTATCGAATCAAAAACTAGTAAAAATGGCAGAGATCAGGGTAAGGGGGTTGGTTATGCAATGGGAAGGTGTTAAGCACCCAAAACATCCTAGGTACTCCTAGGGAGCCCTTTTCACACTTTTTGTAAGGTTGGTATTTTGTGAAAAATTTGTTTGTGCAAACATGATTGAAGAGATGAGAAGAGAATATACAAGTTATTTACAATTTTGTGTTTGAATGGATAAACCCATTGCCTACGTACCATCTTAAAAAAGATTAGGATCAAAACCTCGTAGTTCGGGGTAAAAATCTCAAAAAACACAAGTTGGTGAATTGATTGGTCCAAAAGCCTTAAGGTCTTTTGTTATCCAAGGGAGAAAACTCAACCTAAAACCACAAATCCACCATGTGAGGATAGCTTCAACATGCTAGTGAGGGGTTAACCCTATAATAAGCATGGAAGACTCATTGTCCATCACTAAGGATATAGGTGAGCATTACATCTACCTCAAGGATAACTCAAACCTAATAGCTAAAGGTTATGAAAAGTTTTTGATAAGAAAGTGGTCATTGAAACCACAAAACATTTGAATGGGTTACATTTACCAATGAAAAGTATTTACAAAATATGGTCAAAGTTGACTTAAATATTCAATTCAACATAAGTGTTATGAAAAGAAAGTTTTGAAAATCAAAAGCATAATGCTTAGGTTTCTAATGTTTGAAAACAAATGTTAAATGTTTGCACAAAAGTTTTGGCTTGGGTTAGAGTGGAGGGAAGAAGAAGAATGGCTAAAGTCTTAATCATACAAGAGATGAAGGAGAAGAAATAAGACCACAAATGGAGTTCCTCTCTTGAGATCATATTGATGATCCAAGTAGCTCCCATCCTTTGGAATAAGCAAGCAAAATAAGTGTAAGCTCAAGCAATCAAATCAATCAAGCAAGCTCGTAGAAGATCCCCAATGGCTCTTAGATCTCTCTCTATTTTGAAGCTCATGACAATGGTTCTTCACTTAGGCTCAATGTTGGAATCCCTAGCACAAGAACACACACATCAAAAAGTTCTATCAAGCAAACAAAGAATGAACAAGAAGGAGTTTAGAAATTGGTCCTTTCAAAGTTCTCTTCAAGATTTATAGCACTCTAAAGGCCCAATGCCTAGTTGCTCTTTGACTTTTATAGCACTCTAAAGGCCCAATTCCTAGTTGCTCTTTGACTCCAAATTTGCATAGGGAATGTCCTAAAGTCTAAGTCCTTTTTGTCCATTTTGGCATTTGGTTCACAACAATCAAAACAAAACACAAGCACAATAATATATACACAATTATGTGCTCAAGTGAGCAAAAGGCAAATTGCATTAACATAAATATGTGCTCAAATGAGCAAAGGGCAAAAGCAAATGAATAATATGTACAAGAATAGTAAATTGCATAAATGTAAAGAGCAAGAATTAAATGTTAATGGTTAATGGTTAGTATTAGTGTGCCATAAGGCAATTTAGCGCTATGTTAAGCAATCGTAATTGGACTTACGTAGAAGTCACAACTATCTGAGGCCGGTCAATAATAATGTAGGCAACAACACAAGTTAGAGATCTTGATTAGTGAATCAAGCTCCTACAACTTGACATGCCAAAAAGAAGATGAGAAATGATCTTGTATTGATTTAGGTTCTTTTCTTGATTAGGAAGCAACCTATCCTTAATGCAAAGCCATTCACTTGATCCATGATCAAGATGAATTAGATTTGAATCAAGGAAGGTTAAACCTCCCATGTATCAAGGCTAACCACCAATCTTTAACTCATTGATCAAAAAACAAAAAGAAGAAGAAGAAGAAGAAGAAGAATATTAAAGTGCATTAATGGAAATGAAATGAAATAATCAACAAGCATTGACCAAAGAGATATGAAATCAAGGTCAAACAATAGTAAACAGAAGCAAAATGAAGATTAGGAGTCAAGAAACAAATAAAATATTTTTAATATTTTTCAAAAGTACAATAATATTTGAATTAAAATGATAAAGAAAGGTCCAAACTTCAAACTCACTTCAAATCAACTTTGAAAAGTCCCAGTGAATTATCCTAAGTTCAACAAGGTCAAACAAAGTTTGACAAAAAATTTCAGCATTTTTAGAAGTCAGAAACTATTTTTAATTAATTAAAAATGCATAAAAATAACCTAATTGAATTAAAATCTCAAATCAATTAATAAATTGATGAGAATATTTTTCATAGATCTATCATCATTCAAAGAGGTTGGAAAAATATTTTTGTATTTTTTGAATATCAAAAACTATTTTAAATGAATTAAAAATGAGCAGAAAAGAGAAAATTCTTAAAAAATGTCAAATGATAAAATAAAAAATATTAAAAATCATTTTTAGAAACTAGAAATTAAAAGAATAAAAATGCAATTGGTCTCACATTTTTTGGACCAAAAATGAAGGAGATATGAATTTTTAAAATGAAATGGAATTAAAAGAAATAAAAGAAAATAAAATCAGAATTTAAAATAATGGAAAAAACGTGGAGCGTCTGATGCACTTTCATTAATTGATGTGGATCATCACGTGGCCAGGAAGCGCGCGTTCACCATATGCTCTAGTCAACTGAATCACATAGTGCCATTAAATAAGTCATAACGTTGAATGGCCTGGATTGAATCTGGAAAAGGAGATGGATGGTTCATATTCATTCTGGAGATTGGACGGTGACCAGCGCCACCGTCTTCTCCGGCCAGCTCCGGCGAGGCTCAAAATTTACAGAGAAAAAAATGTGCACCAAATGCCACGATATAAGTACCAATCGAAAGTTGGGGTGATGTACATCACCCCTGTACCAACCAAATCCATTCTAGGTTTCTACATTAAGAGAAATTAGAGATGGAATTTCTGTGGTGTTCAACTGAACTTAATGGATTTTGAAAATTCGAAGCTCTAAAATGTTGCCTATATGCAGAGGACTTCAGATCACACAACAACAGCTAGAAACAAGCACAATATAAGCTGATTCGAAGAAAATAAAAACTGAAGTAAACCTCTGATTTGCAGAGTTTGAGAGCACAATTCCTTGGAGCTGATGCTTGCAGTTTGTTCTAGCGAATGAGGTAGCAAGGTTTAGGAACTTTTAGATCTGAAAATCAATTGAGGAAATTAAAATTCAGATCTGAAAATTGTGAATGAAAATGGTGAGTTCCTTTTGAAGTGTGGTTGAGGGATCAGTCGTGCAGCATTTAGGGCACCTTTAGGTTGCTGAAATGAGAGGCATGAGCATTGTATTTATAGCCAAAGCAAGGCTGAGTTGCATGATCAAAATGCTTGCATGAATGGAAAGGGCCTCCATGCATGGGCCTGTACAGGCGCATGGAGGGCCCAATTCCACTTGGATTTGGAAGTTGAACAATAATAGATGCAATTTGGACCTTCAAATGGTAGAGGCTTAGCTCATGCAATGCAAATTAATTGATTTTCCAAAATTGTACCAATATGTTCAAGTCTTCGAAAATGCCATGTCCAAACTTGAAACACAATCTTATGAGTAATGGTTGGAAATCTTTTTGCATGAGGATCATTTGTTATGTTGATTAAAACTCCATTTTACAATTGGAAATTGATGAAAAATGATCATGAAGTGTAGGGTGCAAAACATGTACATGTGAGATTTTCAAAAATAGCCAAACTTTAAGCACCTTTGTTTCAATTATGCAAGCTCCAAATGACAAATTCTCCAACATAAAAGTTGTATATATTTTCAAGTCAATCAATTTGGACTTAAATTTTTCATCATTTGGATTTTTGATAAATAAGTTATGGGCACTTGAAGTTGGACTTTTTCACATTTCAATGCATTTGGTCCAAAGTGACCTATAATGTTTTGCATTATCACATGTATTTCTTTTAGGATTTTGAAAAATTTCTCAACATAACATTTGAATTAGACATCTTAAGCTTTCCAATTCATTTAATCCCACCTCAAAATCATGAAAAATGAATGAGTTATGTCCTTGGGAAGTTGACCCAAAATTAGGGTTTCAGTCAAAATGACCTATAATGTTTTGAAATGGATGATGACCTTCCAAGCTTCAAATAAATTTTTGATGAACATGAACGTTGTTCATATGGTTATTAAGAACATTTTTCCTCTTTGGGTCATCATCATTTGACAAACATATTAAAAGTTAGGTCTCAGTGTAATTCAAAATAGTCAGATGAATTGACTGATCAACTTCTCAAGTTCACACCTCATATCTTGATGAATTGATGATTGAGGACACTCATATAAGTTCAAATATGCATGAAATGATGAATTAAAGAACTTCCCTTGATTTTATTTGATCATGGGTTGAGGTTGCTTCATGAGCAAGGCACAATTTATGAACAGGTGAATTAGGGTTTCCTTGGGAAACAAACCTCAAACCCTTTGGTTTGCTTTGATCAAAATGATGAATTGAGATTCTTGGGAGGCATATTTTATGTATGAGAGCTTTGGGGAACCATTTCCATGCTTGATTTCATCTTCAATTGACCATATCAATGCACATAGGATCTCCTAGAAGCTTTGGACCTTGTGACTGCTCAAACTACAAACAAAAGATATTAGTGACATATTTTTGTGCTTTTGGTTAGTGAATAAAGTGAGAAAAGAAATAATATACAATTCAAGCATGCTTGGTGATCTCAAACCAACTCTCAAGAGATCCCACCCAAAGGTAAGGAGCCAAGATACTTATGATCTTTGAGGCAAGATGCAAAAGTGCAATGTTATGATTCCATGAGGGATCTTAGGGTCAAAATTGGGGCCTTACAGACATCAAGAACAATGATGACAACACACATATGAGGTAGGAAGAAATACTCATAATATTTCATGGCTAGGTCGAGGATTCGACCTGCTCTGATATCAATTATAACACCCGTATATAATACATGCCCAGAAATACATATTATACATAGCAGTAATGTTGGTACTGAAATACATAAGTTCCTAGTGGCAGCATTGTACATATTACATGCCCAAAATGAAATATAAACATGGCACAATATATACAAGGATTCCCAAAAATAAAACTAAGAACTAGACCATTATAGAATGATCTCAAAAGAGATATCTACACGGAAGAAAAAGCCATCCAAAACATCGAATAAGCAAGGACATCAAGCTATCTTATCCTTACCCTTCACCTGCTTAAAACTACCTGAAAAATAATCAACAACATGGGATGAGATAATAATCCCAGTGGGTTCCCTATATTATGGGTCCACTTGGATCTACGAGGTTTCTAATCAAAACTCTACTTAAGTCAACAAGGGAAAGAAGACACAACTAATGGGGAAATTTTGCAATGCATGGCAACATTCTATCTGAGTTCTCATAACTCAATAAAATCACTCTTCAGATTCACAAAACAGCAACCCCTGAGTGGACCTACGTCTAGGGCAAGCTCGGTTCACGCATGCTCGTATGATTTGAATTTCGAGGTGGATATTGGGTCTTCTATGAGACTCAAATTCATTTCAAGCGACTGTCACCTGTATGGGCCTCTAACCCACTTAGGGTATCTTTCATTGTATGGGCCTCTAACCCACTTAGGTGTCCACCTTTCTCCCATGTCCACCATGGTTGGGACTCAAACTCAATTGAGGCACGAATCATTGGTGCCACGTCCCATTCCTACTTTACATAAGCATATCAAAGGGGATGTGAACCCTCAAGGGAAAATTATCTAAATATGTGATTAGTTCCACAAAACATGATTGAATTCGTCAATCACTAGGTGACCGCATTCACCAATATTCACATCATCCACACATGTCTCATACATTGCCTATCATTTATGGATAAACAACTACTTGCCCATGATACACACCGAGGTATCATTATGTATAAGCATTGTCAAGTAGGTTATTCGCCATACCCTAAGTTATCCATTCTAGTCTGCTTACTTAGTTATAAACCTAGGTTTCCTCACTCATTTTCATAAGGTTTTAAACATGTTATTTATCATTCAACATAACAAAAATATTTAACATACATCATAACATAATTCATATCATTCATAAGTAAACAATGTAATATAATATGGTACAAGAATAATAGTCCTCTACGTTATCTTTCTAATGCATTCGTTTGTGTCCAAAACGGAGTTACAACACTCGAATTATCTAACAAACTAACGTAATCCAGATTTAGGTTAACAATTAATCATTGCAAAAGTGTCCAACAACAAAAGCCTTGGCCTAGTGGTAAGGCTTTCCACCATGACAAGGAGGTCTTGGGTTTGACCCTAATTGGTGGCAAAATTCATTTTTTCAAGCAAATAGGTCTATAGGTCGACCTATGAGAGGCGACACATAAGTTAGGGGCTAGATGCTTCAATATTGAGGTGTGGGTGTCGACCTATAAAGCTATGTGTCGACCTATACTGAGTAAAAACTTATATAGGTCTACCTAAAACTCGTATGTGTCGACCTATACTGGACTTTTTCAACCAAAAACCCCATTTTCCAACCTGTAAATGTTTTGTTTCCCTTCTACCACAACCATGGTATCCAAACTACCAATGACACAAGAAATGGTTTATCACAACAAGAATATATTCCATAAGTTTCCTCAAGATCATGAGCATAAACCCATAATAATGATAACAACTACATATAATCACAATAACACAACAATCGTATAAAACATGGTCAATTCATGGTTTATAGCAAACATTCATGATTAACTTGGAATACTTATCATGGATTTCACTTGTTATCCTATGATTCAACAACAAAGCCCTAACTCCTAAAATCATGAGTTTCTAACTAGAACTCACCTTAGCAAAAGAGATAACGAAGATTGTTGTTTCAAGATGTAGAGATGAGATGAGATGGTGATTCCAAGTTCTTGATTTCTCTAAGTTTCCTCTTCTTCTCCTCTACACAAGCTTTTCCTTCTTTCTCTCTAACTTTTCTCTGCTAGTGTTTTTCTACTGATACTTAGAGAATGAATGGTACAAAGAAACAATACCTAGGAAAAGATATTACTACATGTGGTGGATAGTTCACTTGGTAGGAATATGTGGACACAAAGAGTGGTAAGAATTGTGTGGATAGGGATGAATATAGGTAGTAGAAAAATATCTTAAGTGCTACCAACTTATTTATTTGTTCTACTTGAGCAATTGACCTATTATTAGTGTTATCAAAATTTCCCTATTAATAAAAGGTCAGTTCCAAATAATATTAATTAAGTCAATCTGAGTTCACTAGTTACTCTATTTATCCCAACTGATAACTTTTAGAGCACATAGGAACTCAGTTGATCTCAACTGATATGAATTTGAGTATTTAATGAAACACGGGGTATTACATCCTCCCCTCCTTAAATAAAAATTTATCCTCGAATTTAATGATTACCTGGAAAGATGAGGGTAAACTTCTCGCATCTCGGATTCAAGCCCCCAAGTAGCATCACCCGGATGAGACTCGTCCCACTGAACTTTAACAAGTGGAATCTCCTTGTTCCTTAATGCCTTAGTTTGTCTTCCCACAATAAGACTTGGTTGAGGTTCAAAAGTTATGTCTGCATCAACTTCTACTGAATCAGGAAGAATAGGCTGGAGAGAATCAGGAACGAATTTATGGGCTTTCCGAGCCCTCTGGTCTTCACACTGGACTCCTGCCTTAGTTCACCTTCATAACGGCAGTAGCTGTCTCCCGACGATTCATTTTTTAACAAAATCCTGCGGTTTGGTTTGGTTTGCGGTTTGTATTCTCCAAACCCAACTAAAGTTGCATGTGGTTTATTTGTCATTTATCATTCATTGGGTAATGCCAACATCTCCCATCTTTCAAGTCATTTACTTTATGCAATTTAATTTCTAGTCATTTATCATTCATTTCCATTTACATTTCATTAAACTTGTTTATATTTATGCCATTTCCATTTTGCTCATTTGAGCCATATATTGTGATTGTATATATTTGTTTGTGTATTTTGATTGTGCTTATGGTCTTTGGACCTTAAAATACCTAATAAACAACAAAAACCCTAAAAAATGTTTGAGTGGACTGTTGAGCTTGATCTGAACTTTTGGAATTAGAACTAGGCAACATTCCCTGTGCAAAAAGTGTAACACCCCGATAAAATATGATAATTATTTAATTTAAATTAATAATATATTTATTAATTTAATTAAATAATTGGATTATTATTGGAATATTATTTGGAATTATTATTATTGGAATAATAAGTTGGAATATATATATAAGGAGTTCCATTTGGTAAAAAGGGTTTTTTCACGTGAAAACCAGAGAAGCGACAGAAAGTGAGAAAAGGGCCAAAGAGGAAGAGTAGGAGAAGAAGGTTGAAGAAGGAAGAGCTTGAAGCTAAAGGATTGCCGGATTAACTCAGGTAAGGGGGGTTTATCGTCGTTTAATGGGTATTATGGGTTAACATGTAATGGGTGTAGCACCTCAAATTTGCACCTACCATTATACATATATTTTCATACTAGGTCATAGCATATCATGGTCCATTGCATAGCATTTGCATTGTCCCTCTGTTGCCTCAAGAGCAAGCAATCAAGAATCAGGTCAAACTAATCTCCTGATCAGTCAACCAAGCAAGTAAAAGAATTTCTCATTGAATCAAGGCCTTGGGGTTTGTCCAACAAGTTCACATGGCTTGGAGGTCTATTTGAAGTATTTTGGTCAAGGGTTAAGGGCTCAGAGGTCAGCAGCTCATGCCCAGACAGTCAAAAAACCTAAAAAAGTCAACTGTCAGTCAAAGCAGTGGATGGTGGTCATTCTTGTGGAATTTGGGCACCATGGTCAATAATCAAGAGTTCAAACAACTTGGGACATCATTTGAAGTCAAGTCCTCAAGGAATTAGGGTTTGGAAGTCATCAGTCAATGCACAATCAGACAGAAACCCTAGAAGTCAACTGTTGGTCAACTGTCCATTTAATCAGTGATTGGATGATTGGAATTGGTTTGTGAGAGTTCATTCATGTCCAAATAGTCATCATATATCATGCCAAACACCATCATGGAAGAATTTGAAGCCAGATCATAAGTTTCCCAAAATGGAAACTGGGCCTGTAACTGAAACTTGCCATAAATGGAAAGTTTTGATCCTCAAAACTTACATCATGATACAAGCCTCAAATGAATTTTTGCCCAACATGAAAGTTGAAGATCTTGTTCTCCCATTTCCAAAAAGTCCTAGAACTCTCAATTCCCATGTGTGGTTGGCAAGTTATGATCGAATCGATTTCAGAAAATCTTGAACTTCAAAGGGCCATATCTCTCAAACCGTTTGGCCAATTTTGGTGGGGTTTTTTCCTACAAGTCACATTTGATCCCCTCTTTCCAAAAATATAAATTTCACGAGCCAAAACTTCACCAATCAAAATGGCATATTTTGACATTTCTCATTTAAATGCAAGTTTGACCAAGAGTTGACTTTTTGATATAAGCATTTTTTCAACATTTGGCCAATTGGGAAAGATCAGAAATGTCATTTAGGATGTGTTTGCAAAGTCAAATTATGCAGCACATGTGAATCTATACTTGGTTGCTTGAATTATAAGAAAGGTACAAATGCACCATACTTGTCCATACTTCCATGCCTTGTACCAGCAGCATTGTGCAACATTTTTCTGTCATGTTGAGACCTCATTATGCAGCCAAATAACCAACAAGTACATATGGCCTTACTAGCTTACTTGAATATTGGAAAAAAGGACATGTTCATAACAAAATTCATGAACCATACTTCTTACAACCTTGCCTTGTACCACTCTCACATAGCAGAATTTTTGGCCATCATTTTCTGTTTTGGACACACACATAACACAGCCACATAACCAATTGCATACCACTCACTCTCTAAAAAACCTCACCCTGCTGTGCAATTAATTGAAACCATACCATGCCATATTTAATGCAGCAGAATACAAGCCATTTTTCTGTCATGTAGAAAGACATTGCCTTGCTGAAGAAGCAGCACTCCACAGCAGGTTTTAGGATGTATTTTCTGTCCTTTGGAGGACAGTAGCAATGTACTGCAGCAGAAAAAGCATGGCATTTTTGATAACACATCCATATCGACCATTGTGAAGCAAGGAGCAAACCAACCAATCTCTCATTCACCTTGCCCTCACCTTGCCCTCACCTTGCTGCCTGCATCTCAAAAAAATTTCCTGTCCAAACTCAAGAAGCAAAGGATCCTGCTATGGGCATTGGATTTTGGCTGTCAAAAAACACAAGAGAACAATACCATACCTTCCATTTTTTTTCCTGTCATAAAACCACCGGGACAGTAGCAGGATAGCAGCATCACAAAAAAAGAAACATTTTGGCCAAGGCAAATTTACTATGCATTCTTATTCTAAAAGCTCACTTGCCTTGCATTTCAAAAAGGACAACCATATCTCCATACCCTACTTGTACCATATGACACAGCAGACCTCATGCATCATGATTTTTCTGTCATCATGAACACAACTAACACCATATCTTCCTCACTTTTCTGGTATGGCATTAGGGGCAGCTTCTAAAACTGCACACAACTCATATGATGAACTGCCTACTGCTAAGTAACAAGGCTTGACATTACCACTGGCCAATCTCCAAACCAGCAAGAAAAGTACCACACCCCTGTCATGAAAAAAACCTGCAAGCATCCAATCACAACCAACTTCACATTTACACACACTTCACTTGTTGGCCAAGGTCATTTGCTGTCCAAACACATAGCTTCAAAATAACCAAAAACCCTGCCACAAGTAGCATGCCACAAACAAACCTTCACTTATTTTTTCCAACCAAAGCCCTTGCTCACTTGGCCATTGTTCTGTCAAAAACACAACAAACTAAGCAGCATGATCTAACCTGCCTTGCCTTGCACATTCCACTCAGCATTTTGAACCAACAAGCAGCAGTACACCACAAACACCTTCACTCAGTTTTCAACCTCAACCTTGTTTTGCATCTCAAAACCCTGCCATGAAAAAACTCCCAACTAAACCTAGCCTTGCATTGCTTTGACCATCCATTCATCAAACCAAAATTGCAACCAACAACACAACAGAAAAACCTTGCTTCATTCACTCTCAAAAAATCTCACCTTCTTGCATTTTCAAATTTGCTGTCAAGACTCAAAACCAAAAACAACTTCTGATAGCAGCTTTGATTCATCAACTTATCATCATTACCAAATTTTGCAGCCATCACACAGCAACAAGGCCTTGGCACTCATTCTCCAAAATCTCATCCTTTGCATTTTTACAAAAACCAGTCCAAAACACTCAAAGCCAACTTTGCCTGGCCTTTGTCTTCTCATCACACAAGCATCTTTGTGGACTCTTTGGAATCACATTTTCCCACTTATAAGCACCTTTCCACCACTGTCTTCAACCCTGCATCCTCCATGGCAATCCAAGTGTGAGCTCATTTCAATCTACACAAGCCAAGACAACCTTCATCATTCATCATTGGGAAGGTTCTAAAGCATCAGTTTCAGGCTAAGAGGATCAAAACCACACTGTTCCTCTGTCTGCTTCAAAAATAGGTGAGTTTTCGACCTCAACCTTTTCAAAAACTATGATGCACATCTCATAAGTCTTTTCACCCTGATCACACTGCACTTTGTGTTTTTAAAAATGGTTGAATAATGGTTGAGTAATGTCGAAATGAATATTGATGATTCAAACTTGTTTTGCTTGTTTCTTATTGCCTAGCTCGATTTAATAAAAACCATGATTGGATTCATATTGCTTGTTGTTTGCTGATCATGTTGGTATATGCAATTGCTTTTTTTGGAGAAAAATTGGTTGGGTCGAATTTGAGAAGATGATGCTGCTACAGTAAACCCCAAAGCCATTTTCCAGTTTTTCTTCTTTCCTCACGTGTACTGTGCCATTCCCCACTGGCCAATGAAAACATTTTATTTTCAGGGCCAAAACGGCAGTGTTTAGATAAGTGAATCAAAATATTACCAAAATGCCACTCTTTCAATGTTAATTTCAATAATTATTTCATTTTTGATGCCCATCTTGTAAAATTCATAACTTGCTCATTTTTGATCCAATTTGAATGGGATTTTTTGTGTTGTGTTCATCATGATCTCTACTTTTTTATCATAATTTTTCCAGAATTTTTGGATGAGTGGTTTTTAAATGGCCTTAGGGTTTGTGACATGTGACCAAATTTTGTACATTTTGCCAAATCAATTGTGAAATGATGAGAATGTGTCCAATGGCTCCCAAATTTTTTGTGCTTAAACTAGACACATTCATGGTGATTTTGGTGTAGAGATTGTGAATTTATCATTTTTGGTTTGTGAGATATGATTTTTTGAATTAGGGTGTGACAATTTGTGTCACACCATTGATGTCCAACTTCATGATTTTCATTGCCATGCTTCTTGACCTCCAAATGACTTGATTTTTTGCATGAACCTACTCTTTTATGTCTAGATTACATGTGAATTTTCTTGGATTTATTTGAACTATTTTCCATTTGTTTGAGATTTTTCCTCCCTGCCTAGTCAAATGTTGACTTTGTGTGACACATGTTCCCATTTCATTTGTGAAATTCTCATACTTTATTGGATGGACATGAAATTTTGCATGAGATAACTAGACATCCTTATCTTTACCATGGCTTTAGTCCCATTCATTTATCATACACCATTCTTGACTTATGCTTTTTCTAAGTTGAGGCATGTTTGTTTGACTTCATTGAGCATGTTCAAATGAGCTTTGACTTTCTGATTTTCATTGACTGCTTTCCACTTGTCCAAGTGAGATGAAATTTGACATGCTTACCATGATATGTGTTAGGTTTGATCATGATTTATTTGGTGATTTTTGGAAAATGTTTAGATTGCTTTTGATGCAAGTCTTGCTGTTGACTTCTATGAGCTTCTGTTTGCCATGTTTTGACCTAATTGGTTCATGAAATGATGATAGTGATTGATATGAGTGTGAATCCAATTGTTTGTGTTTCCTAGTGGTTTGAACATGATTTTGGACACTTGACCCTTGCTGTCTTGATTTTTCTCATTCACTTTTGACCCTAGGCTAGCCCTAGTGGTCTTGCTACTCACCTCTGAGTTTGTGATTTCAGGTTGACCATCAAATGGCCATTGAGACCAATTCTTTTGACTGAGCTTGCTTGAATATTGTTGTCTAACCTCCTTGTTTTGTAGGTGGCTTGGCTCATATGCCATAAGCCTTATGCCTTGCACATCCTTGTGCCCTCTAATTGACTGTTGGTGTCTGTTTCTGTTTATTTTGTTTGAAGTTGCATACTAACATCTGCTTGACTGTTTCAGGTGCTTTAGTTGCTTTTAGTTCCTTGTGAACTTTTTGCTTTGCTTTACTTGTATAAGCAATTTGCATTGAGGTATGTCTCTTCTACTTCATGTAGTCTGGAAGACCTGGCCTGTTACCTGGCCAGGCAACTGTCTGAAGTCCTCCTTAAGAGGCAATGTTTGTGGATGTTTAATTTTGTCCTTGCATAGAGTCAAAGACCTCCTAAGTGAAGAGGCAATTGGCAGAACCAAGGGATAAGCAATCTATCCCCTGCTATTCAGTGTGTCTTCTGTTTTGCTCACATCACTGTGTTGATGCATTACAGATAAAAACCCAAGATCTTGTACAATTGTACAGTTGAGTCAGTTATAAATGTGTAGAAGGGTTCCCACTTTCTGAACCCACACATTCTTGTCTTAAGCTCTCCCAGGCCAGGGATAAGAGCTGTGAAGTCTTATCTTCACTCACCTTTCATCTGCTTCACCTTAGCCCCTCAATGGCAAGGTTAAGAGCAACATCTACCCAGTTCCAGAGGTTTGTTTGTTGAGGTTGATATGACCCCTCGACTAAAACCTAACCCTTGTTTGAGCCACTTGCTTGTGTATAGTGTGTGCTATCTGTGCTTGTATGTTTGTTTGACTTGCTCCCTGTGCAAGTTAGGGTTAGTTTAGACTTGCTTCCTGTGCAAGTTAGGTTTTGCTTGGCTTGCTTCCTGTGCAAGTCAAGTGTGTGTGTGGCTTGCTTCCTGTGCAAGTCATGACTAGGATAGGCTGGCTCCCTGTGCCAGTTAGTTAGAAACCTTAACTTAGGGATGATTTTGCATGATAACATCTAGGCTCGAGTCGTAGTCTCCCTAGTTGTGTCTCCCTCTGTTATCTGGTTAGGCTAGTCCTTTATCCCTGCGTAGGGGAACTACATCGCCCTGATCTTCATACCAGATGAAGTATGTAGGCAGGAGATTGAGCTGATCTCTCCGGGCGCCTTTTCTTTCTTTTGTGTGTGTTGTCTGACCTTTGCTAGGCTCGAGTCCCTGACTCCTTAGCATTTGCTGTCTGTCTGTTTGAGTGTGTTTGACAGTTATAGGCTCGAGTCCCCGACTCCCTATCAACCTGTTGTGTTGTTGTGTGCTTGGAAGCTGATGTAAGTCCATCGAGTGGCATTCGGGTTCCAGTGTGCGTGTGTTTGGTTCGGATGCTGATGTAAGTCCATCAATTGGCATTCAGGCTCCATGTTTGCCCTCTTGAGTGCGTTTTGGTTCGGATGCCGATGTAAGTCCAGTGATTGGCAGTCGGGCTCCACGTTTGCCTGTGTTTGTTTGTGCGCGTGTCAGCCGAGCTACGAATGCTTTGATTCTTCTCTCGTCCGAGAAGATACGTATGCATAGGATGCGATATCCTAGCGAGCATGTGTCGTTTCCCTAGTCCGAACTACTTCGACTCTGATGTCTATGCCTGATAGACTAAGTAGGCCCAGGATGCGATATCCTGCCGAGTCAGTTTCAGTCAGTTTTCTTGTATCTCTTTCAGCCAGTTGTGTGTGTGAGTTTGAGCAGTGTTTAGCAACCAATTTTCCTTCCTTTTGTGTGTGGATCCCGTAGAGTACTACGGATGCGTAGGGGTGCTAATACCTTCCCTTCGCATAACCGACTCCCGAACCCATTCTCTTTGGTCGCGAGACCATGTTCTTTCCCAGGTTTACTTCGAGCGTTTCCTTTCCCTCTTTTGGGATAAATAACGCACGGTGGCGGCTCTGTTGTTCTTTCTTTTCCCGCCGGTTTTTCGCGCGATGCGACAGCTGGCGACTCTGCTGGGGATATACAGAAGTTGACCTATGCTGGTCCATCTTCCCTGAGCGAGTCTCTCCTAGCGCTCTCTAGGTTAGGGCTTTGGTTGCTTTGTGCTGTGTTTATTTATTGCATTCATTATTTACTGTTTGCATTCATTGTTTATTGTTTGCATTTATGTTTGCATTAATGTTTGCATTTATTCATCTGTTCACCTGGCTGGTTGTTTGTTTCTCTCTGTGTGGGGGGAAGAGTCAGTTGAGGTAAAAGGTCCAATACCCAGACCATGAGTGCAATCTAGGATACCTAGGAATAGAGTGATTCATGGGAAGCGGGTGGTATGGCGCCACTTAGCGGAACATTGATATCACGAGCAGTTCAGACCCTGGTGGGATGCTGTCGTTACATACTTCGGGTGTGTATATGACAGTATTCTGCGAAAGGTTATTTATGCTGCGTTTCTCTCAAGCTTTACCCTGGCCTAGACTACACCCGTGAGTGGGGAAGGGTTATTCATTACAGGTACCGTTGGTGACTCGGTTCTGTTGGTGACTTGGTTCTGATGGTGACTTTGTGTTCAGACAGTGTTCAGTTGACCTTAAGTTGGATTTATGTTCTGATTTTGACTGAAGCTTCGACCCAGTGATCAGAGATTGCACAACCAGCCAGCCGTGTCTGCATCATGTGCATCATAGCATATTTATTTTTCAAAAGAAACGCATTGAAAAAAATATATATAAAAAAAAAAAAAATCAAAAGAAAAGAAAAAAAGAAGAAAAAAATTAATCTCTGCATGCATATCATTTCTCAGGTACATTCCCGAGCTTGTCTACTGATAGAGATGGCAACAGTTCCCGAGTTGAAGCGGAAGACCTGTTCCTACAGTTTCCACCGTGAGCCGTTGACTCCGCTAGTTGAGTTGGGTAGCCTCGTGACAGACGATCGACTGAAGAGTTTTGTTGGGCGGTACGGAGATATCTTGACAGTATTGAAGACGGTAGTTGACCCGGTGCCGTTGCAGATACTTCTTCAGTTCTATGACCCGGAGCTTAGATGTTTCACTTTCCAAGATTACCAGTTAGCACCTACTCTCGAGGAGTATTATATCCTGTTAGGTATCCCTATTCAGCATCAGACTCCCTTCTTGGACGTTCCAAAGGAGGTCGACTTCAGATTGATTGCCAGAGCTCTCCGGTTGAGTGTTGAGGAGGTCGGTAAGAATTGGAAACCCTGTGGGGAAGTTGTAGGTTTGCCGTTGAGGTTTCTGTTGAAGATTGCCAGAGATGAAGCAGAGAAGGGGAATTGGGAAGTTTTTCACGCACAGTTAGCTGCCATGATCTATGGTATCATCCTATTTCCCAGTATGCCAAATTTCATTGACTTCACTACTATCAGCATTTTCATCAGAGGGAATCCAATCCCTACTCTTCTAGCAGATACTTACTATGCCATTCACAGCAGGCATGGTAAGGGAGGAGCCATCAGGTGTTGCCTACCTCTTCTGTTCAAATGGTTCATGTCTCTTCTGCCAGCCAGTGGACCATTTGTGGATACCCAGAGCACTCTTAAGTGGACTCAGAGGGTCATGTCGCTCACTTCCTATGACATCAGGTGGCAGTCGTACCGGATGGATGTGAAGGATGTCATCATAAGTTGTGGTGAATTCCGGGGCGTGCCACTCATAGGGACCAAAGGTTGCATCAATTACAACCCAGTTCTTTCTCTTCGCCAGCTAGGGTTTGTTATGAGCGAAAGACCGCTCGAAGCAGAGATAGCTGAGAGTTTTTGTTTTGAGAAGAAGGATGACCCTGTTAGGTTGGAGCGAATAGGGAGAGCCTGGAGAGATGTGGGAGTGAAGGATGGATCCGTCTTGGGGAAGAAGTTTGCCGTTGCTATGCCCGATTACACTGATTGGGTCAAGAAGAGAGTGGAAACTTTGTTGTTACCCTATGATAGGATGGAGCCGTTGCAGGAGCAACCACCCTTGGTTCTTGCTGATAGTGTGCCTGCTGAGCACTATAAGCAAGCTCTGATGGAGAGTCGTCGGTTGAGGGAGAAGGAGCAAGACACCCATATGGAGTTGTACAAAGCTAAAGCTGATAGGTTGCACATGGCCCATCAACTCAGGGAAGTGCAAGGAGAAGATGCTAGCAGAGCAAGGAGCAAGAAGAGATCATATGAGGAGATAGAGTCTATGTTGGATGAGGAGCATAGGGAGCGCTTGAGACTGCAGGGAGCAGAAGCCAACTATCAGAAGAAGATCAGAGACTTGGAGAAGCAACTCAGAGATAAAGACATCCAGTTGAAGAAGGAAGTAGACTTGAGACAGGCATCAGAGAACCGTCTTGGAGGAAAAGTCTTAGAGCTTAGAAGACAGTTGAAGGAGAAGATTACCCCTCTACCAGATTGTTCAGAATGCTCACTGTTGATAGACCAGTGCCATTACCTGAAGACCCTCATTCCAGAAGACCGTCTGTCTTAGTTTGTATCTTGATTGTATTTTGTTGAGAATCACCTCCAGGTTTGTTGGATGGGATTCATTTGCGTGTAAGCCATCTCTTGGATCTTTTTGTTGAGAATCACCTCCAGGCTTGTTGGATGGGATTCTTTTTCTTTGTATGTCGTTTATTCAGATTTTCTGTTGACATTGGTTGTATGCCTTTTATCCTTATGTATATATAAGGATGTCAGCATTTCATTGTATTTGTTTGTTCTCTTGTTGCTGCAGGTTGCCATCTTTTCAGGATGGGTCAGGCTCTTTGAATGCCTGAGAAATGAGCATATCATGTGCATCATACGCATCATTAGCATCATACTCATATCATTTTGCATAACAGGTGTTCTTGATCGTGACTTCTCACTCTTGGTTCCTGTTCAGGCAGGATAGCTGATCAACGTCCGCACCGCTACTCAACAAGACTGAATCAACAGAGAAGTATGGATCAATTTCAAGCTGAGTTAGCTGAGATGAAGGCAAGCATGGCCCAGTTTATGAATATGATGCAAGGGGTTGCGCAAGGTCAAGAAGAACTTCGAGCTATGGTCCAGAGACAAGAGGCTGCAAATCCACCGGTCAACCATGCTCCGCCAGAGGGGAACCCAGTCCCTGACACTCCTGCTGCTGCCATCAACAACTATGCTGTAGGTGATGAGTTGGGGGGTATTCGAATCGACGGTCAACCAATCGCTCCAGATGCTGCTAATGCCAGAGTCATTCATGCTCCGGCCCGTAACAGAATTCCGATTGTTGATAGACAAGAAGATTTGTTCTCTATGCTCAGCGAAGACGGAGATGTTCCGGGAAGAAATGATGCGAGAGATCGTAAAGTTGAGGCCCTTGCTGAGAAGATTAGAGCTATGGAATGTCAGAACTCCCTCGGTTTTGATGTTACAAACATGGGATTAGTTGAAGGTCTGAGAATCCCATACAAGTTCAAGGCACCATCATTTGACAAATACAACGGTACCTCCTGCCCTCGCACCCACGTGCAGGCCTACTACAGAAAGATATCCGCGTACACTGACGACGAGAAGATGTGGATGTACTTTTTCCAAGATAGTCTATCTGGGGCTTCTTTGGACTGGTACATGGAATTGAAGAGAGATTCGATCCGATGCTGGAGAGATCTGGGCGAGGCCTTTTTGAGGCAATACAAACACAACATGGACATGGCACCGAGCCGGACTCAGCTGCAGAGTCTTTGTCAGAAATCCAATGAGAGCTTCAAGGAGTATGCCCAGAGGTGGCGTGAACTGGCTGCTAGAGTTCAACCCCCTATGCTGGAGAGGGAGTTGACAGATATGTTTATTGGTACTCTTCAAGGTGTGTTTATGGACCGGATGGGGAGCTGCCCATTCGGTAGTTTTTCTGATGTTGTCATTTGTGGAGAGAGGACTGAGAGCTTGATCAAAACTGGGAAGATCCAAGATGCTGGTTCCTCTTCTTCTAGGAAGCCATTTGTTGGGGCACCTCGTCGAAGAGAGGGTGAAACTAATGCTGTTCAACACCGCAGAGATCAGAACAGAATTGAATACCGTCAAGCTGCTGCAGTAACCATTCCGACACCTCAACCTCGTCAACAACAACAAAGAGTTCAACAACCGCAACAACATCAACAACAACAGCAACGTCCTTTCCAGCCTAGGCAGAAGTTACAGGCTGACAGAAAATTTGATCCTCTGCCTATGTCTTACGCAGAGCTACTACCCGAACTACTCAGGTTGGGGATGATTGAGTTGCGTACAATGGCTCCGCCTACAGTATTGCCTCCTGGATACGACGCCAACGCCCGTTGTGACTTTCACTCTGGGGCACCAGGGCATCATACTGAGAAGTGTCGAGCTCTCCAGCACAAGGTCCAAGATTTGATCGATGCCAAGGCAATCAACTTCGCTCCAGTGCCTAACGTCGTGAACAACCCTATGCCTCAGCATAGTGGGCACAGAGTGAACAATATTGAAGGGAAAGAAGCTGAAGAACTGGTTGTTAATGTGGATGATGTTCAGACTTCTCTGCTAGTTGTGAAGAGCCGTCTGCTGAATGGGGGTATCTACCCGGGCTGTGATGAAGATTGTTTGGGCTGTACAGAATCTGAGAATGGTTGCGACCAGTTAAGGGCCGGTATCCAGGGTATGATGGATGAGGGTTGTTTGCAATTCAGTAGGGCTGTAAAAGATCGTGGAACAGCGTCAACTATCACCATTTACTTTAAACCGTCTGAAGAACGTGGACAAAGGGTCGTTAGTGCACCTGCAGCAAATGGTACCCCAGTTACCATTCCCGTGCCTGTAACCATCAATGTTCCAACTACTATCGTTGCGTCTGAAAGAAGGGCTGTTGAAAATAGTAGAGCCGTGCCGTGGAAGTATGATAATGCTCACCGCAATTACAGAAGGGCTGAAAGTCAGACAAGACCAGTGAATCAAGCTCCAGTGACGATTGGTTTACCGAATAGAGTTCCTGCAACTGTTGGTCCGGCTGTGGATAATGTAGGGGGTCCAGGAGGTTTTACCAGAAGCGGTCGTCTGTTCGCACCGCAGCCTTTGAGGGACAACAATGCTGAAGCTCTCGCCAAAGCAAAGGGGAAGCAAGCTGTGGTTGAGGAAGAACCTGTCCAGAAAGAAGCGCCTGAGGGATCATTTGAGAAAGACGTGGAGGAGTTTATGAAGATAATCAAGAAGAGTGACTACAAGATTGTAGACCAGTTGAATCAAACTCCGTCCAAGATTTCTATACTTTCACTGTTGATGTGCTCTGAGGCACACCGTAATGCCTTGCTGAAGATGTTGAACCTGGCTTACGTGCCTCAAGAGATTTCTGTCAATCAACTGGAAGGAGTGATGGCCAATGTGAGCACCAGGCATGGTGTAGGTTTCACTAACCTGGACTTACCACCTGAAGGGCGAAACCATAACAAAGCCTTGCACATCACCATGGAGTGCAAGGGGGCAGTGTTGTCCCATGTATTGGTAGACACCGGGTCGTCGCTGAATGTGTTGCCTAAGCAGATTCTGAGGAAGATTGATGCGGAAGGGTTTGTGCTTAATCCCAGTGACCTGATTGTTCGTGCTTTCGACGGATCCAAACGCTCTGTGTGTGGAGAAGTTACCTTGCCTGTGAAGATAGGTCCTGAGGTTTTTGATATCATCTTCTATGTTATGGACATCCAGCCTGCCTATAGTTGTTTGTTGGGGCGTCCATGGATTCATGCAGCAGGGGCAGTCTCGTCGACTCTCCATCAAAAGCTCAAGTATGTCTGGAACGGTCAGATTGTGACTGTGTGCGGTGAAGAAGAGATTCTGGTGAGTCACCTATCCTCGTTCAAGTATGTTGAGGTGGATGGCGAGATCCACGAAACCTTATGCTAGGTGTTTGAGACTGTGGCTCTTGAGAAAGTGGCGTACGCTGAGCAGAGGAAGTCGGGTGTCTCAATCACTTCTTACAAGCAGGCTAAGGAGGTTGTTGATTCTGGCAAAGCTGAAGGCTGGGGCAAGATGGTGGACTTGCCTGTTAAAGAAGACAAATTTGGCGTTGGTTACGAGCCTCTCCGAGCAGAGCAAAATGGTCAAGCGGGTCCGAGTACCTTTACCAGCGCTGGGCTGATGAATCATGGCGATGTCTCTGCAACCGGTAGTGAAGACTGTGACAGTGATTATGATTTAGACAACTGGGTTCGCCCGTGTGCACCAGGGGGGTCTATCAACAACTGGACGGCTGAAGAAGTGGTTCAAGTTACTCTTCTGACAGAGTAATTTTCTGTTGTTTTGTCATTTTGCATGAAAATCCTACGTTCTGCCCAAGGCGTAGTGATTCATTTTTGTAGGGCCTCATCATGTTTTAATGATTATCATTAATGAAGGACATTTTTTGAACAAATTTTGTGATCCCTGTCTTTCTGTTTTCTGTTTTCACTTTTTTCAAAACAATAAAAATGGCAATGTTTTTTGTTTTTGTGACTTTATTGAACTCTTTTTCTAAAACAAAGCATCAAACATGCAGAAGCGATCTTATGGCATTCACTATGAACAGTTCTGTTATGGCTCAGTATGATTTCGATAATCCCATTTACCAAGCTGAAGAGGAGAGTGAGGAAGACTGTGAACTCCCTGCAGAATTAGCCAGATTGCTGAAGCAGGAGGAAAGGGTCATCCAACCTCATCAGGAGGAGCTGGAAACTATTAATCTGGGTACTGAGGACGACAAAAGAGAAATCAAGATTGGGGCTGTTTTAGAGGACTCTGTCAAGAGGAGGCTGATTGAGATGCTGAAAGAATATGTGGAAGTGTTCGCCTGGTCGTATCAAGATATGCCTGGGTTAGATACAGATATTGTGATGCACCGATTACCTCTTAGAGAAGGATGTCCTTCGGTCAAGCAGAAGCTTCGTAGAACGAGTCCTGACATGGCAACTAAGATCAAGGAAGAGGTTCAGAAGCAGTGGGATGCAGGTTTTCTGGCTGTTACAAGTTATCCGCCGTGGGTGGCCAACATTGTTCCTGTGCCGAAGAAGGATGGTAAAGTCAGAATGTGTGTCGATTACCGGGATTTGAATAGAGCGAGTCCGAAAGATGATTTCCCATTACCTCACATTGATGTATTGGTTGATAATACGGCTCAATCCTCGGTATTCTCTTTCATGGATGGTTTCTCCGGATATAATCAGATCAAGATGGCGCCAGAGGACATGGAAAAGACGACATTCATTACACCTTGGGGCACGTTCTGCTACAAAGTGATGCCATTTGGGCTGAAGAATGCTGGTGCTACCTATCAGAGGGCAATGACGACTCTCTTCCATGACATGATGCACAAAGAAATTGAAGTGTACGTGGACGATATGATTGCGAAGTCGCAGACAGAAGAGGAGCACCTGGTTAATTTGCAGAAGCTGTTTGACCGGTTGAGAAAGTTCAAGCTGAGATTGAATCCGAACAAGTGCACGTTTGGAGTGAGATCCGGGAAGCTCTTAGGCTTCATTGTCAGTGAGAAAGGGATTGAGGTTGATCCAGCTAAAGTCAAAGCTATTCAAGAGATGCCTGAACCGAAAACGGAGAAGCAAGTCCGTGGGTTTTTAGGGAGGTTGAACTACATTGCAAGGTTCATATCTCACCTAACTGCCACATGTGAACCAATTTTCAAACTGCTCAGAAAGAATCAGGCGATCAAGTGGAATGATGACTGTCAGAAAGCTTTTGACAAGATAAAAGAGTATTTACAGAAACCTCCAATCCTTATACCTCCAGTTCCAGGGAGACCTCTGATAATGTACCTGTCAGTGACTGAGAACTCGATGGGGTGTGTATTGGGACAGCATGACGAGTCTGGTCGAAAAGAGCATGCCATATACTACCTTAGCAAAAAGTTTACCGACTGTGAAACAAGATATTCACTGCTCGAGAAAACTTGCTGTGCTTTGGCCTGGGCTGCTCGCCGACTGAGACAATATATGTTGAACCATACTACCTTATTGATTTCTAAGATGGATCCAGTAAAATACATCTTTGAGAAGCCAGCTCTCACCGGACGTGTTGCCCGTTGGCAGATGATCTTAACAGAGTATGACATTCAGTACACGTCACAGAAGGCCATCAAAGGTAGTATTCTGTCAGACTACCTCGCCGAGCAACCGATTGAAGATTATCAGCCTATGATGTTTGAATTCCCTGACGAAGACATCATGTATCTTAAGATGAAAGATTGCGAAGAGCCTCTTGTCGAGGAAGGACCGGATCCGGATGACAAGTGGACACTGATGTTTGATGGGGCTGTGAATATGAATGGTAACGGTGTTGGGGCAGTATTGATCAATCCTAAAGGTGCTCATATACCTTTTTCTGCCAGATTGACGTTTGACGTCACCAACAACGAAGCTGAGTATGAGGCTTGTATCATGGGGATAGAAGAAGCCATTGATCTGAGGATCAAAACTCTTGATATATTTGGAGATTCAGCTCTAGTGATCAACCAGGTCAACGGAGATTGGAATACGAATCAGCCGCATTTGATTCCGTATAGAGATTACACCAGAAGAATACTGACGTTCTTCAAGAAAGTGAAGTTGTATCACGTCCCCCGGGATGAGAATTAAATGGCTGATGCCTTGGCTACTTTGTCGTCCATGATCAAAGTTCATTGGTGGAATCATGTGCCACATGTTGCGGTGAATCGACTGGAGAGGCCTGCGTATGTGTTTGCAGCCGAGTCTGTTGCGATTGATGAGAAGCCATGGTATTATGACATCAAAAATTTCCTCAAGACTCAAGAGTATCCTGAAGGTGCGTCGAAGAATGACAAGAAGACCCTGAGGAGGCTAGCTGGAAGCTTCTACTTGAATCAGGATGATGTGTTGTATAAGAGAAACTTTGACATGGTCTTGCTCAGATGCGTGGACAGACCCGAGGCAGACATGTTAATGCAGGAAGTTCATGAAGGTTCCTTCGGTACTCATGCCGGCGGACATGCAATGGCTAAGAAATTGTTGAGAGCGGGTTATTACTGGATGACTATGGAATCCGATTGTTTCAAGTATGCTCGGAAGTGCCATAAGTGTCAAATCTATGCTGATAAGGTGCACGTACCACCAAGCCCTCTGAATATCATGAATTCGCCTTGGCCGTTTGCCATGTGGGGCATTGATATGATCGGGAAGATTGAGCCCACTGCTTCGAACGGACATCGCTTCATCTTGGTTGCGA
Source organism: Lathyrus oleraceus (assembly GCF_024323335.1). Lineage (NCBI taxonomy): Eukaryota > Viridiplantae > Streptophyta > Magnoliopsida > Fabales > Fabaceae > Lathyrus > Lathyrus oleraceus. Next base: position 512,986,365 of record NC_066583.1, read on the forward strand.
TTGACTATTTCACCAAATGGGTGGAAGCAGCTTCCTATGCTAACGTTACCAAACAAGTGGTTACCCGGTTCATCAAGAAGGAAATCATCTGTCGTTACGGAATTCCTGAGAGAATCATCACTGACAATGGTTCGAATCTCAACAACAAGATGATGAAGGAGCTGTGTAAAGATTTCAAGATTGAACATCACAATTCTTCTCCTTACAGACCGAAGATGAATGGTGCTGTAGAAGCGGCGAACAAGAATATCAAGAAGATTGTGCAGAAGATGGTCGTTACGTACAAGGATTGGCATGAGATGTTGCCTTTCGCTTTGCATGGGTACCGTACCTCAGTACGTACGTCGACCGGGGCAACCCCTTACTCCCTTGTATATGGTATGGAAGTTGTTCTACCTGTTGAAGTGGAGATTCCTTCTCTGAGAGTTTTGTTGGATGTCAAGCTGGACGAAGCCGAGTGGATTCGAACAAGGTTTAACGAGTTGAGCCTTATCGAGGAGAGACGGCTAGCAGCTGTATGCCATGGACAGTTGTATCAGCGAAGGATGAAGCGAGCCTTTGATCAGAAAGTGCGTCCTCGAAGCTATCAGATCGGTGATCTAGTTTTGAAGAGAATCCTCCCTCCCGGTGCAGATAACAGGGGCAAGTGGACTCCTAATTATGAAGGTCCGTATGTTGTGAAGAAGGTCTTCTCTGGTGGAGCCTTGATGCTTACAACTATGGATGGTGAAGATTTTCCGTCTCCTGTCAACTCAGATGTAGTCAAAAAATACTTCGCATAAATTGACCCGCTGGACAAAAAGAATAAAAGAGTCCAGGCAAAAAATGGGCATCCCGGCGAACCAAGAAAAAAAACAGAAAGAAAAGGTTCGGGCAAAAATTAGGGATAAAAGGAAAAGAATTTGTACACCCGGTAAGTCGAAAACCCGCAAGGGCGGCTTAGGCAAAAATGGGTATCCCGGTGGATTGAAAACCCGAAAGGGCGATCCAGGCAAAAGTTAGGGATTAAAGCGAAGACTACAGTCTGAGTTGTCTGTACTTCATCAAGCTTTGTCATCCGCCATCTCGAAAGATGTGATCCATCCAGTCATTCTTCTCAGAAAGCAAGGAGTTGGGAGGAAAACTGATGATCTGTGAGTTATAACAGAATTGGGAAATAGTGGATGCCGTATTCACATTGCCATTAGGATAGATTTTTTCCTTTTATGCGCAATTACCTCTTCCTAGGAATGGCTTCCCGATGTATTTGCCTCTTCAGGCACATTTTCAATCAATAAAAGTCGTTATTCAGATAAATAGCTTTTCTGTTTTTATTTTTTACTGTTTTGTTTGCAAAATGTCCGAATTTTTGATAAGCATTGCATATAAGAACATGGAGGCTACACAATAGCTTGCAGGATGACAAAACATTTGAAAATCATTTTGAATGTTGAGGACACTTGAGCGTGTCTTGTCCATATATCCCCTGGGGGCATTTTGTTGTGTTGTTTTTCAGATTGGCATCTGTGAGGACGTTTCCTCAACAGATATTTTCCCCAAGCAAGTTTGGAAGCTACCAGAGCTATGTTTCCCTGCGGAGACGTCCGCGGATAGTGCCTTCTGTTCCCCAACAGATCTAAGGATTGCCTATCCCCAGCAGGCCTGTATTTGCCGATTTCCTCCCCGAGTGAGGCAGGTTCATTGAAATTTATCTCCAGCATTTATCCTATCTGTGGACTGAAGGATATCCCCAGCGGAGTTTACCTCTCCCAGCAGCAGTACTGTTCTTCAAACATGAGTGTGAAGTCACTTTACCATTCCTCAAGCAGAGTTCCCCGCAGAGTAGTTCCCCAAGAGGAGTCTCCCCACAGAGTCAGAGTATCTGATCATTTCGGCTCCCTAGCCAGGGTTCATTTGCATTTTGCATGTAGTAATCATTGCATCCTCAAAAATTGCGTAGCATTCCCATTCAATATGGAGCATTACGCCATAGAAAAATTCAAACATATGCATTCATGTGTTAACTTCACCAGACCGTATCCCCGGCAGAGGCGGATCATTTCATTCAACATCAGCACAGCAAGTCTGCTACAGTTGCTTCGACAGCATTCAGAATTGATTATCCCCACAGAGGTTTATCTCCTCACCCGTTGGTGACAGAAAGTCTGTTTCTCCCCAGTGAGACCCCCCAGCAAGTGGTCAACCTTGCCTTGACATACCTAAGATGTCGTTCTTGTGATACCGGTAAGTGTCATGCCAGCACCCGCGTGTGTTCCTTTGTTTGGTGTCTGTAAACACCATTGCTTCGGTGTCTGTAAACATCGGGTATTCTCCCCAGTCATCAGTAAATGTCTGGTCATTGTTGTTGGTGTCTGTAAACACCATTGCTTCGGTGTCTGTAAACATCGGGTTTTCTCCCCAGTCATCAGTAAATGTCTGGTCATTGTTGTTGGTGTCCGTAAACGCCATTGTTTCGGTGTCTGTAAACATCGGATTTTCACCCCAGTCATCGGTAAATGTCTGGTCATTTTTTGATGTCGGTAAACATCATCTTTCGATGCCGGTAAACATCGAGTCTTTTCCTCAGTCATCGGTAAATGTCTGATAATCCCCAGCTAGAAATCCCCCGTAGAGTCATCTGTAAATGTCCTACCTGGTTTCCAGTTGCAAATATTTGTATCTCCCCAATAAATTTCTCATTCCCAGTCATCGGTAAATGTCTGGTCATCATCTTTCGATGTCGGTAAACATCGTGTCCCATCCCAGTCATCGGTAAATGTCTGGTCATTTCTTTGGATGTCGGTAAACATCATCTTTCGATGTCGGTAAACATCGAGTCTCATCCCGGTCATCGGTAAATGTCTGATCATTGCTTTGTTTCCTTGTTGACAAAATCAAGATCCCCAGAAGTCGTCGGTAAACGTCTTGTCTGGTATCACCACAAAGAGTTTATTCCTCCCCAAGTGGAGACGCCATCGGTAAATGGCCCCGTTTTTCTTCGATATCGGTAAATATCGAATTCCCAGTTGCAGCAGCCATCGGTAAATGGTCTTGCTAAGTTGACATCGGTAAATGTCAAGTTTCTTTGAAGCCACCATCGGTAAATGGTCTTGCTTCCTTTCTACATCAAAATCTGTTTCCCAGCAGCCATCGGTAAATGGTCGTGCTGAAGTTGATATCGGTAAATATCAAAGTCCCAATTTTAACCATCGGTAAATGGTTTTGTTTTTCAGAAGTTTGTTTTTCCCAGCCGCCATCGGTAAATGGTCTTGCTGAAGTTGATATCGGTAAATATCAAGTTCCCAGTTTCTAACCATCGGTAAATGGTTTTGCTTTTCTGAAGCTGTCAATTGCAGTCGTCATCGGTAAATGACGTGTTTCTTTTGTATCATATCCAGTACTGTGCAAATTCTACGGTCCTTTGGTATTCAATCCCTGTTTACCCTGAAAGTCTGACAGCCGTTGCTATCATCCGTTCGGGTTCCCAGCTGATTGAATAGGGGCAGCTGTAGCACCTCAAATTTGCACCTACCATTATACATATATTTTCATACTAGGTCATAGCATATCATGGTCCATTGCATAGCATTTGCATTGTCCCTCTGTTGCCTCAAGAGCAAGCAATCAAGAATCAGGTCAAACTAATCTCCTGATCAGTCAACCAAGCAAGTAAAAGAATTTCTCATTGAATCAAGGCCTTGGGGTTTGTCCAACAAGTTCACATGGCTTGGAGGTCTATTTGAAGTATTTTGGTCAAGGGTTAAGGGCTCAGAGGTCAGCAGCTCATGCCCAGACAGTCAAAAAACCTAAAAAAGTCAACTGTCAGTCAAAGCAGTGGATGGTGGTCATTCTTGTGGAATTTGGGCACCATGGTCAATAATCAAGAGTTCAAACAACTTGGGACATCATTTGAAGTCAAGTCCTCAAGGAATTAGGGTTTGGAAGTCATCAGTCAATGCACAATCAGACAGAAACCCTAGAAGTCAACTGTTGGTCAACTGTCCATTTAATCAGTGATTGGATGATTGGAATTGGTTTGTGAGAGTTCATTCATGTCCAAATAGTCATCATATATCATGCCAAACACCATCATGGAAGAATTTGAAGCCAGATCATAAGTTTCCCAAAATGGAAACTGGGCCTGTAACTGAAACTTGCCATAAATGGAAAGTTTTGATCCTCAAAACTTACATCATGATACAAGCCTCAAATGAATTTTTGCCCAACATGAAAGTTGAAGATCTTGTTCTCCCATTTCCAAAAAGTCCTAGAACTCTCAATTCCCATGTGTGGTTGGCAAGTTATGATCGAATCGATTTCAGAAAATCTTGAACTTCAAAGGGCCATATCTCTCAAACCGTTTGGCCAATTTTGGTGGGGTTTTTTCCTACAAGTCACATTTGATCCCCTCTTTCCAAAAATATAAATTTCACGAGCCAAAACTTCACCAATCAAAATGGCATATTTTGACATTTCTCATTTAAATGCAAGTTTGACCAAGAGTTGACTTTTTTATATAAGCATTTTTTCAACATTTGGCCAATTGGGAAAGCTCAGAAATGTCATTTAGGATGTGTTTGCAAAGTCAAATTATGCAGCACATGTGAATCTATACTTGGTTGCTTGAATTATAAGAAAGGTACAAATGCACCATACTTGTCCATACTTCCATGCCTTGTACCAGCAGCATTGTGCAACATTTTTCTGTCATGTTGAGACCTCATTATGCAGCCAAATAACCAACAAGTACATATGGCCTTACTAGCTTACTTGAATATTGGAAAAAAGGACATGTTCATAACAAAATTCATGAACCATACCTCTTACAACCTTGCCTTGTACCACTCTCACATAGCAGAATTTTTGGCCATCATTTTCTGTTTTGGACACACACATAACACAGCCACATAACCAATTGCATACCACTCACTCTCTAAAAAACCTCACCCTGCTGTGCAATTAATTGAAACCATACCATGCCATATTTAATGCAGCAGAATACAAGCCATTTTTCTGTCATGTAGAAAGACATTGCCTTGCTGAAGAAGCAGCACTCCACAGCAGGTTTTAGGATGTATTTTCTGTCCTTTGGAGGACAGTAGCAATGTACTGCAGCAGAAAAAGCATGGCATTTTTGATAACACATCCATATCGACCATTGTGAAGCAAGGAGCAAACCAACCAATCTCTCATTCACCTTGCCCTCACCTTGCCCTCACCTTGCTGCCTGCATCTCAAAAAAATTTCCTGTCCAAACTCAAGAAGCAAAGGATCCTGCTATGGGCATTGGATTTTGGCTGTCAAAAAACACAAGAGAACAATACCATACCTTCCATTTTTTTTCCTGTCATAAAACCACCGGGACAGTAGCAGGATAGCAGCATCACAAAAAAAGAAACATTTTGGCCAAGGCAAATTTACTATGCATTCTTATTCTAAAAGCTCACTTGCCTTGCATTTCAAAAAGGACAACCATATCTCCATACCCTACTTGTACCATATGACACAGCAGACCTCATGCATCATGATTTTTCTGTCATCATGAACACAACTAACACCATATCTTCCTCACTTTTCTGGTATGGCATTAGGGGCAGCTTCTAAAACTGCACACAACTCATATGATGAACTGCCTACTGCTAAGTAACAAGGCTTGACATTACCACTGGCCAATCTCCAAACCAGCAAGAAAAGTACCACACCCCTGTCATGAAAAAAACCTGCAAGCATCCAATCACAACCAACTTCACATTTACACACACTTCACTTGTTGGCCAAGGTCATTTGCTGTCCAAACACATAGCTTCAAAATAACCAAAAACCCTGCCACAAGTAGCATGCCACAAACAAACCTTCACTTATTTTTTCCAACCAAAGCCCTTGCTCACTTGGCCATTGTTCTGTCAAAAACACAACAAACTAAGCAGCATGATCTAACCTGCCTTGCCTTGCACATTCCACTCAGCATTTTGAACCAACAAGCAGCAGTACACCACAAACACCTTCACTCAGTTTTCAACCTCAACCTTGTTTTGCATCTCAAAACCCTGCCATGAAAAAACTCCCAACTAAACCTAGCCTTGCATTGCTTTGACCATCCATTCATCAAACCAAAATTGCAACCAACAACACAACAGAAAAACCTTGCTTCATTCACTCTCAAAAAATCTCACCTTCTTGCATTTTCAAATTTGCTGTCAAGACTCAAAACCAAAAACAACTTCTGATAGCAGCTTTGATTCATCAACTTATCATCATTACCAAATTTTGCAGCCATCACACAGCAACAAGGCCTTGGCACTCATTCTCCAAAATCTCATCCTTTGCATTTTTACAAAAACCAGTCCAAAACACTCAAAGCCAACTTTGCCTGGCCTTTGTCTTCTCATCACACAAGCATCTTTGTGGACTCTTTGGAATCACATTTTCCCACTTATAAGCACCTTTCCACCACTGTCTTCAACCCTGCATCCTCCATGGCAATCCAAGTGTGAGCTCATTTCAATCTACACAAGCCAAGACAACCTTCATCATTCATCATTGGGAAGGTTCTAAAGCATCAGTTTCAGGCTAAGAGGATCAAAACCACACTGTTCCTCTGTCTGCTTCAAAAATAGGTGAGTTTTCGACCTCAACCTTTTCAAAAACTATGATGCACATCTCATAAGTCTTTTCACCCTGATCACACTGCACTTTGTGTTTTTAAAAATGGTTGAATAATGGTTGAGTAATGTCGAAATGAATATTGATGATTCAAACTTGTTTTGCTTGTTTCTTATTGCCTAGCTCGATTTAATAAAAACCATGATTGGATTCATATTGCTTGTTGTTTGCTGATCATGTTGGTATATGCAATTGCTTTTTTTGGAGAAAAATTGGTTGGGTCGAATTTGAGAAGATGATGCTGCTACAGTAAACCCCAAAGCCATTTTCCAGTTTTTCTTCTTTCCTCACGTGTACTGTGCCATTCCCCACTGGCCAATGAAAACATTTTATTTTCAGGGCCAAAACGGCAGTGTTTAGATAAGTGAATCAAAATATTACCAAAATGCCACTCTTTCAATGTTAATTTCAATAATTATTTCATTTTTGATGCCCATCTTGTAAAATTCATAACTTGCTCATTTTTGATCCAATTTGAATGGGATTTTTTGTGTTGTGTTCATCATGATCTCTACTTTTTTATCATAATTTTTCCAGAATTTTTGGATGAGTGATTTTTAAATGGCCTTAGGGTTTGTGACATGTGACCAAATTTTGTACATTTTGCCAAATCAATTGTGAAATGATGAGAATGTGTCCAATGGCTCCCAAATTTTTTGTGCTTAAACTAGACACATTCATGGTGATTTTGGTGTAGAGTTTGTGAATTTATCATTTTTGGTTTGTGAGATATGATTTTTTGAATTAGGGTGTGACAATTTGTGTCACACCATTGATGTCCAACTTCATGATTTTCATTGCCATGCTTCTTGACCTCCAAATGACTTGATTTTTTGCATGAACCTACTCTTGTATGTCTAGATTACATGTGAATTTTCTTGGATTTATTTGAACTATTTTCCATTTGTTTGAGATTTTTCCTCCCTGCCTAGTCAAATGTTGACTTTGTGTGACACATGTTCCCATTTCATTTGTGAAATTCTCATACTTTATTGGATGGACATGAAATTTTGCATGAGATAACTAGACATCCTTATCTTTACCATGGCTTTAGTCCCATTCATTTATCATACACCATTCTTGACTTATGCTTTTTCTAAGTTGAGGCATGTTTGTTTGACTTCATTGAGCATGTTCAAATGAGCTTTGACTTTCTGATTTTCATTGACTGCTTTCCACTTGTCCAAGTGAGATGAAATTTGACATGCTTACCATGATATGTGTTAGGTTTGATCATGATTTATTTGGTGATTTTTGGAAAATGTTTAGATTGCTTTTGATGCAAGTCTTGCTGTTGACTTCTATGAGCTTCTGTTTGCCATGTTTTGACCTAATTGGTTCATGAAATGATGATAGTGATTGATATGAGTGTGAATCCAATTGTTTGTGTTTCCTAGTGGTTTGAACATGATTTTGGACACTTGACCCTTGCTGTCTTGATTTTTCTCATTCACTTTTGACCCTAGGCTAGCCCTAGTGGTCTTGCTACTCACCTCTGAGTTTGTGATTTCAGGTTGACCATCAAATGGCCATTGAGACCAATTCTTTTGACTGAGCTTGCTTGAATATTGTTGTCTAACCTCCTTGTTTTGTAGGTGGCTTGGCTCACATGCCATAAGCCTTATGCCTTGCACATCCTTGTGCCCTCTAATTGACTGTTGGTGTCTGTTTCTGTTTATTTTGTTTGAAGTTGCATACTAACATCTGCTTGACTGTTTCAGGTGCTTTAGTTGCTTTTAGTTCCTTGTGAACTTTTTGCTTTGCTTTACTTGTATAAGCAATTTTCATTGAGGTATGTCTCTTCTACTTCATGTAGTCTGGAAGACCTGGCCTGTTACCTGGCCAGGCAACTGTCTGAAGTCCTCCTTAAGAGGCAATGTTTGTGGATGTTTAATTTTGTCCTTGCATAGAGTCAAAGACCTCCTAAGTGAAGAGGCAATTGGCAGAACCAAGGGATAAGCAATCTATCCCCTGCTATTCAGTGTGTCTTCTGTTTTGCTCACACCACTGTGTTGATGCATTACAGATAAAAACCCAAGATCTTGTACAATTGTACAGTTGAGTCAGTTATAAATGTGTAGAAGGGTTCCCACTTTCTGAACCCACACATTCTTGTCTTAAGCTCTCCCAGGCCAGGGATAAGAGCTGTGAAGTCTTATCTTCACTCACCTTTCATCTGCTTCACCTTAGCCCCTCAATGGCAAGGTTAAGAGCAACATCTACCCAGTTCCAGAGGTTTGTTTGTTGAGGTTGATATGACCCCTCGACTAAAACCTAACCCTTGTTTGAGCCACTTGCTTGTGTATAGTGTGTGCTATCTGTGCTTGTATGTTTGTTTGACTTGCTCCCTGTGCAAGTTAGGGTTAGTTTAGACTTGCTTCCTGTGCAAGTTAGGTTTTGCTTGGCTTGCTTCCTGTGCAAGTCAAGTGTGTGTGTGGCTTGCTTCCTGTGCAAGTCATGACTAGGATAGGCTGGCTCCCTGTGCCAGTTAGTTAGAAACCTTAACTTAGGGATGATTTTGCATGATAACATCTAGGCTCGAGTCGTAGTCTCCCTAGTTGTGTCTCCCTCTGTTATCTGGTTAGGCTAGTCCTTTATCCCTGCGTAGGGGAACTACATCGCCCTGATCTTCATATCAGATGAAGTATGTAGGCAGGAGATTGAGCTGATCTCTCCGGGCGCCTTTTCTTTCTTTTGTGTGTGTTGTCTGACCTTTGCTAGGCTCGAGTCCCTGACTCCTTAGCATTTGCTGTCTGTCTGTTTGAGTGTGTTTGACAGTTATAGGCTCGAGTCCCCGACTCCCTATCAACCTGTTGTGTTGTTGTGTGCTTGGAAGCTGATGTAAGTCCATCGAGTGGCATTCGGGTTCCAGTGTGCGTGTGTTTGGTTCGGATGCTGATGTAAGTCCATCAATTGGCATTCAGGCTCCATGTTTGCCCTCTTGAGTGCGTTTTGGTTCGGATGCCGATGTAAGTCCAGTGATTGGCAGTCGGGCTCCACGTTTGCCTGTGTTTGTTTGTGCGCGTGTCAGCCGAGCTACGAATGCTTTGATTCTTCTCTCGTCCGAGAAGATACGTATGCATAGGATGCGATATCCTAGCGAGCATGTGTCGTTTCCCTAGTCCGAACTACTTCGACTCTGATGTCTATGCCTGATAGACTAAGTAGGCCCAGGATGCGATATCCTGCAGAGTCAGTTTCAGTCAGTTTTCTTGTATCTCTTTCAGCCAGTTGTGTGTGTGAGTTTGAGCAGTGTTTAGCAACCAATTTTCCTTCCTTTTGTGCGTGGATCCCGTAGAGTACTACGGATGCGTAGGGGTGCTAATACCTTCCCTTCGCATAACCGACTCCCGAACCCATTCTCTTTGGTCGCGAGACCATGTTCTTTCCCAGGTTTACTTCGAGCGTTTCCTTTCCCTCTTTTGGGATAAATAACGCACGGTGGCGGCTCTGTTGTTCTTTCTTTTCCCGCCGGTTTTTCGCGCGATGCGACAATGGGTAGTAATAAGCCGTTGAATTGACCCTAATTGGGATGATGAGTGCTGAAAAATTGTGATGAATAAGTTATGTTAAAGCTGTAATTGAATCTATATTTGGGTGAGTTGTGATTTTCCGAACGTGTAGCTTTTTACGGAATTGGAATCGGAGGTCCGGAAGTCCTCCAACGGCGGAAAATGCGGAGAATTCTGCATTCTGCTTCGTGTTAGCGCAGGAACAGCTTTCTGTCTTGCGTTAACCGGTTAACCCAGGGTGTTAACCGGTTAACACTGTTATGAATTGAGAAATATTGCTGTCTGTCTTGCGTTAACCGGTTAACCCAGGGTGTTAACCGGTTAACACTGTTAAAATGTGCCAGGAAGCGTGTTCTGTTTGCGTTAACCGGTTAACCCAGGGCGTTAACCGGTTAACACTGTTTGAAAAGTAGAAAAACTGATATTTTAAATATTGTGAACAATTGATGATTGGCCTATATTGGTGTATGATATAGGAGGGATCAATTTCCCGTTGTTTTGAGCAGTGTAGGTATTAGTAGAGTGTGTTAATACTGTGATTGATTATGTGGCATGACATAATATAATTCTGTGATAATTGTATTGAAGATGTATGATGGTGTGCATAATGTTGTGAATATATCTATTATGTATGCTATTGTGAATGGACTGTTTATGGCTTAGAGTGTGAGCATATGTCCATTGTGGATTGTGTGATGGTTGCATGCTAGGTGATTTAGCGTGTATGATATGGCCTTTATGGTGGTAGCTAATTCCCATGGTGAGGAATTAGTGAGTGAATTATTGTGGATTGTTGTTGATGTTTGCATGTTAGGTGATTTAGCGTGCATAGCATAGCCCTTGGGGTGGTAGCTAATTCCCATGGTGAGGAATTAGTGATGTGAGTCACTAGGTCTCAAATGAGTGGGACTAGTGAGCTTGGTAGCCGTATCTGGATTTGATCGGTGAGGTTGAACTATATGTTCACGAATAGTCGGTACCGCATGCATGGAGTCTCATTGCATAATGTATGTATGGCGTATAATATGAATGGATGTATTCCAATATTATACGTGTGTTTTGTGTTTGTGTTGAATATGATTGTGATTATGAGTTGGTGTTGCCGTTACTGAATGTGTGATCTGATTAGAGTGATGAAATGTGTTAATTTACTTAGCATTACATGATATTTTATAATGCTTATTATATCGATTGAGGAACTCACCCTTACAACTATGTTTTCAGGTAACGAGTAGTGATTGAGTAGAAGCTAGTGATTGGAGTCTAGCGTAGTTCATTAGTGAGTCATGCTCTGGTAGATGTAACATCGGGACGGGATGTTTTACTTGTTTTCATTTGGTTGTTGAACAACTTTACATGTAATGTGTTACATGGCTTGTATGTTGTTAGATTTCTAACCGCTGCGTATTGTGCAATGTTTTATTTTGATAAATAAATGAGCATGACGAATTATTTTGATGAATGGTGTGAAGTGTCAGTGTGACACCCTTAACTGCATATCTACTCTGATTTATATTCTGTTGTTTTAATTAATTATTGGGGTAATTTAGAAGGGTGTTACATTAGTGGTATCAGAGCATAGTCGGTCGAGTCGAGTCGTAATTATTCTGTTTCCCCTGTACGGGATAGGTGTTGTGTAACCCTATCAGTACTTATTGTTTTAGTTTGTTGGGTTCTCAGAATAGAGATGGCTGGAAGAGGTAGAGACGATGCTGCGATTGCTGAGGCTCTGGGTATGCTAGCTGGAGTACTTGGAGGGAATCCGAATGTTGTGGGACTGGGAGCTGCTCGTCAACTGAGTGAGTTCCAGAAGAACAATCCTCCAATGTTCAAGGGAGCATACGATCCAGATGGTGCTCAGAAGTGGTTGAAGGAGATCGAGAGGATCTTCCGAGTGACTGAGTGTGCCGATAACCAGAAGGTCAGGTTCGGTACGCATATGCTGTCAGAGGAAGCAGATGATTGGTGGGTTGCTGCCCGCACTGAGTTGGAAGCTGCTGGGAATGCTGAGATCACTTGGGCGGTGTTCAGAGAGAGATTCCTGAGGAAGTACTTTCCAGAGGATGTCAGAGGAAAGAAAGAGATAGAGTTCTTAGAATTGAAGCAAGGCAATCGGTCTGTTACTGAGTATGCTGCTAAGTTCACAGAGCTGTCGAAGTATTACACTCCCTATGATGAGGCTACTGGGGAATTTTCAAAATGTGTGAAGTTTGAGAACGGGTTACGTCCCGAGATCAAGCAGGCTATTGGGTATCAGCGGATTAGAGTGTTTTCTGACTTGGTTGACTGTTGCAGGATTTTTGAACAGGATACCAAGGCCAGAGCGGAGAGTTATCAGCAGAGGGTTGATAGGAAAGGCAAGAATCAGAATGATCGTGGGAAACCGTATGCCGCTGGCAAAGGTTTCCAGAGACAGAGTGGGATGAGGAGACCTAGTGGGGGAGACTCCAGTGCCCCTGCTAAGTGTTACAGATGTGGTCAGGCTGGACATCGTTTCCATGAGTGTACCAGTAATGAGAAGAAGTGTTTCAAGTGTGGAAAAGGTGGTCACTTGGCTGCAGAGTGCCGGTTGAAGACTATGACTTGTTTCAACTGTGGAGAGGTGGGTCATATTAGCCCATAGTGTCCTAAGCCGAAGAAAGAGAACCAATCGGGAGGCAAGGTCTTTGCTTTATCGGGTTCTGAGACTTCTGCAGATGATCGTTTGATCCAAGGTACGTGTTATATTAATGGCTTTCCTCTTGTAGCTATTATTGACACAGGTGCGACTCATTCCTTTATATCTTCGGATTGTGCTGTGAAACTTAAATTAGAGATATCTGAGATGCATGGGAGTATGGTGATTGATACTCCTGCGAAGGGTTCAGTGACTACTACTTCAGTTTGTTTAAATTGTCCTTTGAGTATTTTTGGTAGAGACTTTGGGATAGACCTCGTGTGTCTTCCACTAGTGCAGATTGATGTTATCCTGGGTATGAACTGGTTGGTGTCTAACCGAGTTTATATCAACTGTTTTGAAAAGACTGTGATCTTTCCTGAGATTGAGGAAGGAAAGAGTTTGTTTCTATCAGCAAGGCAGGTGAATGAGGCAGTAGCAGATGGGGCAGAGTTGTTTATGCTGTTAGCGACTTTGGAGGCTAAAGATAAACTGGTGATTTGCGATCTAGCCGTAGTGTGTGATTTTCCTGATGTGTTTCCTGAAGAAGTGAATGAACTACCGCCAGAGCGTGAAGTTGAGTTCTCGATTGATTTGGTACCTGGTACTAGGCCGATATCGATGGCTCCGTACCGTATGTCTGCTGTTGAGTTAACTGAATTGAAGAGTCAGTTGGAAGATCTGTTGGATAAGAAATTTATTCGTCCGAGTGTGTCGCCGTGGGGTGCACCAGTGTTATTGGTTAAGAAGAAAGAAGGTACTATGAGGTTGTGTGTGGACTACAGACAACTGAATAAAGTGACGATCAAGAATCGGTATCCTTTGCCGAGGATTGATGATTTGATGGATCAGTTGGTTGGTGCGAGTGTGTTCAGCAAAATAGATTTGAGATCGGGGTATCATCAGATACGTGTGAAAATTGAGGATATTCAGAAGACTTCTTTCAGAACAAGGTATGGACATTATGAGTATTCTGTAATGCCTTTTGGTGTGACTAATGCGCCTGGGGTATTTATGGAGTATATGAATAGGATTTTCCATCCGTACCTAGACAAGTTTGTTGTGGTGTTTATTGACGATATTTTGGTGTATTCGAAATCTGAAGAAGAGCATGTTGAACATTTGAGAGTGGTTTTAGGAGTTCTACGAGAAAAGAAGTTATTTGCTAAACTGTCTAAGTGTGAATTTTGGTTAGAAGAGGTTAGCTTTCTTGGTCATGTGGTTTCCAGAGGTGGTGTTGCTGTTGATCCTTCTAAGATAGAAGCGGTATCTGAGTGGGAAGCTCCGAAGTCAGTTTCTGAGATAAGGGGTTTTATTGGACTGGCAGGTTATTATAGGAAATTCATTGAGGGATTTTCTAAGTTGGCGTTACCGTTGACGATGTTGACTAGAAAGGGGCAAGCGTTTGTTTGGGACTCAAAATGTGAAGAAGGTTTCCAAGAGTTAAAGAGAAGGTTAACTACTGCTCCTATTCTGATATTACCAAGTCCATCGGAACCATTTGAGGTTTTCTGTGATGCTTCATTGTTGGGTTTGGGTGATGTTTTGATGCAGAATAAGCAGGTTGTAGCTTATGCTTCGAGACAACTGAAGGTTCATGAGAGGAACTATCCGACACACGATTTAGAGTTGGCAGCTGTGGTATTTGTTCTGAAGTTATGGAGGCATTACTTGTACGGGTCAAGATTTGAGGTCTTCAGTGACCATAAAAGTTTAAAGTATTTGTTTGATCAGAAAGAGCTGAATATGAGACAGAGGAGATGGTTAGAGTTTCTGAAGGATTATGACTTTGGTTTGAATTACCATCCGGGTAAAGCAAACGTAGTGGCTGATGCATTGAGTCGGAAATCATTGCATATGTCTATGTTAATGGTTAAGGAATTGGATTTAATTGAGCAGTTCAGAGACTTGAGTTTGGTGTGTGAGAGTACTCACAATAGTGTTAAATTGGGAATGTTGAAGTTAACGAGTGGTATTCTGGATGAGATTAGAGAGGGTCAGAAATCCGATGTGCTTTTGGTTGATAAGTTGACTCTAGTGAATCAAGGTCAAGGTGGTGAATTCATAGTTGATGAGAATGGTGTTTTGAAACTTGGTAATCGGGTGTGTATTCCGGATATTACCGAACTTAAGAAGAGTATTCTTGAGGAAGGACATCGTAGCGGCCTGAGTATTCATCCTGGAGCTACGAAGATGTATCATGATTTGAAAAAGTTATTTTGGTGGCCGGGAATGAAAAGAGAAATTGCGAGTTTTGTTTATTCTTGTTTGACTTGTCAGAAGTCAAAGATTGAGCATCAGAAGCCGTCTGGGCTAATGCAACCGTTGGCTATTCCAGAGTGGAAGTGGGATAGTATCAGTATGGATTTTGTTTCTGGTTTGCCAAAGACAATTAAGAATTTTGAAGCTATTTGGGTGATTGTTGACAGATTGACAAAATCGGCTCATTTCATTCCGATCAGAATGGATTATCCGTTAGAGAGATTAGCTGAGTTGTATATTGAGAAAATTGTAAGTTTGCATGGTATTCCGTCGAGTATTATTTCGGACAGAGATCCTAGATTTACATCGAAGTTCTGGGAAGGTTTGCAGAGGGCTTTAGGAACTAAGCTGAGATTGAGTTTTGCATATCATCCGCAGACTGATGGTCAGACTGAGAGGACGATTCAGTCACTTGAGGATCTTTTGAGGGCTTGTGTTTTGGAAAAGGAAGGTGCTTGGGATTGTTATTTACCTTTGATTGAGTTTACCTACAACAATAGTTTTCATTCGAGCATTGGTATGGCACCGTTTGAAGCTTTGTATGGTAGGAGATGTCGGACACCTTTATGTTGGTATGAGTCCGGTGAGAGTGCTGTGGTTGGACCGGAGATTGTTCAACAAACTACGGAAAAGATTAAGATGATTCAGGAGAAGATGAGGATTGCTCAGAGTCGTCAGAAGAGTTATCACGACTAGAGGAGGAAGTCACTTGAGTTTCAAGAGGGAGATCATGTGTTTCTTCGTGTTACTCCGATAACTGGGGTTGGTCGAGCTTTGAAGTCGAAGAAGTTGACACCTCGATTTATTGGTCCTTATCAGATTTTGGAGAGAATAGGGGAGGTAGCCTATCGTATCGCTTTACCGCCGTCGCTTGCGAATTTGCATGAGGTTTTTCATGTGTCTCAGTTGAGGAGGTACATTCCTGATCCGTCGCATGTGGTCCAAGTAGATGATGTACAGGTGAGAGATAACCTGACTGTTGAAACATCACCTATGAGGATCGAGGATCGAGAGTTGAAGCAGTTGCGGGGTAAAGAGATTGCTTTGGTAAAGGTAGCTTGGGGAGGACCAGCAGGTGGCAATGTGACTTGGGAACTTGAGAGTCAGATGAAGGAGTCTTATCCAGAGTTATTCGCTTGAGGTATGTTTTCGAGGACGAAAACTCTTTTAGTGGGGGAGAGTTGTAACACCCCGATAAAATATGATAATTATTTAATTTAAATTAATAATATATTTATTAATTTAATTAAATAATTGGATTATTATTGGAATATTATTTGGAATTATTATTATTGGAATAATAAGTTGGAATATATATATAAGGAGTTCCATTTGGTAAAAAGGGTTTTTTCACGTGAAAACCAGAGAAGCGACAAAAAGTGAGAAAAGGGCCAAAGAGGAAGAGTAGGAGAAGAAGGTTGAAGAAGGAAGAGCTTGAAGCTAAAGGATTGTCGGATTAACTCAGGTAAGGGGGTTTATCGTCGTTTAATGGGTATTATGGGTTAACATGTAATGGGTAGTAATAAGCCGTTGAATTGATCCTAATTGGGATGATGAGTGCTGAAAAATTGTGATGAATAAGTTATGTTAAAGCTGTAATTGAATCTATATTTGGGTGAGTTGTGATTTTCCGAACGTGTAGCTTTTTACGGAATTGGAATCGGAGGTCCGGAAGTCCTCCAACGGCGGAAAATGCGGAGAATTCTGCATTCTGCTTCGTGTTAGCGCAGGAACAGCTTTCTGTCTTGCGTTAACCGGTTAACCCAGGGTGTTAACCGGTTAACACTGTTATGAATTGAGAAATATTGCTGTCTGTCTTGCGTTAACCGGTTAACCCAGGGTGTTAACCGGTTAACACTGTTAAAATGTGCCAGGAAGCATGTTCTGTTTGCGTTAACCGGTTAACCCAGGGCGTTAACCGGTTAACACTGTTTGAAAAGTAGAAAAACTGATATTTTAAATATTGTGAACAATTGATGATTGGCCTATATTGGTGTATGATATAGGAGGGATCAATTTCTCGTTGTTTTGAGCAGTGTAGGTATTAGTAGAGTGTGCTAATACTGTGATTGATTATGTGGCATGACATAATATAATTCTGTGATAATTGTATTGAAGATGTATGATGGTGTGCATAATGTTGTGAATATATCTATTATGTATGCTATTGTGAATGGACTGTTTATGGCTTAGAGTGTGAGCATATGTCCATTGTGGATTGTGTGATGGTTGCATGCTAGGTGATTTAGCGTGTATGATATGGCCTTTATGGTGGTAGCTAATTCCCATGGTGAGGAATTAGTGAGTGAATTATTGTGGATTGTTGTTGATGTTTGCATGCTAGGTGATTTAGCGTGCATAGCATAGCCCTTGGGGTGGTAGCTAATTCCCATGGTGAGGAATTAGTGATGTGAGTCACTAGGTCTCAAATGAGTGGGACTAGTGAGCTTGGTAGCCGTATCTGGATTTGATCTGTGAAGTTGAACTATATGTTCACGAATAGTCGGTACCGCATGCATGGAGTCTCATTGCATAATGTATGTATGGCGTATAATATGAATGGATGTATTCCAATATTATACGTGTGTTTTGTGTTTGTGTTGAATATGATTGTGATTATGAGTTGGTGTTGCCGTTACTGAATGTGTGATCTGATTAGAGTGATGAAATGTGTTAATTTACTTAGCATTACATGATATTTTATAATGCTTATTATATCGATTGAGGAACTCACCCTTACAACTATGTTTTCAGGTAACGAGCAGTGATTGAGTAGAAGCTAGTGATTTGAGTCTAGCGTAGTTCATTAGTGAGTCATGCTCTGGTAGATGTAACATCGGGACGGGATGTTTTACTTGTTTTCATTTGGTTGTTGAACAACTTTACATGTAATGTGTTACATGGCTTGTATGTTGTTAGATTTCTAACCGCTGCGTATTGTGCAATGTTTTATTTTGATAAATAAATGAGCATGACGAATTATTTTGATGAATGGTGTGAAGTGTCAGTGTGACACCCTTAACTACATATTTACTCTGATTTATATTTTGTTGTTTTAATTAATATTTGGGGTATTTTAGAAGGGTGTTACATTAGTGGTATCAGAGCATAGTCGGTCGAGTCGAGTCGTAATTATTCTGTTTCCCCTGTACGGGATAGGTGTTGTGTAACCCTATCAGTACTTATTGTTTTAGTTTGTTGGGTTCTCAGAATAGAGATGGCTGGAAGAGGTAGAGACGATGCTGCGATTGCTGAGGCTCTGGGTATGCTAGCTGGAGTACTTGG
This sequence comes from Lathyrus oleraceus, assembly GCF_024323335.1. NCBI lineage: Eukaryota > Viridiplantae > Streptophyta > Magnoliopsida > Fabales > Fabaceae > Lathyrus > Lathyrus oleraceus. The sequence goes on from NC_066583.1 coordinate 513,004,722, forward strand.
AGGGAATCCGAATGTTGTGGGACTGGGAGCTGCTCGTCAACTGAGTGAGTTCCAGAAGAACAATCCTCCAATGTTCAAGGGAGCATACGATCCAGATGGTGCTCAGAAGTGGTTGAAGGAGATCGAGAGGATCTTCCGAGTGACTGAGTGTGCCGATAACCAGAAGGTCAGGTTCGGTACGCATATGCTGTCAGAGGAAGCAGATGATTGGTGGGTTGCTGCCCGCACTGAGTTGGAAGCTGCTGGGAATGCTGAGATCACTTGGGCGGTGTTCAGAGAGAGATTCCTGAGGAAGTACTTTCTAGAGGATGTCAGAGGAAAGAAAGAGATAGAGTTCTTAGAATTGAAGCAAGGCAATCGGTCTGTTACTGAGTATGCTGCTAAGTTCACAGAGCTGTCGAAGTATTACACTCCCTATGATGAGGCTACTGGGGAATTTTCAAAATGTGTGAAGTTTGAGAACGGGTTACGTCCCGAGATCAAGCAGGCTATTGGGTATCAGCGGATTAGAGTGTTTTCTGACTTGGTTGACTGTTGCAGGATTTTTGAACAGGATACCAAGGCCAGAGCGGAGAGTTATCAGCAGAGGGTTGATAGGAAAGGCAAGAATCAGAATGATCGTGGGAAACCGTATGCCGCTGGCAAAGGTTTCCAGAGACAGAGTGGGATGAGGAGACCTAGTGGGGGAGACTCCAGTGCCCCTGCTAAGTGTTACAGATGTGGTCAGGCTGGACATCGTTTCCATGAGTGTACCAGTAATGAGAAGAAGTGTTTCAAGTGTGGAAAAGGTGGTCACTTGGCTGCAGAGTGCCGGTTGAAGACTATGACTTGTTTCAACTGTGGAGAGGTGGGTCATATTAGCCCATAGTGTCCTAAGCCGAAGAAAGAGAACCAATCGGGAGGCAAGGTCTTTGCTTTATCGGGTTCTGAGACTTCTGCAGATGATCGTTTGATCCAAGGTACGTGTTATATTAATGGCTTTCCTCTTGTAGCTATTATTGACACAGGTGCGACTCATTCCTTTATATCTTCGGATTGTGCTGTGAAACTTAAATTAGAGATATCTGAGATGCATGGGAGTATGGTGATTGATACTCCTGCGAAGGGTTCAGTGACTACTACTTCAGTTTGTTTAAATTGTCCTTTGAGTATTTTTGGTAGAGACTTTGGGATAGACCTCGTGTGTCTTCCACTAGTGCAGATTGATGTTATCCTGGGTATGAACTGGTTGGTGTCTAACCGAGTTTATATCAACTGTTTTGAAAAGACTGTGATCTTTCCTGAGATTGAGGAAGGAAAGAGTTTGTTTCTATCAGCAAGGCAGGTGAATGAGGCAGTAGCAGATGGGGCAGAGTTGTTTATGCTGTTAGCGACTTTGGAGGCTAAAGATAAACTGGTGATTTGCGATCTAGCCGTAGTGTGTGATTTTCCTGATGTGTTTCCTGAAGAAGTGAATGAACTACCGCCAGAGCGTGAAGTTGAGTTCTCGATTGATTTGGTACCTGGTACTAGGCCGATATCGATGGCTCCGTACCGTATGTCTGCTGTTGAGTTAACTGAATTGAAGAGTCAGTTGGAAGATCTGTTGGATAAGAAATTTATTCGTCCGAGTGTGTCGCCGTGGGGTGCACCAGTGTTATTGGTTAAGAAGAAAGAAGGTACTATGAGGTTGTGTGTGGACTACAGACAACTGAATAAAGTGACGATCAAGAATCGGTATCCTTTGCCGAGGATTGATGATTTGATGGATCAGTTGGTTGGTGCGAGTGTGTTCAGCAAAATAGATTTGAGATCGGGGTATCATCAGATACGTGTGAAAACTGAGGATATTCAGAAGACTTCTTTCAGAACAAGGTATGGACATTATGAGTATTCTGTAATGCCTTTTGGTGTGACTAATGCGCCTGGGGTATTTATGGAGTATATGAATAGGATTTTCCATCCGTACCTAGACAAGTTTGTTGTGGTGTTTATTGACGATATTTTGGTGTATTCGAAATCTGAAGAAGAGCATGTTGAACATTTGAGAGTGGTTTTAGGAGTTCTACGAGAAAAGAAGTTATTTGCTAAACTGTCTAAGTGTGAATTTTGGTTAGAAGAGGTTAGCTTTCTTGGTCATGTGGTTTCCAGAGGTGGTGTTGCTGTTGATCCTTCTAAGATAGAAGCGGTATCTGAGTGGGAAGCTCCGAAGTCAGTTTCTGAGATAAGGGGTTTTATTGGACTGGCAGGTTATTATAGGAAATTCATTGAGGGATTTTCTAAGTTGGCGTTACCGTTGACGATGTTGACTAGAAAGGGGCAAGCGTTTGTTTGGGACTCAAAATGTGAAGAAGGTTTCCAAGAGTTAAAGAGAAGGTTAACTACTGCTCCTATTCTGATATTACCAAGTCCATCGGAACCATTTGAGGTTTTCTGTGATGCTTCATTGTTGGGTTTGGGTGATGTTTTGATGCAGAATAAGCAGGTTGTAGCTTATGCTTCGAGACAACTGAAGGTTCATGAGAGGAACTATCCGACACACGATTTAGAGTTGGCAGCTGTGGTATTTGTTCTGAAGTTATGGAGGCATTACTTGTACGGGTCAAGATTTGAGGTCTTCAGTGACCATAAAAGTTTAAAGTATTTGTTTGATCAGAAAGAGCTGAATATGAGACAGAGGAGATGGTTAGAGTTTCTGAAGGATTATGACTTTGGTTTGAATTACCATCCGGGTAAAGCAAACGTAGTGGCTGATGCATTGAGTCGGAAATCATTGCATATGTCTATGTTAATGGTTAAGGAATTGGATTTAATTGAGCAGTTCAGAGACTTGAGTTTGGTGTGTGAGAGTACTCACAATAGTGTTAAATTGGGAATGTTGAAGTTAACGAGTGGTATTCTGGATGAGATTAGAGAGGGTCAGAAATCCGATGTGCTTTTGGTTGATAAGTTGACTCTAGTGAATCAAGGTCAAGGTGGTGAATTCAGAGTTGATGAGAATGGTGTTTTGAAACTTGGTAATCGGGTGTGTATTCCGGATATTACCGAACTTAAGAAGAGTATTCTTGAGGAAGGACATCGTAGCGGCCTGAGTATTCATCCTGGAGCTACGAAGATGTATCATGATTTGAAAAAGTTATTTTGGTGGCCGGGAATGAAAAGAGAAATTGCGAGTTTTGTTTATTCTTGTTTGACTTGTCAGAAGTCAAAGATTGAGCATCAGAAGCCGTCTGGGCTAATGCAACCGTTGGCTATTCCAGAGTGGAAGTGGGATAGTATCAGTATGGATTTTGTTTCTGGTTTGCCAAAGACAATTAAGAATTTTGAAGCTATTTGGGTGATTGTTGACAGATTGACAAAATCGGCTCATTTCATTCCGATCAGAATGGATTATCCGTTAGAGAGATTAGCTGAGTTGTATATTGAGAAAATTGTAAGTTTGCATGGTATTCCGTCGAGTATTATTTCGGACAGAGATCCTAGATTTACATCGAAGTTCTGGGAAGGTTTGCAGAGGGCTTTGGGAACTAAGCTGAGATTGAGTTCTGCATATCATCCGCAGACTGATGGTCAGACTGAGAGGACGATTCAGTCACTTGAGGATCTTTTGAGGGCTTGTGTTTTGGAAAAGGGAGGTGCTTGGGATTGTTATTTACCTTTGATTGAGTTTACCTACAACAATAGTTTTCATTCGAGCATTGGTATGGCACCGTTTGAAGCTTTGTATGGTAGGAGATGTCGGACACCTTTATGTTGGTATGAGTCCGGTGAGAGTGTTGTGGTTGGACCGGAGATTGTTCAACAAACTACGGAAAAGATTAAGATGATTCAGGAGAAGATGAGGATTGCTCAGAGTCGTCAGAAGAGTTATCACGACTAGAGGAGGAAGTCACTTGAGTTTCAAGAGGGAGATCATGTGTTTCTTCGTGTTACTCCGATAACTGGGGTTGGTCGAGCTTTGAAGTCGAAGAAGTTGACACCTCGATTTATTGGTCCTTATCAGATTTTGGAGAGAATAGGGGAGGTAGCCTATCGTATCGCTTTACCGCCGTCGCTTGCGAATTTGCATGAGGTTTTTCATGTGTCTCAGTTGAGGAGGTACATTCCTGATCCGTCGCATGTGGTCCAAGTAGATGATGTACAGGTGAGAGATAACCTGACTGTTGAAACATCACCTATGAGGATCGAGGATCGAGAGTTGAAGCAGTTGCGGGGTAAAGAGATTGCTTTGGTAAAGGTAGCTTGGGGAGGATCAGCAGGTGGCAATGTGACTTGGGAACTTGAGAGTCAGATGAAGGAGTCTTATCCAGAGTTATTCGCTTGAGGTATGTTTTCGAGGACGAAAACTCTTTTAGTGGGGGAGAGTTGTAACACCCCGATAAAATATGATAATTATTTAATTTAAATTAATAATATATTTATTAATTTAATTAAATAATTGGATTATTATTGGATTATTATTTGGAATTATTATTATTGGAATAATAAGTTGGAATATATATATAAGGAGTTCCATTTGGTAAAAAGGGTTTTTTCACGTGAAAACCAGAGAAGCGACAAAAAGTGAGAAAAGGGCCAAAGAGGAAGAGTAGGAGAAGAAGGTTGAAGAAGGAAGAGCTTGAAGCTAAAGGATTGTCGGATTAACTCAGGTAAGGGGGGTTTATCGTCGTTTAATGGGTATTATGGGTTAACATGTAATGGGTAGTAATAAGCCGTTGAATTGATCCTAATTGGGATGATGAGTGCTGAAAAATTGTGATGAATAAGTTATGTTAAAGCTGTAATTGAATCTATATTTGGGTGAGTTGTGATTTTCCGAACGTGTAGCTTTTTACGGAATTGGAATCGGAGGTCCGGAAGTCCTCCAACGGCGGAAAATGCGGAGAATTCTGCATTCTGCTTCGTGTTAGCGCAGGAACAGCTTTCTGTCTTGCGTTAACCGGTTAACCCAGGGTGTTAACCGGTTAACACTGTTATGAATTGAGAAATATTGCTGTCTGTCTTGCGTTAACCGGTTAACCCAGGGTGTTAACCGGTTAACACTGTTAAAATGTGCCAGGAAGCATGTTCTGTTTGCGTTAACCGGTTAACCCAGGGCGTTAACCGGTTAACACTGTTTGAAAAGTAGAAAAACTGATATTTTAAATATTGTGAACAATTGATGATTGGCCTATATTGGTGTATGATATAGGAGGGATCAATTTCCCGTTGTTTTGAGCAGTGTAGGTATTAGTAGAGTGTGCTAATACTGTGATTGATTATGTGGCATGACATAATATAATTCTGTGATAATTGTATTGAAGATGTATGATGGTGTGCATAATGTTGTGAATATATCTATTATGTATGCTATTGTGAATGGACTGTTTATGGCTTAGAGTGTGAGCATATGTCCATTGTGGATTGTGTGATGGTTGCATGCTAGGTGATTTAGCGTGTATGATATGGCCTTTATGGTGGTAGCTAATTCCCATGGTGAGGAATTAGTGAGTGAATTATTGTGGATTGTTGTTGATGTTTGCATGCTAGGTGATTTAGCGTGCATAGCATAGCCCTTGGGGTGGTAGCTAATTCCCATGGTGAGGAATTAGTGATGTGAGTCACTAGGTCTCAAATGAGTGGGACTAGTGAGCTTGGTAGCCGTATCTGGATTTGATCTGTGAGGTTGAACTATATGTTCACGAATAGTCGGTACCGCATGCATGGAGTCTCATTGCATAATGTATGTATGGCGTATAATATGAATGGATGTATTCCAATATTATACGTGTGTTTTGTGTTTGTGTTGAATATGATTGTGATTATGAGTTGGTGTTGCCGTTACTGAATGTGTGATCTGATTAGAGTGATGAAATGTGTTAATTTACTTAGCATTACATGATATTTTATAATGCTTATTATATCGATTGAGGAACTCACCCTTACAACTATGTTTTCAGGTAACGAGCAGTGATTGAGTAGAAGCTAGTGATTTGAGTCTAGCGTAGTTCATTAGTGAGTCATGCTCTGGTAGATGTAACATCGGGACGGGATGTTTTACTTGTTTTCATTTGGTTGTTGAACAACTTTACATGTAATGTGTTACATGGCTTGTATGTTGTTAGATTTCTAACCGCTGCGTATTGTGCAATGTTTTATTTTGATAAATAAATGAGCATGACGAATTATTTTGATGAATGGTGTGAAGTGTCAGTATGACACCCTTAACTGCATATCTACTCTGATTTATATTCTGTTGTTTTAATTAATTATTGGGGTATTTTAGAAGGGTGTTACAAAAAGGACTTGGCCAATGACAACATTTTGAGACCAAGTTGTTATGTATTGAGTCTTTGATCACACTGAATTACACCGTGTTTTTGACTCGGATTTCACATGTTTATTAGGACTTTATTATCATTTTGTTTGTATTATGCTCTCTTTTATGTTGTTTTCAGATATTTACCTCTTTCGAGACCCTTTTAGAAGAAATGAAGCAAAAAGACCTAAAATTAGGGTTTTTCGACGAATATTGTACACATGGCGTTGCACATGGCGGCCGCTATAGGAGAAGCCATGACTCATCAGGCCTCAACCAGGAGGTAACCGCCATGTTCCCATGATCTTTCCCATTTGCACACATGGCGGGCTCCATGAAGGGATGGCGAGCGCCACCTTTGGAAATCACGTTCCCACTAAGGAGAAGTTGGAGGGCACCATGGTCTTTGCAAGATGACGAAATCCCCTATAAATAGTTCGTTCCATTTCATTTTCAAATCATCCAACTCAGTTTACAACACTAAGCCTATATTTATCATTTGTAAAAGCGGTAATCCGTCACATCAGGGAGTTATCGCACCTTAGTGAGATTGAGTTGGGTCACTTTGAGTTGTTGTCGTCTTTATCTTCAGAGTCGGAGGTTTATTTTCCTTGTACCAGATTTAAAGCCCTCCGTTTGGAGCAGGTTCTTATTTTATCGCTTTTATTTATTTACTTGTCTCGCTTTATTTTATTTATTTACTTTCTGTCTACGCTTTACTTTATTTACTTTCTGTCTACGCTTTATTTTATTTACTTTCTGTCCACGCTTTACTTTATTTACTTTCCGTCTCGCTTTACTTTATTTACTTTCTGTCTATGCTTTATTTTATTTACTTTCTGCCTACGCTTTATTTTATTTTACGCGCTTTACTCGTCCTTTACGCCTCACATTCTAAAACAACTTTTCATCATGATCAACATCGTTATGTTTGTTGGTATTACCATGTCTGGCTAAATCTTTTAAAGGTTAGAATGTAAGGACCACAGTTAAAGAGATGTTTCACATATTGAATATGTAGAAATACTTTAAAGGTTGTTTTGATTTTTAACTTGAGTTTTCTGAAACAAACTTGGTTAGTTTTAACTATTCAAGGAGTGCTAAAGCACCCTGGCTTAGTTAACTAGGAATTTTATCACTTTAAGGAAAAACTATTTTTGAAATTGTTTTCGGACGCGTTGATAGATTTGAAATCAGGAAACTCCTTGGGTAAAACTTTCCAAATCAAAATCACTTTTCAACTAAGTTTATGAGTCTTATTTCTTAAAAATGAGTTTACTACTTTAGCGTTCTGCGCACCTTTTATAAGTGACAATAAAAGGTCATAATTTAAGGGTAAACTCGGTTCTGAATACGCGAAAGTGACAGTTCCTGTTAAATGGATTCTTTTCAAGAGTAGAAAATATTGCCTCATAAGTAGTTCTATTTAGACAATCGAAACATCACTTAACTGACGTGATATACATTCAAACCTGTCTTTATCTGCACTACATGTATTATTTACCATTATTTTGCAACCCCAATATCTCTTTTATACCGCCTTAGATAAACATCGTAACGATAGTAATCGATAGATTGACGATTTGGTCTCTGTGGGATCGATATTCTTTTATATTACTTTGACGCGATTCATGCACTTGCGAATTCACACGATCAGTCTTCATCTGATGCAAGTCTTGAAGATTTATTTGAACTGATCTGCTACATGGTCTTGATGCAATTGTTACTTTGATCCTGTGTCTGGGGCTTTTTTCTGAGTTGATCAAGGAGTATTTCATATGAGACATGAGAAGACAAAGAAAACTGCTAGCTATGGGATTTGCTTGCTTGGATGTGGCCATTTTATTTGATGTCTTGATCTTCATGATGCTTGATATTGCTAATTGCTTGTTGATAATTGCTTGATTCAAAGTCCAAAGGGAAAATGGGTTTTCTATATGACATTCTTGTCTGTTGGATTGCATCTCATTGATCAGATCTTTTCAACTCTTAACTTTTAATTTTATGCTTAGGATAGCCTATTCATCTTCTCCCACTTCGTAAATTTCAAAATCTCTCCCCCTTTTCAAAAACATTCTTTGCTTGTGATTTCAAACTTAGACTTTGTTTTAATGATTAGAAACTTTGGTCTTATGCCATTGAATTTTTAAACTCTTAAATCAAATTTGTAAATAAACTTAATCATATTGACTTAACATTTCAAAAAGACAAAAAAAAAAAGAATTAACAACTTCATTCAAACTTTTGGGCCTTTTGTGCTTTTCTTATTAACCTTTTGTTAAAAGTAACTCACCCACTTTGAAATTGTTACCACGAACTACGAGGTTTTGATCCCTCATTTTTATGTTGGTATGTAGGCACAAGTCCGAAGGTCTTGTCACACACAAAAATATAATTAATGAATTCTTTTCTCATCCCCACACTCTATTTTTCTCAAACATCTTTTATACCAAACACACATACACACATAAAAAAGGGCTCCCTATGAGTACCTAAGACACTTTGGGTGCTAACACCTTCCCTCTGTGTAACCAACCCCCTTACCTGTAATCTCTGGCATTTTATTAGTTTTGATTTGAAAACTTCTTATCTTTGGGTTTTGTTCGTACTTTTCCATTTTCCTTTGTAAACAATAAAAGAACGGTGGCGACTCTGGTTTTATTGATGTTAAGCTTATCCATAGCTTGATGGTCGTGAATTTACCACTACAGAAATTAAGTGGCGACTCTGTTGGGGAGTAGTCCTCAGTGGGTTTAGCCTATTTTTTTATGTGTATATATTTGTATATTTGATTGTGTGATATAATTTGTCTGTTGTGCTTGGTGATCTCTGAGTGGTGATATAAGTTCTAACCCGAACTTGAGTGCAATTAAGATAGGAGGATGGTATAGTCATGTTCAACATGTGCGGAATAGTCCTTAACAAGTTGGCTTGAGACCCATCTACTCAGTGGAGACCCTTTTGGAGTTACTAATGTCACACAAGTTATTTGTGGTTAGACATCACTTTCTATGATTTGGGGTCCGAGAAGCTGAGAACCGTAGAACATTTAACCCAACTTGGCCTATTTAGGACGTAGTGCGGAGACTGTTCAGGTGTAGACCTGATAACAGTTGCTACGTGATACTACACTCAGACGAGTTTCTCTTGAGAATATTATGGGTTGATGAGTCAATCGTCCTAACCTATAATATCCGATAGATGGAATTAAGACTCTAGGAACTTTTTAGAACATGATCTACAGGTTTTTATCCTTAGTACACTCCTTTGGGATGGTTCTTAATCCGACTCCATGCTTGTGACTCACAACAAACCCTTTCATTCTCGGTTGATCCTATCAAGTCTTGTCAATATCAATGGAACTAGGGTGTTGATAAGGTGAAAACCATGATCCACCAAAATGGATGATTGATCTTGATGATGACTTGATTCATCCCTTGACATTTGTTTGTGTTTGCTTTGTGTGTGATCCCTTGATTGTGATTGTTGCATTCATGCATACATGCGCATTATAACATTCATCATAGAAAAATAAATTTCAAGGAACTAAGGTCTTATTTGCAAATGTTTTCAGACCATGGATTGTGGATGAAGGAACACTAAGAAGTACAGTTCCATATATTCCGATTTGAAAGAGCTAAGGAAGTTGTCATCCTTTGTACTAGATCCCTTGGACTTCAAGCAACGTCATGGGAAGTTTTTGTTTGTGCTATCTACTGATGTAGTTGAAGGACTTCTGAGTGTTTTGATTCAGTTTTATGATCCTCTCTACCAGTGCTTCACTTTTCCTGATTATTAGCTTGTGCCTACGTTAGAGGAGTATGCCCATCTCTTGGGAATATCTGTATTTGACAAAGTGTCTTTTAGTGGATTGGAAGAGATTCTCATATCTCATATCATAGCTGAAGCTCTTCATTTGAAGAAATCTGAGATTGAGACTCATTGGGTAAAGAAATGAGGTATTTTTGGGTTGACTTCTGAGTTTCTCATTAGTAAAGCTATTGTCTTTGCTCAAGTCGGTAGTGTGGATGCTTTTGAAATTATATTTGTGTTGCTCATATATGGTTTGTTTTGTTTCCTAACATTGACGATTTTGTTGATGTTAACGTCATTAGAATCTTCTTGATTGGGAATCATGTACCTACTATGTTGGGTGATATGTATTTTTATTTGCATTTGAGGAATTCTAAAGGTGGTGGAACTATTGTGTGTTGTGCTCCTCTTCTGTACAAGTGGTTTATTTTACACTTGCCTTAGACGCCTGCTTTTATGGAGAACAAACAATGTCTACGGTGGTCCCAGAGACTTATGTCTCTCACTAATGATGATATTATTTGGTATGATTCAGGAGTCCTTCTCCTATTGAAGGGCTTTCCGAGTTTCATCAGCACGACGGTTCACCTCCGTAACGGCAGCAGCTGTCTCCTGACGATGCTTCTTCTTTGTTTCTAAGTTGGGTATCCACTCAAAAGATTTCACATGATTCAGTCCACCATGAACTCCAGGAGGATTCATGCGAAATAAATCCTAGAAACTACCACATGCAGAATTGTGTGGATATGGATGAATATAGGTAGTAGAAAAATATCTTAAGTGCTACCAACTTATTTATTTGTTCTACTAGACCAATTGACCTATTATTAGTGTTATCAAAACTTCCCTATTAATAAAAGGTCGATTCCAAATAATATTAATTAAGTCAATCTGAGTTCACTAGTTACTCTATTTATCCCAACTGATAACTTTTAGAGCACATAGGAACTCAGTTGATCTCAACTGATATGAATTTGAGTATTTAATGAAACACGGGGTATTACATCCTCTCCTCCTTAAATAAAAATTTGTCATCGAATTTAATGATTACTTGGAAAGATGAGGGTAAACTTCTTGCATCTCGGATTCAAGCTCCCAAGTAGCATCACCCAGATGCGACTTGTCCCACTGAACTTTAACAAGTGAAATCTCCTTGTTCCTCAATGCCTTAGTTTCTCTTCCCACAATAAGACTTGGTTAAGGTTCAAAAGTTAGGTCTGCATCAGCTTCAACTGAATCAGGAAGAATAGGCTGGAGAGAATCAGGAATGAATTTCTAGGCTTTCCGAGCCCTCTGGTCTTCAACACGGGACTCCTTCTCAGGAGTCCTTCTTCTATTGAAGGGCTTTCCGAGTTTCATCAGCACGACGGTTCACCTCCCTAACGGCAGCAACTGTCTCCCGACGATGCTTCTTCTCTGTTTTTAAGTAAAAACACATCCAAATCAAATGCGGTTTTTTACTGTTTCGGTTTGGTTTCGATTTGGTTTGGTTTGGTTTGCGATTTTCTATTAGGTTGGTTTGATTTTGAACACCCCTAAAAGTAACAATGGCGTAGATTTTTTGCAAATAGTCCGTTTTATCTACAAGTACATCATGCATGTTAAAAAAACAAAGGACTCAATCATCACCAAAGATCTTTTTCATCTCTATACTATCGCCCGCACTCACAATAGTGCAGGTATCAATAGACTTTTTCCTCTAAAAGGAAGATAACACTTCAATAGAGACAAACCCTATTCATAACCAAGTCCCTAGTAGAGGGGCTTTAGGTCCCTCTTCATCATAATTTCTTCATCGGTAAAAGAATCCAACTTGGCGTTGTGTGAGTGAGGCTCATGATAGAAGTGAGGTCAAGCCAAATACTTCAGAAATCTACCTTTACAAGAGCGAGAAAATTCAGAAGGACTAGAATAAAAAGAAAAGTGAGCATCTCAAGTGTGCAGCCTCACCAATACAAAACGCCCCAAAAAGTGGCCATAAGTCTTCACACAAAAAGTCGAACAGGGGAACGTGCGGGCGTAGCTCAGTAAGTCCTTGGTCCCGGACATTATACTAAGAAGTATGTATCACTTCGAACAGATTGAAGAACAACCGAAAGGAAAATTTCCATGACCTATATTCAGCCCAAAATTGGAACACTTTCAGGTAAGCTCAAGAGCCCGACATGGTCTGGGAGGGGACAACCTTTAGGTATTTCAACACTGTTACTTCAAATTTTGACTGAGAAAAACATAGGTTTAGCACAGTGAGAAAACACTCGTAAAAGGGGACATAACACCCATCAAAGATAATGCATATCCTTTTTTTTAGAGCTACCAAAAACACCGACTAGTCAGAGGAAGGGCTAACCATAACCGCTGCCAGATTACTTAAAAGAGTAGGATGGCGAATGATGGGATGACAACAGCTAAAAAAAAATTGTTAACAAATTATATATGATAATTATGAATATATGTTTAATTTAAAATTAAACAAATAAATCAAAACCTATAAAATATTCATAAATCAATGCATAAAACCTCATAAAAAAAACACACTCAAAAACAACTATATTTTAATTGAAACTCTTAATCAAAATACTACATCCCATAATTCAAACTTAAAAGCATAACGACTGCAAAGGAAGGTTGAGGTTGAGTCTCAACTCAAAATTAATCGAAAATCCAAAATTACACTTAAAACATTTTACATTTAAGTAACCATTTTGGTTTTTAAGAGAGAAAAATTAGTCTTTCTCAAAAGATCATGTTTTCTCATTTGTTCTCTAATGCCTGCTTGCTGATCTCTAAGATTTATTCTGATCCAAACAACCTCTATGTAATCCTTATCCTTAATTATATAATAAAACAAAATGATGAAAGATAAGAAAACATAGAAACCAATCCTAAAGCTATAGTTTTGGAACTGCTTTCTCAATTCCATATAAAACTGAATCCAATCTATACGAATTTCTTTTGGACATGAATTTCATCTTGAATTGTGATTCACTATGATGAATTCTTATTCATTAATGAGTCACATCACAATCTGAACTTATATGATATTGCAGCATATATTTTTGCTATGTCAGAGAGGGAAAACATTGCAATATGCTTCATCATGAATCTTTTATGGCTATCTCTAACCACCAATCCCACTTGTTGCAACAGATTCATATTATGAACACAGGCACAGCACATCTAGTATGATCACAGTCCAATCCTGGCAATACCGAATATCCTGTAGGAATATTTTATCAAAAACAATAATCAACATAAAGACAAGTTTTAGTGTGAGATGGTTTGACAGATTTTACCTACTTTATAAAATTGGGACTTCAACTAGTATCAATATTGCAGACCTTCTCCTAACTTTCCAATCATAAATAATAACACTCATTACCCAACTTTCTTAACTGGCTTGTATCATTGCTTCTAGAACTACATGAATAATTTCCTATAAAGGAACCCTCGACACGACTCTTGCATTTGCATTAACAAATACATAGCATGTTCAACTATAAAGCTGACTGCAAGATACTAAATCAAAATGGTTCTATATGTGACTCAAAAATGCACACGAGTCTTTTTTTTAAATGTAGGCAGCTGAGCTAATGCTTAACTACGGAAGTGAACCTCCTATAAATTAGAAGATAATTAAGCAATGCAAACTGACACATAGAGTACCAGCATAGCAATATAATCCTTGCTTTAGAGCATCCACTCAAGTTGAGACTAGACACTATCATGTCACATATATATATCTATATGTCTTTCTTTAGCCAAGAGACTAGTAATTAATCAACTGGTTACTAGTTATAACCAAAGAGATATTGATAAATAAAAACATAGAAGGAGAGAAAAATTAAAACAAACCAATTATAAATGTCTCTTTCTAAGAGGTTATTTTTCTGCAATCAACTAACTCAACTTCAACCGAGGGTGAATTTTGAAGCAAGAAGTCCACAACTCCATCAGGTACAAGCGGAGACGGTTCCAATCCTAAATCAAATGCTCTCTGTATCATAGCAGCTTCTTTCTTTGACTTGACATTCTGTAACTTGTCATTGCACAACGCCACACAAAGCCCATATTGAATTTCATCAATTTTCACTCTCAATGACTTTAATTTACCCAAGGAATGGATCTTAAACGTCAACAGACCAGGAATTAAAGAGAGAACCTTCGCAATGAGGCATGCAATCAGATTAGTCTAATGCAAATCAGATAATTTTTTACAAAACTTAAAAGAAAATCAAAAGGTATTTCAAGAAGAAAGTAAAAACACAGTCTCAAAACATGTTAAGTTAATGTACCTGAAGAGTAGCTGCAGTAACCGTCAATGATTTTATATTAGCAAACTCTGAGAGCCAATTGAACAGAAACAAAGGAGGTCCATAACAACTATATGGAAATACTTCTGCGTCAATATCTACATGTTTAAGAGAAGAAATATTGCTCCAAGAGATATCGTGATAAGGAACACCACGGAAAGCAAATGTACAAAGACTCGGAGTGCAAAGATCAATTTTATAATAGTCGTCCGAGTCATTGTACATAGTAAAATTGACTAGCGTCGCGCTTGATATGCAGAGGGCTCCCCAACCTTTCACGGTGCAATGGGAAATGAGCAAACGCTTCAACCTACTAAATGTCGAAAATGGTTCAGCACAACCATTATCGCCGACGGAAAATGTAAAATTCTCTAGTTCCAAGGTAGATAATGCCGGCAAATTGAGAGATTCTGGAAACAGGTTTTCACAACCATAACAAATTGTTATAGAAAGGGTAAGATGTGTTAAAGTCTGAGATGAAAATAAGGCAACAGGAATTTGTGCAATCGCAGTAGTTCCACTAAGTCGTAAGCGTTGAACATCGTGCGAAATAGCATAATCCACAATCCATATAAGTACATGAGGCTCCAAGAGACTAGACGTATTCTCAAAGTCGAGAGTCTGCAGTGAGATAGAGGAATCGCGAAGAGATAAAACCTTCGACACAAATTCAGTGAATATCTTATTACGAAAGCCTCGAAAATCTGATATATGGAAAATAAGAGCAGGAAGACGTTTCCAGAGATTCTTCCATCTCGAGGATAAAATGCATGTTCTAACAGCGTGTTTGGTAATCAAAAAAGAGAGAATGTGAAGGATAATGCAATCCGGTAAATCGCTGAGCATGTCTTTGTGTTCATTATCACTAACTTTAACTTTAACTTTCTCAGTTGCAGCAGAATTAGACATTACCTAATCAAAAGAGGAAAATTCATGAATCAATATCTCTCCACAAACAGCAATAGAAACTCAATCGGTATAAAAAAATCATGAATCAATGCCTCTCGTTAAACTGCAATGGAAAATCAATCGGTAAAAATTCATGAATCAATATCTCTCCACGAACAGCTATGGAAAATCAATCAGGCAAAAATCATGAATGAATATCTCTCGGTAAACTGCAATGGAGAATCAATCGAAAAATGAATGGAGAAATAGGAAATACCTTACGAATTTGTTGATTTGAGTTGCAGAAGCTGCACAATGAATCTACGATTTCTAGGGTTTATGCAAAACGATTTTGATGAAAAGATAAACACAATAGTTTATGGGTTAAAAAGTTTTTCTCAGTATAGCTTGGTCTTTTCCTGAAAATGTATCACTCTTCAACCGAAGTAGCAGAAAAAAGTTAGTCAAAATAAGTAAAAGTTAGTTTTTATCTACAAGTTTTTTTTCAAATACCTTATATTATTTTATAACTTTTAATATTTGCAATCTTCTTTGTAGAAAACAACTTGTGTTAATTGTTCCAATTTTGCAAAAATCAATTTTGTTTAAGTGTTGTAGGTGATTTGAAGACCACAATGGGTGGATTGGTTGGATTTGCTTGAGGTAAATGATCAACATGTGTTATAAAAAGCACATGAGGTGTAGTAGAAGGAATTGTTACAAGCATTGCAATGGGTTTTTTTATGAGATTTTCAATTTTTCATTATTTTTTCATGATTTTGTTTTTGATTGTTAATGTAAGTTATGTTTACTTCTTTTTTTTATTAATATGCTTTAATTTTTTAATTTGTTCTTATGACATATCTTCCTCCATATTCATAAATTGTGTTTATGTTTTATTTTTTACAATGGGTTATGAAATCATACTTCAAGTTTAACAATCCATTCAAGTATAACATACCTAAATTGTAAATTCGGTATTTCGGTAACACCAGTTAGACTGTAACATGGTGTTTCTAACATATAATTTTTTTTACTATGATGTTTTTTGTTGTGAAAAAACGCATTATATTATGTTTATTTGAAGGTGGTTTTGCTTTAAAACAAATTGATGAAAGAGAATCTTGCAGAGAATTCGGATATTGTGATTCAATTGATATTTTATGCAGTAGTCTCTGTGAGTGGATGATACTGTCGTGATCAAATTTGATGGTCACATATCAGGGAGATCTTTTATTCAATTTCTTAAAATAACATTGATAGTGGTTAAGGCAGAATAGTTACTTGTTGTTGGAAGTGTTTGTCTTGGAATCCTATTTCATTTTTATGTTGATTAGTATTTGTCATTGAGATTCTTTGTGTGGTGTTGATGTTTTAGATGTAGGTGTTGTGTATAATTACGTTATGGGAATGACTTAGGTAGTGATGCTTGAACGCGAAGGAACCTCGGTGTCTACCCTGGACGAGTAGTCGCTTGAATTGAGAATCGGTAGCCTTTCTATAGAACATGATGTGTAATATGAAAACTTTAGTGAATGTGCTCACCGGGTGATTTATGAGTGCAATCACGTTGATATTAGAACCTAATCATGTATTAGAAAACAACTCTTGATCGTGCACATCCCAATTGAGATGCTTATGTAAAGTAGAACTGGGGATGTGGCACCAATGATTCGAGTCGAGTCTCATAAGTGGATTCGAGTTCCATAGAGGAGAGGTCTCATAAGTGGGTTCGAGTCTCATAAAGATGTGGACGCTTAAGTGGGTTTGAGTCTCATACGGCGACAGATACTCTAAGTGGGTTCGAATCCCATACGAGTAACAGTTTTTTAAGTGGGTCGAGTCCCATGAAAAACATGAATCCACAAGAAAGTCAAATCATACAAAACATCATTGGCTTAAGTCTTACCTTAGACATAGATTCTGTCGAGAAAAGATGTTTTGTGACATTTTTCGAATAGTAATTTATTGAGTTAGGTGAACTCAAGTGAATATGATTCACTATGATGAACATGATTCACTATGATGAATTTTTATTCATTAATGATTCACATCACAACCTGAACTTATATGATATGGCAGCATATATTTTTGCTATATCAGAGAGGAAAAACATTCCAACATATGCTTCTTCATCAATCTTTTATGGCCATCTCTAGCCACCAATCCCACTTGTTGCAACTGATTCATACAACACTGACACAATACATCTAGTATTTGTTGCAACTGATTCATACAACACTGACACAATACATCTAGTATGGTCATAGTCCAATCCTGAAACTACGAATATCATGTAGGAATGTTTTATCAACAACAATAACCAACACAATAAGACAAGTTTTAGTGTGATAGGATGGTTTGCATATTGTATTTCACTCACAATAACAATAACCTTTTATCTAAATCTTATAACATAAATTCTATTAAATTGACATCATTTTTCTAGCAGATGGTCTATTAAAATTACTTTGGATCTCTAGGTTAAACATGCCAAGTGACAATTTAAAGATTTTAGATGAAATAAACCAACAGTTTCATAATTTCAAAATTGGTTAACAAAGCAAATACTTTTAAAAAAAAAAAAAAAAAAAAAAACAAGTGTAGCTAAACCTATAAATTGATTAACAGTACCCGGAGTTAAATCCTAATTGAAACAATCTTTGCCGAATTTTACCTACCTTCCAAATGTCTTGTATCATTGGTTCTAGAGCTACATGAATAATTACCTACAAAGGGACCAATGTCTATAGCCCTTGATATAAGCTTGAAGTGTAGCAATGTTACATGTCGAAGTAAGTTGTCTGTCGATGAATGTCAGAAGAAGAATAGTTTTTGCAGAAGAATGGCTTTATTTTTCCTTTTTGGTAAGTAACAAATGTATTTAATGGTATCACACTCTTAACTTCACTATAGACGTGTACTTTAATTTCCTTAATAGTAAAAATTTGAAAAAATCATTCTTAGAATACCCTATCATCGAATGGGATGATTATTATTATTTCAGACTTGTTCTTGCTCTCTGAAAGACATACGGAGATATTGTGGTTGTCCGGTTTAATTTTGAGTCTTTCTTTTTGTTTCCATAAATCATTAGGTTATATCTCACCATTACAAATAAGATATTTTACGATGAAATTTTTATCTTGAAGAATCAAAAATCGAGGGGATATATCCTAGGAGCGTCATGTTCTATTTATAAAAAAAATATACAATCTATTCCTTCATATTTCTTAAAAGCTCATGGAATATAGTTAAAAAGGAGCTCATTTTGAATCCCTATTCCTATATTTTATATTTTTTTTAATGGTTTAATTAGTATTTCTCAGTTTACGCCTTTTCAGCTTTCCTTTTTTTCTTTGTTAATTTTATTTTTATTTTTATTAGTATTAACCTCGATTACATGGTTCAACTGAGAGGTAATATATTTTGCATTAATATTTTCAAATCATTTTTTTTAAATCCATTTTTATTTTTTTATATATATTCAAATCCCTTGGTTTTTCTAAAAATCAATGTGATAGATATTTTAAATGTATTCCTAGAATATGTGTTTTTTTTTATTTTTTATTTTTAATTAAAACATACACGTAATTTTTTTTTTGGAAAACCGACATGATTTCTCTTTTGGATGGAATATTTCAGGGAACTAAACTCTAACTTTTCATTTATCTATCAACGCTCTAAATTCATATCGTCATACTCTTCGCAAAAACCCGAGGCGATTTGCATCGTTACTCTCATCAAAACTCTTCCAACAGTAGCCAATATTCATCAACTATCGAACATCAAAAGTCATCACGTTTGAGGTACGTTTATTCTTCTTTTTCACGTTTATTCTTCTTCCAACATTAGGTTTATATCCCTGAAATGGCTTTATGGAACCTCTTGATAATTTATTTTCCATTTTTATCATTTGTTTCGGCACCTATTGAACCAATGTCTTCTATGAGTTGTTTTTCAATTGCATTTGTTTCACTGAAATGACTTTAGTATCACTGAAATAACTTTAGTATCAGTGAAATGGATTTAGTTTCTCTTGAGCATTTGTTTTTCTATTTTGATCACTGAAATGTTAGTTAGTATGTTTCTATGTGTTGTTTATCACTGAATGATGTTAGTTAGTATGTTTCTTTATTTAGATAGTCATGGCCGATTCGACAAGCACCTCTCATACAACATCTGTTACAACCTCCGTTAATACAAAATGTAAAAGAAAAACTAGAGGTGCACGATGTATACCAAGGTGAAAAAAACCAACGAAAATGGTGTTGGCTACCCGGTTACATTTGATGTTGCAACCAGCAGGGCTTATGGTGAAAAATGCTGAGGATTTTATGGGTTACATTGCGTTACAAGGTAGAATGCTATAAGAAAATTGAGTATTTTGATAGATAGATGACACGACGTTGACGATGATTTGAAAAACAACATATGGACCGATATTACAGTATTTATTTTGAATTTTATGATTTGTATTACAAGTATATATAATCATTTATTTTTTGTTTAATACTAATAACAATTGTATTATGTAAACGTATGAGGTGTTTGATGTTAGTCCAGATGATAGTATGGTGAAAAAGAAATTGCTTATGTATGTTGGTGAGCGTTGGAGGGGCTTTAAGACACAACTCACATGTGATTATATTACTCGTCCAAGTGATAAAGATAAGTCTTCATACTTGATGTGTTCATTTATTGATCAGGATGTTTGGGAGAAATTTGTAAAGTCTCACATCACTCCTGAATTCTTGGCTAAGAGCAAACAAGGAAAGGATAATAGATCTAAAAATATATATCCACATAGGTTGTCACGTGGAGGATATGCAAAACTTGAAAAGAAGATGATTGAAGAAAAAAGAAAACAAATGGAATTGGAGCTGAGAGATTCTATAAGCCTTGATCGCACTCCATTTACACCATCACGCCATGAGAAATGGAAGAGGGTACATCAAAGAAAATACAACAAGTTCACGAGGCTACACGCGAAGTGGCTGAAAATATTGTAAGTAAATACTTTTTTCAACAATATTTATTTTAGTTAAACCAATTTGGAAAAGATGAAACTTTATATGTGTTGTAGAATGTACTGGTTGAACAATCCAAAATCGTTCTCTTTGTTCCATAAGATCGTCATGACATCTTGGTAGAAGAGATTGGAACCAAGGAGCACCATGGGCGTGTTCGTGGTCTTGGAAGAGGCGTTGGCTTCAATTTTGGACCATCTAAATCGTCTAGAGAAGTAAATCGTATGAGAGAGATTGAAGAGATAGTTGTTATAAAGGTGAGGTAGGTAAGAGAGAAGTGGATTTAGGAGGAGAAAGAGAGTTTGTTGCGGCAAGTGCGGGAGACTGTCCAGAAAGAGCAAGAGGAGCGAGAGAGATTGGCATAGGAGGAGTGAAAGAAGTCGAATGAGGAAGAGCTTGATAATATGTCCGAGAAGTGTACCTACGATGTGCTTGAGTTATAAGTATAAGTTTAAAAAATTGTGTTATATGTTGTTGTTATCATTGTTTACGTATTCTAATTTATGTATTATATTTTTGTTGTTTTTATGTTATAGAAATTGAATTCATTGGGTTTACTTAACCAAAAAAATTCAATTGCTTAGTTGTACATTCATGATAAAGTTATGGATGGTACAAGCACGAAAGAAAGTTGTTTTGTCCACCAGGACAATATTGAAACCACATCACCACAACTAGATAATACTAAGAGACTTTCGATGATATTAGATAGTATTCCAGACATCTGTCAAACTATTAATTAAGTCATGATCCAGATCAGTTTTACCTACTTTCTAAGACTTCTATTATGGAATTTTTTAAAAAGGGTGAATGGCTAGACAATATTATATTATAATTGTGGTGCTAGTAAATATAATGTTTAAATTGATTCCTATTTATATTCATACGTTCTCGTACTTTAACATAAACATTTGACTCTTTCAGGTTCTTGCATGAGATGTGTGTTGAAAGGAATTTAAGAGAAAGTGGTTTCATAGATCCAGCGCACATTAGCTTTTATGGTGGTATGATAGCAAACAATGTCATGCTTTACATACAAGAGAAGTTGGTGAACAAGAAAAAGAATGTTATTTGGCCCCGTTTTTCTACGCATAACTATATATCAATTTGTGTTTACATTTATAAATCAATTTTATACATATTATTAACTATTCTAAATGATTATGCATTAATCATTGACAACTAATTATTATATGTCTGAAGCAAAATGTTGTAGTTATGTTTTGCTCGTTGCATAAGAAACTTGAAGAAGTTATGATTAACGTTTTGAGTGGGTAAGTGGTATTATTTTTAATACTCAAATTTTACCTTTAGTTTTAAATAGTTTTTCTTCATGTTTAATTTTAACCGACGTGTGTAGAGCGATGGAAAGATACAAACTATCAAACGTAATGTACTTGGTAGAAAGTCAAGATTCTATTACCCAAAAGTAAGTAGATTATTTGTTTGTGTGTATTCGTGATATAAATATATAAAAATTATTTGTAGTAGCGACAACAACTCGACAACTATTCTTGTGGATACTATGTTATGAGACAAATATTTGATAGTCTCCAGAGACATTACAAATGGATGGATTAAGCTTAAGGTATTAACTTAATCCATATACATGTAATTTATGTATATCTTATATCGCCATTCGTTACCTCGGCAGTGTAACCGATAAGGGGACTAAAGTGAAATTTGAAATTAAGTTAAAGGACTTCGGCACTAACTAATCCAAAGTTATAAGATTACTGTAAGAAAAATAATAAAATTTAGGCATAATTAGTCTCAAAGTCTCTTAACTTAATTTAATGTTTCACTTTGGCCCCTTAACTAAAAAAATGTTACATACTAGTCTCTTAAAGAATTGTTTTGTTACACAAAAAGGTCATCACCGTTAAATTTTTTTATAAAACGTTAACTTTGGCTATGTGGTGTGACAGGGAGACATAAGTTAATTAGCTTAAGTTAATTAGCTTAGTCAACATATGCATTTAAAAAATGGTATTCTTTATAGGTATTATTTTATGAGGTTAAAAACCCCGCAAAATGTTAAATATGTATAAAAAAATTAGCAACAATTCTTTTGAGGCTATCATTTTCTTATGCTCTTTCAACATTGTCATTTCCAACTTTCTCATTGTCACTTTATTTGTTTGCTTGTACAAATCTGCATCAAAGCTTGTATATTTTTCTATTGCCACTAAAAAAATTTGCATCCCTAATAAGCCCATACTTTATAACTTATGCAAACCCTAATGTTAGCTTCCTCTCTGGTAATGTATTTAATGTGTATGTGTCTATAAGCACACGTTGAGGTTGGTAAAAAGCATTGATCAGGTTCTTCCCAATGGGATGATTTATCCTAGTTTTTCCATCAACTGAAGAATCAACTTAAGAACATAATACACAAAATCCAATGAATATGGAAAGGGCTAATGTATGTAACATAAACTAGAACTATCAACATTACACAACATCATAAACCTAATTGACATACATCATGGAAAGAAATTTAAATAAGCGCAGCAAAAGACATGTGCCATAATAGTAGTTGGAATCTGAATAAAATTAACACCACATAGGAATGCAGTGGCTGCAAAGCCACACATGTACATCGCCAAGAGCAACAAAAGTACATCCCGATCCAACCGAGAGGCAATGACATTGTCAAACATTTTCATAAGACTATCATATCAATCAAACAAGCAATCAATTTTCATACCATTACCAAAAGTATTAACAAACACAAAAATCAATTCAAACACTAAAAAAACATTCACTATGTCCTTGTACTACTCACCATTTAGTAAAATTACACTCTCAATAGAAATATTTGGGTTTCGACTTGCTAAAGCCTTAACAACCTTATCTAGATACAAAGGTGTAACCGTAGTGTTAGTCACATGGAAGTTTTTGGTCCAACTGTCACTACTAAACATCTGGAGAAGCTCGGGTTTATGGAGCAAACCGGATCCGATATAAATGGGATAGCTCAAATCACCTCATTTGTTTGAGTTAACCATTAGAGTGCAGATCTCCATCAGATCTTTAAAGATGTAGCATCAATTGAAAGAGAATATAGAGAAAAAAAGAAAAAGATGAAAGATTATGGTGGTGGAAGGAGAGAGAGAGAGAGATATGTGGCGACTAACTTAGGATTTCTTTTATTCTCCTTTTGTTAAAATTTCAGAATTTAGATAAAACAAAGAGAGAGAAAATCATGTCAGATTTTACATGTCTAAAAAGGCAAAAGTTAATGTTTTTTTTAGAAAAATAATAATAAAGACCATTTTGGATAACATAATAATTTTTAAGAAACTATTTTGTAATATTTTTTAAATAATTAATTAAATTAAATGATAAAAAAAATACATTAAACCTTTTAATAAAAGAACCAACTATTGATAAACAAGTGTTCAATCTATTGGCCACATCTTCAAATATTTAATTTTTAGATCAAATGTTGTTTTCTTTGGTTATCATAATTAATAGCCAATTGACCTTAGTACACATGTATCATTAAATAACCTCAATTCGTTCTTGTTGTAAACTTCAACTACCTACCTAGAACACATTGCTATGCCAATAATTTCATCACACACACAAAAAAAATATGGCAACAACAAAACTCACACTCATTTCCACTCTTAAATTTCTCATCTTCATGACCCTTTTCACAAAACCAATTGCACAATCTCCAAACTATGTAGGTGATGATTGTCAAAATTCAACAGAACAATCTCTTACAACTACATACAAATCAAACCTTAAAAAAGTGCTATCATTGCTATCCTCAGATGCTATTGTAAGCAAAGGATATAACCATACAAGCATAGGAGCAAACACAGTTGATGGTGTCTATGGTCTCTATGATTGTAGGGGTGATGTCACAGGTTCTTTTTGTCAATTTTGTGTCTCTACTGCTGCTTCAGATATTCTTCAACACTGCCCTAATAGACCCTCAGCTGTTATATGGTACAACTTTTGCATTCTCAGGTATGAAAACTCTACTAAATTTAGTTAACCTATTATAAATATTAAATTTGAACAATGTAAATTTGTAGCTAAGTTATTAACTAGGATTGTTAACAAAATTGTTAATGAAATTAAAATAACTGAACTGTTATATTTAATTAGTTAATGACAGTTAAAGTATCGAACTATAAATAAACTGAACTGAATCGAAACTGAAAAATAAAAAATGTTAAAAACAAATTTAAATTTTTTTATTAAAAAAATACAACAGTCTGGTTTTTAAAAATAAATATTCGATTTGGAAAAAATTATCTTCCAATTGCTGGAATTTCAAACCAATACTAAATCAATAATTTTGATTCGATTCAATCTGAATAAACTAAAATAATTTGGTTCGGTTTATGATGGAACAGTAACATAATCAATCTTATATTTAACTGTCAATGTTTAAAATTGATTGATATGTCCGTTTTATTTAGGTATTCAAACCATAACTTCTTTGCGAAACTAACGACGACACCATCATGGCATATTTTGGGGTCGAAAAACATCAATAATCCACAAGAAGTTGAGAAAGGTGAAGATAATATGCAAAGTTTAATAAAAGAAGCTACTATGGAGAGTGGAAAATTGTATGCAATGGGAGAGTTCAATTTGAGTGATGAGAAAAGGTATGGGTTGGTGCAATGTAGTAGGGACCTTAGTGAGAATGAATGTAATCAATGTTTGGAGGCTATGTTAGACAAAGTTCCTAAATGTTGTGGGACAAAGATTGGTTGGCAAGTTCTTGCTCCAAGTTGTTTGATAAAGTATGATGATTTTATTTTCTATCAACTTATTTCTCAAACTTCTTCTCCTTTGCATGATTCAGGTAACTTTTTACTATTTCATGTTCTAAAATTACATCATGGATTATTTATAAAAGAAAGTTAATTTTTTGAATTTATTGAATAATTGATGTATTTAATTCATGATACAGTTCAAATACAATGATTATTCAATAAATTTAAAAAATAAATTTTATTGTATTTTATAAGATCGGAGATAGTATTTATTTATTTTTAATGCAATGTTTTTTTTTCTTCATAATGGAAATTATTATATTCAAAGTTAAATACTATGCTTGAATGAGACAAACCTATCATTTTCTAAACCTCAATTCTCAACAGAATTAGGTAAAGAAAAATGTTTTAAGTTTTCATAAAGTATTATTAGTGCTCTTATCAATTTTTGTCAACATTAATTTTTTATTATTTTGGTATTAAAGTTTTGGTGAGATTATTTAGCGTGAGACCTATGGCACTTGACCTTTTTTTTTTTCAAGGCACTTGACTTTTTAAAATAGAATTTTTTAGTAATTCTTATTGCGATTATATAAAAGGTTAAGCCCTAAACAATAGAAATATTCTCACTTAATTTTAGATTAAAAAAATAGTCTCAGATAGAGTGATGTGACTTATAGTTTAATGTGGACAATCTAACGTACACAAAATTAAATCATGACAGTTTTTAAAAAAATAAAAAATATCTAAATTTTATAAGCTTTTTTAATTAAAAAGGTTAAGCTTATTTTATTTAAATAAATATGAATAATTGTTTATTTGTATTATTATTATTATTATTATTATTATTATTATATTCATATTTGAATTAAAATACAAAAATAATATTTAATTAACTTGAAAAACTTATGAAAATATACTGAAAACACTTTATAAAAAATATCATAAATTTTTTTATAAATTTTTTTAAATAATTAATCTCACAAAATTTATGCCATTAAATCTCATATAAATTAATACAAATGAGTTTTTAGTATCATGGATCTTTTGATTTTTAACCTATATAAATATTAATTGAATTCTTTATTCAATGTATGTTCAAATATAATAGGTTTTTAAATAAGTTAAACAATTTTTAAAAATATTAGACCTAAATATAAAAATAAATTAATGACAAATTACAAATCAGATTTAAATTTTAATATTTTTAACGGATCAAATTTAAGCTTAAATTTGATAAAGCCTCCAAAATACATTTATGTTTTAACAAATAAAAAACAGAAAAGCTTACCTTATTTTCTACACACTCCCTCAAAAGATTTTATGTACCGACACTTTTAAATTAAAAAAGTACTGGTATAAATATTCACACCTAATTCTTGAAAAAAACGTGGTTTTTAAAAATATTGGTAGCAAAAATTGACTTCTTAAAAAAAGTGAGGTAGAAATACAATTTGTGGGGTATGAAGTATAATTTATCCTCAAAATGATACTAAAATACAATGACAAAATGGAGAGTATTTAACTTATAATCCTCATTTATATCTGATGTCCTCAGTGAGTAATTTTATCGTTATACATTTAAACGAATTTTGGAATTTTAAAATTATAGTATTTTTTATGCAAAATTATCAACAAAAAAAAAATTTACGAAAGTTTTTGTTTTTTTCAAAAACTTTTAACAATTTTTGTTATGGGTTAAGATTTTTTATGAAACTACTGGATTTTTTGAAATTTCTAATATTCTTTCTTATGATTTTTAAAAAAATTGGTATTTTTTATCCGAAATTTTAAAATTTTCAATATTTTTTATCTTAAATTTTGAAACTTCTGACATAAATGTGAGAATTTTCAGAAATGCAAAAAAAATTGTATCAAAAGTTTTGATTGTAATATCGAAATTTTCGTTTTTATATATAAGTAAATGTGAAAATTTTGAAAACAAAAATAATATTTTAAAATTTTAAAATTATGGGAGGGTCAAGTATAAATTCCAAAACAGACTTTTTTTGTTACATATTGGGCTGACCCAAATTGTAAGGCCTTGATTTACTTTTCTGATTTTAAAAATATTGTTGCACTTGAAGCTAAGCAAGGAGGTTCATCAAGTAAATCAAATACTTTAATCATCACCATTGTTGTTGTGCTGGTGGTTGCACTTGCTCTCATGAGTTTATGCATCTACTTCCTATGGAGGAGATATCATTCAAATAAAGGTGAGCAAAACAATTATAGAAAAATTTTAATCTCATTTATCATAAGAAAAATATAAAGCTTAACAAAATTCTGAGTTCGAACTAGATATGACACTTATGCATGTGAGTTTTTAGTAGTTATTACTGATAAATATAAAAATATAACACTTAACAAGTTATTATCATTTTTTTTAAAAATAGAACTTTAACAATATTTTTCTTATTATAGATGGATTGATGTCAAAAACAATCACTATATCTCATCATGTTGATATTCATAGAGAGAATTCTTTGCATGGTGATCTCCCAATAGTTCCTTTAAATTGGATTCGACAAAGTACTAATAACTTTTCAGAGTTATGTAAATTAGGAGAAGGTGGATTTGGCCCTGTTTATAAGGTATAGTTAATTTTTTTACTTTAGTTAAGAAAATGTTAATATATATTATTTGTCAAGTTATTATTTTCTTTTCAACATTTATTTCAGGGTAATTTAGTAAATGGAATAGAAGTTGCAATTAAAAGACTCTCAATAACATCTGGTCAAGGATCAGAAGAGTTTAAGAATGAAGTGATCTTTATAGCTAAACTGCAACATAGAAATCTTGTGAGACTTTTGGGTTGTTGCATTGAAGATAATGAAAAGTTACTTGTATATGAGTACATGCCAAATTCAAGCCTTGACTTTCATCTATTTGGTATGTTTTAATCTAAATACTTAATGTTTTATATCTTTTTGTATTTTCTTTTCTTTATCAGTTTCAATATATATTGTTCATGTTAATTTTGTAGAAGTTAACTGTCAGTTTTGACCTACTCTTATCAACTATCTTACACATGCAATCAATCAGCATATAAGTTACTAGATAGTTTTATGATGTAGAATTGAAGTTTAGAACAATGTCAGTGGATTATTAGATGATGATTGTGCTTGGTCGAAGTTTCTATCTTCGGTCCCGATATGGGGGAGTGTATCTATAAACACTCTGACGATCAAAATAATGACTCTTATATGTGTAAGATTTTGAGTTTAGAATAGTGTGAACCTAGCCTTGAGAAATTTGTGAGACTTTGTACTTAAGGTTCTCTATCTAGAGGACTTGGAAGCTTATCTGAGATAGTTGTCTACTAGGACAATTGTCCTGCGATTTATTGATTATCCTCATCTAATGACTCGTAAAAGGTTGTCTAGTTGGGACTCTCATCGTCTCTAGGGCGTGTTTGTTCCCCAATCCACTTTGTTTTCTAAGGTTCATATGATCTAAGATAGTAGTCCTAAGCCTTTAGCTGAAGAAGTCTAGTGATGACTTGAGTTCGGTGTTTCATTGTGGTCGTAGGTGACTGATTATGAGCCCTTATTTGAAATTATCCTCAACTAAGTTTGTCACATGATGGGGTCAAGTTGTGATCATTTGGATTTAATGTGATTTTAAACTTGTCTCAACATCTTGTAGGGCACGACTATTGAAGGTTGAATTTTTTAATTTATTTTTATGTTTGGTGTTATTGACATCCCAACATCTCTAAGAACGAGTAATTAGTCAAAATGTAAATGTTTTCGTCCATTCCCCTAAAGACGAATCCTCATAGCGAGGTGGAGTCATTACTCTCAATGTTAGATCGAAAGGGGCATTCTAGAAAAGTTGAGCGTTAGAATTCTCACTCGATCAAGTGTATGAGCTTGGAGGAAATATCTGATTAACTGAAGTGGGGGGTCGAAGTTCTCACTTAACCAAACATATAATCTTGGAGGGAAATCATGCATGTTGAGGCTGAGGGTCGAGATTATCTCTCAACCAAGCATGAAAGTTTACAGGGGGAGATTGACATGTTGAGGCTGAAGGTTAATATTTTTGGCTCAACAAAATATGGAAGTCTATAGTGAAAATTTGGCTTGCTGATGTTGGGAGCCAGAATTCTAACTCAACCAAGTGTGGGTGATTCAAGGTGAATTTTGGTTTGTTGAGACATGAGATTCTAGCTCAATCAAGCATGAGAGATTTTAAAGGGAGATTGAATTGCAATCATGCTTAGGGAAATTGTCTGAGTTTAACTTGAATGGATGTAAATTTATCTTGGTGGAGTATATGACTCCTTTGTTTTTGCATAAGGGTCTTGAGAAATAATTCTCCTACCATCTCACAATTTTTATAAAATATACATTGTGAATGTCATCCTCATAAAAACTGAGAAGCTAAGTGAGTACCTTAGTTCATTGAGTTTTATAGTCTCTCATCAATGCAACCGAAGAGCTATGTAGAGGAAAAAGTTATCTTTCTTTATTTTTCTAATTGTCACATTTAAATAATCAAGACTACCCTAATGTGTAAAGTTGACTTTGCAAAGAATTGATGAAGTGTTTGGTATTAATTATTAATTAGTTAAAAGTAAAACATTTCTAATTTATCTTATATGTTAGATGTTGATTTTTGTTGATACTTGAAATTAATGAGATTGCTCGAAAATAAGCTTATGGAAAAAAAAGATTATTCATCAATAAATATTTTCTTTAGTAACTCATCTTTCATGTACAAGTTTGTTAACTCCTCTATACTCCATATACTTTTGTGTGAAATAACTTTTTCTTTGTCACTTGAATGTTAGATGAAGAAAAAAGGAAAGTTCTAGATTGGAAGTTAAGAATGAACATTATTAATGGAATTGCAAAAGGGCTCTTGTACCTTCATGAAGACTCTAGACTTAGAGTAATCCATAGAGACTTAAAAGTTAGTAATGTTCTTCTAGATCAAGAGATGAATCCAAAAATATCTGATTTTGGATTAGCAAGGTCATTTGAAAAAGACCAAAGTCAAGAAAATACAAGAAGAGTTATGGGCACCTAGTATGTGTTATTGTTGATAGAAATCTTTTCTATTAAAGATGTAATTAATTGCAAAGTTATGTTATATTCAAAGATATTTTAATTATAATTTTAATGAGTTTTTTTTGCAGTGGATACATGTCTCCAGAATATGCTATGGAAGGGTTATATTCAGTGAAATCTGATGTTTTTAGCTTTGGAGTTCTTTTGTTAGAAATAGTTTGTGGAAAAAGAAATAGTGGATTCTATCTTGCAGATCATGGTCAAAGTCTTCTTATATATGTGATTTTTTTCTTTTACACCAGATAATAAATAATAAGGTTAAATATATTTTTTATTATTATCCAAAAAAAATCAAGAATTTTAATCTCTAAAGAATAAATTGTATGTTTTTAGTTGAGATAAGAATATTTTTCATTAAACATAAAGAAAAAACAATTAAAATTTATTGAAGCAAAAATCAATTCTTATTAATTTTATAGGACTATAAGATTATACTAAGTTCAAATAATTGATATTACATTTTTTTTAATAAAAGTTGTTTCAAGTAGGGTTTCTAAATATGAAGTGTATGCATGCAGAGTTGGAATCTTTGGTGTGAAGGAAAAAGTTTGGAACTTTTAGATCCAATACTAAAAAATACATACACAGGAAATGAAGTTATGAAGTGTGTACACATTGGTTTATTGTGTGTGCAAGAAGATGCAACTGATAGACCAACCATGTCCAATGTTGTTGTCATGTTGGCAAGTGATACAATGACATTTCCAACTCCTAATCTACCTGCATTTTCAGTTGGAAGAAAAGTGGTTGAAGAAGAATCAACATCAAAAGCTTCTAATAATCTTTCTATTAATGAAATTACAATATCAAATGTTTTTCCTAGGTAGTAGGTATCACTAAAGCTGACAAAATGGATCCAATCCATTGGAGCGGTCCATCATGCCTATATTTTACTATGAGTTTAGTTGTAAAAACAATATGTAAAAAAAGACCTATTGTTATATCCCAAAATGTATCCTACCCCTTTCATATTTCATCTTACTTTTTATCCTTAATTCATATGCATACTCATGCTGTAAGACCCTAATTTTGACCATAAGATCCCTCATGTCATCTTATCATATGCATTAACATTGGGATCACACCTTGGCATCCTCCTTACCCCTCATTCATTGGGTTTGCATTGGGAGAGATCACCAAGCACAATTTGATTGTACCATAATTTGTTTTTTTATCATTTTACTAACCAAAATACCAAAAATATGTTAATGTATAGTTTAACTCTTTTGTAGGTAGTGGATATGCTCACCCATGCTCTATCAAGCTCATATTTAGGGTTTAAGACCCTCAATGCAAGGTGCTCAATCAAGAAATGGTTTACATTGACTCTAAGTATCATATATGGATCCCCATGATCTTCACATGTTATTTTGATCAAGAAATCATCAAGAGTTTGGAGTTTGTTTGTCTTGGAAACCCTAATTCATTTGGGTATCTTGGGTGACTTCTTCAACAAGTTTCTTCAATAATTGATCAAATATTTCAAGGGGTACTTCACATCACATCATCTTATACATACATTATCCTCCATGAGTCCCAAAAGTCAAGAGAATGTCAAGCTAGCAAGTTGGTTCATGGTGGTTGACCAGAGAAAGTCAACTGGTCAAAACTGGGGTTCCCTAGACCCTATCTCCTACAATTTTTATCATATGAAAATGATTCCAAGAGAAACGTTACTCTAAATGACATTCCAAACAAATTTCATGTTTATGTCAAGAGCTAGTTTTGCTTGAAAATTCATTTTTTATGGTGAAGGATTATGGGTCGTTTTGTCTAAACCCTAATTTTAAGGTCAACTTCCCAAGATCATAACTTGCTCAATTATTATGATATGAATACCATTAAAATTGTATGATCAAATTAAAGATGTCTACTTCAAATTTTATGTTTGGATAAAGTGCAAATTTAACTTCAAAATGCATGTTCCAAAAGGAAACATTATAGGTCATTTTGGGCCAATACCATTGAACAAGTGATTTTCCTCAACTTCTAAAATGCATAAATTCTTCATGCCAAATCCAAATGAGGTCAAATTTGTGACCAAATTGAAGGGATTTGAAAGAGATACAACTTTTATGAAGGAACCTTTCTCATTTGAAGTCCGTAGAAAATGTTATTCAAGGTGGAAGAAGTGAACATATGGCTTGGTACTTAGAATTTTTTTTAATATGTTTGATTTCCCAAACTTACACCTCAAAATTAATCATGATCTAAGGTTCAAATGAAAAAGCATTAAACATGAAATTTGTTCCTCTTGATCTCACATTTCCAAAAAGTCCAAAATCATCTCATTTGGACAAAGTATGAGGTACTTGCGCATGAGTGAAAGTTGAAGCACCATTTGGATATTTTTTCAAGGTCCAATTTCCATACACACTTGCATAAGCTTCCAAGATGATTTCAGTACATTGCACATTGGATTATGGATCATATGCCATCATTTCATGGGCCTCATGCACGCCCATACAACCATGCAAAGGGGATTTTCAAATTTTTGCCAAAATTGGAAGTGTGCAAATATCATTCTCTATGACTATAAATAGAACCTCTCATGCTCAGAATTAGGGACCTCATGCCCAAGCTTTGATTCAGAAACCCTAAACCCTCACCATTGAAGGATAAACTTGAGGATTTTCTTTGAAAATCGAGTTTCAATTCTCCATCTGTTTTGAGATTGAAACTCCAAGAGTCAATCCCTTTCTTTGATCCATTTATCTTCCATCAAACATCTGAAGCAAGGTCAAGCATAATTAGAAGCAAGTTTGTGCCAATCTAAAGCTCCGTTGAAGGTGAATTTTTAGATTTTTCATCTCTTTGATTCTCACTCAATTCTCCATTATTCTTGTTGATTTTTGGTTGTCTGAAGTCCTACCAATGTAGCAACAAGATTGAGTTGCTTTGAGGTCAAATCGAAGCAACTCAATTCATGATCCTCAAAATTCAAATCCCTGTATCTTTTTATATACTTTGAATTGGACAAAATTGAGGCAAGATCCGAGCTCCTGAGCATTTTTCCTTCCAAATAGTGTACTCATTTTCCATTTTTCTTTGAGTTGGACTTGGACCAGTCAGGTGGTCCTCACTGGAGAAGATGACCGGAGCCAGGGCTCTAGTGGTGTGCTGGCTTGTCCAGAACCCTTTGATCTGAGTCCCACGTTCTAATCTCAGTCATCCAAAGTGATTACCACGTGTGCATCTCATTTGACTAAGGCATATATGGAATGCGCGTTTTCATCCATCTGATCTGCCACCTCAATTAATGAGGGAGATCAGATGGTCCACGTTTTTTGAATTTCTGTTTTTTCCATTTAATTGCTTATTTTTCTTAAATTCATATTAATTTCATTATTGATCCAAAAAATATGGGACTTTCACAAAAAAAAATCAAATATTTTTCTCTTTTATTTTCTGAATTAAAATTATTTTTTGGATCAATATTGATATTTTTTTATGATTTAATTGTTTTTGTGCATATTTTTAATTATTTAAAAATACTTTTGACTTTCCAAAAATTATGAATTTTTTTGTCTAAGGTCCTTTGACCTTCATTGACCTATGATAAATCTCTTGGACATTTATTTGGTGTTTTGAAGAGGTTTTAGGTTTTTGATCAAACATAATTTAATTTAAATGCATTTCAATTTGATTTTTAATTGTTTAATTGTGAATAAATTATGTTGAGCCATTTTTATTGACTTGTGAAGTTTGACTATGTGTTTGGGCCTTGGTCAAGATTTATTTGACTTTTGTTGGATTAAAATCATTGGATTAAGGGGATGGATGAAATGTACATTTCATCTCCCAAAATGAATGAATGATTTTAATTTGATAAAAGTCCTCCCATGACCAATTTGTGTTTGTCTCATTTCCCCTCCCTCTTCATCTTCAATCCCATTCTATCTCATCCATTCCATTGACCAATGACATCTCAATATCCTAAGGCTAATCGGTTCATAAACTAATACAAGTATGGATGAGATTAGGTCCACCATTTGACCATTTTCTTTTTTAGTGTGGTATGTTTTAGAAGTATGATTCATTATACCATATCTCTAATGTAGGTGTTTAATTGGCTGCATTGTATGGTAAAACACTAGCTGGATTCTAATGTCTTGACTGATGTCATGACATGTTTGTGTAACTGCATTGTAGGTTAGAATATCTAACTGTACTCTGATGTCTTGACTAATGTCATGACATACTTAAGGAGTTTACTGCAGGATTAGCTAATACAGGATTTATTGAATGTCAAAGTGGACGTGGTGACATTCATCCCTGTCAGCAGATACTGAGGAATAGAACAATTGGTGTTCTGTTAGAGCTCAGTATTCATTTCCAGTCTGGTTATCAAGGAAATACCAGACCTGGCATAAAGCCTATTGTCTGAATGTCAAACTGGATGTTATGACATTCATCATTGACAGCATATACTGAACAATAAACAGAGTGGAGTTCTGCTACACTTCAGTATGTTTCTTAGTCTGTTGTTCAAGAGTAAAACAGAACTGACTAAAGGCTAAATGTGTAAATGTCAAATTGGATGCTTTGGCATTTATTATTGTAAGCTGCTACTGTAGAATGGACAGTTTGGTCCTGTACAGTTCAGCAAAGTTTGTACAGTCTGTTTTCAGGAAAAACAGACTTAGCATATGATCCTTGATGTCAAGCTGAATGTTGTGACATTTATTCCTGACAGCATATGCTATATTGTAGGTTGTTCAGTTTTCTGTTTCAGCTTTTTCTCAGGCTATTCTTCAGGGATTCAACAGCTGAGAGAAAATCCAGGAAATCAACAACCAAGCTACATTTAATGAACCTAACAAATAGCCTATTTGTTAGTAACCTAGATGTGGAATTTAAGGGAACTCGCGTGACCTTGAATTCAGGAGAATACAAGTGCAAAGGCCCAAGTACTGCAATATAAAAGGAAGTCGCTCCTTCATTCAGAACTGGGGATTTTGAGGCGTGAAGATTTAGTGTGTCCATCATACTTCACTGCTGTATTTTTGTGAGTCTTGTATTAGACATATCTTGTAAGCCAAGCCATTATCACGTTGATGATCGCATTGGCATAGGGTGTTCATTGAGTTGTAAGTGTTGTGTCGCTCAAAGCTTTTAAGCGTGAGTGCTGTGTAGCACAATCAAGAGTTGTTTGAAGTGTGACTTCAAAATTGTCTTTAATATTGATTAAAGGTAGTAATCACTGAGGTGATTGAGGGGGAGTGAGTAGGAACTCTGATCTTAGAGTAAGATTGAAATTGCATTGGGTAGGGATTAAGTGAAAAGTTGTAAACGGGTGAGTTTAGCTTTGAATTAATACTACTGATAATGGATTTCCTCCCTGGCTTGGTAGCCCCCAGATGTAGGTCATGTTGGACTGAACTGGGTAAACAATTACTTGTGTTATTTACTGCACTTACTTTTAAGTTCTGCATAATTCTTGTCTGTGCAGAATTGGATGTCATAACAACCCGTGTGACATCGAAAGTCTGATAACTAGAATTTCAATTGGTATCAGAGCAGGCACCCTGCCTGTTAACTTCTGGGTGAGATCTAGGGAAGTTACTTTCTAGTACCATGGACAAGGATATAGGACACTCAAATAGACCACCCATGTTGGATGACTCTAATTATGATGACTGGAAGCCTCGTATGATAGCCTTCTTAAGGTCTCTAGATAGCAAAGTCTGGAGAGCTGTCAACAAAGGATGGGAACATCCAACGAAGACAGGTGAAGATGGAGTCTGTGTGCAAATTCCTGAAGAAGAGTGGGACAAGGAACAAGAGGTGTAACACCCCGATTAAAATAAGAGAATTATTTAATTGAGTTAATATTATTTTATTAATTTAATTAAATAAAGTTGAGTTATTGGAGTATTTTTATTATTACTATAGATGTTATTTATTTTAATAATAATTAAATAAATAAAATAAATGGAATATGAAGAGTGGAAGGGTAAAAGTGGAAATTGGATAAAAGAGGCAAAAGTGAGGACTCAGGTTGTTTTCACGTGTTTTGCCTCAGAGTCAGAGAAAGGGGGGAGAAACGCTGAAGAGAAAGAGAAGGAAGAGGAAAAGGCCAAAGATTGCTCAGAGCTTCCTTCAATCCAAAGAGGTAAGGGGTCTGAACCTTATTAAACAATAATATGCTGAAATGGTGAAATATTGGATGAACGAAATTAGGATTTTAATCGAAGGAATTCGTAGAAATTATATGCAATGATGTTAGGATTTGTGAAATCGAATAGGGGACTATTTGTATTAGATGATATGAGTGATTTTGTGTGAAATTTGGACTGTGGAAGGATGAATTTGGATAGATCCCGTAGCTGAAAAAGCCATTGCAGATCTGGAAATCTGGTTTCTGGTCATACGCGTATGGCACTAGGCAATACGCGTATGAGATTGCTGGTACGCGTATGGCACTAGGCAATACGCGTATGAGATTGCTGGTACGCGTATGGCACTAGGCAATACGCGTATGGATGAGGAAGAGGATGTTTTGAACGTGTTTTGGTCTCTGTTGGTACGCGTATGGGAATGTGATACGCGTAGCATACGCGTATGGACATGGCAATACGCGTATGGATTTGGTCAGGCGTGGGCAATACGCGTATGGGCATAGGCAATACGCGTATGGGCAGACTTGTGGTCTTTCCGGGCTGTTGTTGTGCAGTTTGGTTGGTTAGGCTGAGCGAGGTAACTTAGCTGATGCATGGTATACGAGGGATCATTTCCCGTTGCTTTGAGTAGTATAGATATTAGTAGAGTGTGATAATACTGTGTTTGATTATGTGGCATGATGTGATATGCTTTTGTGATAGAATGTGTTAATGATGATGATAACATGAATATATGATGTTGTTGTTGCTATGTTGATTATGATGCATGCTTGGTGTGCATGCATTCATGAAAGGCCGATGCCTAGTGATGAACGGACTGAGTTCCAATGATGTTGTTGACTCCGGGCTTGTTGAGAGGCTTGGTTCCTTGCGGGGAACTCGGATTCTATGGTGATGAATCTGGGAGTGGTGATCCTGTAGTTGGTCACAAAATGGGTATACCGAGTCGTGTTGAGTCATGCATGGGTGTGTGCATTGCATTTGATATGTTGTTTTGTTGATGTTCATGACTATGTGATTATGATGATTATGATGAGCTGTGTTAGCATATGTGAAATATATTTATGTTTATATTTCTGTCGTTATATTATTATTTAATAATGTAATTCTTACCCCTTCTGCATGTGTTTATGTTCATCTATGATGAGCAATGTGCAGATAAAGAGGAGTAGCTATTGTTGAGGTTTGAAGAATAAGTGTAGAGTTATTCTACAGAGTCGAGTCAAATGCTCTGGTCATGTGACACCGGGGTTATGGGATTCGATAGATAATTGATTATTATTTACGTTGTTTATGATGACTAACATGTTGAGATGCTTTGTTGAGATAATGTTGAAACATTATTATGAATTGTTATATGATGAATGATAATATTGGTGTTGTTGTCCGCTGCGAAGTTTTAAATATTAAATAATATGTTTTATGTTGTAATGCAATAAGTGTTATGGTGTAAGAAATGTAAACTCTTCTACATGTTGTACTCTGATAATCTATTTAAATATGTCGTTTGGGTAGAAGGGTGTTACATTAGTGGTATCAGAGCATGGTCAGTCCAGTCGAGTCATAATGTGATGTTTTCCCTGTTGGTCGATTAGTGTAAATGACACTGTCGATATTTAACGGTTGTAGTTGTGTCGTGCAGAGTATGGCTGGAGAAAATGACCGTGCGATTGCTGAGGCTTTGGCTGCTATGACGCAGGCTATGCAGGCGCAGCAGAATCCGCCGGTCGACGAGTTTAGGAATTTGGGAAGGTTTCTGAAGAATAACCCTCCTACATTCAAGGGGCGCTATGATCCAGATGGTGCTCAGATTTGGCTGAAGGAAATTGAGAAGATTTTCCGGGTGATGACGTGTACTGAAGCACAGAAGGTGCAGTTTGGTACGCATATGTTATCTGAAGAGGCTGAAAACTGGTGGGATAACACTCGACAGAGGATTGAAGTACCAGGTGCTGAGATGACTTGGGAAGGGTTCAAGACGGTCTTTCTAGAGAAATATTTTCCTGCTGATGTGCGGTGTAAGAAGGAGATGGAATTTCTGGGACTGAAGCAGGGTAACATGTCTGTTGCTGATTACGCTTCGAAGTTTGAGGAGCTGGTGCAGTATTGTCCTCATTATAATAATGCTGATGCTGAGGAATCCAAGTGTGTCAAGTTTGAGAACGGGTTGCGTCCCGAGATCAAACAAGGCATTGGTTACCAGGAGATTCGTAGGTTTCCTACACTGGTTAACAAGTGCAGGATATTTGATGAAGATAGCAAGGCTAGGACTGCTCACTACAAGAGTCTTAGTGAGAAGAAGAATAAGGATCGTGGTAGTCC
Source organism: Lathyrus oleraceus (assembly GCF_024323335.1). Classification (NCBI taxonomy): domain Eukaryota; kingdom Viridiplantae; phylum Streptophyta; class Magnoliopsida; order Fabales; family Fabaceae; genus Lathyrus; species Lathyrus oleraceus. The sequence goes on from NC_066583.1 coordinate 513,043,310, forward strand.
TTATGCATCTCCGAATAGTAAAGGTAAGCAGAAAGTGGTATATGCGAAGAAGCCAAGTGGAGGAGGATCTCCCATAGCTGGTAAATGTTTCAAGTGCGGCGAGCCAGGCCACCGTGCTGATAGCTGTGCCAAGAAAGTGCTGAGATGTTTCCGATGCGGTCAGGCTGGACATAGAGTTACTGAATGTAAGGATGCTGGTCCGACATGTTTTAATTGTGGCGAGAAAGGCCATATCAGTTCGCAGTGCTCGAAACCGAAGAAGGCGGCTACTGCAGCTCATACTACTGGTAGGGTGTTTGCTCTGAGTGGGACCGAAGCTCCTAAAGAAGATAATCTGATTAAAGGTACTTGCTTGATTAATAATGTTGAATTGCTTGCTATTGTTGACACTGGTGCTACTCATTCGTTTATTTCGTATGAGTGTGCGACCAGGAGTGGTGTGATTATGTCGTCCCTAGGCGGAAGTATGGTGATAGATACTCCTGCTAATGGTTCTGTGAAGACTTCTGTTGTCTGTCGAGGTTGTCATTTGACGATCTTTGAGAGAGAGTTCGTGATTGATTTGGTGTGCTTACCCTTGCACCAAATTGATATTATTTTGGGAATGAATTGGCTAGAATTCTATGGCGTGTTTATCAACTGCTATAGGAAGACGGTGCGATTTTCTGAAATTGGTGAGAATGATGAGGCAAGATTTCTATCTGCTAAGCAGGTGGGGGATTTTGTGAAAGATGAAGCTCAGATATTCGCTTTATTTGCGTCTCTGCAAGCGGATAAGAAAGTGGTGAGTGTAGATTTGCCTGTTGTCTGTGAATTTCAGGATGTGTTTCCGGAGGATGTAAGTGAATTACCTCCAGAACGGGAAGTCGAATTTGCCATTGACTTAGTACCAGGTACGAGTCCAGTGTCGATGTCTCCTTATAGAATGTCGGCAACTGAATTAGTTGAATTGAAGAAGCAACTTGAAGAATTGCTTGAGAAGAAGTTGTGCGTCCAAGTGTTTCTCCTTGGGGTGCACCAGTATTGTTAGTGAAGAAGAAAGAAGGTACGATGAGGTTGTGTGTCGATTACCGGCAGTTGAATAAGGTGACTATCAAGAATCGGTATCCATTGCCGAGGATTGATGATTTGATGGACCAGTTGGTTGGAGCTCATGTTTTCAGTAAGATTGATTTGCGGTCGGGTTATCATCAGATCCGAGTGAAGTCAGATGATATTGCGAAGACTGCTTTCCGTACGAGGTATGGTCATTATGAATACACTGTGATGCCGTTCGGTGTATCTAATGCTCCAGGTGTGTTTATGGAATATATGAATCGTATATTTCATCCGTACCTTGATAATTTTGTTGTGGTGTTCATAGGTGATATATTGATATATTCTAAGACGGAAGAAGAGCATGCAGGACATCTGAGAATTGTTTTGCAGGTGTTAAGAGAAAAGAAATTATATGCGAAGTTATCTAAATGTGAGTTCTGGTTGAAGGAAGTGAGTTTCCTTGGCCATGTGATTTCGAGTGGTGGGATTTCTGTTGATCCGGCTAAAGTTGATGCTGTATTACAGTGGGAGACTCCGAAGTCTGCTACTGAGATACGCAGTTTTCTGGGGTTAGCTGGTTATTATCGCAGATTTATTGAAGGCTTCTCTAGGTTGGCATTGTTGTTGACGCAGTTGACTAAGAAGGGTCAAGTGTATGTGTGGGATGCAGCTTGTGAAGCAAGTTTTGTGGAGTTGAAGAGGCGGTTGACCAGTGCTCCAGTGTTGATCTTGCCTAATCCTGGTGAGTCCTTCGTTGTTTATTGTGATGCTTCTTTGATGGGTCTTGGTGGTGTTTTGATGCAGAATGGTAAAGTTGTAGCTTATGCTTCTAGACAGTTGAAAGTTCATGAGAGGAATTATCCTACGCATGATCTAGAACTCGCAGCTGTTGTATTTGTGTTGAAAATGTGGAGGCATTATCTGTATGGTTCCAGATTCGAAGTGTTCAGTGATCACAAGAGTCTGAAGTATCTGTTTGATCAGAAAGAGTTAAATATGAGGCAGAGAAGGTGGTTGGAATTACTGAAGGATTTTGACTTTGAATTGGGTTATCATCCCGGTAAGGCTAATGTAGTTGCAGATGCGCTGAGTAGAAAGTCTCTACATATGTCTATGATGATGGTTCGGGAGCTTGAGTTAATTGAACAGTTCCGTGATATGAGTTTGGGTTGTGAAGTTTCCGCTGATAGTGTAAAGTTGGGTATACTGAAGTTGACTAGTGGAATTCTAGAAGATATTCGGAATGGTCAGCAAGTTGATGTCGCTCTAGTTGATCATATTACTATGGTTAACCAGGGTAATGGTGGTAATTTTGAGATTGATGAGAATGGCATACTGCGATTTAAAGGTAGAGTTTGTGTTCCTGAGGTGTCTGAATTGAAAAAGAGTATTCTTGAAGAGGGCCATAGGAGTGGATTGAGCATCCATCCAGGTGCAACTAAAATGTATCAAGATTTGAAGAAGTTGTTTTGGTGGGCTGGTATGAAAAGAGATGTTGCTAAGTTTGTGTATGCCTGTTTGACTTGTCAGAAGTCAAAGATTGAACATCAGAAACCGGCAGGTATGATGCAACCTTTGAAGATTCCTGAATGGAAGTGGGATAGCATTTCCATGGATTTTGTGACGGGATTGCCGAGGACGACGAAAGGTAATGATTCTATTTGGGTGATTGTGGATCGATTGACTAAGTCGGCGCATTTCTTGCCGATGAAGATTAATCACTCTTTAGAGAAGTTGGCAGAGTTGTATATTGAGGAGATAGTGAGGCTGCATGGTATTCCATCCAGTATTGTGTCTGATAGAGATCCCAGATTTACTTCTAGATTTTGGGAAAGTTTGCAGAAAGCGTTGGGGACTAAGTTGAGGTTGAGTTCAGCTTATCATCCTCAGACTGATGGTCAGACTGAAAGAACTATCCAATCCTTGGAGGATTTGTTGAGAGCTTGTGTGTTGGAGCAGAGTGGTTCTTGGGATAGTTATTTGTCGTTGGTGGAGTTTACTTATAATAATAGTTTTCATGCTAGTATCGGTATGGCTCCATATGAAGCATTGTATGGTAGGAGGTGTAGAACTCCATTGTGTTGGTATGAATCAGGTGAGAGTGTTGTACTCGGACCTGAGATTGTGCAGCAGACGACTGAAAAGGTTAAGATGATTCAGGAGAAAATGAAGATTTCTCAGAGTCGTCAGAAGAGTTATCATGATAACAGGAGAAAGGCACTTGAGTTCCAAGAGGGAGATCATGTGTTCTTGAGAGTTACTCCGACGACAGGTGTGGGTAGAGCTTTAAAGTCTAAAAAGCTTACTCCGAGGTTTGTGGGTCCGTATCAGATTTTGAAGAGGGTTGGGGAAGTGGCGTATCGGATAGCTTTACCGCCGTCGCTTTCTAATCTGCATGATGTGTTTCATGTATCTCAGTTGAGAAAATATATTGCGGATCCTTCGCATGTTGTTCAGTTGGATGATATCCAGGTGAGGGATAATTTGACCGTTGAGGTGTTGCCAATTCGGATAGATGACCGAGAAGAGAAGACCCTGAGAGGTAAGAAGATTGCTCTAGTGAAAGTTGTTTGGGGAGGTCCAGCTGGTGAGAGCTTGACTTGGGAGCGTGAAGATCAGATGAAGGAGTCGTATCCGGCTCTATTTGCTTGAGGTATGTTTTCGAGGACGAAAACTCTTTTAGTGGGGGAGAGTTGTAACACCCCGATTAAAATAAGAGAATTATTTAATTGAGTTAATATTATTTTATTAATTTAATTAAATAAAGTTGAGTTATTGGAGTATTTTTATTATTACTATAGATGTTATTTATTTTAATAATAATTAAATAAATAAAATAAATGGAATATGAAGAGTGGAAGGGTAAAAGTGGAAATTGGATAAAAGAGGCAAAAGTGAGGACTCAGGTTGTTTTCACGTGTTTTGCCTCAGAGTCAGAGAAAGGGGGGAGAAACGCTGAAGAGAAAGAGAAGGAAGAGGAAAAGGCCAAAGATTGCTCAGAGCTTCCTTCAATCCAAAGAGGTAAGGGGTCTGAACCTTATTAAACAATAATATGCTGAAATGGTGAAATATTGGATGAACGAAATTAGGATTTTAATCGAAGGAATTCGTAGAAATTATATGCAATGATGTTAGGATTTGTGAAATCGAATAGGGGACTATTTGTATTAGATGATATGAGTGATTTTGTGTGAAATTTGGACTGTGGAAGGATGAATTTGGATAGATCCCGTAGCAGAAAAAGCCATTGCAGATCTGGAAATCTGGTTTCTGGTCATACGCGTATGGCACTAGGCAATACGCGTATGAGATTGCTGGTACGCGTATGGCACTAGGCAATACGCGTATGAGATTGCTGGTACGCGTATGGCACTAGGCAATACGCGTATGGATGAGGAAGAGGATGTTTTGAACGTGTTTTGGTCTCTGTTGGTACGCGTATGGGAATGTGATACGCGTAGCATACGCGTATGGACATGGCAATACGCGTATGGATTTGGTCAGGCGTGGGCAATACGCGTATGGGCATAGGCAATACGCGTATGGGCAGACTTGTGGTCTTTCCGGGCTGTTGTTGTGCAGTTTGGTTGGTTAGGCTGAGCGAGGTAACTTAGCTGATGCATGGTATACGAGGGATCATTTCCCGTTGCTTTGAGTAGTATAGATATTAGTAGAGTGTGATAATACTGTGTTTGATTATGTGGCATGATGTGATATGCTTTTGTGATAGAATGTGTTAATGATGATGATAACCTGAATATATGATGTTGTTGTTGCTATGTTGATTATGATGCATGCTTGGTGTGCATGCATTCATGAAAGGCCGATGCCTAGTGATGAACGGAATGAGTTCCAATGATGTTGTTGACTCCGGGCTTGTTGAGAGGCTTGGTTCCTTGCGGGGAACTCGGATTCTATGGTGATGAATCTGGGAGTGGTGATCCTGTAGTTGGTCACAAAATGGGTATACCGAGTCGTGTTGAGTCATGCATGGGTGTGTGCATTGCATTTGATATGTTGTTTTGTTGATGTTCATGACTATGTGATTATGATGATTATGATGAGCTGTGTTAGCATATGTGAAATATATTTATGTTTATATTTCTGTCGTTATATTATTATTTAATAATGTAATTCTTACCCCTTCTGCATGTGTTTATGTTCATCTATGATGAGCAATGTGCAGATAAAGAGGAGTAGCTATTGTTGAGGTTTGAAGAATAAGTGTAGAGTTATTCTACAGAGTCGAGTCAAATGCTCTGGTCATGTGACACCGGGGTTATGGGATTCGATAGATAATTGATTATTATTTACGTTGTTTATGATGACTAACATGTTGAGATGCTTTGTTGAGATAATGTTGAAACATTATTATGAATTGTTATATGATGAATGATAATATTGGTGTTGTTGTCCGCTGCGAAGTTTTAAATATTAAATAATATGTTTTATGTTGTAATGCAATAAGTGTTATGGTGTAAGAAATGTAAACTCTTCTACATGTTGTACTCTGATAATCTATTTAAATATGTCGTTTGGGTAGAAGGGTGTTACAAGAGGCATTAGCCCTTGGAAATTCTAAGGCCTTGAATGCACTGTTCAATGGAATCAGTAAGAACATCTTCAGGCTGGTACACCACTGTGAGCTAGCTAAGGAAGTTTGGGATACCCTCAAGGTAACTCATGAAGGTACTTCCAAGGTGAAGATGTCCAAACTTCAGATGCTGACCACCAAGTTTGAAAATATGAGGATGAAAGAGGATGGGACTATTCATGACTTTCACATGAACATTCTTGAAATTGCAAACACCTCTGGTGGATTAGGTGAGAAAATGGCTGAAGAGAAACTTGTAAGAAAGATTCTCAGGTCCTTGCCTAAGAGATTTGCTATGAAGGTCACAGCCATAGAGGAGGCTCAGGACATCTGCAATATGAAGGTGGATGGGCTCATTGGTTCCCTCCAAACCTTTGAAATGGGTTTATGTGAGGATGCTGACAGGAAGAACAAAAGCATAGCATTTGTATCTAACACTGAAGAGAAGTCAGAAGAAGGAAACAGTGGAGGAAATGGAAGCATCTCTGAAGCCATAGCCATGCTTGGAAGACAGTTCAACAAGTTCATAAAGAAGGTTGATCAACAGGGTAGACCTAATGTCAAGAACATCCCGTCTGACATAAGGAAAAGATCAACCTCTGAAGAAAAGTTCAACCAAGGCAAGGGAATCCAGTGCCATTGATGTGAAGGATATGGTCATATTAAGGTTGAATGCCCTACCTTTCTCAAGATGCAAAGGAAAGGGCTATCTGCCACCTGGTCAGAGGAAGACACTGAGAGTGAATCTGAAGGAGAATCTGCTAAACATGTCACAGCTCTGACCAGTGTCTGTGGTTCAGAGGAGGACTCAAGCGGAGATGAGCTCAACTTGGATGAACTTGCTGCCTCATATAAAGAACTATGTGTTAAAAGTGCAGAAGTATGTATCCAAGGAGAAAAGCAGAAGAAACTCATCAAAGAGCTAGAATCTGAGAAACAGGAGCAGCTGAAAGTCATAGAGGGTCTGAATGGTGAGATTTCTTTGCTAACTTCGAAGCTAGACCAAATGACCAAATCCATCAGAATGTTGAGTAAAGGATCTGACACCTTGGAAGAGATTCTAAGAGTGGGACAGAAGTCAGGAACCATATCTGGTTTAGGACTCACTAAGAACTCTTCACCTGAATTCAAAAAATCTAAGGCTGGAGTTCAGAAATTCAAGCAGAAGTCACATCCAATGTCTCAACATCAGAGAACCAGAATGAGCAACCATCAGAAGAAGAAATTCCAGAGATGGAGATGTCATTACTATAGTAGATTCGGTCACATAAAACCATTCTGCTATAGGCTGCATGGTTACCCAAACCAGACCTCTCAAGGTAGGCCTAAGAAGAAGGTGTCTAAGCATAATGTTCCCATTAAGAAACAAAAATGGGCGGCTAAGCAGACACCTTAGGTCAAACCTAAGCAGCAGGCATCTAAGCTTAATCCCTCCCCTGAGAATCAACAATGTGTTGCTAACCTTGCTCACACATCTCCAAGGGCACCTATCAGACAAGACTGGTACCTTGATAGTGGTTGCTCAAGGCATATGACTGGGATGAGCAACCTAGTGGTGAATCTACAACCTCCTACCACCAAGTTTGTGACATTTGGTGATGGAACTAAAGGAGAAGTCAAGGGTGTTGGTAAGCTTGATTGTCCTGAAGCTCCAAAACTGAGTAATGTACTGTTAGTAAAAGAACTGACTGTAAATCTCATAAGCATAAGCCAGCTATGTGACCAAGGATGTAAGGTGGAATTTACCAAGGGAGGATGTATGGTGTTAAATGGTTGCAATCAGGAAGTGATGAGAGGAGACAGATCCAAAGATAACTGCTATCTATGGAAATCTAAAGACTCACTCTACTTCCCCAAGTGCCCCTTAACCAAGGGAGATCAGGAAGGGAAGCTGGGACATGGAAGACTTGATCAACTTCATGTAAAAGGAATGAAGAAGAGCATTTCCAAGGGAACTATGAGAGGAGTCCCATATCTGTCTTTAGATAAAAGGACAGACTGTGGAAAATGTCTGATTGAAAGTTATGAGTCATTGGAACCTATTGGTCATCATACAAATGATATGACAGCAAGGGATAAACAGATGTGTGTATTATTGTCGTTTGCAGAAACTAAATACCTAGCTTCTGGTAGCAGGTGGTCAACTCTAGTATGGAGGAACCTGATGCAGACTGAGTACAATGTCACCCAGAATGTCATGACATTGTACGTTACTCAGGTTGACAATAGTAAGGGCAAAGAGGGAATGTGTACGTCTGATAATTTATAGCAACTATTAAAGGTAGCTAGCTATTGTTTAGTAAGTCAAATTATTAAACAACAAAAAGTGCGCTCTGAGTGGTCAAAAACTAATAGACCTTACTCTTGCAACAAGCGTTTCACATTCCGTCGCTTCAGCTCTCATTCGTGCAAACCTTCTCCCAAAGAAACGGTTCAACTCTCCTCTGAGATATTCAGCATGGCACACCAATCCGATACCACCTCCTACACTACCGTGTCCGATTCCCACAGCACGAAGTCTTGCAACCCTAACAGGGAGGAGGTTGGTGTCAACGTTGTAACGTCTTCCCATGCAAGAAGACCAAAAGAAACGGTCTCCAGAATCTCCTCAACTATTGCTCTGGACAACCCTTCCAAGGAAGGATCGAGGTATGTGCATAATGCCATTGCTTCTATTGTCACTAAGATTCTGTCCGGTGATCAGAATGTTCCTGGGGTTTCCGTTCCCTTGAACACTATCATACCCGATGATGCTGCATGTCGAGAAACCGCAGTCGTGTTAAGAGAGAATGTGTCTGGACTACCTGAAGAGGGCCCTAAGAATGATAAACCTGTAAACAAGGTGAGAGGTGAGAAGGTTAGTGTCACTCAAGTTGTTGATGATAACCCTAGAGCTGACACAGTTAACCTGGAAGAGATCTCTGATAATGAATTGTTGGCATCAGTTATCCCTAGCATAGCCAAGAGGGTTAGGACTAGGAGGGAGAAAAAGACTGTGGTGCAGAGGTCCCCAACCAAGGAGGTCGATGAGACAACCTCTCCCAAGAAAACAGTGACAGAGAGTGCACGCAAAAGAAAAGGACATGGACCTGCTAAATCTTGGAGCAAAGAGGTGCCCAAGAAAATGAAGACCAAGGCGGTTGTGGTGGAGTCTGACTCGGATGCTCCATGTGATGTCACAACATCCCTGTCCAAGAAGAAGCCAACCTCTAGCAAGTTGGCTGCTAGTGTTCCAGAGGTACCCATTGACAATGTGTCCTTCCACTTTGCCTCTAGTGTGAACAGGTGGAAGTATGTCTACCACAAGAGACTGGCCTTGGAGAGGGAATTGACTCAGAATGCCTTGGAGTGTAAGGAGATTGTGGACCTGATTAAAGGGGCAGGGCTAATGAGAACTGTGACCCAACTCCCAAAGTGTTATGAGACCTTGGTGAAGGAGTTCATGTAAATCTGTCAGAGGAGTGTGCAGATGGGAAGTCCAGAGAATTTAGAAAGGTCTATGTGCGTGGCAAGTGTGTGGCGTTTTCCCCCTCAGTAATCAATCTGTATTTGGGAAGAGCAGATGAAGTGCACCTAGAACTTGAAGTGACTGACAACAGAATCTGTCAAGTCATCACTGCAAATCAAGTCCGGAAGTGGCCTCTTAAAGGGAAGCTGGTGGCCAGCCAACTCAATGTGAAATATGCCATGTTACACAAAGTTGGAGCTGCAAACTGGGTCCCTACTAATCACAAGTCAACTGTGTCTGTGATGTTAGGAAAGTTCATCTATGTCGTTGGTACCAAGGCAAAGGTGGACTATGGTACCTACATCTTTGATCAGACTATGAAACATGCTGGAAGTTTCAGTGTGAAGGGACCTATAGCCTTTCCGTCTCTCATTTGTGGCATTATGTTGAACCAATTCCCAAACATCTTGACAGACAATGACTTTGTGCAAAGAAGAGAGAGTCCACTGGCCTTCAGCTACAAACTATTCCTGAGTAAGCATGTTCCTGACGTTGTCATGACATCTGGAGAAACGTCCAATGTTGGCAACCAACCAGATAAGGCTGCTGTCATTGCTGTGCTCAGAGAGACTTGCAAAGAGCTGGAGGTTAGGAAGCTCGCCTTGGAAAAGCTGATTTTTCAATTGGAGATGTCTGCTGAGGATACAGATGGAGCTACAAGGCAAAGCTCAGAGGGTGAGGAGGAGGCCAGTTCTGAGGAGGAGGCTGATGATGAGGCTGAGGAATAAATCCTGTGTTTATAATTCTGTCATTTGTGTGTAATTCTGTTTATTATTTGTGGATCTGTAATTTAAAGTGTTGCTTTGGCAACATTTTTGACAAAAAGGGGGAGTAACAGGTGATACCCCAGGACAACGGATTATTTTGTTAAAACAGATATTCATGACAGATTCAAGTTTCCCTCCCCTGCAGCTGATGTGTGATGAAGTTTTTATTTAACTTCTATTTGTATGCTGATGTGTTTGTGAAGTTTTTATTTAACTTCCCTCCCCTGCAGCTGCTGTTATGTGAAGTTTTTGCTTAACTTCCATATGTGTGAGTGTGCTGCCACTCTGAGTGTATTAGCTAGGTCTATTTCCTGCTAGATGTGTGATTTCCGCTGCTATGAACTCTGTTATGGGGATCAAAGTGTTTTAGCCAAAAATTTGCCAAAGGGGGAGTTTGTAGGTGTTTAATTGGCTGCATTGTATGGTAAAACACTAGCTGGATTCTAATGTCTTGGCTGATGTCATGACATGTTTGTGTAACTGCATTGTAGGTTAGAATATCTAACTGTACTCTGATGTCTTGACTAATGTCATGACATACTTGAGGAGTTTACTGCAGGATTAGCTAATACAGGATTTATTGAATGTCAAAGTGGACGTGGTGACATTCATCCCTGTCAGCAGATACTGAGGAATAGAACAATTGGTATTCTGTTAAAGCTCAGTATTCATTTCCAGTCTGGTTATCAAGGAAATACCAGACCTGGCATAAAGCCTACTGTCTGAATGTCAAACTGGATGTTATGACATTCATCATTGACAGCATATACTGAACAATAAACAGAGTGGAGTTCTGCTACACTTCAGTATGTTTCTTAGTCTATTCTTCAAGAGTAAAACATAACTGACTAAAGGCTAAATGTGTAAATGTCAAATGGGATGCTTTTGCATTTATTATTGTAAGCTGCTACTGTAGAATGGACAGTTTGGTCCTGTACAGTTCAGCAAAGTTTGTACAATCTGTTTTCAAGAAAAACAGACTTAGCATATGATCCTTGATGTCAAGCTGAATGTTGTGACATTTATTCCTGACAGCATATGCTATATTGTAGGTTGTTCAGTTTTCTGTTTCAGCTTTTTCTCAGGCTATTCTTCAGGGATTCAACAGCTGAGAGAAAATCCAGGAAATCAACAACCAAGCTACATTTAATGAACCTAACAAATAGCCTATTTGTTAGTAACCTAGATGTGGAATTTAAGGGAACTCGCGTGACCTTGAATTCAGGAGAATACAAGTGCAAAGGCCCAAGTACTGCAATATAAAAGGAAGTCGCTCCTTCATTCAGAACTGGGGATTTTGAGGCGTGAAGATTTAGTGTGTCCATCATACTTCACTGCTGTATTTTTGTGAGTCTTGTATTAGACATATCTTGTAAGCCAAGCCATTATCACGTTGATGATCGCATTGGCATAGGATGTTCATTGAGTTGTAAGTGTTGTGTCGCTCAAAGCTTTTAAGCGTGAGTGCTGTGTAGCACAATCAAGAGTTGTTTGAAGTGTGACTTCAAAATTGTCTTTAATATTGATTAAAGGTAGTAATCACTGAGGTGATTGAGGGGGAGTGAGTAGGAACTCTGATCTTAGAGTAAGATTGAAATTGCATTGGGTGGGGATTAAGTGAAGAGTTGTAAACGGGTGAGTTTAGCTTTGAATTAATACTACTGATAGTGGATTTCCTCCCTGGCTTGGTAGCCCCCAGATGTAGGTCATGTTGGACTGAACTGGGTAAACAATTACTTGTGTTATTTACTGCACTTACTTTTAAGTTCTGCATAATTCTTGTCTGTGCAGAATTGGATGTCATAACAACCCGTGTGACATCGAAAGTCTGATAACTAGAATTTCATCTAACATGCATTATCACCTAAATTTCTATTGCCCGGCCTCAGATAGTTGTGACTTCTACATAAGTCCAATTACGATTGCTTAACATGATGCTAAAGGCATAGCATTCTAGTAAGTGGGATTGTAAGTCTCCTTCCTTTCATGGTATTGTATGGAAACTTGGCCTTTTTTCCTTCCTTTGGAAGATGTCTGGGTTCAAAGATCCATGCTTGTGAATAGAGGGTTGAGTGTTCTCCAAAGAATGACTTAATCAATTAAAAAAGTAAAACACCACTAACATCTAATCAACTAACATTTTGACTAACTTTTATTCTTATTTCTTTTAATTTCAAGTCATTTACTTCGTGTCATTTAAAATTCAAGTCATTTACCATTTGCCATTTTACATATCATCTAACTTGTTTATGTTTATGTCATTTTCCCTTTGCTCACTTGAGCCATATATTGTGACTGTATATATTTGTTTGTGTATTTTGTTTGTGTTTGTGGTCTTAGGACCTTAAAATACCTAATAAACAACAAAAACCCTAAAAAATGTTTGTGTGGACTGTTGGATGTGATCTGAGTTTTGGACTTAGAATTATGCAACATTCCCCATGCAAAAGGACTTGGCCAATGCCAACATTTCTGAAACCAAGTTATTATGATTTGAGCTCTCATCTGATGCAAGTATTGGGATCCACTTGAGTTCATATGCTACATGGTCTTGATGATGATGTTACTTTGAACCAGTGTCTAATGCCTTATTCTGAGTCATTCAAGGAGTATGTCATCTGATACATGGAAGATTATGAAGAAAACTATGAATTTGCTGGCTTGGATGTGGCTATCTTTATTTGATACCTTGCTCTTCCTTTTGTTACTTGCTTATTGATATTGCTTGATTCCAAAGTCCAAAGGAAAAGTGGGTTTCTATATGACACTCTTGTCTATTGGATTGCATCTCACTGGTCAGATCTTTTCAACTCTTAACTTTTAAATTTTTGCTTAGGATTAGTCTCTTCATCTCCTCCAATTTCTTAAATTTTAAATCTCTCCCACATTTCAAAATCTTCTTTACTTATTATTTCTAAACTTAGACTTTATCGCAAATTAGAAACTTTGGCCTTATGCCATTGCATTTTAAACTCTTTTCTTAAATAAAATTTGTAAACGAACTTAACCATATTTGACTTAAAATTTCAAAAGACAAAAAGAAATAACACTTATTCAAACTCTTTTAGGCATTTGGTGCCTCTTTTAAACTTAAATTTTTGTCAAAAGCAATTCACTCACTTTGAAATTGATACCACGAACTACGAGGTTTTGATCCCTTATTTTTATGTTGGTACGTAGGCACAAGTCCGAAGTACTTTTCAAACACAAAAATATAATCAATGAATTCTTTTCTCATCCCCACACTCTTTTCTCAAACATCATTTTATACCAAAAAACACATACACACATAAAAAAGGGCTCCCTAGGAGTACCTAGGACACTTTGGGTGCTAACACCTTCCCTCTGTGTAACCAACCCTCTTACCTATAATCTCTGGCATTTTATTAGTTTTGATTTGAAAACTTCTTATCTTTGGGTTTTGTTCGTACTTTTCCCTTTTCCTTTGGAAATAATAAAAGCGCGGTGGCGGCTCTGGTTTAATTGACGTTAAGTTTATCCATAGCTTAATGGTCATGAATTTACCGCTACACATGCCATATTCATTCATGTACATTTGCATTTCTCATATTAACATCATTAATTCAGAGGTTGGTGTTCATGGCACAAGTACTAGATAAATTGTTCTTCATGGTGTTCTTAGGAATCAAGCCTATGACATCATGGCATTAGATCTTATTGGCTAATAGTTTATGAACTCGGTCATTTGGTATGGATTCAAGACAAGGTTTTGCAATTTAAGGTCAAGTCAAACAATTCAAGATTCACTTAAGTTCATTCAAGTACAAGTTCAGATGTTCAACACAAGACATTGCAAAAGGGCCTTTTCGTTACAAAAAAATCTCATTCCATTACAAAAAGGTTCCAAAATACCAAATTACACTATTTTACATCATTTGATCCACAATTGACTTTTTGGTCAAATGGTTGACCAAAGTCAACTGGACATCCTAGACACTATGTGCTTCATCCCTTCATGAGTCATCCATGTTTGAGCTTCATGTTTCAGAATGTTGTTCGTACCATGCGTCAGACCTACAAAAATATACCAAATCACATATACAATGAATCACCAAAGAGCAATGCATGGCTCACATATGTACACTATAAAACAAAAAAAAACAAGTTTTCGTGCATGTAACCGAATACCAAGAATCAGGTAACCGCTTACACATGCTACTCATGCCATTCCAGCAGCCCGGAAGACCAATTTTCGTGTTGGTAACTGGTTACACAAAACATTGTAACCGGTTACACCTACCATTTCAACATTTCTAGTAGCCTTTTTTTATATGATTTCGGGTGTGTAACCGGTTACGCAAAACCAGGTAACCGGTTACACCTGCTTTGAACAGACAAAAATAGCCTAGAAAACACATGTTTTCGTGCATGTAACTAGTTACACCATATTTGGTAACCAGATACACCTGCACCAGAATGCCAAATTCAGTGCATTGCAATGCTTTTTCATTATTTCACCATTCTAAATCATTCCCAAACTAGTCCACATAACACATTGCACTCAATTATGCAATAAATAACAACAACATTCATGCATTGAATCAAGCAACCCTAACACACGAACACTCATCAAAACTCTAACATATGAGCTACACTAACATCACCTAATTGTCATAACGGTCCCATTTAGCATTCCAATAACAACTCCAACTAACATTTAACATAAAATCTAACACCATTAACTCCATAACTAACTTGTTCATTTGATCCTTTAACACTAACTGCATCCCTAACTTCCAACCCCCGATGCCTGAAAAATCTTACCAAAATAGTTGGGGAATGCATCTATATAAAGTCATCATTCTTTTCAACCAAGTTTAATCATCAAAAACCACTAATTGCAAATTCAGTTTTCATCCTCTTAATTCATCTTCTCCAATTCCTCTCCCTACACTAAAGCTCTATCATTATTGGAGCAAGTTTCACGTTAAAGTTTATCACCAATTAAGCTAAACCTCCGACATTTTACATTACTCTTACACTCATATAATCAAAACCTACAATAATAATTCATTTCAAAAAATTTCAGAGCTAAATCTCGAAGAGAAAAAGTAAAAGGTTCAAAGTAGCATACCTCTGTTTTCTTCATCTTCCTCACCTTCAAATTTCAGCAAATTCCAAGACAATCCTCTGTCTTACAGGTCGGCTAATTTTTATCCTTTTTTGTTTGATGGATTTTTTATACCGCAATGTAGCTTATGTATTGGAGAATCAAAGCCCCAAGGTTTGGTGGCTTGATTCTTCTTCACCTCCATTTTATTTCAGTTTTTATGGTTAGGGTTCATAGCTTTAGTGCTTCAATTTTCATAATTGGTTAATCTTTGGAAAGGATTTATGAGAGATTAGGATATAGAGGGTTGAGAGGAGTACTTTAGTGGTGATATTTCCTAATTCCGACCAACTCCGCTGCCTCCGGTTCCATGGAGCAAAGCTCCAGCGAGGGTGCTTTTGTGGTATTGAAACGTGAGCATGATGTGTAGAGATGAAGTTCATGTGTTTGATGAATTTTCTTTTCTCCATTGCAAATTCTGTTGGGCATAGCCTTTAAGCCCACTATTTTTCTCTTCACACCCATATTTTGATTATGCTACCATTTGCTGAACCCAACAACAACTTGGGTTTGGGCCTTTTCTGTTAGGCCCAAGGCCTCATTTTCTAGGTTGCACACTCCATATTTCGTGCACCCCTGCAACTTTAATTATTTTCTTGTATTTCTTGTTTTTACCATTCTTATGCCAATTTTCGCTATACTTTTAATTCATGAATATGCATATTTTAACTCATGTTAATTCATAGTAAATTCATAGATCATCGTTAATTAGAGCATTTTCTCTTTTGGAATTTATTTGAATTTAATTGTATGAGTTTCTTTAATTCTTTAATAAAATTCATTAGAAGTTAGGTTCTAACATGCTTAATTTCAATTTTCAATGCCATGTTAATTCATAAACAATTCACATTAAAAATGGTTAGTTTAATTAGGATGGATTTCTACTTTAGATTTTAATTTAATTTGTTTAGAGTCTTCCTCTTTTATTTTCATATAAAACTCATTAGAATTTAATTTCTTACCTTTGCTCTTGTTTGCATGTATGTATGAATGATTTATTTTGGTGCATTTGAATGATTCTTATGTGCATGGTTTAATTTTTGCATGGTGTATTATTATTCCCCATTTGGGAAAAATGTACCCCACTCCCATGAAAGTGTAACAATTTTATCGCTTTCCTCACTCATTAACCAAGAAATAATTAAAAAGGACCTTTCCAAAAAGAACAAAAATAAACTTGATCCAACGTCAAGTGTTTTTTCAAATCAAATTCAATGCAACGTAAGTGCTTGATCCAACATCAAGTACCTCTTATATTTGATTCACATTTTGTTCATATTCAATTCCAAACACTTGTTCCAACGTCAAGTCATTTTTAAAACATTTTTGCAAATAACCCAAATGAAAAAGAATGGGTTGTACGTACTTATACACACCATTTCTCAATTACCTGGGTTGTCAATCGTGCTTATCTTGTGACCTAATACTTGTCTTCTGTTCAAAACACTTAACAATAAACGAGTTTAATTTGGTCCTCTTATGGGGGGAAAGAGAGGTTAGGATGAATTGTTCTTTCAGCTCCTGAGTAATCTGATTGTCGGTCGTACTTAGCTTATGGTTAGATACTTCTCTCTCTCTAAGTGTCATTGATTAAACTCACCTCACAAATTTCATAAATAAAAACTCTTCAGGATGAAGAAGAGAGGTCAAGATACGATTATCCTTTCAACTCCCAAGTACTCAGATTGTCGGTCGTACTTAGCTTGTGGTCTGATACTTGTCTCTGATTCTAAAATCAATCACAACCCATCAAATCTAATTTTCCTCCTTAGGGCATCCAAAACCTTTTCACAAAGGACATGTTATTTTCGTTCTACCGCAATACAAACAACGTTTAAGCCTCTCATGTACGAGCATACACGTAATGTTTAATTGCTAGAATGCGATTCAAGCACATCCATTCTACCGCAAACAAATAACCGCTAAAGTCTCTCATGCGTAAGCATACAAGCAACGTTTAACTGCTAGAATGCGAACATTAGTTGTTCACTAAAAACAAAAAACAGATCTGTATTTTCTATCACGAACCATGAAGCTCTGATTTCCTTATTGCACTATGAGGATAAGTAGTCACAAGGGTCTGAATCCTTGGTGAGCACACTAATTAATAAACTTATTTTTCCTCCTTAGCAAGTATCCTTTAGATATAACACACATTCAACTAAAGAACAACCAAAATTGTTCCCATTTAGTACAACAAATGTGAGGGGTGCTAATACCTTCCTCTTGCATAATCGACTCCCGAATCCGCTCTTGGTTGCGACAACCATCTTTTAGGGGTTTTATCGATACTTTCCCTTTACTTTAGAATAAATAACATTTGGTGACGACTTTGTATTTTTCGCGGCGCGACAGCTAGCGACTCTGCTAGGGAATGCCTAAACGAGTCAAGCCGAGTTTTATTAGTTTTCTTTTTATGCTTTAGTTGTTTATTTTTATCTTACTTGCTTTATATCTATTGATTTTTACATTTTGGATATATTTGTTGTATTCTCTATTGTGGGATGGGTTTTTGATACTATTGAGTGAAAAGCCCACTACCCATGCTTTGAGAGAAAACTTAAGATAGAATGGTGGTTGCATAGTACTGACTTATCGAACATAGTTGTCTTGATGGATTGGTGCGAAGACCCCACCTAGAGTAGATTCCTCATGAAGTATTATTGGCTTGTAAGTTACTTTGAGATTATGATAATACTTTCAAGAAGGGGTTTGTGACTCTAGGTACTTTTAGCAAACCTATGGCTTTTGAAGTCGAGGGTAACCTCACTTAGAGTAGAACCCCTTGAGTGTATCGCTAGCCCCAAAGTTATTCTGCGATGATAACATTATTCTTATCCTAGGATCAGTGACTATAAAAACCTTTGTGAAGCTTTAGAACTTCTGTGAGGGGATATAGGTTTTTTGCAGGAAACCTAAAACTCAACCTACCTTGAGAATCTTATGTAGATTGTCCAGAATACGCCGAACCTCTGAACCTAAAATATGCATAACATTACATTACATGCATTTGCATTTGGGCCTTATTCTCAGGGAATCTTAAAAGATTTATTTTGTGTAGTGAGCATCTGAAATATGGGTTCAAATAGAAAAAAACACTTCCTCTCAAGTTCAAGCTACCCAAGATAGACAGTTTGGTAGCCTTGAGTGGCAAAATAACACCATGCAAGAAGAACAACTTCACAGGAAGGTATGGATAGATACTGAAGTTATTGGCCATAAGTGTAGATGTGGGGGCCTTAGTTGCTTTGGCTTAATATTATGATCCTCCTCTCTGTTGCTTTACTTTCCGAGACTTTTATCTAGATTCAACCATCGAATAGTTTGACAGACTTTTGCGTTGGTATCTGAAGGATCATGCTCCGTTAACAGGCTTATGGAAAAATAGGGAAAAGAGAAAACTCAGGAGTCGGTTATGCAAGGGGGGGGTATTAGCACCCCTCACATCCATTGTACTCAACGGGAATAAATTTGCTTGTTCTTTGTGCACCTGGATCTTATTATCTGGGGGTTACTAGCTATTGGTTAATGGAGAAAAAATAAGTTTAAATTAGTGTGCTCGCCAAGGATTCAGACACTTGTGCCTACGTATCCTCATTGTGCAATAAGGAAGTCAGAGCTCTGTAGTTCCGAGTATAAAATGGAGTGTATGTGTGTGTGTGTGTGTGTGTGTGTGTATGTGTGTATGTGTATGTGTGTTCATTGTTTTTAATGAACAATGTTAACATTCGCGTTTTAGAAGTTAACCTGCTTGCATGCTCACGCATGGGACACTTAAGCGTTTGTTTGTTTGCGGTAGAATGGATGTGTTTGGATCGTATTCTAGCAGTTAAACATGACTTGCATGCTCATGCATGGGAGGCTTAAGCATTGTTCTTACCACGGTAGAACGGAAGTAACACGTTCTTTGAAAAAAGGTTTTGGATGCCCTAAGGCAAAAAATTGGATATTATTGGTTGTGGTTATTTTTAGACTTGGAGATAAGTATTAGACCACGAGCTAAGTACGACCGACAATCTGAGTACTTGGGAGTTAAGAGGACAGTTGCATCCTAACCCCTCTTATTCATCTAAATATTTTTTGCTTATGAAATTGTTTGGCGAGTTTAATAATTGGTACCCAAAGGGAGACAAGCATCTAACCACCAGCTAAGTATGGTCAACAATCAGAATACTCAAGAGTTGAGAGGGTAATGGCATCTTAACCATATTTTTCACTCTTAGAGAACCATATTGAACTCGTTTTATTGTTAAATTATTTGAATGGAAGTCAAGTATCAGGCCACAATCTATGTATGGCCGACAACCCAAGTACTTGTATGTTGTACACAAATACGTACACCCCATCTCTGTCTTCCAGTTTATTGTGATTTTTTTTTTTGAAAAGGCACTTGACGTTGGATCAAGTCTTTGGAATTTATTTGATTATGAAAGGTGTGATAAGAATGGGATAGAAGTGTGATAATGTAATGGTATGGATGGGATACTTGACGTTGGATCAAACACTCGCGTTGCTTTCAAATGAATTTGATTTAGAAAACACTTTATGTTGGATCAAATGTGTTTTTATTCTTTGGAAAAGGTTTTTTTTATCGTTTGATTTTATCTTATTAGTTAACATGCAAAAGAAAGTAATAAAGGAAAGAGAAATCCTAAACTATTACATGTTCGTGGGAATGGGGGACATTGTACCCACAATGGGGGATGATACAAATCAATACATGAAATGGAAAAGATTCATACAAGTTTACAACAATATCATGCCTAAAATAATCAAGTGAGCATAGTAATCCTCAAGCACAATCACAATCATTCAATGCAAATGAGATGTATGCAATAAGAATGCACATTAGAATCTAGGTATAAAGTTATACACGGTCAATATGAAACACACAAAGGCAAGGCTAAATGGATCAAAGTGGAATCATGCATCAAATGATCTTCAAACAAAAAATGAAACAAATTCTAATGGGAAATTAAGTTGAAGTTAACCACAAAGATCAATTGAGAATTACCATACAATGATGTATTCTAACATGGATCAATCAAGATTCTAGGTTAACTATATTATCAAATTACTTTCAAGTAATTAAAAAGTTTCAAAGTGATTAAAAAATTTCAATTAAAATCTAATGGAGATTAGCCACTAATTATTCTAATTTGATAATCTTTATGTCAAAAAAAGAATTAAAATCATTAACAAAGATATGTAAAAAAAATGACAAAAATAAATCTAAAAAAGATGCAAAGGCAAAGCAAAAGGAGGGGGTTTAAGCTGAATATGAGGTGATAACAGGATTAGGGCTCAGGGCTCATGTGCACAAGGCCCATATGTTTACTTAGCATGAGTCAGGGAGGAGAAATAACATTACTAGGTTGCAAGAATGAAAATACATGGGCCAAGGGAGAAGAGCATGCCCAATGCACATGAGGGAAGGGATATTAGCTTCAGATTCAAACAAAATGAAAAAAGAAAAACGTGCACAAGGACTTATTTGAACACCTCATGTTCTCCTGGCCTGAAAGTCATCGTCTCCTCCGCGCAAGAGGTCGCCTCTGGTGGCGGAGGAGGGCCAAATCATGATTTTAACCACTAATCTCTTTGTATGTGTCTCTTTTACACGAATCTATCAACAACTTCTCACAATTCCAAAACCTAAAGCCTAAACCGGTTCTAATTATGTATGAACCCTAAATGTCAAAAGTGAAATTAAATACTCCTCTCAAGGAATAAAAGCCCAAGAGGTTGGGGCTTTGATTCCTCACACCTTGGATCACATCCTGGTAATAATTTTGAAGCAAGAAGGTGAAATTGAGCTTACGCCGCCGGAGACGACGGATATGACGACGGAATTCCAGTAAGGTTCTTGCTATGAGCTTTCCTTGCATCTGAAATTCAACTATTCTTATTCCCTTTCTTCTCTTTATCTCTTCTTTTACCCTGTCATTCTTCTATTGATATTTCATGAGTGATGGATTGAATTGAGGGTGAGGTAATGAGAGAGATTCATGGAGAATTTTGATTAGTGGATTTCAAAGTGATTTGGTTCAATAATGATGAATGATTGGAGATGTGAATGGAGTGATGAATTCGGTGAATTATTAGGGTTAGTTTTGATGAAACTCAGGGTCTGGAGTTTGATGAATGAAAATTGAGTGATTTCTAATGAATGAAGGTGAATGATGGGATTCGTGCTGAAGTTTGGAATGGTGATGAGTGATTTCTGATGAATGAATATGGATGATGGAATTCGAGAGAGTGATGGTGATATTTATAGGGGTTAGGAATGGGTTAGATTTAACAGCAAATTCTGTTAGAAGTTAGTTGATGATGAGTTTCTGAAACTGATTCAGTTGGAAGTTAGTTATGCATTTTATTTTCTGTTAGGTAGTTAGAATTATATTTTGTTAGGTTATTGCAAGTTAGTTGGATTATTTCTATTATTTATGAGTTTGAGAGAGATTTTTGTGTTGGTGAATGAATTGATTTCTATTCATGAATGTTAGTATGTGAACTGTTGTATGTTAGCAGTTAGAAAGTGATTGAATGAATTTTTGTTTGCACTGAGTGTACATGTTTGATTGTATGCTACTGATGCATTGTTGTTAATGTGTGATTGTATGGAATAAATTTTGTTACTATGCATTGCCTTGCTTGGTTTTTAAATGAAGTCCATTACCCTGGTATTATGATGCATTGTTGTTGATGTGTTATTTCTACTGCATTTCCTATTTGAAATGTTGATGGGTCTGTTATAGCAGTTAGTGATTAAATTGGATGTATGTTGGCTAGTATGTATTGCCATAGGTTGTTATGTATGCTTTGTGTGATTGTTTAACTGTTTTGATGAATGCCTTATAATGAACATGATTGGGGCATGCAATGTGGTTGTTGTACAATGAATTTGTTAGGTGTTGGTAAGTTGTTTAAAACTGGTTTATAATGAACATGTAGATGTTTGGCTGCTAGTTATGTATGGTCATACACTATGTGATGTAAATGATAATGATGCTTGAAATGTTAGGCCTTTTCAATGATAGTTGGAGTATTTGGATTGCTTGAATGTGGGGTTGTTTCCATGAAAGTGAATGCAATCGTTTATAGTATGTGACTGCCATGAAATGTTTGGTATGATTGTTCCCATGTGCATGGTCTTGGATTGAATGATTAATGAATGTGTGATTGGGTTATGATGAATCAAGTTAGTGGTTGTGTAAGCATGCTAGTTATGCTTGAATTAGGTTTGATTGTGATAACATGTATGTGTATGTAATGTGAATGATTTTGTAGGGTGATGTAGACATGAGAAAGCAAACCAAGATGACTTGTATTTAAAGAAGATGGTGAATGCATAAGTTAAAAGTATGTGGAACCTTTTCAAACAACAAAGATAACTTGGTGGAGAAGCAATGTAAGAAATGGGGTTTAGGATCATCAAAATAGTCAGTTGACTTGATCAACTAGTTGACCAAAAAGTCAATAGTTGACCAAATGTCAACTTAGGTAGAAAAATGTATTTTTTTGTATAAAACAATTTGTAATGGCTTTGATGAAGTCATACTTTGTAATGAAATCCCCTTTATTTGAAATGCAAATGGGCTTGGAAGTGAAATGGAATTTAAATGATGTATTTAATGGAATGAATTTGAATGAAACATGACTTTGAATGAAGTGAACTTAATTGGAGCATGACTTAATGAAATGACTTTGAATGGATGATTTAATGGAGTGAACCATAATGCCTTTAATGAATTATGTCATGCCATGAATTGAATCAAGTGAATCTTGTAAGTCGTTGAACTAGACTTGAACCAATGAACATCAATCAAGATAAAAGATCATGAACATGTAAATCCTTTAATGAAACCTAATCAAGTCAATGAATCCTTCATGAATGACCAAATGATCCAGATGGTACTCAAACTTAAATGTCACACACAAGGAATGATAGTGCCAAAGTTTAAAATTAGGTTTTGGTTGATCAAGGTGATACAAACGAATCCTCAAACCTAAATGCATATACAAGAGTCAATGATGCAACACAAATTAAGGTTTAGCTTGGTTGAGCACCTCAAGATGCTTGGAAAACCCTAGATTTCATCAGGTACATACAACTACACCTTGAATTTATGATGCATGTCCTCTTATCTTGAATAATGCCACTACAAATGAAATGATTAAGTGTGAATGTATGCACATGATTTATGGCTATGGACCATATGAGAATTGTGATGGGTAGGGTAAATTTTAGGGTATGACAACTACCCTTATTTAATCTTCTCATACCTGAATGTATGAATAGCAATAACTTTCAGACATTCGAGGTAGGAGAGAATTAAATACCAGAATATCAAAAAAAAATCCCACTGGAAATGAATGAAATATAATGTGAAGTAAGGGTATTAGTGAGAAGTTTATTATTGGATGGTAGATATGAACTTGTATTTGGTCGACTGTTGGGGATCAACTGAAATATCTGTGGGGAAATATGGGGTAATTGTAAAAGAAATGTTAGTCATGCATGATATATGAAATATGTTATGTGTGTAGTATATGCCTGATTGATTTTTTTCTCTCTTTTTTCTCCCGCCTCTACTAACAAGTTTTGGCAGGTATTGGTGATTGAGATATTCCCGTAGGATTCCACGAAGATAAGAAGATCATGTATTTTCGAAAGATAAGTAATAGAGGATATATAGGTAAATTGAAACTTTCTGCAAAAGGCAGATAGACGTCTTGCAAAAGGCAAACATGACTTGACTGGGGAATGATTGAATTTTCCGCTATAAAAGGTAGAGGAGACTTGCAAAAAGATAGAAAAAGAGTATGATGTTCTCTCATGCAAAAAGCATATGAGGAGTCTTTAACAAAAGGCCAAGAAGACACATGAATGTAATGGTATTTCTCACACAAAAGGCAATGAGAACTCCTTAACAAACATGTTTAAGAAGGAAGATGAAGGTGAATGACGACTTCACTAGGGATACAGTTTCTCGTACAAAAGGTAGAGAGAACTCCTTAATAAAAGGCTAAGAAGGGAAATGGTGGATAAGATACTGAGAACTTCCTAACAAAAGGTTAAGAAGAAAGACGGGTAGTAGCTATGTGTTATCATTCAAAAGGCAAGGAAAACTCTTTTAACAAAAGGTTAAGAAGAGGGGATGGAGGTTTCTCATACAAAAGGCAATGAGAACTCCTTAACAAACATTAAGAAAAGGGTTCCAGATTTCTCATACAAAAGGTAATGAGAACTCTTTAACAAAAGATCAAGAAGACGCATGAAGATAAATATGATTTCTCATGCAAAAAGGCAATGAGAACTCCTTAACAAAAGGTTAAGAAAACGATTAGATAGGTTTCTCATACAAAAGGTAATGAGAAAAGGTTAAGAAGGCACATGAATATGGATATGATTTATCATACAAAAGACAATGAGAACTCCTTAACAAAAGGTTAAGAAGAAATATGAAGCTGAATGACGACTTCACCAGGGATATGATTTCTCGTACAAAACGTAAGGATAACTCTTTAGAAAAAGGCTAAGAAATAAACACGATGAATAAGGTATCGAGAACTTCCTAGCAAAAGGTTAAAAAGAAGAGTGAATATGATGATTTCTCTCACAAAAGGTAATGAGAAACTCCTTAGTAAAGGGTTAGGAAGAAATGGGGAATATGGTACTGAGAATTCTCATGCAAAAGGCAATGAGAACTCCTTAACAAAAGGTCAAGAAGATGCATAAAGATGGATATGATTTCTCACACAAAAGGCACTAAGAATTTCCTTAATAAAAGGTTAAGAAGAAAGCTGAGATTGATTATGATTTCTTCTGCAAAAGGCAACGATAACTCTTTAAGAAAAGGTTAAGAAGAAAGCTGGAATTAATTTCTCATACAAAATGTAATGAGAAAACTCCTTAACAAAAGGTTAAGAAGAAAGTTGGATAGGATTATGACTTCTCCTGCAAAAGGCAAGGATAACTCCTTAACAAAAGGTTAAGAAGAAACATGGAATAAATTGGTTTTCCTTTGTAAAAGGCAAGGATAATTCCTCAGCAGAAGGATAGAAAGATAGCTGGAATGAATTTCTCATACAAAAGGTAATGAGAATTTCTTAACAAAAGGTCAAGAAGGAAGATGAAACGATTTATCATACAAAAGGTAATGAGAACTCTTTAACAAAACGTCAAGGAAGAAATGTTGGATAGATTTGGTCTTCTCCCATAAAAGGTGGGGAAAATCCCTTATCAAAAGGAAATTAAAGATGCTCATCGTGCCAAAGGTGGAGGGGACTTGTAAAAGGCAAGTAGGATGAAGTAACTCTCTTATGCAAAAGGCAAAAGGGACTTACAAAATGTAAGTTGATAAGATAAATCTCCCATGCAAACAGAAGGGCGTACTTACAAAAGGTAAGCATGTTTAGATATAAAACTCTTCGCATGAAAGGCCGAGGGAACTGGTGAAAGGTAAGTAGGGAATAAAAAGGGGTTTCCTTTGCAAAAGGCAGAAGGTACTAACAAAAGGTAAGCTGAAAGAGATATTTCCCATGAAAAAGGCATAGGGAACTTGCAAATGGCAATGAAAGGTGTTCCTCGTGCACAAGACGAGGGGGACTTGCAAAAGGCTAGTATAGGGTGACAAGGGTTTCCTTTTCAAAAGGCAGAGTGTACTTGCAAAAGATAAGTTGAAAGAGATATTTCTCGTGAAAAAGGCAACAAGGACTTGCAAAAGGCAGGTAAAAAAGATGAAAACCCTCGTGCAAAAAGGGCAAAGGGAAAATTCAAGTGTAACTTTCTCGTGCAAAAGGCAACGAAGACATACAAAAGGCAAGTGAAGAGACATGATTTCATGCAAAAGGCAAAGAAAGAAACTTACAAAAGGTAAATTGAATCAATGAAATCTTTTTTGTGCAAAAGGCAGAGAAGACTTGCAAAAGGCAAGGGAACTTACAAAAGGTAAGTGATTATCAAATTTCCCGTACAAAAGGCAAAGGGGAACTTGCAAAAGGAAAGTGACTGAAAAATTTCTCATACAAAAGGCAAAGGGGAACTTGCAAAAGGCAAGTGACTAGCAAAAAGCCAAAAATACTTGCAATGGGCAAATAAAAAGTTTTAAAGATGGTTTGCTAGGCGGAACCTGGGCTTTGAAAGGATTGATAACTTCGGTAGGGTTTGAAATGATTGGCCTGACGAGGATTGGGCTTTGAAGAGATTTGTCAGACATGAACTGAGCTTTAACATGCTCTTTTAGACGGGGACTTTGTAGTGGGAACAAAAACCTCATGATGTCCCTCATGCACAATGACAAGGATGAAGCTATTGACATGTGGCGACCATTTTGGGACTTGCCAAACCTACATCAGGTATTTCAAAGCAATCAAGATGCAAAGTTCTAACAAAGATAACCTTCTTGTGCAAAAGGCAACAGGGACTTACAAAAGGTAAGTGGAGAGACATGATTTCATGCAAAAGCAACAAAGGGACTTATAAAAGGTAAGTTGTCTCGACAAAATATTTTCCATGCAAAAGGTAAGTATGACTTGCAAAAGGCAAGAGGGAGACTTGCAAAAGGTAAGTGATAAGAGAAAATTTCCTATACAAAAGGCATGGGAAACTTGCAAAAGGCAAGTGACCGACAAAAAGGCAAAAAATACTTGCAAAAGGCAAAGGGACTTACAAAAGGTAAGTGACTGACAAAGGGTAAAAAAATACTCACAAAAGGCAAGGGGACTTATAAAAGGTAAAAAAGTACTTGCAAAAGGCAAAGGGACTTATAAAAGGTAAGTGACTGAAAAAAGGTCAAAAAAATACTTACAAAAGGCAAAGGGACTTACAAAAGGTAAGTGAGTGACAAAAGGTCAAAAATACTTGCAAAAGGCAAAGGGACTTACAAAAGGTAAGTGGCTAACAAAAGGTAAAAAAAACATGTGCAGAAGGCAAATAAAGAAGAGATACTTCGGGGAACCCTGTTGGGAATACTAATTAGGAGTTTTGAAGATGATGTTCTCAGTTGGGGAAATAAAATTGTCTCAACTGAGGGTTTGTTTGTGCTTTGAAAAGGATTTGAACCTGGCATATGCATGGTATGCGTGTTTGATTTTTATATGGCATAATGCTCCATCTTGATGGAATATTCTACACGCTTTTATAGGGTGTCAATCGAGGTTGGGCTCTGATTTTTCTTGGTAGGGTTTCAAGACTTCATGTTATGTTAGATGAATGATATGCATGAGAAAATAAACATGATTAATGCATGATGATGACTTATGCAATGGTTTAGAAGGTTCAACAAGTGTCCATGAGGTTGGTCATATATGGTAAAAAACTGGGAGGTATCTTGTTGGGTTATATGACTTCTTATTGAAAGGTTATGGGATGTGTACAACATGACTTCCCGACATTCATCTTGAGCTTAGAATTTTCTTACGCACGATGGGTCTTGCTCTGAACATCCTTGCAAGTATAGAGAAAAATTTCCCTTCCTTATCCAGTCTTGCCTCAGTCTGTTGAGTGTTTGCATGGATTGCCCCGATTTCAAGCCGTGAAGCAATCTCGTCATAGAAGATCTAGATATGATATGCCTCCGTATTTGGAATTGTATACCTATGATTAAAAATCTCTTGAAGCAATTGACTTCTTATTCTCTTGAGGTGGCCTGCACTAGTATGATACTTGAAGTAACTTTGCCCGTGGATGGTTGATATTTAAGGGAATGCCCCTGGCTAACTGATCTTGGAGAGATTTGTCAAATCTCGACATGGCTTCCCCAGATTGACTAGATCTTGAAGCGACTTGTCTTTTTGCTCAACGGGGTCTTCATACGCTCTATCCCCTGGTGGGATCTATTAAAGTGACTTGCCCCTACTCAACAGAGTCCTCAGGAATTTTATCATTTTGTATGATCAATCAAGATGACTTTCCCCTACTCAACAGAGTCCTTAGGCGCTATGTCCTTTAGTATAATCAATCAAGATGACTTGCCCATGCTCAACGGAGTTCTCATACATTATGTCCTTTGGTATCATCAAGATCCTCAATTCATGCTTGTTGTGGAAACTTTCTTGATGTCAAGTGCTTACTCACGAGTGAAAATATTCATTTTGAAAATGATAATGCCAATGCTATATTTATGTCAGTTTTGAAATCCAAGCATGTTCACTGGAATGAGGACATTAGTGAATAGATCACTATTTAGAATGCCACATCAACACTAACACAAATGATAAGAAAATTGTTTAGGAGTCAATTTTAACATGATCCTGTTGTAGTATGCTTTCGAAATAAACCCTGCTTCAATTAGGTCTTTTGCATGTTGTAACGTGACATGGTTCACGGTTTCAGAAAGAAAGGATTTATGGCTCAAAACTTATTCTAACCCACATGTTTCTCCAGTCCTACGTTCAACTAGTTCGACACAAGCGCTCATTTTCCAAAAGGGTTTTTGAATGGTGGAGGTGATGGTTAAGGAACCAATGAGGTTTTCAAAGTGGAAGTCACCCACCTTTAGTTTGGCTTGAAGCCACGCGAATTCGCTTCTTCGTTTTTTTCTTTCCCTAATTTTTGTTGGGCTGATTCAAATTTGCAATCCACAAGGATGCTCCAATTCTTGCCTAAGTCACTTGTTTTCTAGTTTTTTGACTTAGCGAGCTTTCTTTCCTTTTTTTGATTTTAGATTTCTCATTTCTTTTCCTTTTGTTTGAACAAATCGTGTGACATTTGTTCGTTTGATTTTAAGGGGTTATGACTGCCTCGTTTCATTTGTTGGTGAGGGATAACCAATGGATTTGTGGTTTCCTACCTCTCGTGAGGGATAAGATATGGTTGATCCTCATATAGGACACTCCTCTTTTTGAAACTTGAATGCATGGTCAAATTAACTGAAGACTATTGTCATACCCTAAATTTTGCCCCTCCTAATTCATCCGCATTGATTCATTTATGAACCATTCATTTGTATTCATGATTCATTGGTGTCCCATTTTTGCATAACTCCCCATGACCATTACATTTGGTCATGGAGATCTTTCAATGCATAAGTTTAATGATCAGGGGTAGGGGTGTTCAGATCCAATCCAATCCAAAAAAAAAACCAAAAACCGAACCGAAAAAACCGAAATCCAAAAAAACCGATTTGTTTTTGATGTATTTGGATCACCATGTTGCATAACCGATCGGTTCGGTTCGGTTTACGGTTGGCTTCATGAAAACCGAACCGGTCCAAACCGAACCGGTATTACTTCCATTTACTCATCCTATTAAATTAATTATGTTAGCCACCACTAATTTCTCTAGAGAATCTCAATCACTTCTGTAGTTTCCCTATTCAGATTTTGAATTATACGCAAAATTAAATACAATGAATGCTATTCATTGTTATTATAACCGCAAGAAATTCAATTTCGGCTCAACGTTAAAGTTGAATCATGGCCTTTCTTCTTCTTCAGTTCTCTATTTAAGGTCTGTATCTCCTCTTTCAATTTCAATCACTTTTCATCAAAAGAAAAAAAAAGTCTAAATCAACATTCATCTCAATTAGTTTTCTGAATTATACTATCAGTAAGCAAGTTTCTTAATTTTTTTGATTTTGTCTTTTTTGTACTTTATACTTTTGTTCGATCAGATTTTCTAAAGTTGTACTAATTTTTATCCTTTTGTAAAGTTGTTCTAATTTGTATTGTTGAAATCTTATTTAAAATTAACTTACTTATGTTCTAAATTTTATAACACTAGTTTACTAAAAATTATTTTCATTAGTTTTCTGATGTGAAATCGTTTCATGTTGGTTATAACAGTAACAAATTTTATTTAGTTTTTCATAATTTCTTCAAGGTCTATTCTTTGTTAGTTTTTCATATTTTGTTTCATAACTTTTTCATAATATATTCTTATTAGCTTTTTTTACAACTAGCTGTTTATACTTTGTTCTAATTTTAAGTTTGATCTATTTTTACAGGAATGAGCCAAACTGATCCTGTAACTCAATCTGATATTGTCAACAACCTTATTCAGGTATCAAAAATTAATTTTAAGTGGATTATTTTACCTTTGAAAATGTTGGTTAATGTTACAATGGTGTAATATTGTGTTTCCTATTTTATAGGCTGAAACAACTGAAGCTCCACCTCCATCGGTACAAAGTAGTGAAACAAACAATGATGAAGAAAATGCTAACAAGAAAAGAAAGGTTGGAGAAGCTTCCAATGATTCTAATGTTATAGCTGGAGATTCAGGTAACAGAAAACCTATTAAATCTAGATCTTGGACTTGGGAACATTTTACAAAAATAGGATCAAGAGCTAAGTGTAATTGGTGTGATGTAACATATGCTGCTGATTCACAAAGAAATGGCACTAGTAATTTAAAACACCATTTGCTGCATCAGTGTAAGAAGTTTTCAAAAGAGTCTCTTGATCCCACTCAACAGACTCTTGTTCTTCAACAATTGAAAAAAGAAGATGGGAATGGATCTGGTAGTGTTTTCACTGGTGTTCATTTTGATGCCGAGGCATGTAGGAAAGCTTTAGCTAGGATGATTATTGTTGATGAGTTGCCTTTTAAGTTTGTTGAGGGAGAGGGGTTTCTTCATTTTATGAGTGTTGTGCAACCTAAACTCTCAATTCCTAAAAGGATTACAATTGCTAGAGATTGTTGGGATTTGTACACGAGTGAGAAACATAAGTTAAAAAGTGTGCTAAATAAATCAAATCAATGTGTCTGTCTTACAACTGATTGTTGGACATCTGTTCAAAATTTGAGTTATCTTTGTCTCACTGCACATTTCATTGATCATGATTGGAAAATCCATAAAAGGATTCTGAATTTTTGTCCAATTGTGAATCACAAAGGAGTAACCATCGGCAAAAAAATTGAAAAATGTTTGGAGGAATGGCTAATAGGTAATGTTTTCACCATTACGGTTGATAATGCTAGTTCTAACGATGTTGCTATAACTTACTTGAAAAATACAATTAACGATTGGAATTCTCATCCATTGAAAGGGGGACATATGCATGTTCGCTGTTGTGCACATATTCTGAATCTTGTGGTCCAAGATGGGCTGGAAGACTATCATTCTTCAATTAGTAAGATTAGGAATGCTGTTAGATATGTTCGTGCATCTCCGGGTCGTATGGATAGGTTTAAAACTTGCATTAAGGAAGTTAGGTTACAAGAAAAATCAATTGTTCAGTTGGATGTTTCCACTAGGTGGAATTCCACATATATTATGCTTGAAAGTGCATTGAAGTTTCAAAAGGCATTTAAGAGATTGAGTGAGAAGTGTGCTGATTTTGTGCTGATGAAAGATGGTATTCCTAATAAAGAGGATTGGGATAATGCAAAATGCTTTGTTAATTTTTTGAAAATATTTTTTGATATCACAAAGAAGGTTTCAGGTAGTACTTTTGTGACCTCTTCTCAATATTTTAATGAGCATATTAAGATATTGACTACCTTGAACGGGTGGATAGAATTAAAAAGTTCAGACAACTTGCTTGGAATTATGGCTGAAAATATGAAAGTTAAGTATGATAAATATTGGGGTAAGGTTGAAAAAATGAATATGTTGATCTTTGTTGCTGTTGTGCTTGATCCTCGACATAAGATGCAGTTTGTTAGGTGGGGATTGAACAGGGCATATCCAAATGATGTTGTTGTATCTTTGTATAAAAAAACGGAGGAGACATTAAATAAAATATTTGAGAGTTATAGGCTTTTCCTTGGTAACGGTCAAACTGAAAATGTTACACATTCCACTCAAGAAGTAGAGTTGGTAGAACTTAAAGCACCAGAGGATGCATTTGCTTTAGAGGTTGAGATGGACATGAATCTTAATGAGAGCATGCAGAAAAATGAATTGGATTTGTATCTCATGGAGAATTTGGAGAAGAAAGGTCCTGGTTTTGATATCTTGAATTGGTGGAAGGTGAATTCCAACAAGTATCCTATTCTTGGTCAAATGGCTAGAGATATATTGGCCATTCCTGTATCTACTGTAGCTTCAGAGTCTGCCTTCTCTACCGGAGGTAGAGTGCTTACTTGCTATAGAAGTTCTCTTACGCCAAAAACAGTTGAAGCTTTAATTTGTACACAAAATTGGTGTAAATCTTCCCCGGTGTCGGTGGATATTGAAGAGCTTGTGGATGAGTTAGAAAATCTGGAATTAGGTAATTTACTTATAACTTATATTATTTTTTGTTGAGCATTGTTTATCTTTTATATTGAGTAATATTTATCTTTATTTTTGTAGAACTTGCTCCAATCCCACAATTGAATGAAGGTGTATCTGATATAGACTCTGATTAGCTTTTGATATCTGAAAGAATTGGGTAGATTGTGAAGCTGGAGCAATTGCAGGATAATTATTGTGAAGCTGGAGCAATTTCAGGATAATTAGAAAATTTTAGATTTGTCTATCAATGTTGCAGGCTGTGATTTTGAAACTATCAATTATGCTGTCATTGATATTTTTCTTGAAGTTTTATTATTATATTCACTTTAATGCAGCTTTGGTATGTTACTGTCATATATATTTGTCATATATTTAATTTATATTACAAGTCTCCCTATAAGCACTAAGTAAGCAGGTCTCCATATAAAATATTTATTACAGCAATGTCTATTTCGTTGGGATAGATATTGTCCATATATTATAATGAATCTTTGCAACAATGACATCAAATAGCCATATAATATGAAAATTAGATATTGTCTTAGTAGACGTTGGTGGCATAATTGTAACTGGTATTGAAATATATTCGTTTTAAATTTCACAGTGTTGATTTAAAAACCGAATAAAACCGATTCAACCGAACCGAAGTAAACCGTATAAATTGGATTGGATTGGATTGGATTTTTCTTGTTGTCATCCAAAAACCGAACCAAACCGTATGCTTTATATATTTTGGATCGGATGATATTTTGTCTCAAAACCGATCCAAACCGGACCGTGAACACCCCTAATCAGGGGTCAAGTAACAATGGTTTGTGCTTACTTTTTCTAAATTCAACGAATTCTTAGAATCATTGAGATAACATGACTCTTGTGGATATCCTTTTTGTTTATCTAAAAGCGTGATGTTGGTGTCGCTACGCGAAAAATACAGAGTCGCCATCGGTTTTTATTTATTCCAAAAGAAAGGGAAAATATCGAGAAAACCCCAAAGAGTGGTCGTCGCAACCACGAATAGGTTTGGAAGTCGGTTATGCAAGGGGAAGGTATTAGCACCCCTCACATCCATGGTACTCCATGGGAACCATCTAGGATGTTTGCGCTTATGTCTGTATCGTTTATTGAATGCTTGCTTTCCAAAGGTTTGCGAAGTGGAGGTGGATTTTAAATTAGTGTGCTCGCCAAGGATTGGGTCCTTGTGCCTACGTATGCTCACTTGTTGAAGTGAGAAATCAGAGCTTCTGTAGTTCGTGGGTTTAAAATTGTTTGGTTTGTTTTGTTGATTTTATTACCTTGAAGAAGGGTTTTCTAATGTGTCGCCCTAAGGCTCAAACAAAAGGTTTGAATGCGTTGGATTGTTTTTAAGTTTTGAGAAAGTGTTATTGATTTCGAATCGTACTAAAGACTATATATAAAGGTGAGTACCTCAAACTGCCAAGCCAAACGTCTTGTGTTCGAAGCATTCAGAATGAGTGTAGGAAAGCTCTAGTATCATCCCTTCTTTATCGCTTAAGGCTCGTGTTGTACGATCATAATCGCCATTTATGATGTTTTTGAATTTTGATTTGGAAAAAGACCGTTTGATGTTGGATCAAGGGTTTGCTTATTGTTTTTTATTTGAAAAAAAAGGACCGCTTGACGTTGGATCAAGGGTTTGCTTATTGTTTTTTATTTGAAAAAAAAGGACTGTTTGACGTTGGATCAAGGGTTTGATTATTGACGATGAAAGGGTGTGCCTTCCTAATGCCTAAGGAGTAGCTAACAAGCAATAAAAGAAAGTAAGTAAATGCGTACATCAGAAAGGGGAGGGGGTACATGTAAAGTACAAGGGAGTGCAGGAAATAAAAGATCTCATTGTCAGGTAGCCCAAGAGAAAGCCATGTGTGTGCAATTGTGTCCTAAACTAGAAAGTACATAAAAGATTACAATTTGTCTTGAATCTTGAATGCTCCATCCATGTTCGGATTGAATATTTGTCCAATGCCTTTTGCAAGGGTCCTAATGAGTCTCTAAGTCCATTATCCAATGTCCTTTCCATGCTTGAGAATTATCTTATTTTTTTGTATTTTTTAAGTCTTTGTCATTTTAATTTTGTTTTAAGATGAAGTGAGAATGATACAATATGGAATATGAAGTGAAATAAAAGCGAGTAAATGATGGAAATTAAATGTTAGGAGCCAAATTTAAAAGTTAGTGGTTAGAATGCGGAAATTAAAGAATTAGATGTTAATTGTTAGGGGTTAGATCAAGGTAGAATAGTATTCAAGAAAACAATTATCAAGATGAAATTCTAAGCAATTAAAACAATCTCTAAAATAGTATCAAAAATCAACATCTAAAATATTATCACAATTAAATTCTAAAATATCAACAAAGTATTTCTAGAAATTAATCGAACTTAATTCTAAAATTAAAACGATTAGCAAAGTGACAATCTAAACCAATCATCAAAATTAAATCTAAAATTAACAATCAAAACTATCTCTAAAATTTCCTACTTAATCCCAAAACCAAATCATCACTTAAAGTCTAAACAAAATTATCAATTAAATTCTAAACAAAATCCTAATTATCAATATTCTAACAAAATCCTAATTATCCTTATTCTAAACAAAATCCTAATTATCATTTAGCTACTATTATTAACTATTGATCTAATAGTAACCACACAAAAACAGGGAACTGGACTAATCAAGAAAAGAGCAAACGAATGGGCCTTACGATGGGGTTTAAGTACAATCCAACGGAAATGAGGGAGTATGCTGCACACAACAAAGAATTGGGCCCTAAGGCCATAAGGCCCAAACATTGGATCTGAGGAATTTCCTCGGTCAACACACGCTCTCATCGTCCTTCCCAGACAACAAAAATGAAACACTCCACTGCGGTGCAAACATCTTCTGCAGCGGCGTCTCAACGTCCTACACCCTACGAAAACGCAACCTAAACCTAACATCCCTAATCCAAACGGAATGAGGCACTATGGAATGATTACGTTACCAGTCGGAGACGACGACGGAATCGGAGATGACGGAAAAGGAATCCACCGGCACCGTTAGATCTTTCTCCTTCTTCCGCTTCGCTTCGGCTTTCTTCCTCCTTCTGGAACTGTCTTCTTCTTGTGAGTCCATACGTGAAAGCAATGGTGGGAGTGGAGTCTTAATTGGCGGTTCAGCTCTGCTGTGTAGAGCTTTAAATGACGAATCTCTCATAACAATGGAGTCAGCGTGTGCTAAGGGTTAGGGAAAGAGTAGGGGTGGCAATTGGATCCATTAAGAGAAAATCCATCCAATCCATCCATCAAAAAATCCATCCAATCCATCCACTACATAAAAAATTAAGTTAATGGATTGATCCAATCCATCCATTTATAAACATGGATTGATCCAATCCATCCAACACATTTTAATGATCCAATGGATTTTTTTATCTAATTTTAAAAAAATATTTTTTTTCAAATATAAAATTTTTTTTTATAAAAAATAAAAAATAATTATTTTTTTCGAAAAAAAATCTTTTTTTTTTAAAATACAAAAAATCGATTTTTTCCAAAAATTTAAAAAAAAAAAAATCTTATTTTTAAATTAGAAAACTGATATTGTTTTTTTACGAATATAAAAAAAAAAAAAATTTTTTTTTACGAATATAAAAAAAAAAATTAATTATTTTTTTCAAAATACAAAAATATATTTTTTTTTGAAAAAAAAATAATTTTTCTAAAAAAAAAACTGATATTGTTTTATTAGAAAAAAGTAAAAAACTTTTTTAAAAAAATAAATTTCAAAGAAAAATTTTAAAGGAAAAAAAAATGGATGGATGGATATCCATCCACTAAAAATATGATAATGGATGGATTGGATGGATTTTTATTCTTAATGGATGGATTGGATTGGATATTTTTAAAAAACTTTTAGTGGATTGTTAATGGATAATGGATTGTTTTGATCCATCCATTAACGATCCAATCCATATCCATCCAATCCATCCATTTTGCCACCCCTAGGAAAGAGTGCAAAATTCGTTTGGATCAGAAAAATTCGGACCCCATGATTGGCAATGATTGCTCTTCTTATAGTGTGATCCAAGAGGGCATTTTAGGGAATTAAACCTGAGGTGTGAGATCTTCATTTGTCCAGTTGGCAATTGGGTGAATTCATGAAAAGAGAATGTGAGTTTTGATTAGGAAATAGGTCACGTGAGATTTAAAAGAGTGAATAACATGTGCTCCAATTCTTGACTCATTTTCTGAAGACCCGACTTTGGATACTTGCTCTGAACTAAACTGGTTTGGATTTATTAACTGGATTGTTTGCTTCATGAACTGACGTTGTTTTGATGCTCCTACCTCCTTCTTTTTTACTGCAGTATAGTGAGTAAGTGGATTTTCTTTGATGTTGAATAACGTTTGGATTGGTGTAGGTTTATGCTTATAGCAAGAACATGTTGTTTTGCAGGATGAATGTTGCATTTTTGTTTTCAATTGCTAGGTCTGGTGTATGTAATGTAGGTTTGTACCACTATGGAGACATTGGATGTAGGTGAGGTCTTAGCTGCAGGTTGATGTTCATGGCTTGGCATTAATATGGACTTGTGTAATGGTTTTGCAACATTTACGTACATCCTGCATGTTTTCTTGGCTTTGGTTCTGCAACAGAGCAGTTTTGTGCATCCATTTGGTGAATTGGCTTGGTCTCATGGCCTGTTTTTGGTCTGCAACAAGGTTGGTTGTGTTGGATTGATGCATTACAGGATGGTGTCGCATCATGCCATTGATGATCATTTCTTACTGCCTTGCATTTGGCTTGATTGGATATCGTATGCTTGTTGCCAGGACATGGTCCATTTGACATTCAGCGTGATGCAACTGTTGCAAGATGGCATGATGAACCGTTCGTGTGATGGTAAGTGACGGTGCTAGCTAACTTGCTATGGTGTACTAGTGTTTGAATCCATTTGTATGGCTACTTCTAATACATTGTATACTTGGGTCTTGCATCACGATGTATTGTTTATGCCCCTGGTATTTTGCTTGTCGCATTGCAACATTGGTTACATGATGATTAGGTGGTCTTCTGTTGGCATTGGAAACTTATGTCCACTCCTCTAAATTTAAGACATTAGCTCTGGCAACTGGCTTATAAACTGGAATGGCAGGGTTAAACAAGGGGGGTTGTTGCTGCAAGGAACCATACTGCAAACAAAAGCGTGGGTCTTCATGTAAGCCATATCCAAGAGGGCCAGCACACAAGTAATGATTTGGGTGTGGGAATGGCATCAAACCATTTGTTGGAGTTGCTGGACATGAAACTGGATTTTGATGGAAATAACAAATTGTTGAAGGAGCTTGAAATGACGGAAATTGAATATTTTGATTTGACACCGGGGGAAGCATGCTTTGAGGTTGAGTACTCACATTAGTGGTGGAAAACCCATTATCAAAATTTTGGGAAATTTCCATAAAACTCTCAAAGGCATCACTTCTTCCATCCAACGATGGGCCAATAAGTGAATTTGAACTTCTGGATAGACTCTCGCCATTTGCAGTCTGGTTATTCTCCATGGCAGTTTCATGACGATCAGACAACATGTTCTCCAAGCATGCTGAATTATCTCTAACTTCAGATTGTTGGCTAACATCTTCAGAATCTGATGTGGTTGAGGATTCTTGATTTTTAGGGTTTGATAACGTATTATTGTCACCCTCACTTAGATATGATGAGCAGTTGTCAGAACTAAAAGTGCTACTTTGGGTAGGATCAGAAGAATTGTTGTTCAAGACAGAGCCTCCAGTTGCGCATATTCCTGATTCCTCAGAAGCAATTTCCTTAGAGCTACAAGAACTCTCACCTTTAAC
This sequence comes from Lathyrus oleraceus, assembly GCF_024323335.1. NCBI lineage: Eukaryota > Viridiplantae > Streptophyta > Magnoliopsida > Fabales > Fabaceae > Lathyrus > Lathyrus oleraceus. Next base: position 513,081,370 of record NC_066583.1, read on the forward strand.
CTGAAAATCATTTTGACAACCTGCATCCATTCTAATTAAATGCTTTGAATTACAATCATTATAATCATTTTCACCGGAATCAACGACTTCCTCAATAGATGACTTGATAAGATCAGGCTGAGCTTCTTGAACTTTAGTGGACCTCAAAATAACACCAGAGTCTGAATTACTATAGTGGTGTTTCTTCAGAGAATACGTAGGCTCCCAAACCTTTTTTGATTGAAACAAATCCCTGTTGGGATAGTTCCCCAAAATGACTTTGCTTTTGTTTCTCCCATTATTCTCATGCATATAGTCTACTTGATTATACTTACTACCTCGATAAAACTGCTTAGCAGATTCATATTGACTGGCAGGTTTTGACTCCCGACTAACTCTTGTCACAGGAGAATGTTGCTCAACTCTCATCTTATATTCACTATTTGGACTACAGCTGCAAGGATGAATATCACATATATCATTCATCCGGTTCTTGGAATTGTAAAATTTCTCGACATACTTTGGACTAACATTTCGACCATTGGTCTTTGCAGGTTAATGGCTTGGAATTGGATCTTTGCATTAGCTTGTTCTTGCCTCAAGGTCCATGTTTTGCAGCATGTTCTACCGTTTGGGTTCATGCTCATTCTGACCATGTCTTCATGAAGTGGATAATGGCTTAAAAGATAGCCTCAACTTGACCTTTTGAAATGATGAAGAAAAGTAGAAAAGATCAAGGATTAGCTCTGGAGAGTAGAAATACGATTTATGACTAAGGGAGGATTTGCGCTAACTTTGGTCAAAGTTGACCAAAAGTCAATTGTTGACCAAAGTCAACACTTGGTCGACGTTGTCAAATTTTTTGTAATTTTCATGTAATGACCATTTTATTGCTTCATAATGGAATTTGAAATTTTTGAATGAAAATGATTGACTAGTTTGAACAAAATTGGACTGGCCTTTTTCTCTTTTATCCTTGATATTTGAAGCAAATGAATACTTGGCATGAATGAACTAACTGACGAATTTTAATGAATCGATGACTTGAACATGACCTGTAACTTGGAGCGGATCATGACTTGAACATGACTTGAACATGACTTGTAATGAAATTGGACAGACAAAGATCCACGGATAGACCATGAAATGCTAGAACGTGACACATATTGGATGATTCCCAACAGGCCAAAATAGACAATGTCATGGGTTGGCCCCAGACCCATGGACCAAATTCCAAATGACTTGAATAACATTGACCATATGGAATAAAGCAAGGCATGAACCATGTACTTGAAGAGATCGGATGAAATTACATTAGGCAAGATATGACCTCGGATTAGGTACGACCAGATGAAATAGCATCACATGTACTTAGGCCCAACCTAAGGGACACAAACATATGATGCACATGTAGGAGTGTAGCACCTCAAATTTGCACCTCTCATTTGTACATACATTTCATTTTTAGGGCATTAGCATTGCATCTCACGTTACATCTCATCAGTCAAGACTGGTGAGGAGATTCAACTGTGCAAGAGAGCAAGAGCATTTTCCATGAGATGAAAGCCCTATGGTGGTTCCAATGAGCTTACATGACCCAAGGATCATTCTGAAGCAACTTGGCCAAGTGTTGAAGGCTCAGAACTCATCAGTGCATGTGCAAGTCATCTGAGGCCCATAAAAGTCAACTGCAAGTCAACTGCAAAGTCAACTGTGGATTTGGAGGTGGGAAGTGATCAGAGATACTTCATTCATGTTCAAACAAGTCTCATTTGACATTTCAAACACTCACATTGAAGAATTTGAAGTCAAGTCAAGAATTTCCCAAAATAGAAAGTGACCTATAATTTGAAATTTCCAAAAATGGAAAGGTTTTGGACCAACTTCAACTCAATCTTACATCATCAAGAAAGCTTCAAATGAAATTTTGTCCACAATTAAAGTTGAAGATCTTTCTCTCCCATTTCCAAAAAGTCCAAGATCATGGATTTATGATGTGTGGTTGAGGAGATATGATCCAATCATGGCAAAGTGTGCTTTTGAACCAAGTCTCCAATTTTGGTGGTTCTTTTTGCATTTTGTTCCTCATGACATGCACTTTCCAAATATCTCATTACATGGCATGAAATTCCTTTGCATGATCATATGCTCATTCATGAAGTTTTTTGAAGGAAAGTTTCTAAAATCAATTTGGTTGATCATATGCATGAAATACCAATTCCAAAGTGTGCATGGGCCTTTTTTAAGTGGATTTGGGTCAGCATAATGCACTGTTCATGCATGCACCTCATGCATGAGGTGAAAACACCAATTTGTGCACACACCTTGCAACTTGCTAATCTCACTTAGCTTTGGCTTAAACATGTTTTCAGAATGATTAGCAAGGCATATATAATGATAATCACAATTGCATTTGCCATTAACAACAGTTTTCAGATCTAGATCTTGAAATCAATCAAATTTTTCTCTCACCAAGAACTTCCAATTTCTTCACACAAAGACCATTTCTCTTGTTGGAATCATGATCATGAAGTGTTTCTGAGGAGATTTGAACGTGAATTTGGAGGAATTCGTGCCAGTTTTGACCACACATGAAGCTTGAAGCATTAATGGAAATTTCAAATTCTACTGGATTCGTGCTTGTTTGAGCTTCAATCTCTCCATCAATCATCTCAACAATCATTGTAGAAGAGCTTTGGACCATTATTGAGCCTTGTAGCACGAGTTTCCACTTGCTGTTCTTCAAGAGGTCAAGTTTCGATCTCACTAATTCTTAAATTCATTGTTATATTTGTGTAGATCTTGTGTTGGTGATGATTCTGAGCAAAAAATCAAGTGAAATGGTGCACTATTTATGAAGTTATGTGTGTTTGAAGTTTTGATGTCATTTTTTATTTTCTTCGATTTGAACGATGCATGATGTTTTAGCATGATTTGTTGCTTGATCTTTAATGTACATAAGACAAGGATTCATATGGTATAAGTTTTGTTGATTTCTGGAACTGTTTTGAAAAATCTGGAAATGTGTTCATCGTCTTCAAGAGGAAGAAGATGAAGATCATGTCATTTTCCAGAATTAGCTACGATGTTCATGATTAGCTACGGATCCGCATGTTTAGCTACGAAATTCTGGAAATTGTGCCAGGCTTAGGGTTTTAAACCAAAACGATGTCGTTTTGGTGAAGCGCGCAAATTTAAATTTAGCCCAGGTTCGATCCTGGCCGAGCGCTGTTTTCAAATTTCAGTCCATTTTCACATGTTCCCTCCATATTTTGCCATGCCATGTCCATTTTGACTTCAAATTTTTTCCCCAACTTCATAAAATCATATAAAATTGAAAAATCATCCAAATCAATCCCAATTTTTTGCAAAATGCTCCTTAGAATGTCTAGTTTTTTATGATAATGAATTTGCAAGTTGTGCATGGCTGGATTTTATTTGGTGCTAGGTTATGTGATCATGTATCCATTTGTGACCTTGCCTTGCTTATCTTGTTGTGAAATGCTTGTTTTTAATCCAATGAACTTGAAATTTTGCATGCTGATTCTAGATACATTGATGGATGTTTTGGCTTTGGTTTGACATTTTTCTGATGTACCAATTCTGTTTTATGCTTGTGTTAGTATGGTGTGACAATTTGTGTCACACATTTGGTTGTCTAACTTGTACAATGTGATTTCCATGCCAAATGACCTCTAATGCTTCTGATTTTTTGTGTGATGGATGTTGTGGATGTCTTGATTGCTCATGAATTTTTCCAGAATTATTTGAATCATTTCTGTTTTGATTTGGAATTTTCATTCATGATGTCCATATATGAGCCTTGAAATTGCCTTTGACTTCTTTGGATCATGAAATGATCTTAATGATTGATTTTGATGTGAGCCTTTTTAGGACATGTTAATATGTGTTTGAAGTTGAAATGTGTTGAATTTCAGCTCCTGTTTTGAATTTTTTTCTTCACCTTTGACCCTAGGCTTTGACCTAGTGGTTTGTTGCTTACATGTGAGCTTTGATTTCAGGTTTAAGCATCCAGATGCCATGGTTAATGATGTTTCATCATTTGAACATTGATATTTGCTTTTGATTGCTAACACTTGCTGTTTTGTAGGTTGATGATAACTCATTGGAGTTTGCCTTATGGCTTTTGTGTTGTACATTGGGATTGTCTGTTGGTTATTAACTGTTGTTTGTTTGTCTGGATTTTGTACTGATTGGTTTAGTTGTTCCCACAGGTACCTAAGTTGCTTTAAGTTCATTTGAACTTTGCTTTGCTTTGCTTGTGGTTGGCATACCACTAAGGTATAATTCCTTGATCTTCATGTAGTCTGGAAGACCTGTCATGTTACTTTGGCAGGCACATGTCTGAAGCCCTCCTTAAGAGGCAATGCTTGTGTTTGTTTAATGTTGTGCCAAGCAGGTAAAGTCCTCTCAAGAGGCAATTGGCAGATAAAAGGGATGTGCAATCCATCCCCTGCTATTCAGTTGTGTCATTCACTTTGCTCACACACCATGTGTTGATGCATCTTGAATAAGAACCCAAGATCTTGTTGTGTCAGTCATGTGGAGAAGAGTTCCTACATTCTGAACTCCCACACTTTCTATTTGATTCAAGCTCTCCCAGGCCAGGGATAAGAGCTGTGAGGTCTTACTCTCACTACCCATTTCATCTGTTTCACCCTAACTCTCAATGTTAGGGTTAAGAGCTAAAAACACCCCATTCCAGTTGGCTTGTTTGTCGAGGTTGACATGACCCCTTGACTAAAGCCTAGCCTTGTGTGAGCCACTTGTTTGCATATAGTGTGTGTGCTTGCTTGTGTTTGCTATTGTGCTGTTTAGGATAGCTTGCTTCCTGTGCAAGTTAGGATAGAGACCTCAGCATAGGGATCGTATGCATGACAACTTCTAGGCTCGAGTCGTAGTCTCCCTAGTAGCTTGTTATCTCCCTTGTCTCTGGTTAGGTTAGAAGTTCTTTCCCTGTTTAGGGGAACTACGTCGCCCTGATCCTCATACCAGATGAGGTACGTAGGCAGGAGATGACTTGATCTCTCCGGGCGCCCTTTTTCTTTTGCAACCCCTTTGTGTGTGTTTGGAGTCTGACGTAAGTCCAGCGATTGGTAGTTGGTTTCCTGTGTCTTGTTTGCTTGTTGGAGTCTGACGTAAGTCCAGCGATTGGCAGTTGGTTTCCTGTGTGTGTTTGTTGGTTCGGAGTCTGATGTAAGTCCAGCGATTGGCATTCGGTTTCCATGTTTGCCTGTGTGTTTGGAGTCTGACGTAAGTCCAGCGATTGGCAGTCGGTTTCCTGTGTGGGTTTTGTTTGGCGTGCGTTAGCCGAGCTACGAGTGCTCTGATTCTTCTCTGGTCAGAGAAGATACGTATGCATAGGATACGACATCCTAGCGAGCACGTTTCCCCTGTCCCGAACTACGTCGACTCTAATGTCTGTGCTTGACAGACTACGTAGGCCCAGGATGCGATATCCTGCCGAGTCCCATTTCTTCCGTCTTTCTGTGTTTGTTTCCAGCGTGTCGTTTGAGCAGTCTTTTAGCAATCTTTCTTCTATTCTTTCTGAGCGTGGATCCTGTCGAGTACGACGGATGCGTAGGGGTGCCAATACCTTCCCTTCGCAAAACCGACTCCCGATCCTATCGATCTCTGGTCGCGAGACCATGTCCTTTCCAGGTTTACTTCGAGCGTTTCCTTTCCCGCCTTTGGGATAAATAACGCACGGTGGCGACTCTGTTTCTTTTTCCCGCCTTTGGGATAAATAACGTGACACATATTGGATGATTCCCAACAGGCCAAAATAGACAATGTCATGGGTTGGCCTCAGACCCATGGACCAAATTCCAAGTGACTTGAATAACATTGACCATATGGAACAAAGCAAGGCATGAACCATGTACTTGAAGAGATCAGATGAAATTACATTAGGCAAGATATGACCTCGGATTAGGTACGACCAGATGAAATAGCATCACATGTACTTAGGCCCAACCCAAGGGACACAAACATATGATGCACATGTAGGAGCATGAAGTATATGGGATCGAGAGTAAAAGGATCCACAAACATGAACTATGCACAAGAGGTTGAGTGATACTTGGTCGAGCAAGAGAGCCAAATCATAGTGGAATGAAAGGTGCAATTAGGGTTATGGCCTCACACAAGGGCCTAGGACATGATTAGGGTTTATGGAACCATGATTAAGTAGGAACCTCAAATCAGGGTTTCGATTGTTAAGCCACCTCAGATTGTTGGAAAACCCTAAATTCCGCTTGATGCAAGCGCCAAGCCAAGAATTCAAGTCACTTGTCCCCTTGTGATGAACCATGCTTATGCAAATGAAATGAATGCTTATGAAGATATGCAAATGTTTAGGGTTAGTGACCTATATGATCAAGGTTAAGGGTAGGGAGAATTTTGGGGTATGACAGTTGGATCATGGTTGCTTATAGTTATTTATGTTTTTGTGTTTTACCCATGCATGCACCTATCACATATCATTCATACATTTCTTTTTACAATTTTTCTATCAATGCACCACATTGACATTGTTGCATTATATGAGTTTTTGAAGATTTTGAAACTTTGTCAATAAAGGTTTACTTTAATTAAGTAGAGTTGTTTTGTCCTTCTGCTCTCCTTGGATAATTATTTTGTCCTGTTGCAACATTGATAACAGAACACAACAGTTAGCATATTTATTATAAACACTTGGACCAAGAGGTCGAATTGTAGAAAGTAAAATAACAGAGTATCACAATTTTAGGATTACATCATAAATTTGATCAGAAAACATAAAGATTAAACCATTGGAAAATCTTATTTTTATCATCACCAAACCCCAATCTGAATTCAAGAAAATGAATATAAATACAGAGTTTCTAAACACATGGGCTGGAATGAAAAGAAAAAACTGATATAAAAAAAACACATATTGGAATTCAAAAAAAAACTAATAGCCAAGTTAATTTTCATAGAATCACTGAAACAATTTTCATAGAATCCAATATTTTTTTTCAAGTCACCTAGGCCACAAAAGTTCCTAGGAAAACGCAAAACAGAAGAAAATCATTCAAAAATTCAAAGCCACCAAAACCTAACGTGATACGAACTGTTGCCGACACAGAAGAGGAGTGCACCACGAACTGTTAGTTATCGATGAATCAAGGTATTTTTCTTTCGTTTCTGCTTCTGATACTGTCCGCATAAAATCGTGCTCATAATTTTGGTTTAGATCTAAATTTTGAGTCACTTCCAAGCTTAATGTTTGTGTTGAGGGAGATTTCCATCAGTTACTTTGAGGTTGTGTTTGGGTAGGTTACAATTTCATTGTGTTGTCGTTCTTCATGATACATCAGTTGTGTGATTTTGGCCATGGAAGAAGTTGATGTATTTTTTCTTTATTTTGAACCTCTTTGTTTTGTTAGAACAGAGAAAATTGTGTTTTTCCAGATCAAGAATTGTTCGGTCATTTGGGAGATGGATTTGGGGTTTTTGAAACCCTAGTTTCACTTACTAATGTGTGGTGGATCCGGGTCACCAAATTGATTAAGATTGTGACCCACGGCCCCCTTTGGGATTGGACAGATCCGCCCCCATTCTAGGTTTGGGCCCTGTCTTGTTTTTGCTATCCAAACCCTCCATACCATCCATTGGCCTATTTTCTTTCTTTTTTTATTTAACATATTATTGTTTTTGTTATTTCATTTTTTGAGAAACAAATTTTGGTTATAAAAATAATAAGTTTATTTCTTACAGTTTTTTTAGTAATATTAGTAATATGAAAAAAGACAAATTTGTTTATTCTATAGTTTACATTTTCACTTATTTATTTTCTTTTGATGGATGTATTTCAAACAAAAAAAAGGATAAATTAATTTTAAAAAAAATAAAAAAAAACAAAGTATTTTCTTAGTTTATTTTATTATTATTTTTAATTTGGACAATATATTTAGGTATGATTCATTTTATGATTTGATAATTTTGTTACTAACAACTATATGATGATATCGATTAAATAAGTACAATAAGTGATTTTGGTTCAACGTTATATACTTTCTTGTGATCCGATTTAAATCATTTTATTCCAATTCAAACTTTTTTTCCAAAGTTAAGATATTGTAATACCAAATCATTTTTCCAAATAATACGAAAGAAGATGATCATTGGAATCTAGCATTCAGGTGGAACCCTCGAATGATCGGTCCCGAGCCATGCATTTTGGGTTAACCGTTCATTCTTTTTTTCGTTTATTAAAACATTTAAATCAACTTATTGCTTCTCTTTATTTTATTTTTAGTTTAATCCTAGTTTTTTTAAAGAATAAAAAAGAGAGAACAAACATAGGAAATAAATAAAAATAGAATAAACTTTTTTATTAAGACTATAATTTTGAGTTTCTTTTTCTTAAAACATCAAATATGATGAATATTAGTAGAAATTTAGACCTTTTTCTTTCTATCTATTTTAATTTTATTTATATATTTTTTAGTGGATGTTTAGAAGTTCTCTTTTGTTAATTATTTTAAAATAAAAATAAATAAATATATACATAGAAATCATAATAATAAAATCACAAAAAGAGTTTTCCATTTATTTTCTTGTATTTTAGCTTATGTTATAAAAATTATTTAAAAAAAGTTTATCATTTATTTTCTTTTAATTTTAGATTATATCATAAAAAGTAATAAAAATAAGTTTAACATTTATTTTCTATTATTATTAGATTATGTGATAAAGATAAATAAAAATAAGTTTAATATTTGGTTTCTTTTATTATTAGATTATATCATATAAAAATTCTAAAAAAATAAGTTTACCATTTATTTTCTTTTAATTTTAGATTATATCATACAAGTTAAGTTTACCATTTATTTTCTTTTATTTTTAGATTATATCATAAAAATTAAGTTTACCATTTATTTTGTTTTAATTTTAGATCACATCATAAAAAAATCATAAAAATTAAGTTCACCATTTATTTTATTTTAATTTTAGATCATGTCATAAAATTTTTCAAAAAAATAGTTTACCATTTATTTTCTTTTAATTTTAGATTATATCATAAAAACTAAGTTTAGTATTTATTTTATTTTAATTTTAGGTTATGTCATAAAAAAATTCAAAAAGATTTTACCATTTATTTTATTTAAATTTTAAATTCTGTCATCAAAAATCATGTAAAAAAGTTTTAACATTTATATTATTTTTATTATTTTAGATCACGATATAAAAAACACAAAAAAAGTTTTAGCATTTATTTTATTTTATTATTTTAGATTATATTATAAAAATAGAGTTTTTTATTATTATTTTTAGATTACATTAGAAAGAAAAAAAGAGTTCTCTTTAATTTATTATTATTTTAGTTAGATTTTAAAGAGAACAAAAAGAGTATTTAATTATTTTATTATTAGACTTTTTTTTAATAATATGCATATGTCTAATATTAAGTTAGTCTTATTTTCTCACTTTATTTTACTCGACATGAAAAAAAATATAATTGTATTTTTCTCCAACTTAATTTCTTGCTATTTTCTCTAAAAGTTTGAATAACTATAGAATTATTATTTTCAAATAATATTATTTTCTTTGTAGTTTTGTTTATTATTGTTAGAATATTACGAATAAATAATTAAATAAATATCTAATAAGGATGTTGATTAATTAATAGAATAAAATATTTATGACTAATTTCTTAAACTTTGGTCCTACCCCAAGTTGTACATTTTAATCTGATTAATTTGTTTCTTATCATGATTCAAACGCTTTATTGTTTAAGTTAAAATATTAAAACTTTTTTTTTTCAAATAACTCGAATGAAGAGGACCATTGGAATCCAGCATTTCGATGGGAACCCTCGAATGATCGGTCCCGAGCCTCGCATTTTGGGTTAACCGTTCATTCTTTTCTTCATTCCTAAAACACTTTAATTAACTTGGACAAAATAAGGGTTGTTGGGATCAAGCGTTATGGTGCAACTCTTTGAACAATTGATTCTTATCAAGCGTTCGTTGTCCATCAAACAATTTTCTCAATTAATTTGAATGAAAAAAGACCATTGGAATCTAGCATTCTGGTGGAACCTCGAATGATTGATCTTGAGGCTTAAGTCTCGTTCTCATCAAATGTTTGTCATTCACCTATAAAAAAATATTCAACCAATCAAACTATTTTTTCGCCGCCATGCATGCGATCTCAAAAACCTTTTCAAAACAAAAGACATCTTGTATTAAGATGATGCAAAGTAAATCTTCGTCCATAATTTTTTAGTTGAGATAAGTGACGTTTTTCCGAATGATGATTTGTAAATCCATTCGATGTGATGTATACGTCCGCTTCTCATATGTTTTGGGTAAAACAATGTTTCTTGTCGATTAATACATGATAGTTTTCGCTAAAATCGACCAACAAACAAACATTTTCTACCCAAAACTACGTAAGTCTTGAATTCTCTATTGCACCCGGAGATACGTAGGAGCAAGATTGCAAAATCTTGTCATACCCATTAATAAAAATTAGGTTTAGTTCCTTCCTTCCTCCAAGTAATAAAAACCTTTTTAGGTCCTTTCTAATTAATCAAAATTTAAAAACATTTATCTTCTCTCTTTTTCTATCCCAAATAAATAGAAGAACACAAACTGACATAAGCTTACATTTAATTCGATATTAACTAAGCGGTTCCCGTTGAGTACAACGGACGTGAAGGGTGTTAATACCTTCCCCTTGCGTAACCGGCTCCTGAACCCTGATATTGGTTGCGATGACCATATCTTATCCTTTCTTTTAGGGGTTTTGGATATATTTTCCCTTTCCCTCTTTGGGAATAAATAAATTTCGGTTTTCAGTCCATCCCGCGAGCGTGCGATTGCGCTCCGCGAGTGTTGTGTTCTCATTTTTTGAGGTGCGACAACTACCCTGCCCCGAGTTATGATTGAGGGTTTTCCTGTTTATAAAGAAACTCTAACTTCTAGGCCCAAAGGGGTTGACTAGGGATTATGTTCCTTATAACTCTGATGTTTGGGGATTTGAAATAATGCCTTACTTCGTCGGCAAGGTTTTATTCAAAAGCATACAACCAATAGTTTTATGTATTTCAATTTCATCATTCTCCTTTTGATTTTGCTTAAACAAAAGGTTGATGCCGATGAATAAAATATGAGTGGACACGAACGGGTTCATTCAAAACATGCATATTCATATCATTGTCATTATTATTTGAAGACAAATGAGTTTTAAGAGTGAATATTACAATGACAAACAAGAAAATTACAAATAAAAATGACAAAATGACCATTGGTGTAATCAACCTTATTTTTTGTCCACAGACTGAAGTTATTATGCTTGCAACTACGGGTGGAAATACGCTGGGCCGAGTTACGCTTTGCCTAACCTAAGTCTGGTCTGCCAAAAAAACTGAAGCCCGAGTCTTGCTTGCAGCCTATCATAGGCTTATTTTTAGGCCTAAGTCTGACCTTTTCTTAGGCTTGGTTAGCCTGTTAGCCTACATAAAAACCTATTATTTTATACATATGTAAATAAGTAATTAAAGTAATGTTTAAATAGACTAACAAACTAAAAAACCAATGATACTAAAAGTTTACTTGCATTAACTTATTTTAACTTGCCTATTAGAATAAGTTTGTGAGACTATTTGTTTAAGATAACTTATGAAAACAACTTATAACATTGTTCATAAGGTGTTTTCATCTTATTTTCATAAGTTCTCCAACATAACCAATTTTTATTTATGTTATTTAATTCAAAGTAAAAAACATAACATAATGATAATAAAAAAATATATTCATATTTATTTAAATAGGTCGGCCTGTTAGGCTTAAAAGGCTTTTTTCATGGCCTGGGGCCTAGCCTTTTTAACTAAATAGACTTATAAAAAAGCCTATGCCTTTTCTATTTTAAAGAAAAACTTATTCTGATCTGAGCCTATGTAGGCTATGCCGTAGGCCCCTGTTATCGGCCTAACCTATTTCCACCCCTACTTGCAGCAGTTGATATGGTAGTCCTCAAAGGGTCCTCTTCAGTATCTTGCAACAGATGCAACCTCTTCAGATCTATCATGACTTCCACTTGTTCCAATTATGGCATTGCAGATGTGCTTGCCTGCAGAGGCATGGGATCATTCAATATGTTTGGTCCTTTTTGTGTGAACGTGATAGCCTTTGAATCGATCAAGTCTTTTACCTTGTGCTTTAGAGTTATACAATCCTCTATCATGTTCTCGGGTGCCCTTGAGTGAAACTCATATCTAGCATTTGCATTATAGCCCTGAGGAAGAGGTGTTGGGGGAGGTCCTAATTCCCTTAGTTGAACCAATGAGCAATTGAGCAAATAAGAGAGAGGTCAACTGTATGACATAGGAAATGGGTCAAATTGTTTCTCTAACCTCATTGGTCTTTTCTGGCCGCGTTGAGCATCTTTTCGTTGCTGATTTCGATACTGGTTTTGATTTTGCGCTTAGTTCCTCTAACTTGGTTGGGGAATATACAATGGCTGCTGATAGGGAGGCCTTGGAAGTTTGGGTTGTGGATGATATCCGTGAGGTAGCTTTGATATGAGGTGGAGTCAGGCAGATGCACAGGAGTGACCACTTCTTCTATGACAGCTGGTGTAAGATTGCTTTCCCTTCTCATCATTACTTGGAAGATTTCCATAATCAGGCTCATCTGAGTCTTCAGTTGGTTGACCTCCACCCTCAATGATTTTTGACCTCTCTGAAGTTCTTCCATAGTGATCTGAGACATGCTTCTAATTCAAAAACGGATGTCGGGTAATCAGCTATTTGTTCACAAATGAGAGGTGATATGAGGTTTTATCTTATTGGGAAGATATGCATGTATGTTGATAGATGCATGAAGAATGCAGTGCCATGCAATGTTATATGAAGCTATCTGAAAGGTACAACAGAGTCGCCACCAAACTTTATTTATCCCCAAAGAGGGAAGGAAAAATATCGATAAAACCCAAGAGGAAACAGAGAAACGGGTAAGGAAGTCGATAATGCAATGGGAAGGTATTATCACCACTTACATCCATGGTACTCTATGGGAACCGTCTTGAACGCTCTTGCTTAGATGAGTGTTATTATCTTCATGTACCTGAAAATAGAAAAATGGTTAGAAAAAGAGTGCTCGAGGAAGATTGGGGCCCTCATGCCTACGTATTCTCATGGTGCAATGAGAAATCCATAGCCTAGTAGTTTAGAGAACTAGAGAAATAAAAGCGGGAAGAGGAAAGAAGGACGGAGAAGGGTGATTGCCAAGGATTCACATCCTCGTGCCTACGTATCCTTATAGTGCAATAAGGAAATAAGAGCTTTGTAGTTCGAAGGACAAAGACTGAAAAAAAGGTAAGATGATTGGGGGTGATGTTTAAACCAAATAAAAGGATAGGGGGTTAACCATAAAGACGTGTTCCTGAAAAGTGAGGAGGTTAACCATAAAGGTGTGTCTCTGAAAAGAGATGGGGTTAACCATGAAGATGTGTCCCTGAAAAGGTATATAACTATGACAGTGTCAACCTGAACTTATGGACAAAAAATTGGATTAGAAAATATTAAAGAGCTATTTAAAATTAATTTTAGAATAAAATGAAATAAAATAAAAAAGAAATAAAACATTTGAATATAACAGATAGGTTGGATGGTGCGTTCTGATTGGCCAAGGATTTGAATTTTCCCACTGATGCGCACTAAGAATTTCATCTTCAACCTTTGGATATGTGATTTTGCAACTTCATGAACTCATGTTTTTAACAATAAACCGAGCATGGATTCAGTTGCTAAACACTTCATCGTTCGTGTCTCCCTGCATCATAGCAATTGATTTGCTATGAGCAGTAAGAATTTACTCAAGAATACGAAAAAGCCTAGTTTTTCAAAGTAAAATTAAATTACTAAAACAAAAGATAAATCCCAATTAGGAGAGGTATTTCGATCGGTGGAATAAGGCAAAGAGAATGGTAAATTGTTTGCTTGAAATGGTAACTCGTATCTACCTTCTCGAATGGAGCTTCAGTAGTCAACAATGGTGGATCTGGAAGCAAGGTTGTAGAAGGGTTTAGACCACAATAATGCTTCAGACAACTTCAGAGATGCCGATGATGGATTATGGGCAAAGGAATTGAATCCAAAGGACTTGAATTGAAAAAGAGGATGACTAGTTTTTGGAGGTATCGGGTTTCAATGGCTTTCAAATCTTGCAAATGAAGGTAAAATCTTCCTCTATTTATAGGAAATGTATTGGGATGAAAATACGTGTGAAATGGATCTGAACTCGTGTGAATTGACTTAGAAAATTTCAGATCCCGATCGTGTCAAATTTTGATGCCAAACTCGTGATTTTTGAGCTTCTCAGATCATTTCAAGTTGTCCTAATATGCGTTTGGTTATGGGTAATTGGCCTACACGCGTGAGAAGTTATCCCAAGTTTATTTATGCGTGATTCAACCTTATAGGTCACGGACCAAAACATAGTTCAGGTCACCATGTTTAAGCTTAGGCTAAATCCAATCCACTCGCGTGTTTTCCAATTTTCTTTGAGACAGATGATCACTTAATGGAGTAGAACAAGATGAAAAGAGAATAAATCCAAAAGGATCTTTTAGGTGAAAGTTATAGGCTTGTGAAGTTGAGGTTGTGACCTGAAAATTGGGTTGGGCAATTGGTCATGCACTTTGCAGCATGGTTGGTGAATTTGGGGTTCCATGTTCATGATGTCATAACTTTTGATTCCCTCGTGCATTTTGAGCCAAAATTTGGCCAAATGATCTTTGACATAATCTTAACAAAGTTCAAAAAGAATTGAATCAAAAGAGTGCTTGAGCTGAAAATGACAAGGGTGGGAAGTAAGGGACATGACAAGGTCTTGGCCTATTTGGGCAACTTGGTCCTTTACACAAATAAAGCCCTTAATGTATGAATTGATGTTTGACCCTTAAATCAAAGTTGTATAGGATACCAGAAGGAACATTTTTCTCAAAGAATCATGGCATTCAGATTAAAATTGAGGAAGTATGAAGTTTGGACCAAAGGCATATCACACTTGCAAATTAGGTCAAACCAACTTGCACACCTCTTGCAAACTTGATGTTTTCTTGCATCCTAAACCATGATGATGAATTAGCATTCCTTGATGAAATATTGGTTAGGGCTTGATTAACCTTGAAGATAACTTGAAAATTGAGTGATGTGTTATGGAAATAAACACATGAACCACCTTTGAATCACCACGAGCAAACTTGCATTTCCCTTGATGAAATCTTTTGTCTTGTATTGATTTGAAGCATGATTACCTATATGAACACCAAGAATAATTAATTACCAAATATCCATGAAATTAGGGTTAGTTGACAAGAAAAACAAGGTGAAACCCTAGTGTTAAGATACAAAACACAATATGGTCATGCTTGTAATCATATGACCAAATGCAATGGTCATGCATGATATGGTTTGATGTATGCAAATGTTTATGAAAAAAAAAGAAGGAAACGGGGAGGGTAACTTTTGGGGTAAGGTATTATGCAATATTTGTTTATTTTCAGTTTAAAGGATGCAATGGTATACAATATATTATGGATTTAAAGGTGTATTCTAGGCTGAGTTGCAGATGATTCAAGGTAGGTTGGAGTTTAGTTTTCTTGCAAGAAACCAATATCCCCTCACAGGTGAGTTCTAAAGCTTTATGAAGATGCTTAAAGTCATGGATCCTGGGGAGAAAATATATTTGTCTCCACAAAATGACTTATGGGCCAACGATACCCTCAGGAGGATCTACTATAAGCGAGGTCACCCTAAACTTCAAAAGCCATAGGTTTGCTAAAGGTCCCTAGAGTCATTGATCCCCTTTGAAAGAATGGTTGTCAGTGTAAAATGACTTATGTACCAACGAAACTTCAAAAGGAATAAACTATAGGAAGGGTCTTTGTACCTCCCCATCAAGATAACTATGTCTCACAAGTCTGTACGAAGCTCCTAACCTATCTCAACTGTACTCTCAAAACCTGGGTATTGGGCTTATCACTCAAACATCAGAAACCATCCCACAAGAGCATAATATATATGCAGGATATATAATAACAATAGATAAGTGAAAGCAAGTAAGATAAAGGTAAACATCTGAAGCATAAAAGGATACAGGCATAGCTGGGCTTGACTCACTTAGGTAGTCCCTAGCAAAGTCACCAGTTGTCGCGCTGTGCAAATTATAGAGTCGCCACCGAGTTATATTTATTCCAAAGGAAAGGGAAAATAGCGATAAAACCCTAAAAGAATGGTCTTCGCAACCAAGAGAGAATTCGGGAGTCAGTTATGCAATGGGAAGATATTAGCACCCCTCACATTTGTTGTACTCAACGGGAACCACTTTGCTTATTCTTTATGTGCATGTATGCTGTCATCTAAATGTTACCTGCTATTGGTTAATGGAGAAAAAATAAGTTTGAATTAGTGTGCTAGCCATGGATTTGAACCCTTGGGCCTACGTATCCTTATCTTGCAATAAGGAAGTCGGAGCTACATAGTTCCGATTACAAAACAAAGTGTATGTTAATTGTTTTTAATGAACAATGTTAAAGTTCAAGTTCTATCAATTAACCTAGTTTATATGCTCGTGCATGAAAGACTTAAGCGTTTGTTTGTTTACGGTAGAATGGATGTGTTTGGATTGTATTCTAGCAGTTAAACATGACTTATATGCTCATGCATGGGAGGCTTAAGCATTATTCTTACCACGGTAGAACAAAAGTAACACGTCCTTTGAGAAAAGTTTTTGGACGCCCTAACAAAGAAAATTGGATTTGATTAGTTATGGTTAATTTTAGACTTGGAGACAGGTATCAGACCACGAGCTAAGTACGACCGACAATCTGAGTACCTGGAAGTTGAGAGGACATTTGTGTCCCAACCCCTCTTTTTCATCCAAAGAATTTTTGTTTATGAAATTGTTTGGAAAGTTTAATCATTGGTACCTATAGGGAGACAAGCATCTAACCACTGGCTAAGTATGACCAACAATCAGAATACTCGGGAGTTGAGAGGATAATGGCCTCTTAACCACTCTTTTTTCACTCTTAGAGCACCGAATTAAACTTGTTTTATTATTAAGTTGTTTGAATGGAAGTCAAGTATCGAGTCATAATCTATGTACGACTGACAACCCAAGTACTTGAGAAGATATATTTGATGTTGTTGTAATAAAAAATGTTGAAGATGTTAAAACTCCTTTGCTAGCATTCCATGCAAGATTGGTGAAAGTTGGCCTGGTTAGTACTTGCCATGATAATTGTGAAGAGTGTGTCACTCATCCAAGAGTATGTAAAATGCTACGAGCCTATATTCAAAACTTGATGGATCAAGGTGTTTTACAAGTTTGTGGTCTTGCAACAAATGAGGAAGTTTCAGTGACTGAACCTTGTTTCAATCTTCCAGAACCTGTTGAGATAACCTATCACTTGTGGATAATGTTCAGTTAACTAGTCATCCATCACTTATGGTAGTCTGTATGCCTACCTCATTTCCATTTGAAAGCACCAAGGCCGTACCTTAGAAATATGATGTAACTATTGTGGATGGAGAGCCTGAAGATGTTGAACGTGCGAGGAGCCTGAAGGATGTTAGTATCGATGTCACAAACATCGCATGGACAAGTAAAATGATCCACAGTGGTCGAATTTATACTCTCGATTTTAATATAACCCCTGAAGCACCGACAAAGGAAGCTACGATTACAATTCCTACCAAAGAATCTGAAGTGGTATAGTCAGGAGTACAATCAGGTGAAGCGGTTGAATTTTTGAAAATGATAAAGAAAAGTGACTACAAGATAGTCGATCAACTACATCAAACACCATCAAAGATATATATCACGTCCTTGTTCTAAACTTCCAAGCTCATATGTAGGATCTACTGAAAATGATTGCCCAAGCTCATGTTACTCAAGATATAATAGTTGGTCAATTTGATGGGGTGGTGGCTAGTATCACAGTTTATAACACTTTAAGCTTCACCAATGAAGAGTTGCCTAAGGATGGACAAAATCACAATCGCGCCTTACATGTGTCCATAAAATGCCAAGACGATGCTCTAGCCAGGGTTTTAGTTGACACTGGATCTTACCTTAATCTCCTACCAAATAGAGCACTTGCTAAATTGTCTTACCAGGGGTCAGAGATGAAACCCAGTGCGCTTGTGGTAAAAGAATTTGACGATTCCTAGAGGATAGTGATTGGGGAGGTAGAGCTACCTATTAAAATGAGCCCACATGTAGTCCCAATTACTTTTCAAGTCATGGACATCGATCCTACTTATAGTTGCCTTTTGGGACGTCGGTGGATACATGCTGCTGGGGCAGTGACTTCTACCTTGCACCTGAAAATGAAGTTTGTCATCAACAACAAGCTCGTCATTATCTCAAGTGAAGAAAATTTCATCATCAATCAACTCTCTTCTTTCCGATACATCGAGGATGATGATGATGCTTTTTAGAAACTTCTTTCCAAGCACTCGAGATAGCCAATGCCACGTTTGTGGAAGTGAAAGACCCCGGTGAGAACTCTAGTTTGTCATTTGCATCTTTGAAGAGCGCGGAGTCAGTAGTTGAAAGTGGATGCCCTGCAGGTTAGAGGAAAGTGATTGATATCAGTGAGAAAAAAGATCGTTTCAGTCTGGGCTACAAGCCTTCTGCTAAGAAAGGATCCATGGTCCCTGCAAAAGACCATGTACGAAGCATCCACGAAGTGTTCCTCAGCACAGGTTTTATCCATGGAGATCGAGTTAGTGCATTGAAAATGATAATGAAGATCAAGAAGTTTCGAATCTGATATACCAATGTGAAGCAGCCTTGATAAATTGAGAGGTGATTGAGATCCCAGAAGTTTTTCCCATGTCAAAGTAATTATGTTTTCCTTTGTTTTTCAAAATCCTTAGCTTTGCCCAAGGCTAATGGATCATTTGTAGGGCCACTTTAAATTTCAAAATATCATTATAATAACAAAGAACATTTTATTCAAATTTCTTATTGTTAATTTCTTGTTTTTCTTTCCTGAAAATGACAATTTTTTCAAAAACTATAAAAATATTTTTCTTTCTTTTGAATTTTTATTTCCACTTTTCTAAAAAGCAATCATTCAAAAAACATGCAGAATAATCAATAAATCAGTTGAATCTGATGACCCTACTACTTACTATAACTTAGAATCTCCCATCTACAAATCGGAAGAAGATGGTGAGGAGGATTGTGACATCCCCGGAGAAATGGAAAGGTTGCTCGGGCACGAGTCCAAAGTCCTTCAGCCACATCAAGAACTGGTGGAGATAATCAACCTTGACACCGAGGAAGAGAAAAAAGAGGACAAATTTGGGTCTACACTTGAGGAAAGCATCAGAGAAAGATTAATCAAGTTGCTACAAGAATATGTGGATGCATTTGCATGGTCTTACCAGAATATTCAAGGTCTAGACACTGATATTGTTGTGCACAAACTACCACTTCAGCCAGACTTCCCGCCAATAAAGCAAAAACTCCGAAGAGCGAGGCTTGACATGGGTCTAAAGATTTGTGATTAGGTCAAACGCCAATTCGATGTCGGTTTCCTAGAAGTTGCTAAGTACCCTCAGTGGGTAGCTACCATTGTGTAGGTGCCCAAGAAGGATGGAAAATTTAGGATGTGTGTTAATTACAGAGATCTAAATAAAGCTAGTCTGAAGGATGACTTCCCTCTTCCACATATTGACACTTTGGTAGATAACATTGCTAAGTTCGTAGTTTTCTCCTTCATGGGCGGATTCTCGGGTTATAACCAGATTAATATGGCTTTAGAAGATAAGGAAAAGATCACCTTCATTACCCCTTGGGGAATATTTTTCTACAAGGTAATTTCATTCAGTCTCAAAAATGTCGAGGCAACTTACCAAAGAGTGATGGTCATTCTTTTCCATGATATGATGCACAAGGAGATACAGGTTTATGTCGACGACATGATCTCTAAATCCCAAATTGAAAAGCATAATATAGACCACTTGCAGAAGCTATTTAAACGTCTCTAGAAATTCCGACTACGAATGAACCCTACTAAATGCACCTTTGGTGTTTGATCAAGAAAGTTGCTTAGTTTCATCGTTAGTCAATGAGGAATCGAGGTAGACCCTGACAAGGTCAGAGCAATACAAGAAATGCATGCTCCACGTACTGAACGAGAAGTCAGAGGATTCCTTGGAAGATTGAACTACATCACCAGGTTTGTCTCTCATATGACTGCTACGTGCGAGCTTATATTTAAGTTGCTTCGAAAAAATCAAGAAATTGAATGGAACTCTGACTGCCAAAAAGATTTTGAGAAAATCAGAGATCATCTGCAAGAGCCTCCAATTTCGATTCCACGTGTTCAGGGGAAGCCACTCTTTATGTATCTGATTGTGCTTGAAGAGTCAATGAGATGCGTGTTGGGGTAACATGATGAAACCAACCAGAAAGAACAACCATTTACTATATGATAAATAAGTTTACCAAATGTGAAACCCAATATTTTCTCTTGGAGAAAACTTGTTATGCTTTAGCATGAGCCGCCCTCCGTTTAAGGCGGTACATGATTTGTCATACCACTTTGTTGATTTCCAAGATGGATTCAATAAAGTATATATTTGAGAAGCCTACTTTAACTGTAAGACTCACTCGTTGGAAGATGCTCCTGTCTGAATATGGCATCCAGTATGTATTCCAATAAGCTATTAAAGGAAGTGTGTTGTCTGATTCCTTGCACACCAGCCCGTCGAAGACTATATGCCGTTGAAGTTTGACTTCCCTGACAAATACATTATGGTAGTAAAAGATTGTGAAATCATAGGGCCCGATGAAGGACCTGGACCAGGATCTCGATGGAAGCTCGTGTTGGATGGTTCCCTCAATTACATGGGACACGATGTATAAGTTGTTCTGATGAATCCGAATGATGGATATCCTCTTTTCACAACAAGGTTGTATTTTGATTGTACAAACTATATAACAGAATATGAGGCATGCATTCTAGCCATTGAAGCCAAAATTGACCTCCAAAACAAAATCCTTGAAGTATGTGGAGACTCAACCTTGGTGATCTACCAAGTTAAAGGTGAATGGGAAACTCGTGATACCAAGTTGATCTCGTATTGTGCCTATGTCATCGAGTTGATAAAATATTTTGACGAAATCACCTCCCATCATATCCCAAGGACTGAAAATCAAGTAGTTGATACTCTGGCTATGTTGGCTTTAATGTACCAAGTCAAATTCCGCAATGAAGTTCCTCTCATCTGGATAGAGTGAAAAGTTGAGCCTGCCTACTGTCAATTGGTTGAAGAAGAGGTCGATGGCAAACCTTGGCTTCACGACATCAAATGTTTTTTGCAAGATCAAGAGTATCTAGCAGATGCAACAACTCTTGACAAGAAAAATCTGAGGAAATCAGTACCCAAATTCTTCTTGAGAAATAGCGTGCAATACAAGAGAAATCACGACATGGTTTTGCTCATATGTGTGGATAGACACGAAGTAGACCTGTTGATTAAAGAAATTCATGAGGGATCCTTTGGAACCCATGCCAATGGGCAAGCCATGGCCAAGAAAATCTTGAGAGTTGGTTATTACTTGTTGACAATGTAATATGATTGCTTCAACTATGCTAAGAAGTGTCGTAAGTGTCAAATTTATGCTGACAAAGTACATAAGTCGCCAACGTTGTTGAATGTTTTGCCATCACCTTTGCCTATTTCAATGTGAGGCATTAACATGATTGGCGTTGTCGAGCCTAAAGCTTTCAATGGTCACTGCTTCCTTCTGGTTGCCATCGATTACTTCATCAAATGGGTGGAAGCTGCCTCATATGTTAATGTGATGAGACAAGTGGTCCCTTGGTTCCTTAAGAAGGAGATTATATGTCGATATGGAGTTTCAAGCCGGATCATCACAGACAATGAGACGAATATGAATAACAAGAGAATGAAAGAGTTTTGTGAAAGCTTCAAGATTGAGCACCATAACTCTTCACCATATCATCCTAAGTTGAATGGAGTTGTCGAAGCTATTAATAAAAACATCAAGAAGATCTTGCAGAAAATGGTGAAAAACTACAAGGATTGGCACAAAATGCTCCCCTTTGCACTACATGGATACCATACCTTAGTCCGCACTTCAACGGGGGTAACCCCATTCTCTTTAGTATATGGGATAGAAGTAGTTCTCCCAATTGAAGTAGAGATACCTTCGATGAGAATCTCGATAGAGACCAAGCTACAAGAGGCTGAATGGATCCAAAACAGATTTGACAAGTTGAACCTCATTGATCAGAAGTGTATGACCTCTTGATCGGGAAAATAACAAGTGTACTATTTTTCCTTTTATAGTGATAATGGGGAAATTCCCCGAATGTCGATCTGAAGGACTGCAAGTCAATATTGAGTTTAAATTATCATTCAATTAAACAAAAAGTATTAATTTGGTTTTTAGATGTAAAAATATAATAATAAAAGTAAAGGTAAAGAAGGATGAAAATAAGGGTTTATAGAGAAAAAGGAACAATGCCAGGGAAGGTGTATGATTTATCCCTGTAACAACTCTGAGTCACTATTGCATCAACAAATATCAATTACTACCAGTTTTTAAGGGTATTTTCTCCCAAGTCCTTGGTGAGAAAACCTTTAATCAATCTACCATAATTTCCATGTCCATAGCCAATTAAGGTGAAGTTAAGTTGTATAGTATCAAGAATACTCTGGTTCATACAGGGTATCCCTAGTCCTAGGTGATATCAACTGTAGAGTAACCTTATGAAAACCTTATCAATGGCGGTCCAGCCTAATTGATAACCACAAATCAATCTCGATTGGTCAGAAACAGAAAGCAACAAACACATCAAAAGGTTACCGTAAAAACAATGTTATAAATGCAAATGTAAACTCAAATTCGTTACAATTCTAAATCAGGGATGTAGATGTTTAATTGGCTGCATTGTATGGTAAAACACTAGCTGGATTCTAATGTCTTAACTGATGTCATGACATGCTGTGGAGATGTTTGTTTGACTGCATTGTATGTTAGAATATCTAGTTGTACTCTGATGTCTTGGCTGATGTCATGACATACTTGAGTAGTATACTGCAGGTTTAGCTAATACAGGATTTATTGAATATCAAACTGGATGTTATGACATTCATCCCTATCAGCAGATACTGAGGAATAGAACAGTTGGTGTTCTGCTATAACTTAGTATTTATTTTCAGTCTGTTTATCAAGGAAATAACAGACCTGGCATAAGGCCTACTGTCTGAATGTCAAACTGGATGTTATGACATTCATCATTGACAGCATATACTGAACAATAGGCAGATTGGTTTTCTGCTACATTTTAGTATGCAGCTTAGTCTGCTTATCAAGAGGATAACAGACCTGATGTAAGGCTCTATGTGTAAATGTCAAATTGGATGTTGTGACATTTATTAATGTACGCTGATACTGAAGTATGGACAGATTGGTTCTGTACAGTACAACAAATTTGTACAGTCTGTTTTCAGGAAAAACAGACTTAGCATATGGTCTATGTTTTGGACGTCAAACTGAATGTTGTGACATTCATTCCTGACAGCGTATGCTAAATTGTTGGTTGTTTAGTTTTTCTGTTTCAACATTTTTCTCAGGCTATTCTTCAGGAATTCAACAGTTGAGCTAATATCCAGGAAACCAACAACTAAGCTACATTTAATGAACCTAACAAATAGCCTATTTGTTAGTAACCTAGATGTGGAATTTAGGGGAACTCGCGTGACCTTAATTTCAGGAAAATACAAGTACAACGCCCAAGTGCTGCAATATAAAAGGATGGTAATCCTTCATTCAAAACTAGGGTTTTTAGGCGTGAAGTTTTTATTTGTCCATTATACTTCACTGCTGTATTTTTGTGTGTCTTGTATTAGACGTATCTTGTAAGCCAAGCTATTATCACTGAGATGATTGCATTGGTATAGGGTGTTCATTGAGTTGTAAGTGTTGTGTCACTCTAAGCTTTTAAGCGTGAGTGCTGTGTATCTTGATTAAAGTTGTTAAGCACAATCAAGAGTTGTTTGAAGTGTGACTTCAAAATTATCTTTAATCTTAATTAAAGGTTGTAATCACTGAGGTGATTGAGGGGGAGTGAATAGGAACTCTGATCTTAGTGTAAGATTGAAATTGCATTGGGTAGGTATTAAGTGATAGGGTTAAACAGTTGGGTTAAGGTCTGAATTAATACTACTAATAGTGGATTTCCTCCCTGGCTTGGTAGCCCCCAGACGTAGGTCATGTTGGACCGAACTGGGTAAATAATTCCTTGTGTTATTTACTGCACTTACTTTTTAAGTTCTGCATAATTCTTGTCTGCGCAGAATTGGATGTCATAACAACCCGTGTGACATCAAAAGTCTGTTAACTAGAATTTCAAGGGACACCCCATAGCATTAGAGGTTTAGCTACTCATATTGTTTAAAACAAATTCAAGATAAAAATTACACATTACAAGTAATTGGATGACTTTGATCTTCAATCGCTCCCGCTCATGAAAACCTTCAGCTCTCCGAATGTCTTGATCTTTGTAATACTTGATTGCTTCATAATACTGTATTTTTCCGTATTCAAAGATGATTTTTCCTTTGGCAGAAGACCCTCTTTTATAGTGAAAATTCCAAGCAGCAGTTGGACATGTTCAAAAATATCTCTAAAAAGCCCGACGAACAAAAGCCTGAGAAAAACTAAATTTTTGGGCTTGGGCTGACACGGCCCGTGTCAGCTGACACGGGTGGCCGTGTCAGCCTACTGTTTTGGCTGACACGGCTAAGTGTGGTGCCTGACACGGCCCGTGTCAGCTGACACGGGTGGCCGTGTCAAGCCACTGTATTCTTCAACACACCCTCCTTTGCTTGACACAACCCGTGTCAGGTGACATGGGTGGCCGTGTCAGACCTCCTGTACCAGGGTTTTCTGCTCCTATGCTTGCTAGAATCTCACATTGTCTCGTTCTGAGTTCCCTGGTTCTTCTACCTGGACCTATCGGACAAAAACACAGCTATCTCACACATAAAATAACTAAAGTATAAGTAAAATATAACAATGATTAAAAATGCTTAAATAAAATAACGAAAGTAAAACTAACTCGAAATGTATCATAAATGCTTGCATAGTGTGTCAAAAGCCTATGTTTCGTGTCGGATCAGTAACAAAAACTCAACGCAAATGGTGACTGATCACCTCTATATGCCATAGACAGTTATACCAGAAGCGAATCAAAAAGGCATTTCACAAGAAGGTTTGTCTTTGGGAATTTGGAGAAGGAGACCTTGTGCTCAAGAATATCTTGCAAATGCATAAGGACTCACGTGTGAAATGGACTCCCAATTATTAAAGTCCATATGTTGTAAAGAAAGCCTTCTCCGGAGGTGCCCTGATTCTTACAACTATGAATGATGAAGAGGTCTCACACCCCATGAACTCTGATGTAGTAAAAAAATATTATGCCTAATAAAAAACCGTTACGTCGAAAACTTGAAAAGGTGACTTAGGCAAAAATGGGTATCCTGGTGGACCGAAAACCAGAAAGGGCGATCCAGGAAAAAATTAGGGACAAAAGGAAAAGATTGCATCAAATAAAATTGATCAACACAAAAGAGCCAGAGGCAGAAGATCAATCCAGTTGTTTCCTTTCAGAAGCAAGGTTTTATGGAGTCCTGGTTATTTGGGATAATATTGGTCATTGGATTCAATGTAAAACTTTTCCCATTGCCACTTTCAAATTTTGTAATATTCCATTGAGTTGCGCCATTTTCATGCTACCATTTTTTATTAATAGAAATTTTGCATATCATTTGCTGCCAATTGTGTTCTCCTATATTTTTCTCTTTTATCCAAAATGTCATTTGTTTGTTAATAATGAAGTTTTGAAACTTGAAATTTTTTAAAACGTATTGAAAAAACACAAAATTATTTTGACATATGTGAGGATCAAAAGGAAATCATTTGTCTTCCCGAAAGTCTTAAGGTTGTAGAAGCACTCCTAGATCACCAAAATAGGAATATCCATGGAGCACAATCTGTCAAACTTGTGGGCCGACCCCTTGGCTAGTTATAATTGCTAATCTCGATAGATTATCCTTTGAATGCATCTGTCACACTTAATTGGTCGATTTATTGGTGTTGGGGAATCAAAACCTCCATAAACAACCTCTATAAACTCTTAGTCTGCTCTAGTGTCAGCATTTACATATCATGATTGTTAACATATCACGCATAAAAGCAAATTCACATCATGCATATCCAAAATACGATTCACGCTCATTTTTGCGTTGACCCCGATCTCTTTTTTGATCTTATATCCCTTGACCTCAAAGTCCAATGTTATTTGGCAAACTCTGTTGTAGTCGATACTTATTTTATTGATGCCTTCAGTCAAGTCCAATGTTATTTGGCAAACTTTGTTGTAGTTGGTAATTATGTTATTGATGCCTTCAATCAAGTCCAATGTTATTTGGCAAACTCTGTTTTAGCTGGTAATTATTTTACTGATGCCTTAGGTCAAGAGCAATCTTGCATGGCAAACTCCGTTGTAGCCGGTATATATTATACTGATGTCTGCGGTCAAGTCCAGCCTCGTCCGGTATTACAAATTTAAAGTCCAACATCGTCTTGCATTCAGCCAGGTTTAATGTCCAACATTTTCTGTCATTCAATCAGTTTTTAAAGTCCATTGTCTTCTGGCATTTAGTCAAATTCTTTTCCCCGACAATTTGTTATCCCTATTGAGTCTTCGCCCATTCGTCTTTTTCTATTTCTCGTGGACCGCCAATACCATATGTTCATCATTCCCCACAAGTCTATTTATCATCCACCATAAGAAATCATTTTAGGGTCCATCATATCCCCAGCAAACCAAAAAGAAGTTCTTCGGCTCATAACATAGGATGTCATTGCATTTAGGGGGAAAATTCAGGTCTTTTGTATTTAAATACTTATCTTCCTAATTTCATGAGGATTACCATCACTCATGCAATCTGGTAAAGATATTTAAATAGGGACGACTATCATATCCTAAATTTTGCCCCCTTCTAAAATCTTTCATCTGCATTTTACTATTACACAATGACCATTTCATGATCATTCCATTTGGTCACTTGTGCATCTTTAGAAGACATCCAACATGGCATTATGATTTAAGTGGATCATTTTTATTAAATCATTGGAATATTTTTCTTTCATTAATTTATCTCCATTTATGACCATTTCACTTGTTTCTCCCATACCTATATCATTCATGTCCATTCTCATTTTATTTTTCATTCATTCTTAGGATTCCATCATCATTATAGATTAAGTTCTAGACTAAGTCTTTATATTCAATTTGAAAATAATATGACATTAGTTTGTTTCAATTTGCATTTTCTCTCTTTACTACTTTGTATTTTAAAAAGTTGAGACTTTTGTTTGTGTCCAATTTAGGACTTAAAATTTGAAAAAAAAAAGGTTTTGAATTGAAGTAGATATCATAAGCATTTTTTTTGAAATAATGTTTGCTCTACTACATCATCAAGTTGAAATTGCATACTTGGTTTGATTTGAAGTGTGAGAATTGTGTGTCAAGATTATTGAAAAATAGAATAAGCATTTATTTAAGATATTGTATTACTAGGAAAGGATTTCACAAAAGTTACAAAATTAATATTTGCATTGCATAAATTCTGGTACATCTTTTTTTGTTTTTTTGTCTTTACATAAAATTTACACCAAAATCTAAACCCAAGGGTCTAATAACTAGAGTTTTTTGGCCAAGTCTTCAAACTTTCTAGTTAAACCCAATTCCTTCGTTACTAGCTATTTCCAAGTTGCTCCATGATTTTGCCACTTTTGCAACTAAATCATCCAATCATGACCATTGAGTAAGAAACCTAAACACCAAAACAAAAATTCACATTCAAATAATCAAAATAAGAAATCAAATCATCATTTTTTTTAAATTCAAAAAGAGGAGGGAAGACCAATTCAAAAAGAGTTGAACAAAATAATGCATGAATGCACCAAAATAGACATGCTTTCTGCAGCAAGTTAAAACGACCATGCATTTTTCCTTTTCCATCAACAATCAACAACATCAAACCCTAAATTCACACTATAAAACCAACAATAAGTAGCAAAGAAAAGGGTACAAGTAACAAAAATCCTAGCCACCACAACAAGAAAACTGATACATTTTAGAAACAGAAAAAAAAACTAATTGCTCATGCTGCATAATACATACTGATACAAAAAAAACATATAACATAACAACAACAACACAAACTTATAAGCAGATCAAATTAAGACAGAGTTACACCAAGCATAAAACAAACCATTTCTAAATTCATAGAAAAAAGAGAAGTTTGAAAAAGTTAGTATACGGAAGGAGAGGGTACCTGAAACTCACGTAAGATTTGCTTTTTGTGGGGTATTTTTGTTTCCCTTTTTGTTTCTCTTTATACTAATATCAAACTTTTTCATTGGTTGCATTTTGTTTTTTTATGATATACTAATCAATCTTGTTTGGAATTTGATTATTTCTTGCCTTGTTGTGTTCATTCCCGCTGCTCGGATGTCTGTTGTGTATTTTCTTCTAGAACCAGAAAAATGTTTATATGTTTGCTTTTCGTGGGATATCTAATCTGAGATTTCCGAAGTAGCCTTGGTGAGGGAACGAAAATTAGAAAAGATTTTTTGCTAGGCTAAAGTTATGACTCGATTGGGTGGGGGTTGCAATTGCATCTTCATGATCTCCATGCTTGAGATCGTGTGGTTTTGTTCGTCGATTTCAAATGCATACCATGACTGGATTTAAGGGATTAAGGTTTGTTTAGATTTGTTTGATTTTTTTATTTCTTGTTGAAATTGTTTGAGGGTTTAGATTTAGGTTGGGATTTCGAACAAGATTGGTGTTGTTTATTCTCTAAAAGAGAGAGATTTCTGAACTGGGGGCCATGGTTTGGAATTTTTTTTTCTTCAGTAGTGTGTTTTCAGAAGGGATGAAGAAGAACATAAAGAGGTTATGGTTCTCTCTCCTTGGCAAATTTTGTTTTGTTTTGTTTTGTTGCCATGAGGGTCAGGTCAGTTGAGATCCAACCCGGATCTCCTGACCCGGACTCGCCCCTTGCTTGTTGGGCCTCACCCCTGCACCTCATTCAGTACCCCCAGACATGTTTCTAATTTTATTTTTTTCATTTATTTTGTTTTATTTTGGTTCTTGTTTAACAATGATACCAAATTAGATTTGTTTTTTTCTCTTGTTCTTAAAAAAAAGGGATTTTTTTGGGAGTTTTCAAAATAATAAAAATAATAAAAATATTTTATTATTTTATTTTATTTTATTACTATTATTAATTTAATAATATATGTAGTTGATTTCGAACTTGTTTTTTTAATCTTATTTATTCAGTATATGATTCAATTAATTTATCCACCTGTTTACTTCTTTGTTGCCAATTAAATAAATAACTATGTGATGATATTGATCTATTTGAAATAAGTAAAATAAGAAATCTTGGTCCAACACCAAGTTTCATTTTTAAAGTATCTGATTAAATCATTTCTTGTCCCGATTCAAACGTCTTATCATTTAAGTGTAATGTTTAGAACTTTTTTTCTAATAAAGTAACACGAAAGAAGAGGACCATTGGAATCTAGCATTTAAGAGGAAACCCTCGAATGGTCGGTCATGAGCCACGCATTTTGGGTTAACCGTTCATTCTTAAAACACTTAAATCAACTTGGACAAATAAGGGTCATTGAGATCTAGCATTATGGCCTAACTATTTGAACAATTGATTATTATCAAGTGTTCGCTATCCATTAAACATTTTCAATGCAAATGAAAAAGGACCGTTGAAATCTAGCATTCTGGTGGAACCCCGATTCATTGATCCTGAGGCTTAGGTCTCGTTCTCATCAAACATTTGTCATTCATCTACAAGATACATCCAACCAATGAAACTCTTTCTTTTTTTGTCGTGCGATCTTAAAAAACTTTTCCTAAACGAAAGACATCTTGTCTTAAGATGATGTAAAGAATGCTTCATCCACAATCGTTGAGTTGAGATAAGTGACGTTTTCCCATGAATGTTGATAACTAGAAATCCATTCAATGTGATGCAAACATCCGCTCTTCACTTGTTTTGGGTGAAACAATGTTTTCTGTCGGTTAATACAAGATAACTTTCTCTAAAATTAACCAACAAATAAACATTTTCTATCTAGAACTACGTATGCCTTGAATTCTCGACTGCACCTGAAGATACATAGGAGCAGGATTGTTAAATCTTGTTCGGCCCTCTAATAATAAAAACATTTTTAGGTCCTTTCTCATTAATAAAAATTCAAAAACATTTCCCTTTTTTTTCTATCCCAAATAAGTAGAAGATTAGAAACTAAGATAAGTTAACATTCAATTCGATACTAACTAAATGGTTCTCGTTGAGTACAACGGACGCGAGGGGTGTTAATACCTTCCCCTTGTGTAACCGACTCCCGAACCCTGATTTGGTTGCGAGACAATATCATTGTCGTTATTTTTGGGTTTTATCGATATTTTCCCTTTCCCTCTTTGGGAATAAATAAAGTTTGGTGGCGAATCTATTCAACACATCCCCCGAGCGTGCAATTGCACTTCGCGAGGTCGTGCTCTCATTTTTCGAGGTATGATAAATATATTAAAATATATTATGAGTAAACATGTTTGGGAAGGTGTGTGATTGGATTCATCAACAACAATGCATCAACCTTCCAACAACTTAACTCAATAACATCGACTACCGGTTCTTAAGGGTGTTTACTCCTAAGTCCTTAGTGAGAAAACCTTTAATCATTCAAATTAATCCCTATGTTTATAGTGAATTACATATGAAATTAAGCATTATTTTAATCAAGAATATTCTGGTTTCCACAAGGTATCCCTAGGTCTATGTGATATCTACTATAAATGATTCATAATCAAGCATTAACAATGGCGGTCAAACCTAAATATTAATCACAGATCAGACTCAATTTTTCTGAAAGAGAAAGCATTAATCACAAATTATAAATAAGTCATATATCATAGAATCAAAGTTATTACAAGGTACAAAAATCTAAATTGTATCATAAATTCGAATCGGGAACACCCCATTAGCATTGGGGGGGGGGGGGGGGGTGGCTACTCATAATCATAAAGAAAAACGTGAAAAAAAGTGTAGACATTACAAATTAATGGAACAAAGAGGTTTTCAATCATTAAATTTCATGAAAATCTTGATCTACCATGAATTCTTCAGTGCTTCAGCCTTCAAAACGCATTCTCTATACTAAAAAAATCGTCTCATCCTTGGAAATTCACATTTTTTGGAAAGTATGCAATTTTGGACTTTTTTTCAAATCTGGCTCGCTCATACGCGTATGGCCTCATCCGATATGCGTATGACTTCTTTTTTCACTTCCTCGTACACGTATGGCCCAACTAGAGCCATACAAGTAAGGCTTATGTTGTGCATGTAGGGCTTGACTTGGCTAGTCTCATACGTGTATGAGCCTTCCCATACGCGTATGAGAAAAGAATTATTTTTCACCCCTCCTACTGGTACGCGTATGCTATGGGTGAGGCTGAGTGGCCATATGAGTATGAGAGGCCCCATACGCGTATGGACAAGAAACTTGCTTTTTCTTCATTTTTTTCTCCTGCTCATGCATTATCGTCAAGTTTCTTCTCTAATCCAGCTCCTCTTGATATTTTGGCCCTGTAAACATATCAAACACTACCTCAAGCATAAAAAATAGCTCACAAATATCGAAACACTAGAAGATCAAACTTTTGTAAAAATCTACAAAAAAAAAACTTAAACCACTGCCCAAGCTCACAATAATTCACCTGCTTTTGGCATTCAAATGACATTAAAACTAACATAAATGGTGGTTGATCACCTTTAAAGGTGTTCATGCTTCTGAAGGTAGTCCAGCATCTCATACTGTTCCAGCATCTGAAAAAGATTTTGACCAAGTTCAGAGGCCATAAAGAATCAAACAACTATCAAGAATGTTTGTAGAGTTTGACATGTTGCAAGATACTGAGATGGACTTTGAAGGGGAAGCCATTCAGCGTGTCATGTTGGTAGACTCTGAACCATTTAGTATTAAAGAAGCTCTCAAGAATAAAGTGTGGCTGAAGTCCATGAAATAAGAACTCGAGGCTATATAAAGAAACAAGACTTGGGAGTTGACTGAGCTTCCAAAGAGCAAGACAATTATCAACGTGAGATGGGGTTACAAGTTGAAATTGAAGTCAGATGGATCAATTGGCAAACATAAAGCAAGGTTAGTAGCTATATGATTTCTACATGAATATAGATTAGATTACATTGAGGTGTTTGCACCTATAGTTAGGCATGAAACAATTATATTGGTGATTGCTATAAGTGCTAATAGAAATTAGCCTATGATGCATTTAGATGTGAAATCTGCATTTCTGAATGGTCATTTACAAGAGGAAGTATATGTGTCACAACCTCCTGGATTTGTGAAAAAGAATCAGGAAGGGATGGTGTACAAGTTGCATAAAGTCTGGTATGGACTGAAACAAGCTCCCAGAGCTTGGAATTTGAAAATTGATTCATTTTTCAAGCTTCAAGATTCATAAAATGTGAGATGGAGTATGGTGTTTATGTTCAGCATACATCTCATAGCAATATGATTCTGGTGTGTCTCTATATTGATGGAATGTTTCTAACATGGAGATGTTCATATGAGATAGTTAAGTTCAAAAAGTTGATGATGAATGAGTTTGAGATGACTGATCTATGAAATATGGTATATTTTCTAGGGATGAATATTATGTACTATGATAAGGGTATAATTTTGCATAAGCTAAAGTATGAACTTGAGTTTCTGAAGAGATTTGTGCTAATAAATTACAAGTCTGCAATCACACCCACAAAAATAAATCACAAGTTAGATTATGATGTTGAAGGTGATGATGTAGATGCTACAACTTTTAAATCGTTGGTAGGATCATTGAGATATCCATGTAACACTAAACTTGACATCTGTTATGCAGTTGGAATGGTTAGTAATTTTATGAACAAACCAAAATGGTTACATTACCAAGCTGTTGTCGGGATACTAGGGTATATTAAGGGGACTATGAGGTATGGAGTTTTGTTCCCTTTTGGTGGTAAATGTGATTCAGAGTTGATATGTTATTCATACTCTGATTATTATGGTTACATAGTTGACGAAATAAGTACTTCTGGATACTTTTTCAAGTATTTGGGAGGTCCCATTTCTTGGTGATCTAAGAGGTAACTAGTGGTTACATTGTCAACCTGTGAAGCTGAGTATATTGTAGGTGCTTTGTCTATAATTCAAGTTGTTTAGGTTATTAACTTATTGCAGGATCTGAAGATCAAGGTGATCAAACCAGTGAGGTTGATAACTGACAACAAACCAGCTATAAGCCTTGCCAAGAATCTAGTGTTGCATGGAATGAGAAGCACCTTGACATGAAATTCCATTTTTGCGTAATCAGGTTCAGAGTGGAGTGCTCGAAGTTGTTCACTATAGCACTCAGAAGCAACTTGTAGATATTCTGACCAAAGCAATCGAGACTTAACACTTTATCCATTTGAGGGATGAAATTAGTGTTGTTGATTTTAATTAGTTGAATATGAATTAAGAGATGATGTTGGTTATAATTCAAATTCAATTTCATTTGCTTTTAATTTGGTTTGAATTTGCATTGGATTTAGCTTGGGCTTGTATATAAGCTAAAGCTTAGTTTAAGTTTGTAACCGTTTTTGCATATGAGATTAAAAGTTAGTTACATATTCTATCTCTATCTTCCATTATTTTCTTCTTCATTCTTGTGCATCAACACTTAGAAGTTACATTTAAGAGTTACTCTAAACAGGGTGTGAACTTTAATTTTTGGGCCTATACCTCTTATATATTTTACACACAATATAATTTTATTTAAAGAAATTTATAATCGTTAAACCTTCATGAACAACTAAGTTTGAAATATGTGTTCCATGTCTAACATGAAAATATGTTCCTTTAACTATCATCCTAAACCAAATAATAAATGTTTATTTTATGTATTCACCATACCATCATTAATAGATGAATTCTCTAAAATAATGGTGAATATTTTTTTCTTGATGCCCCAATCCTTTAACGGACTTATCAACTTTTCAACCAAAATAAAACTGATATGAGATGGTGGAAAATGAATGAAAGGTAATTTTTTTCTCTAACTCTCTTATCATATCAACAAAATGTGAAGTCAACACCATATATTGATATGTATTTATTGGATAACACATATCAAATATTAAACATTTTTTTCTTGGAATATAATGTAAATAGAATTTTAATTTTTCTTTTTCTTTTCAATAAAAATTAAGAACATCAGACTTCATAGTGTTTATAAAAATTACTTAATACCATAGTGCAAAAAATAAAGTAAGTCCATAATCCCTTCTTGCTCAATAAAAGTAAAATGATAATTGTGTTTGACAATTACCGCAAAAATATTTTTCCTACATTTTTCTTTATCCACCATCGAATAAGAAGATATATTCCCCTCTCCAACATGTTTCATTGCATGTTTTAATTACAATGAAATATAGATTTTCTATAAAGTCTTCACATCAGTTGGATATTAGACTAAGGTGAAAACAAAATATGGTGGTATTTTTTAAATTTTGATCAATGGGCATCATATATCCCATTGATTGGGCCACGTAACCGTTAGGAAAACCTTTTGACCATGTGCTTTTGAATCTCAGCAAATATACTTTTTTATTTTCATTTAAAAAACAAATCTACTTATTCCTTCTGTTAAGTTTGTAAGCGATATGAAACATTTTTCATTACGCGCCTTTAAATCCTGCCAAATACACTTTTTATTTTTATTTAAAAAATGAAACTACATATTCCTTCGCTAGAAGTGGGCATCCTATAGGAAAATGTTTTCATTACGCACCTTTGAATTCTACCAATTATAATTTTTATTTTTATTTACAAAATAAAACTACATATTCCTTTGGTTTCCACCTCAACCAATAGGAAAAGATATTAATTATGTGCCTTCAAATTCTTTTTATTTTTATTAAAAATGGAAACAAAATTTTCCCTCGGTTAAGGTGGTAACCAATAGGAAAAGTTACATTTATCCCATCGGTTGGGCCACGTGACTGATAGGAAAACTAATTTCCAAGACATAATTCTATAATTTCTTATCCCACCCATTTGCAAAATAGAATCGAGAAAGAGAAAGAGAGATAAGAACAAAACGAGTCCTAAACTCAAAACTTCATCTTCTCAACTCAAACCCTAACCAAAACTCGAAAACTTCATTTATTGCAAAAACAAAACTCAATAGTTCACCATCCTCATCCACTCGAACACCATTACTGCCAAGCAAATGGAACAAAGCTCGAAACAAAGAAAAGTAAATGGAACTTGAACAAACCAAAAGAAACAAAACTCAAAATGAAGCTTCATCCATCATTGTCTATATCGTCTTTATCACCATTTTTGGTACATAAATGATTCTTCATGCATGTAACTTAACAATCTTAGGTTTTTCAACTTCTTGGTGTAGATTCCTTACAATGTGACTTAGAATTTTTTTGATATTACAATGATACTCAACAAAACTTTGAATAAAGAAAAGTTTTTAGCTTCTTGTCCATGTATGTAACTTATCATTGAGTGAATGGGCAATGGTATGAAGCAATGGCCATTACGACCAACATGTAATTGGAATTTTAACCGTAATGGACCTAATGACAAAAACCCTATTTTTAATGGTATGAAGCAGTGGCCATTACGGGCATCCCGTAGTGGTCCCAAATTCTCAATGATAAAAACCCTACTCTCATTGGACTTATGTAGATTTGTGTAGAATTTTTATTTGTGTAATTCAAATTTGAAGTTTGATTATGCTTGTATTAACTTTATTGTTCATTTAAATATTGTATAGTGATTGATGAATTTGGTTCCTATGAAGTTAGTAAAATATCAAATGAGTAAATCAAATTTGTTTTATTTCAAACACATTATTTGTTATGATATATTTGCAGTTTCTAACCTTAAATTGATTGATGATTAATAATACTCAATTTACTCTCTAAAGTGAGTGAATCAGTTATATACATGTCTAAGTAAATGGCGAGCCATTCAATTTTAATTAGAAAAATATTTGGCTGCTTAAGAAAAATTATTCGAATTAACAAGTGTTAACGATGCATCTAGGGTATAGTTTGTACTAGTGTGTCTAGCTATTTTTTATGGTTGTATTACATGTACTTATGGAACATAATTATTGGATTTTGATTTTATTTCAGAAAATAGTTATAGATCGTAGTTGGATAAAAGCTAATAGATTAAGTTAGAAATACATGAATGGGATGTTTGAATTTTTTCAATGTAGTTAAATTTATTCAATTCGCTGAAAGAGATATTCCTCACAATAAATAAATTTTTATTATTCTTTTTTTTTGCGGGAATATGAAATAACGTATAAAGGAAGATATATTAAATCATTTATATTGTGACAAAATTTGTCAAAATTATATGAGATGGACGTGACATGGTGAAGTAACAAAAACCCTAATTGCACCACCAAAAAGGAATTTTATGTAGATATGGATGATCGATTATAAGATATGATATTTGATATTGAAGAATATTAGTTTATGATTGTTTAATCGGAAGAAAAAAAGTGGATGAACGGATAAAAGTTTCATTTAATTGCTTGAAATGTTGAAACACATGCTTCCAGAAGGTACCACATTGTAAAATCGTAACTATGAGACCAAAAAGATACTGTGTTTAATGAATATGGATTATATCAAAATAAGTGCATATCATAATGGTTTAATATTATACACGAAAGAGTAAGAAAAAATAAATCAGTGCCCGGAGTGTGGGGAGTAACACTACAAGTTAAAGGTCGGTGATGCTGATAATTATGGTTTAAGAATAATGGATTCTCCTGCCAAGGTAATGTGGTGCCTACTAATAATTTTAAGCTTAAATAAATATTTTTATAATATAAATGATGCAAATAATGTTAGATGACATGTAAATGAGAGAAAGTGTGATTGAAAAATTCACCATTTAACTGGTATTTTGCAATGGAAAATTGATTTGTTTTTTTCCAAATTTTGGCCATGAGCCAATAAGTATTAGGTTTGGACTTGCCGCTGATGGAATGAACTTATTTGGTAATATTAGTACTACTCATACTTCATGGTCAGTTCTTGTCATAACTTACAACCTACTTATGTGGTTATGCATGAAGCATAAAATATGATGTTATTTATGATGATTTTGGGCCAAAGACAACAAGAAAATTACATATATGTTTATTTAAGTACGTGTATTTGATATTTAAGTTTTGTAGGAGTAAGAGATTGATGTTGATGGTGCATATTCGAGTGAAAATTTTAAGATGTCTGCCATGTTATTTTCTATAATCAACAACTTTCTTGCATACAACAATTTGTCTAGGTACACCGTTAAGGGACATAAAGAAACAATCTATAATATATGAAGCTGATACATGCTAACACTAACTAAAGAATGAAAAAAAATATTGTTTACCTTGGGCATCAAAAATTTCTAAGATCCAATGATCTATATCCTAGATTGAGAAAGACTTTGGATAACAAAAGTTTAATATCGCTCCAAAGTCCTTAGTTGAGGAGGAAATTTATGAACAACAATAACACATTAATGTTGTCTTTCAAAAGAATAAAAAAGAGATCACTAAGAAAAATGACGATGTTCTTTAATCTTTCATATTGGTCTAGCTTCAATGTAAGACACTATTTTGACATGATGCATGCAAAGAAAATATGTGTGATAGTGCAATTGGAACACTTCTCAACATTCAAGGCAATGCAAAAAAATGGTAAGAATATATTCTAGTTTAGATATAGTATAGATGAGTATTCAACAAGATTTAAGCCCAAAAGAAATAGGTAAAATAACATATCCCCCCCCCCCCCCAACATGTCACACTATGTATAAAAAAGATTTAAAAAAGTTTTTGCTAGTGTTTGCAGGTATCAAAGTGCCCAAAAGGTACTATTCAAATGTCAGTAAACATGTATCAATGAAAGATCTCAAATTAATTGGCTTAAAATCTCATGATTGTCATGTCTTAATGCAATAACTCTTACTAGTGGCTATTTATAGCTTCTTGCCAAAAAAATGCAAGGGAAACTATAACTAGATTGTGCTTACTTTTCAATGTTGTATGTAATAAGTTCATTGATCCACAAAATTTAGATGAGTTGGAACACGACGCTGCAATTATCTTATGTCAATTGGAAATTTATTTCCCTCCATCATTTTTTAACATTATGGTTTACTCAATTGGTCATTTAGTCAAGGAGATTAAGTTTTGTGCCCCATTTTATTTAACATGGATGTATCTAGTAGAGTGATGCACGAAGATGTTTAAAGGGCATACAAATAATCATCCTCGTCTAGAAGCTTCGATTGTTAAAAGGTACGTCACATAAGAAGCTATTGAGTTTTATGTAAATGATTTGTCAGAAGCGGATTCTATAGGAATTCCCAAGTCTTGTCATGATGAAAGATGCGAAGGTATGGATACTCAATGTTTAA
Organism: Lathyrus oleraceus; assembly: GCF_024323335.1. Lineage (NCBI taxonomy): Eukaryota > Viridiplantae > Streptophyta > Magnoliopsida > Fabales > Fabaceae > Lathyrus > Lathyrus oleraceus. The sequence goes on from NC_066583.1 coordinate 513,120,051, forward strand.
ATGTTAAGTCAATGACTTAAGATGTAATTCTCTATCCATATTTGTATAAATTAAATAAACTGATGAAGTTCAACCTTACTTATTTGCTTACAAAAGACTTGTCAAGGAATTTTTTTCCCAAACGAACGAATATGGTTGTTGAAAGAGCATAACAAGAGTATCATATATTGGTTTAATGATAAACATTATAATGATGAGAGTGCATAAGAAATAATTAAATGGATTTTAGATATGCCTAAGTTTAATGTAATAACTTGAAGTGCATATGACATTAATAAATTTTCCTTTTATACACAATCAAAGGATGATCATAATACAGTACAAAATAGTGAGGCTATGGTTTAGGCTAAATCCATCTACTTGAATAGTTCCAAAGATAAGAATCTTATAATGGCGTCTAGAACATAATTTGGGGCCACTTAAGATATTTAAGAGGTTGCTTATGTTATATTTAAAGTGTATTTATTTAAAAAGTTGATTGCCAACAACACTAGTGTGTAAATTGATGAATTATGATTCACGCAAGTTGACCTTCACAAGGTAACTTATATGAATGAACCTTTCATCATAAAAATTATGGATAAACAAGTGTTTTATGTCACTGATCCTTCTAATAATAGGCGGTCAGTGGTTCTTTATAGAAAATACATTCCTGATAGTGATGAAAATCAAGTTTTAACTCTTGATATTTTTGAGACCCCTTCTTTCTCAACACACATGCGTACCTCATATGAAGAAAATGATGAAGATGATGTGCATGCTATTTGTTACGATCAAGAAGGGATATGGGAAAACTAACACATAAACGTTTGTGATTATTTATTCATAATTTATTGTTATTCTTTATTTTTATTGTTTATAGCTAATATTGTTATAACTTTATGTCATTGAATTTATTCTTTTTTTGTTCAAACAGATAGATAGACGATTCATCCAACACCCCTCATAGAAATGAGGGTTCTTATATTTAGCATAAGAAAATAAAAAATACTAGAGGCGCCATAATAATCACAAACATTGATAAAAAGTCCACAATACAAATGCTAAGTTGCGAGACAAATTTGATGTACAAAATGGAAGGTGTAATGGTGAAAATGCTTCGAAATTTAGGAGTTATGAGGCATTACTTAGCCGAAACAAAAGTACTCTTTTAAAAAATATAGGTACAAGGTATCAAACAACGTGAAAACAAGTATATGAAAATATGTTGATGTATTAATTTTAACTTATATATATATATATATATATATATATATATATATATATATATATATATATATATATATATATATATATATATATATATAGAGAGAGAGAGAGAGAGAGAGAGAGAGAGAGAGAGAGAGAGAGAGAGAGACTTTTTGATGCGTAAGTAGATGGTTTTTGATGTTTTCAAATATGATATTTTAAAGATTTTTTAAGTCATAACTCACATCAGACTATACTAGTTCATCAAATTGTGAAGTATAATAGTTTTATTGAAAAATGGTTTAGTATGAATATTGTGTTATGGAGTATAGTCATATATTGTGTCAGTACTTTTTAGATACAACCCAACAAATTAAATTTTCCACTATGCTTATAACAAGCTAAGGGTTAAAAAGGAAATAAAATTATGATTAAAAATTTGTATCTACATAGGTTGCCTTGTGGATGATATAAAAATCTTAAGGAGATAGTGATTAATGAAAAACTAAAATAAAGACAATAAGAGATGAAAGATGCTTCCTTAAGCCTTGATCATAATCCAACTCCACCATCATGACAATGGAAATTAAAATAGCCCAACAAAAGGAAGGAGTATACATCATATTCTATACTTAGTTGTAGATAAAATTGTAAGTAATTTCTTTTTACAAGAATATTAAATGTAGGTTACTTCACTTTGGTATTGAATATTTATTTGTGTTGTCTGACTCGTTGGTTGAAAAGACTAATAAATGTGCATTTGTTCCACACATATGTCATGATATATTAGTAGAAGCCACTAGAAAAAATAAGCATGGTGGGTGCGTATGTGGTCTTGGATGAGTTATCAACCTAAGACATTACTTCAGATCATCTTTCAATAATGTAGATTTACACTTCAGATAGATGGAAACGCAATTTACTCATATGTTGTGTGTGTGATTTTAATTTATGCATATTTGTAGTTTTTAACATACAAAATCATATCATTTTATTTTAAAGGGTTAAAATCATCTAATATAAATGAAAATGAATTATATTGTTTCTGGTATGTGTTACTGTTGTTTGTGCTTTTAATTTGTGAAAAATTATTATTTTTATGTTATAGAAATTGATATTGATGTGTTTAATCTCTCAAGAAAATACAAATATAATAGATTGTTTTGAAAAAAAATATTGTGAATGCGAGCACAAAGGATAGTTGTTTTCTCGTCCATGATAAGAATGAAAAGTTTTCTTAACTAGGTTCATTAAAAAGATTGACATGCCTAATAATGAATCTTAAAGATACCGTCAATTTACGATTATAGCATAATTTAAAACATGTATATATTTTTTATCTTTCACCAAAGTGTATTAGAGATTTAGTATATGGTATTAAATGACTGGACCTATATGTACTACAATTTTAATGCACATAAGTATATTTTTTAAGTGATATCAATTTATATTTATCGTTCTCAATTGCTTTTAATGTCATGTCTCACATCAATATTTGACATTTATTTTGATATTTAAGTACTTATATCGTTTTTGTAGAGGAATAAATAAGTTTGATTTGTATGGATTCTTGGACTCCTATAACATCCAATATTTTGTGCATCAAGCAAGTGATATTCAAGTTTACATATAAATCAGTTAAATGATTTGAATAAGATTATGTTTTATCTTATTTAACATTCAACTTTGTATGTATTACTAATTATTCTCAAGTTCATTCATTAATCACTGACAATTAATAATTATTTGTCATAGTGAGAATAACATAATTACATTATGCTCGATAGACAAATGGACCGATTCAAAGATAAAAGATTTAATTAGTGTGTTGTTATGTTTGTGCTTATAATACTAAAATGTACACTTTATTTTTGATTTTTTTTATTGATGTTTAAATATTTTTCAACATATAGAGCCACAAATGGTTATCATTATTTGTATGGTGCTAGAAGTAAAAAGGCTAAATGGATTATCCCCAAAGTAAGTGGTCTTAATTGTAATATTCATTTACATATATAATGACTTATGTATTTGTGTGTCTATTATTACTCACTATATACATTTTATTTATAGGTGATGCAACAACCATAAAGAAATAAGTGTGGATATCATGTGATGCAACATTTGTTGAACATTATTTATCCTTATATTGTTGAATCATGGAAGTAGGTAATATATTTATAATTAGATATTGATGATTTTTTTTACAGAATGATATTCTGTTAAGTGTTTTTACACATCGTTCATCTTATATGATTGAACGATTATACAACATTCCCAACAAAATACTTATATGACGTCTGTCTATGTTGAACAATTTGTTTTATTGATTTTATGAGTCATTATGATGCATGATAGATGGGTTTGAACCATTTGATATGTTTGTGTTTTATTATAAAAAATAAATATGCATAATCATGTACTATATATTGTTTACCCGATGTAAATATGTATATTTTGTTGGTTTGACCATGTAGTCATTTAAATATATGGTACAAATTTGTATATCGATGTAAACATATATAGCTTTTGTTTTGGGCGTGAACACAACCATGCTGATAAGATCACATCATGGTTTTGCTAATATATAACACAAACACAAGCATGTAGCAATAATCATTGTAAAAGCACAAACAACCATTGTTATAATGCTCATCAAGTTGTCAATAAATCCTATTTCAACTATCAAAAGTTGATATTACAAGATTGGATGTCATTGACAAACTTCGAACCCTGAACCTCGCAGTTGTCTGTGTGAGTTTCTAGTGGTTATTACCAACCTATAAAAAATAATTCTCTCCAAATCTTATTTTCAAACTTAACTCTACCTTGTACAACATTCTATACAATTTGGTAACACCTTTTGTTAAAAAATATTAAAAATTTAAACAATACTTGAAATACAATATATTGTAAAATTAAGATGAAGCCAACTCATAGTTAAGTCCAAAACTATTTTTACTTTATAAGTGAAATCAAGAACCAAAATAATAGCCGCATGTCCAAAAATTGTGTTTCCCACTTTCCCGTTTCTCACAATGTACTTTCCATGTATAAAATGATGATAGGAGACTAGATTTATATTTCTACAACTATCATGAAACTAAGACATTTTGAATGCTAAATTTCCATTTCTTTTGATTATGAATCATGATAATTATCTAAGTAATAAATATCTTTAATCAAAATTGTTTATCTATTTGAAATGTATAAAACTTAAGACATCTCAAATACTAAAATCTTATGACAAGTTCTAGAGACAAGAAATATTACTAATGTCGAGTAAGAAGCCATAACAATAATGTATGTTGAAATTCTCTTGATAAGACTTAACGATTTTATTTCATACAACACTAGAAAGAGACACGTGCGTTCGCACGGGTCGCACAATGTTATATAATTAATATATATATATATATATATATATATATATATATATATATATATATATATATATATATATATATATATATATATATATATAATTTAACAAAAATAAGGTATTTTATTTGATAAAGAAAATATAGAATTATTAAATGAGTTAGTTTATTTAAATTATAACCAATTTATATAATTGTAATGAGATATTTGTTATAAAATTATAATAAAATGTATTTAGATACAATTATAAATTTGATATAATTTATTTAGTTATAAAATGAATTATGAACATTATCAAATAAACTCAATTGTATTAAATAATCATAGGGACCCATGATGCAGAAAACAAAAAGAGAAATAATGACGTTTGAAAATAAAGATTTTACCTCTCAAATAAAAGTAATTGTTGATTAAAATAAAATAGATATTATGCTCATAGTGACCCTAGAGATAGAGTATTTTTATTATTCTAAATTTTAATATTAATATCTAATACTCAAATTTTTCTATTTGATGTTACTCATATATTATTTATTTTAAAAAATTAAAATCATTTTTAAAATTTTAATTATTAATAATTTCTTCATAATATTGTCTAATTAAAAAAATATTCTAACGACGACAAACTACTGATATATATCATTTGTAAGTCTTATTATTTTTATTCAATGATCTACATTATATTAATATCTTTAGAAATAACTTTGCATAATATTAACAAATGTTTATGACTTTGTATTGAAAATTTAAACAATTATTTTTGTTCATTATTTTCCATATATCACATAGATAAAATCGTAATAATAACTCATTATTATTGTAAAAAAATCAAAATACTATATAAAATATATTTAGATGCAAATGTAAATTAAAAATAAATTACTCAATAAATAATTAATTCATGATAAAATATATTAAATGAAATATATGCGAATAATATATATTAAAATAAAAATTATTTAATATTGTATTAAATAAATTATTCATTTTAAGTTTTTACATATAAAATAGTTATTTGTTTCTCAAGATTTGTTTCTCAAGAAATAAATTATTTAAAATAAAGATTTGTTTCTCAAGTAAAAGTAATTTGTTTCTCAAATAAAAATAATAATTAATTAAAATAAATTCGACATTGTGTGACTCGTAAGATAAAATATTTTATTATCATATTTGTAACACACATATATTATACATATTTAGGATTTACATATTATTCACAACTGTGATGTTGGTATTGAAATACATAAGTGCCTACTAACAACATTGTACACATTACATGCCCAAAATAAAATACAATTGTGACACAATATACACAAGGGTGCCCAAAATAAAACTAGGAACTAGATCATTGCAGAATGATCTCAAAATTATCTACACAGCGGAATAAGCCATTTAAAACATCAATAAAGTAAGGACTTCAAGCTATATTATCTTTACCCTTCACCTGTTCGGAACTACCTGAAAAATAATTAACAACTATGGGGTGAGATAATAATCTTAGTGGGTTCCCTATATTATGGACCCACTCGGCTCTACATGATTTCTAACAATTCTCTAACTTAAATCAACAAGGGAAAGAAGACTTAAGTAATGGGGAAATGCCACAACGTGTGAAAATATGCTACTTGAGTTCTCGTAACTCAAATGAATCACTATTCAGATTCATGAAACATCGACCCCCGAGTGGACCTATGTCTAAAGCAAGCTCGGTTCACGCATGCTCGTATGATTCAATTTTCGTAATGGATATTCGGTCCTCTATGAGCCTCAGACTCAGTCCGAGCGACCTTCATCCATATGGGTTTCTAACCCACTTAGGGTATCTTTCACCATATGAGCCTCTAACCCACTTAGGTGTCCACCTATCTCCCATGTCCGTCATGGTTGGGGCTCAAACCCAATTGAGGCATGAATCATTGGAGTTACATCCCATTGCCTACCTCATATAAGCATCTCAAAGGGGATGCACACCATCAAGGGTAAAATACTCTGAATACGTGATTAATTCCACAAAACATGATTGAATTTATAATCACTAGGTGACCTCATTCACCAATATTCACATCATCTATACATGTTCCATACAATGCTTATCATTCACGACTAAACAACTATCTGCCATAATACACACTGAGGTATCATTACGTAGAAGCATTACCGTCTAAGTTGTTCGTCATAACTTAAGTTATCTTTCTAGTCCATTTATCCAGTTATAAACCTAAGTTTCCTCACTTATCTTCATAAGGATTAAAACATGTTATTTTACATTCCATATAACAACAATATTTATCGTACATTGAAATATGATTCATGGCATTCAAAAGTACACTATATAATATAACATGGTACATAATAATAGTATTCTATGCTATCTTTCTAATGAATTTGTCTGCGTCTAAAATGGGGTCATAATACTTAAGTTATCTAACAAACTACCTTAATCAAAGTTTGGGATAATGCTAAGGCATTTCATAATTATACAACAACAAAGCCTTAGCCTAGTTGTAAGGCTTGCACCATGACATGGAAGTCTCGGGTTCGACCCCCCACTAGTGACAAAATTCATTTTCCCAAGAAATTAATTTATATGTCGACCTATCCATGCAATGTGTCGACCTGTGAAACATAACATAATTTATTCAAAAACCCTTCTTGATAGACTTTCCATATTGCTAATCTCGAGCAAGAACCCGAAGTGGATGCCCCGTATCTTGAATTCTTTGACAAAGAGTCAGCTTCCTTCTTAATAGATGGACGAGGGCGGCACTGCCATACATAGTCCCCCATATGACATTATTCACATAGTCTATGATTTGGCAAGTCAAACCTCGCAAAGTATACTCTCCCTAGAAGTTGATGTTGGTTGTTGGCTAGGTATACACGGATTCAGTTTACCCATGGAATTTGTGATTCCATTGCGATCTTGTCTTCCTACTATAAAAAGAAGGATCAACGCACAGATCAGGCTTTCGCAAAAATAGGCGAATGCTATGCCTAAAGTAAAGGAAAGGTAAGTCAAGGCCCAAACATTATTCCAATGTAATACTTTCTTTCGTTACTGCTTTACTTTGTTTTCCTATCCATTGTTTGTTAAGGGCATACCCCCTAATGCTATTGACTCCGCTCTTGGGGATATCATAGGAAAGAATGAAGCGAGGGACACATCTTAGTGAAAGGATATGATAGCCAAAGCATTCATATTATATGCTTAAGTAAAATCCTCATTGCCATGCCATTCACTTCTTTCTACGCTAAAAGATCACAAGCTTGTTAGCGATGTGGAGTCAGATTCTTACTGACCCCTAGCTTGAACCTAAAGTATACTTAACTAAGCAAGCTAGGCATAAATCACAGTCGTAAATAGACAAGATTGTCCTACCTTATAGTCAGACAAAAGATGAAGTAAATCTCTACCCTAATACACAACTTCAAACTGGATGTGGGTTCACTGGAAAGTGAATCTTTATCGAGTAATTTGATTAGCATCCTGCCTTTCCTGGAACTTATTCACTCGGAGTGAAATCAAACCACGAAGGATTTTCAGTCCTTTGCTCTAACCAGCTGAGCTCCCCGAAAATAAGGTTTAACTCTTTATTGAGGCCACTTGTGTAGGAAAGCCATTGATTGAATAACGGGGTCTGCTGAATAGCGACCCACGTCTTCCTCGTCATAAGCAAGCTAGGCATAAATCACATTCGTAAATAGACAAGATTGTCCTACCTTATAGTCAGACAAACGATAAAGTAAATCCATACCCTAATACACAACTTCAAACTGGACGTAGGTTCGCTGGAAAGTGAGTTTTTATCGAGTAATTTGATTAGCATCCCACCTTTCCTGGAACTTATTCACTCGGAGTGAAATCAAACCACGAAGGATTTTCAGTCCTTTGCTCTAACTAGCTGAGCTCCCAGAAAATAAGGTTTAACTCTTTATTGAGGCCACTTGTGTAGAAAAGCTCTTGATTGAATGATGGGGTCTGCTGAATAGCGACCCACGTCTTCCTCGTCATATAGCACAGAAGTCATACTTCCACCTCAAATGCAACTTCTTATTGACAAATTGCAACTGGAGTTTGCCATGACTGATCATAATTTTCGAAAGAAGATCAAGAAAAGAAACCAAGACCCTTCTACCGTACCGAATTACGCATTCACCAGGAGCGTAGAGAAAAATAAACAGTAAGATTACACTTATTTTGGTTCATTTCTAACAATCTCATTCATCAATATGCTTCACCATAACTTCATTAAACTCTCTCTCTCTCTCTCTCTCTCTATATATATATATATATATATATATATATATATATATATATATATATATATATATATATATATATATATATTCCATGATTTCCTCAAACTCAAGACAACAACCATATAATTATATCACAAGAATCCAACAAATACAAGAAACACATGTCGAAACATCATCAGTGGAGATTCATATGATTCATGCAGAAACTCATCATAATATCATTATTATTGTCATGTTTTTAACTCACAATATCAATATTAATAGTATATCAGTATTATTGTTATTTCACTCGATTACCATATCAATAAAAAAAATTGAATATAAATAATATTTTTCTTTTTATAAAAATAAACATTCATGTAGATAGAAAAAGAAGTTTGATTGGAGTACTTCTTAGCAAAAGTTTATGACTTTGTATTGAAAATTTAAACAATTATATTTGTTCATTTTTTTCATATATATATATAAATAAAAGAAATATTTTATTATCATATTTATGTATTAACTCTCTCGTCCATATTATTCATCAACCATCTAATATTCATCAACCATCTAATAGTTTACAAATAGAGCAATGTTAAAGATATCAATAAAAAAAACTTATAAGTATCTAAAAATTCACTTTATTTTATTCAAATTTTAATGGTAATGTTAATAATAGTTAATACAATTTTTTTATATGATAAATAAATGTCCAAAATTTTCTAATTTAAAGATTCTTAAATTAAATAATAAAAAATAATAGTTATAAATATTTATTATCAATATTGTTTTTTACTCACAATATTGAAGAGACAGTTTATATTAGAAATGTGAGATATGTTTTCTTCTAGTATAAATTGGTTTTGAAAGTTGTTATGGAAATGTAGTCTCAGAAAAATACAATAATAAATACAACTTATTAAATCGATATGAATATGACTAATTATTACTACCCACTCTAACCTAAAACTCTATATTTCCTAATAAAAAGGCTAATAATTTCTATAGAGTTAATCTACTAAATTAATACGGCTAATAATTAGCTACAACTATCTATTTTGCAAATGCAATACTCCCCAAAGACATAATTCATAACCAATAAGAGATTTCTATAACACTATAGAGTTTAGCATGAGTACTATATTTGGAAAGGATTAGGAAATATATCCAAACTATACCAAATTAAAAACACAATGTTTACTTTAGTATAAAAAAATTGATATGTAAATATCATTTTGATTAAGTGCATAACATGAGTTAACACCATACTATACTATCTTATATTCAGATAATTAAAAACATTTTCAATGAAAAAACATCAAAACAAAACTATGCTTAATCTAAAAAGCAATATCAACACTTTAGTAAAATAAAATATGCTATATGTTTAAGAATATGTGAATTGTCATCACAAATAGACATAACACTTATTAACTAAATTAATTTCAAAACTATTATTAAAGTGCATAAATCAAACTAGAATGACCATAATTTGAATAAACGATAAGTTCTAGGATGCCAAAACCATGATCACAAATAGATATAATGATTTTTAAATGGAAATCAAAAACTCAATTTCAAAAGGAAGAGATTCCTATAATCTTAATCAACTAAAAATAAAAACAACACATTAAATCAAAATCCATTTACAAAATATAATTCTCGATTTTGTAAAAAAGGATGAGATTCATAGATGAAGAAAATAAAAAATCTTACATTTTCTCCTTTACAATTTGAAACCCTAACACACAAATGCATTAATGGATGAACAAATCAACTGGAATTGAAAATGAAACGAAAGGATTGTAATCAACCTAAACCGATTTGCAAAGCTATATACCATTCAATTTTTGATTTTGTAAAAAATAATTAGATTCATAGATGAAGAAAATAAAAAAAAAACATATACTTTCTCATTTTCAATTTGGAACTCTGCCATACCAATACACTGATGGGTGAAAATTGATTATTATAGGAGAATCAAGGAGGTTTAGGGTTAATGAAAATAGTGAAAGACCTTGAAAGAATAAAAGAAATCATAAAAAAATATCTTTGGAAAGATGAAATTATGTTTATTGGTATTTGTAATTGAAAGTGATACAATGTGTGCGCAATCGAATATGAAATGGTTTATTGGTATATGAAATTGTGCCTGCACGTCTAATAAATTTGGGTTCATAACAATTAATATATTTTCCTTTAAAATAGAGATACCGGGTAATACTTATTAACATTGGATTAACAAATACAAATAATGCAAAAATACAATTAAGGACATGAATAAACCATATTTTATTAGTTTTAATTATGCTATGACGTAAATTTGATACTAGTTAATTTTTATATATTGAAAGTAGATTAAGAATAAAAAACAAATCAGTCCTTAATAAAATAACACCATTGATTTAAGAAACTCTATTGCAATTGCAAAATTGATACTTAAACACCCAAACATCCCGACCCCTTTTCGTTTCATCACAAATTTAACTCAACAACCAATGTCAAAAACATCAAAATATCAAAGAATTAAAGCAAGTATAACATAAAATAAAATAGATAAAATGATACCCAAAACTCCATTTTAGAAAAATTAGATGCTCGTAAACAATCACGAAACCCCATTTTAGAAAATACTTACGGTCGAAAATGCAACAAACACGAAAAATTGATGCGTCCGTCATCGAGAAAGAATTGTGAATCAATGAAGAAAGAATATTCAACGAAGGAGAAAATGACAATGATATATAGCCAATGCGATGCTGATTCGAATTTGAGGTTGATTCATATTTGACAAAAATGCGATGACGAGGGATGGTTGCGTCGCTGATTCGTTGAGAAGTAATTGTAGAAGAAAGAATGAAAATTATGGTTCTGGTTGATATGAGTTTATTTTTTTAATTTCTTTTTAAATTTTTAACCATTTATTTATTTTTTTATTGTTAATTTTAATGTATTTTTTTATAATTTTTTTCTCTAATAAATAATAAAATATATTCTATTAGATTTATAAATGAGATGGATAGACGAGATACATCTATATGATTAAATAAATTTAATGAATCAAATTTATTAATTTTTCTTTTATGAATGAATGAGTTAAATTAATTATTAAGTGAATTCGATAAATTTTGTCATAATTGATTTTATTGTCATCCTTACCCTTAATCTTCGTTACTTTTCCATTACTTCAATCATACAAAATCACCTTTAAAATAAGTGAACTTTACACATCATTTATTATTCTAGTTCCGCTAAAAATCAATTACTTACCATCTAAATTGATAACTTACTTATCAAGGATATACATGTAACTTACCATCTATATTTTTTTTTTCATAAATGATAAATAAATTATTCAAATAAAAATAATTAAAAAATGAAAAAATACACATGGAAGCGTGACATGCATATTGCCACTTGTCATAATTAAACTTCATTAGTAATTTCATTTCATGGCACAATTCAAATAAAATACCCCAGTGGCATTACAGTAAATAAACCAAAAAACCAAGGGCACGATCGTCCATAAAATCTCGTCCGTTTAATTTCACAAAAACGCGAATCGCGACACACGCAACACACACCCCTCACTCTCACACTCACTCTCTCTCTCCATTTCCACAATCACCAATTTCATTTTCATTTCGCTCTCTGCATAGCTTCTGAAACCCTTCTTCAAGAGCTAGGGTTTTTCATTTTCGCAACGATGGCGAGAGTAAGAAAAAAATCTACTCCCGAAGAAGATGAACAAGGTGAAAAATCTCCACATTGCATTTCACTAGCTACGCACATTACAATTATCATCGAATTTTTTGATACTAATTTCATTTCTATGATTCTGATTCGTGTTTCTGTTTTTCAGAGAAAATCCTAAGGAAAGGGAAACGGAAATTAGCTTCTACTGTTGACGACGATGACGGTAATTCCATTCAATCAGCTTCAGTGAAAGAATTCATTTAGTATTTGTTTTCAATTTTTTGTTGTGTAGTTATTATTGCATGTGTTGATTTTTGAACATTTTGAAGTATAAGTGAAAAATGTAATAATGCTCTTTATACCGTATATGCAATGATGCTGTTTTTATTTTAATATGATCAAACGATTTTTGTTTGTATTTTTGTGATTTTTTAAGTATATGTGAAAGATGTTTATGTTACTTGTTAATTGTTACGAAGCACTTACATGGACACAGAAAATGGTAATAATCTAAGAAAATGCAAGTGATTGAAATTTAAAAGAATCTGCATGTGACTGTGATAGAATGTCATGAGTGTTGGACTCCGGCATGAGACGCAAGTGTTTGTGCTACATTTATTAATTGTAGTGATGCGTGTCATATTTTTTAGTTATAGAGTATTTTTATGCTGAGCTTGGGTAGTATGCGAGATTTATAGGTGGTGTGAGACAGTAGTACTACTGAGTATGTTGTTGGAAAAATGTTTTGACGATTTAGTTTTTCTTGACTTGGTGATGTAGAAGAAGACATGGATGAGTTTGAGGTGGATGGGTTTTTAGTTGGTAGTGATGAAGACAAGGAAGATAGCGGTGAAGAAGATAATCCTAAGCAAACACAAAAGAAGAAAAAGAGAAAGTTATTATATTTTCCTACCCTTTAATGCAAGTTCACATTTCTGCATTGCTTATCAGTTAGCATTGACTCAATACTGTGTTTTTGTTACCCATTTTCAGGAGATCGTCAAAAAACATTGTTCTTGATGACGATGATCTTGAATTGATCCGTGAGAACAAGAAAAAAATGGTTAGCTTTTACTTCTTTTTAGCTGGTACTTCAATGATTTATAAGCATCCGAGATATTGCTTTTCATAATTTATCTTATTTCTTCATTTGGTATTCATAGAATGATGGGAAGCTGAAGAGGCTTAAAAAGACTGGCAAAGTTACCGAGCCGATGGAACAATCTTCTGATGATGAAGGTGATCAGTATCAGCTTGTTGTTTCATCATCTTATATTTTGCTTCCCTTTTTTATGATAATTCAAGTTTCATACAATGGAACAAGTCTGCCTTATATATTTCAGTTTTCATCTGGATTTTTTTTTTCCGTTTACTATTGTTTGTAAATTAATTTAAATTTAAATAATCATCCAGGATCTCTTAATGATCTTTTCGAAGATGTGACTGATGATTCTGAAGATGATATGTCAGATTTTATAGTGGACGAAGAGCCTGCTATCTATGGGAAGGGAGATTCTCTCAGGTATACTATATCACGAGTAACATGAATGACTGGATAATATACTGATAGTTTTTATAGTGTCTTGATATTATTAGCCCTTCAATATTGGATTTTGTTTTTGACTTATAGACCAAAAAAGTTTAAAGGCATGAAACATTCATCTTCGCTTTCAAAAGAAGCCAAACATAGATCTGGCAAGTCAGGCAATGATCCTAAAAATATGGACGTAGCTGGAGAGGGTAACTCTGTTGCTGATTCAGACTTACCTGAGAGGATACAGGTTGCTTTCAATGTTTTTTGCTAATTACTAATATATCAATTGTCAATCATAATTGTGATTTAAATTTAATCTTTTTCTAATTTCTACATATGATTTAAATTTAATCTACCTCTAATTTCTACAAACGATTTAAATTTAATCTTTCTTTAATTTCAATAGATGATTGAGGACATTGTAGGATCTATTCCAGTTGACAGAATGAGTATTGAAGAAGAAAGTTCTTGGATACTACGCCAACTTGAATCCAACATAAATCCTTTCTTCAGTGAGGCCAAATCCTGTGGACTAGGTGATTCAGTAAATAGAGAGGATATTGTTAGGTTCTTGGAATTGTATCATATAAAGAAATATGATGTAAGAGTTACATGATTTAAATTACTTTTTTGGGTCATGTACGCCGGACGAAATTCCTTAGTTTTCTTAAGTTTCTTTTTTCCGTTTTAGATTCCGTTTATTGCCATGTACCGTAAAGAACAATGCCCCAGTCTTCTGAGAGATGGTAAACAGGATGACTCAGAAAGCACATTATTGAATGATGGTGAGGGAAAACCTAAACTGAACTGGCACAAGGTAATTATGATTTTGTGTTTTTATTGATGGTATGAATTAAGCTAGAAGTAGTTGCATTTTTTTTAAAGGATTTATATGTTGCATTGGAAAAAATATAAATAGTTAAAATTGTAAATTCAGTGAATTAGAAAACTTAATGCATAACGGTATAAGAGCATGACGGAATGGGTCTATTTTGAGTGTAGATACTCTGGATAATCAAGGAATTGGACATAAAATGGTTACATCTTCAGAAACGAAAGAGCATGCTCCAAAGATACTATAACAAACATTTTGAGGATGAATGCCAAATGTCTTTCCTTGCCGAGGAATCCAGTTTCCACAAGCAGATTTTTGACTCGATCACCAATATGCTCGAGAAGGCTGAAACAGAGAAAGAGATTGATGATGTTGATATGAAGTTTAATTTGTATTTTCCACCAGCTGATGAGTTCTTAAGTAGTGGTTATAAAAGGCCTCTGATGAAGACATACTATTCCGATTGCAGAAAGGCAGGATTATCTTCACTTGCTAGGAAAATTGGAAATCCTGAGAAATTTAGTTCTCTAGTTACTCTTAACAGAGTGGTAAATTTTTGCTTTTGTTGGCCCGTGCCTTAATATTTTCATAATTCTATTTTGTTTTTTGATTGATAGATAACTGGAGATTTTCTTGTATACTAGGGAGTTGCCAGTGAAGAAGATCCAGAGGAATCTCCAGAGGAGATGGCTGCAATATATACATGTGAAACTTTTCGAACTTCCGAAGCCGTACTTAAAGGCGCCAGGCACATGGTATTCTGTTGAGTTTATCAATTGGTTCTCCAAAAGTTTATCAAATTAATTTGTCATAGCTTAGCTTACACTAAAATTTTATTTTTCAGGCTTCCTTGATGTTAAGCTGTGAGATACCTTTCAGGAAACATGTCCGCAGCATATTTATGGATAAGGCTTTAGTATCAACTAGCCCTACATTGAAAGGAAATATAGCAATAGATTCCTTTCATGAATTTGCTGGGTTTAAGTGGCTGAAGGACAAACCTCTCTTGAAGTTTGAGGATTCTCAGTGGCTTCTCATTCAGAAGGGTGAAGAAGAGGAACTTCTTAAAGTTGAAATAAAGTTGCCTGATGATGCTGTAAAGGAGTTGTTGGCGATCTTCAACGATGCTTATCTCAAAGACTCTGAAGGAACATCTACTCAACTTTGGAATGAGCAGCGTAAATCAATCGTGCAGGATACTATTTCAAGCATTCTTTTGCCATCTATGGAGAAGGAAGCACGTGCGTTGTTAAATGCTAAGGCCAAAATCTGCTCATTAATGAAGTATGGGATGCAGTTTTGGAACAGAATCTCTGTGGCACCGTATCTAAACAATGACAATGCTGCTGCACAAGAGCGGGGAGTAGTGGCTTGTTGCTGGGGAAATGGTAAGCCAGGTACCACATTTGTCATGTTGGATTCTAAAGGCGAGTTGGTTGATATAATGCATGCCGGGTCACTGACACTGCGATCTCAGAATGTCAATGATCAGCAGCGCAGAAAAAGTGACCAGAAGTGTGTCCTCAAGTTCCTAACAATTCATCGACCAAAGGTTATTGTACTAGGAGCTGCCAATGCGACCTGTATAAGGTTGAAGGAGGACATCAATGAGGTGAGTTACTCTTACGACATACTGGATGAACCATTTTTTTATGTACTATTCGAGTTTAATCACATCTTACCATAAAGAGTGATGGGATTTTATGGTTAGACTGAAATTGTTACCGTATCCTGAACTGGCGTGCAGGCTTCTCAATAAGAGAAAACTATATTCCTGTAGATACCAAATGAAACATTAATGCACTACACAAATGTTCTTGTTGTATTTCTTTGTTTTTATTTTCTTTCTAATATCTTGGTTGCACGTCATATACCATTCAATTTTCTGAGTTTCATGTGGAAGGAAGCAAGTGCCTTGCTGAATGCTAAGGGTAAACTTCGTAGTTAATACAGTATGCAATGCTAAGGCTAAACCATTGTGGAATTTAGTGTTATTTGTGTTATAATAGCAGTTTAGTTTAGTACTAGAGTTAGAACTTAGAAGTAGTAGTTTGCTGCTTTAGGGTTGTAAGTACTAGTTTGGTGGTATGTGGGATATAAGTAGTAATTTAGTGATATTATTAGGGTTATGAGTGTCTCGGGTTGCATGATGTATATTGCTGATATGAAGGCTAATACTGGTTATTAATGTAGGGTGCATTATGGAGTGTAGTCCCTGTGGCTGTGAGATACCCTTAATTTGTTTTGTTACAAGGATAATGTATATTAATATGATGTGTGTGTATTCTATAACTATTTCACCAATGCCACATTTTAGAAAACATATTATTATCTAAGACTTCACATCAGTTTGAAAATGTGGTTTGGTTTGTTTACTTGAGTAATTCCTTTTATGTTTGAACTTCCTTGATGAGTTGTAGTTCCTGTTATTTATAACGTTATTTCTGCATTTGCAATCACGCATTTGAGGTTATTAATTTTCGCCCATATAATAACAGTTTTATATGTCATCTGTTTTGTTAATAGGTAACATTGATGCTGTATGTTAATCATCTTTGGTTCTTAGTGTTACTTGTGCTATTTTAGTTATATTATGTGCGGCTGGCAAAACGGGCCCGGCCCTCCGGGCATGCCCTTTTTGCCCACACTTTTTGCTGGCCGAGTCAAGGTTTTATGCCAGCACTCGCCTCGTTTTTGTGACTTTTTGGCTTTAGAGGTTCAGGGCCCGTTGGGCCCACCTTCATTTTTGTGTGGGGCAATCCAAGTTTTAATGCTCACATCCTCTACTATGCCCGCGCCACTCCGTTTTTTGCGGGTTTTGTGGGGCGGACCTAAACGGGGCGGGCATGCCCCGTTTGCCACCCCTAATATTATGCACAAGTTGGCACCTTTATTTTGTTGGTAGATACTACAATTCAATAAGTTTTATTAATTATTATCATTCAGATTATTTCCATGATGTCTGAGGACAATTTTCAAGACGTCAGTCAAGAGATGAATGGACTACCAGCAGTTGTATTGGGGGACGAAGGCTTGCCACATCTCTATGAAGAGTCAGAGATATCAATGAGCCAGTTCCCCAGACAATATGGTAATCAATTTAATTATTTTTTTTGAGCCTCCATTTCTACTTTTAAGTTTTTATCATCTCTTTCCTGAAATTTAGGAGTTTCTTTTTGGATAGTTATACAGTTTTCAAATTTTGTAGGCATTGTAAAGAGAGCTGTGGCCCTTGGACGTTACCTTCTAAATCCACTGGCAATGGTTGCAACTCTCTGTGGAGTCAATAAAGAGGTATTGTCTTGGAAATTAAACCCTCTGGAGAGATTCCTATCAAGTGATGAGAAAATGGAGATGATAGAATGGATCATGATAGATATTACTAACCAAGTAGGTATAGACATAAATATGGGAATTAGACATGACTGGCTGTTGGCACCGTTGCTGTTTGTTTCTGGTCTTGGACCCACGAAAGCTGGTGTTTTGCACCGAGAACTACTTGGAGGTACAGATGTGAGAAATCGGAAGGACTTGGCTAAATTTGGACTGAACACAAAAAGGGTTTTCTGCAATGCTGTTGGTTTTTTACAGGTTTCTGGTGATGACCCAAATTTTATTGATACTGCTGGCAATATCCTTGACCGTACGAGAATTCATCCAGAGTCATATAGTCTTGCTGAGGAATTAGCTAAAGCTGTTGTTACTATACATTATGCTGATGCCAATGATACCCAAGTGAATGCAATTGAATGTATTCAAAATGAACCAAAACTGCTAGAGAGTTTTGATCTAAATGAATATGCTGATAGAATGGAAACTGAAAAAGGTGAATACAAAAGAGTTACTCTTTTTGACATGAAGATGGAACTAGTCCATGGATTTAATGATCCCAGAAGTCCTTATCAGGAACCGACTCAAGAGGATGAGTTCTACATGGTAACTGGAGAAACAGGGGTTGCACTGATTGAAGGAGAAAGAGTTCAGGCAACAGTTCGCCGTGTGCTGGCTCGTCAGGCATTCTGTGTGCTTGAATCTGGAATATCTGGAGTACTGTTTAAGGAGGACTTTTCAGATGATATTGGGGATATACCATTGACTGAAAAATTGCGTGAAGGCGTTGTGCTGAAATGCAAGATCAAACTAATTGATAAGAGTAGATGCCAGGTTAATCTGACATGTAAAGTGAGTGAATTGAAGAGTGTTGGTGATCAAAGTTTCCGCGACATGGATCCCTATTATTGTCAAGGAAACTTCGACTTGCTAAGTAAACAAGAGTCAACAGACAAAAAGGATGTAAATAAAAATTTCTTGTCGAGAAAAATTTCTCATCCCCATTTTCAGAATATAACTGCAGATCAGGCAAAGGAGGTACAATTTGTTGCTCGATATTTGTGTTAATTTAATTTCCATTTCCAGTCACTTCATTGAGATATTTATTTCACCTTTTCTCTATTGAATAGTTCCTTGCAGAGAAGATCGTTGGGGAATTTATCTTCCACCCAAGTTCAAGGGGTCTATGTTATTTGACCCTATCTCTTAAATTTTTTGACGCACTTTATGTGCACAAAGACATTTTGGAAGGTGAGAAGAGTGATGATATGAATAGCTTGGTTGAACTTGGAAGGACATTAAAAGTAGGAGATGAAATATTTGAGAGCATAGATAAGGTCAGTATCCTTAACTCAGATATCAGATGGCCTAATTCTCTTGATGTCTGTTTTTTACACGGGGTTTCACTTTTGGGTTTATACATATCAATTTACCACTCTTGAAAGTTGAAATTTCTTCTCAGTGTGCGTGTTTATGTCTTCTCGAGCAAGATGTCATGATATTAAGGTCAAGGATTCTGGGATTATGGTTTTTGATATCATGATATATGTGTGTGTGTGTGTGTGTGTATTTATTTATTTATATTTATACCATATACATATCTTTTGCACAGTAAATAAATGGCAATACATTTAGGACATGTTTGTAAATTAGTATTAGATTATGAGACTCTTGAATCACCTGTTAATTTTAAATTGATCAGGAAGAATTTATTACCTTGAGAAGATTTTTTGTTTGCACTTGTTTATCTAGAAATTCACTTCATTTGTTCAGTCAGTAATTTCCGCTGCTCTGACAACAGGTTATTGAACTCTATGTCAACCCATTGGTAGTTCATCTGAAAGATTTGATTAATTTCCGAAAATTTAAAAAGGGCACCAAAGCGGAAGTTGACGAACTATTGAAACACGAGAAGGAGGAATATCCAAACAGGATACCATATGGCATTGGCATTTCGTTTGAGCATCCTGGGGTTTTTATATTGTCTTACATTAGAAGTACAAATCCACATCATGAGTATATTGCTCTCCATCCAAAAGGATTCAAATTCAGGAAGCAAATATTCAACAATGTTGAGCAGCTGATGGCATATTTCCAAAATCATATCAATGATAATGTTGCACGAGCAAATGACCAATCAAAAGGTTAAGCAAGATCTCTATTCATCTACTCATTTGAGCTAACATTCTATATTTTGACATGTTTTTTTAACTTAATTAAATTTATTTCCTACAAATATATTTAAATTTGGGGAATTAGTCAAATTTATAGTACTTGTTTTAAATTTATTTGATAAGCAAAGGGCCCTGCATAGATTGTGCAGTATCACAATCTCTTGATCTTACTATTTTCATTCGTACTAAAACCTTCTTCATTTCGGAAATTGCCTCACATGCATGATTCCTCTATTTTTCTTTTATAGCTCTGAAGCTAAGGCTGTTTGTGAACCTATAATTATCTGAATTCTTCTCTTTTCACTAATAAACATAATGAGCCTTTCCCAACTTTCCAATAATAAAACAGTGCCTTTTCGCCTTAACTATTACATTATTGGTGTACACAAATTTGGATAATGTATGGGGCATTATAAATTTAATTTTATGTTTTATTCTATATTGTTTGCTTTTATATGTGCGTCCTGAGATCATTACTTCCATATAATGCATATTTAATATAGTGTTATAAAAATAAAATGAATAGTATCCGTATAAGCTGTCTACATAACATCAATACTATGTGTTGGAAATTGCTTTTCTTTCAAAGATTTGGTGAATGCTGAACATGAATGGCAGTGGTTGGTGGATTAACTTCCCAACTTCATAGTGGTTATCTTCATGGCATGACTTTTAGTTTTTTTTAAAGTGACATATTTCAACTGCATACATACATGTCATGAAACATTTATGGCTATTTTGTTTCAGGCATGCTAAAAAAATTTCATCTTCATAAGTATTGTTGTACTGTTATCAAAATTAAGTTTTTATTTGTGTTTCTCAGCCAGTTTGTTCTTCTGGAAACTATATTGTCGTCATGGTTTATTTGTTTTTATTTCATTACACATTCATTTTTATCATAATGTCAAATGTGTTACCATTACTCATTCAAACATTCCTTCCTGGTAGAAAGTGGCAAAAGATGATCTTTAGTTTGGAGGGTTTTAGATTCTATGAATATAATATTTCTCAAGAGATAACATTATTGATACTTATACTCCATTTCTTGTTTGTGTACTTTGGTTGGTCTGACATCTATTTTATGCCGTTCAGATTACAATGACAGTGGGGGTGGCCGCGGCCGCGGTCGTGGTCGTGGCGGGGGTGGTGGTTCATGCTACAAATGTGGTGAGTCGGGTCACATGGCTAGGGAGTGCACTCAGGAGGGTGGTGGAGGTGGAGGTGGAGGGAGGGGCGGTGGTGGTGGAACATGCTACAAATGTGGTGAGTCAGGTCACATGGCTAGGGAATGCACGCAAGAGGGTGGTGGAGGTGGAGGGAGGGGTGGCGGTGGAACATGCTACAAATGTGGTGAGTCAGGTCACATGGCTAGGGAATGCACTCAAGAGGGTGGCGGAGGTGGAGGAAGGGGTGGTGGTGGAACATGCTACAAATGTGGTGAGTCGGGTCATATGGCTAGGGAATGCACTCAGGAGGGTGGCGGAGGTGGAGGGAGAGGCGGCGGTGGTGGCGGAGCATGTTACAAATGTGGTGAGTCAGGTCACATGGCTAGGGAATGCACTCAAGAGGGCGGTGGAGGTGGAGGGAGGGGAGGTGGTTCATGCTACAAATGTGGTGAGTCAGGTCACATGGCTAGGGAATGCACTCAAGAGGGTGGTGGAGGTGGAGGGTGGAGCAGCAGTGGTGGGCGAAGAGGTGGAAGAGGCCGTGGCCGTGGACGTGGTTCTAGCTATAGCTCTTTCTCTCATGATGATAGCGTTGATGTCAACGATGGTGGTGGGTTTGGTACTTCAAATGGTGGGAGTGGATGGGGAGGAACTGGTGGTGGGAGTGGATGGGGAGGGAGTGGTGGTAAAAGTTGGGGTGGAAATAGTACTAATGAAGAAAGCAATCCCGAAAAAGGTGGTTGGGGGGTCACAGCTGCCGATAATGGTGGATCTGGAAATGATAATTCTGGATGGAGTTCCGCTCATGGGAAGAATGCAACCTCTTCTGGTGGTGAGAGTGGATGGGGAGCAACTGGTGGTAAAAGTTGGGGTGGAAATAGTTCTAACAAAGAAAGCAATACAACAGAAGGTGGTTGGGGAGTCACAACTGGATCGGGAAATGAAACAGGTGGTACAAGTTGGGGTGGAAATAGTACTAACAAAGAGAGCAATGCAACAAAAGGTGGTTGGGGAGTCACAACTGGATCTGGAAATGAAATTGGTGGTAAAAGTTGGGGTGGAAATAGTACTAACAAAGAGAGCAATACAGCAGTAGGTAGTTGGGGAGTCATGGCTGGATCTGGAAATGAAACTGGGGGTAAAAGTTGGGGTGGTAATAGTACTAACAATGAAAGCAATACAACAGGAGGTGGTTGGGGAGTCACGGCTGGATCTGGAAATGAAACTGGTGGTAAAAGTTGGGGTGGAAATAGTACTAACAAAGAAAGCAATACAACAGAAGGTGGTTGGGGAGTCACAACTGGATCTGGAAATGAAACAGGTGGTAAAAGTTGGGGAGAAAATAGTACTAACAAAGAGAGCAATGCAGCAGTAGGTGGTTGGGGAGTCACGGCTGGATCTGGAAATGAAACTGGTGGTAAAAGTTGGGGTGGTAATAGTACTAACAATGAAAGCAATACAACAGGAGGTGGTTGGGGAGTCATGGCTGGATCTGGAAATGAAACTGGTGGTAAAAGTTGGGGTGGTACTAGTACTAACAATGAAAGCAATACAACAGGAGGTGGTTGGGGAGTCACGGCTGCATCTGGAAATGAAACTGGTGGTAAAAGTTGGGGTGGAAATAGTACTAACAAAGAAAGCAATACAACAGAAGGTGGTTGGGGAGTCACAACTGGATCTGGAAATGAAACTGGTGGTAAAAGTTGGGGTGGAAATAGTACTAACAAAGAAAGCAATACAACAGGTGGTTGGGGAGTCACAACTGGATCTGGAAATCAAGATTCTGGATGGAGTTCTGGTCATTGGAAGAATGCAGCTCCTTCTGGTGGTGAGAGTGGATGGGGAGGGACTAATGGGGGAAGTGGATGGGGAGGTACTGGAGGGAGTGGGGGTAAAAGTTGGGGTGGAAGTAGTACATATGAAGAAAATAATACAGCAGAAGGCGGAGGCAGTGGCTATGGAGGCGGTGGTGGACGAGGAAGTGGACGAGGTGGTGGGGCGTGTTTCAAGTGTGGTGAATCGGGTCACATGGCTAGGGACTGCACCCAAGAGGGAGGTGGAGGGAGGGGTGGTGGTGGACGGGGAGGTGGTAGAGGTGGTGGGGCGTGCTTCAAATGTGGTGAATCAGGTCACATGGCTAGGGACTGCACCCAAGAGGGTGGTGGAGGTGGACGAGGAGGCGGAAGAGGTGGTGGGGCGTGCTTCAAGTGTGGTGAGTCGGGTCACATGTCTAGGGAATGCACCCAGAATGGTGGTGGAGGTGGAGGAGGATGGGGAGGCGGTGGACGAGGAGGCGGAAGAGGTGGTGGCGTGTGCTTCAAGTGTGGTGAGTCAGGGCACATGGCTAGGGAATGCACCCAGGAGGGTGGAGGAGGTGGAGGGAGGGGTAGTGGCGGTGGTGGAGCATGCTTCAAATGTGGCGAGTCTGGTCACATGGCTAGGGAATGCACCCAAGAGGGTGGCAGTGGCGGAGGTGGTGGAGGGAGGTATGGGGGCGGCGGCGGTGGAAACTGTTTCAAATGTGGGGAGTCTGGGCATTTTGCGAGAGAATGCCCATCCAGCACTAGTTGAAGTTCAATGCCTACTGTTTATATGATGGTTAATCTTTTACAGGTGTATATTTTAATATATTTTAATTTCAAAGTTCTGTTTTGCAATAGCTTTTATTAAGGGTTTGTGCTGGATCTCACCACTTATGCTAACTCCCGTTTTTATTTTATTTTCATAATAACAGGTTGGGTGTTATTTTGTTTTTATGCTTTATGACATGGTTGCATTTTGTGAAAACCTATTATGGTTCCTCTCCTGTAACAAAATCTTCTCCGCCATCTTCTCTCATTTAAAAAGAAATATAAAAGAAGGAAGTTTGTGGCTCACTTGCTAGTAATGGTGGCTGTATCTTGAAATCATTATTCTGAATGAAGTGGTTCGTTCTCATGCTAAGAATGCAGTTACCTCTTGTGGTGATAGTAGTTGTGAAGAGAGACTATTGGTAAAATTTGGTAACAATTTCCTTGATGCTAATGAGACTCCTACCGGGTGGTAATTTCCTCTCTAGAAGTTTGCTGGTATTATTTGCAGTCTAGTTTATTATTCCTCAGTCATATGCATCTTGAGGGAACTTTTTCATATTACTCTTTACATAAACTACTTCCTCCCTTTCTTGTCCACCCAATTGATAAGATGTTCAATGGTTTTCTCTGTTTGGAATTATCTTTCACTTGAATGTATGTTACATGCGTTTGTTTGGTCACGAGGGTTAATAGACGGGTGGAAACACTGGGTGGGGCATGCAAAAAGACAAAATGTTGGACTTGGAGAATACTACACGAGGGTTTTTAACTAAAAGAAAATGACAACCATTGATGCTCTAAAACAAGGAAAGAGCAATAAGTTTCTTGAGATAAAGAAATGAGGTTAAAGGTAGTGTACAGTCAAAATACAATCAAAATATTTTATATTATCAAATCATAATAGTATTTTAAAAATAAAAGTGTGATGTGGTAGGATACACGAGTCTCATTGGTTGATGGTGTAATTTTACACTCTCAGGACATATTTCTTTTTTTCTAAAGAAATATAGTTCTCCACATTAAAGAGGAGAAAAACTAAAGTGTACATATCACGTGAAAAACAAGGCAAAGAGTTATTTATTTGTTCGATTCTGTTGTTCTTGGGTGTTTCGTGTTGGACTATGTAAAAGATGGTTTTATTGTTACAATTCCTATAGTTTTATTATATCAAATTCCTATAGTTTTTACTTTGAATCTGAACTACTCCCTTTCAGGCGAAATACCTTTTGTTCAATTGAACGTGATCTGAGATGTTACAAGTGACATCTCGATATTTAGTAGTGTCATAAATAACAAAGGATAGCGATGAAGGAGTTTCGTTGGACGTTATTTGAGATAAAGTTTGTTTGTTATTGGTTTCTTAAAAAAGTGATTTTTTATTTATATATCTTAAATTTTTATGTCAATTTTATCAATTTTGTCTATAAATTATTTCTTATTCAACTATTAGTGATTGAAAAGTGTAATTGAAGGAGTAGTTATTTCAAAATTATCCTAGTGAAAAAAGAAAAAGAAGGCTTCTTTCACAAGTTGTTATTGGTTGGGACTTGGTGCGTTCTTATGTCGTAGAGGTTCTTAGTCTATATAGTATCGATACCTCTTAAAAAAGGTGCATTTATATAGTATCGATACCTCTGAAAAAAGGTCCGTCTGTGTTCGTCTGTGATGAACACTTGCACCGATGCTTACTGATATCTCTGGAAAAAGGCGTGTCCGTGTTCGTATCTGCGTTTGACACCTGCACCGACACTTGTGATGACGTTTAATTTATTTAATTTTTTAAAATTATTATCCGTGTCGCCGTGTCAATGTCGGATGTATTTTTGGCGTGTCCGTGGTTCATAGTTCTTAACGAAACAAGCATTGCATTAACTTTTTTATGAGCGTTACTTGAGAATATAATTAATATATCTTTCTTTTTTGGCAACTTTTTTGGCAAAATTATACCAGGGTCTTTAATTTATTTTACAATAAATTGGTCTTTCAAAGTGATTTTTACATTCATTTTCTCACATTTTGAATATTTAGGAATGTGTCATTGTCGTATTGATTGCACTACATTATTCATATATCATTTAAAATAATTGCATCTATAATTAGCACCTTCAATCTGTTAAAAAAGAGTGATGATGCATTCGTTTGATAACTTAAAGACAAAATTGCTATAAAATAAATTTAAGTAAATAAATTATTAAAAAGTAACTTAAAGGATATATGTAATTTTGCCTTTCTTTTTTCTATAAGATATTTAAGAATGTATTTGAGATCATAAAAATACAACTTTCCACCTCCACACCATTGACC
Organism: Lathyrus oleraceus; assembly: GCF_024323335.1. Taxonomy (NCBI): domain Eukaryota; kingdom Viridiplantae; phylum Streptophyta; class Magnoliopsida; order Fabales; family Fabaceae; genus Lathyrus; species Lathyrus oleraceus. The sequence continues at coordinate 513,146,474 of NC_066583.1, forward strand.
AATACATCAATTTTTACTTTCTAAACAACACAACTTTATTGAAGATTGACGTCCTATCACCGAACCAAAACCAGGTGATGTATCACCTCTAATAACTGGCCTATTCAGTTCCTTCAATCACAATCTATTTAAACACAAAAAATCATTAGAATTCATGGATGTCTCCTGATAGCGTTTGGTTCCATGACATTCATCATTTTGGACAAACAATCACCAATGTATTATTTAACTTTTTCTTCATTCACCTTAAATTCATGTTATGTCTTTTTTTTCCATCATCAGTATCCAATCTATTGGATCGACTAATTCGATTCGAAAGTTAGTTCCGACATTAAGTGGTTCCAGTCCTCTTCCGTTCGCAGTTACGGGGAATCGTGTTGTGGTCCTATCTACCAAATCTAATGTCAATCACTATTAAACTAACTAACAATTGATTCATGCTATATCTTTTTATCAAGGAGGTTCTCTGAACCATAAGAATGCAACTTTAAAAGCTTAAATGAATCTGACCATGTTGATTTAACTTAACTAGAAAATAATTTAAGTCGAGTTAAAGAGGATGGCGACTTGTCACTCAATTAATTCTTCTTTTTGAAGCCCCTTGTCACACCATCTCTTGGTTTTTTCTTTATAGTTTTTAGTTTTTCCATAAGATAAGAGTCTATGTTGTTTCAATTTATTCAGTTGCGAAATTGTTTCAGTTTATTTAGTTGCAAAAGCCTTGCTTTGTCTGCAAATTGAAAATTAAAGTTCAATTTTTTTTGTAGTCCAACAAGTTTTATACCATAATTTAATGGGAAATTGACAAGTTTTCGCACAAACTAGCCTGAATGGTTACATTTTTAGTGGTGTTTTAAATACAGTTCTTTAATTCCATAAAACATTATCTAAGTGCTCGTACCAATCATTTCTTGAAGAATTCACCAATTTCTCTTGATTTCTATTAATTTCAATATTTTACAACTTCGCTTGACGAGTACATTGAGGATGATAGGCAGTGAGAATCTTGTGCTTCATACCATATTTATCCAACAAATCCTCAAACAACTTATTATAGAAATGAGTTCTCTCATTAGTGATAATTTCTCAAGAGGTGCCAAATCGAATAAAAATATTTGATTAAAAATTTAGTTAGCACTTTAGCATCATTTATGAGTAATGCCACTATCTCTATCCATTTAGACATAATTAACCACCACCAAGATATGCATATTGTCAAAATATTAGGAAAAAAACACCATGGGTTAAATTCTCCTCACATCCTGCAGTTCAATTTCTATAATATATCAATCAAATTTTCTTGTTTTTTTTATTGTTTCATGGATATATTGTCCACTCTTTGTCATCTTACGAACATTTTTACAAAATCACGAGTATCTTTGAATAAGAAATGCCAAAAGCAGTTAAATAGTTAAATAAGTAACTTTGGTTCCTCCGAAATGTTCACTCGAAGGCGATGAGGGATAATATGACCGGATATGACACGTATCCTTCTCAACAAAAAAAATTCTCAACATTTGATCATCAAACTTTTTGTAAAGAATAAACTCATCCTAGAAATAACTCCTTGATGAATGGAAGAATCTCTTCCCTTGTTGTGAGTTAAATTTTGGTGGCATATAACCTCTGACCAATTAGTTAACTATGAATGCATATCAAGATGTTATGTTATTTGACACCATCAACAATTGTTCATATAGAATATTATCTCTGATTACTACTTGATTATCGAGAGACGTCACAAATGGCTTGCCACTTGATTCTCGACACCTTTCTTGTCTCTTGTCTCTTAGTCAAATTCTTTTCGTTAGAGCGTCCATCTTATTAGTCTTGGTGTATAATTATTTTTAGAAATTAAATGCTTGATGACAAAATGATCCGTTGATGCCCACCAAATGTGGTATGAACTCGTAAAAAGTAAAAATAACAACTATCATCTCCTTTTCTGTGGTGGAATAGTTTATATGGACTTCAAATAGGATCTTACTTGCGCAGTAAACAAAGTGGAATATTTTGTCATGTCTTTGCCCTAATACAAGTATTATTGAAAAATCATTTGCATATAACTAAAACGGTTTTGCCCAATCAAGGGCAGTGAAATTAGAGATTGAAATTAAATTTTTTTAGGGTTTCAAAAGTGTTCAAACATTCCTCAGTGAAGTGGAATGTCACGTCATGGAACAATAGTTGACAAATGGGTTTTGTAATCTTCCAAACATCTTTTATAAACTTCCTATAATATTGAGTATGATCTAGAAAACTCTTGACACCTTTGGCATTTGTTGGAAGTGATAACTTTTCAATCACTCCCACCTTGACTTGATCCACTTTCAACCATTTATTTGAGAAGTGATGCCCTAACAATATTGATTCCTTCACCATGAAGTGATGCCCTAACTTTTCAATCACTCTCACCATGAAGTGACATTTCTCTGAATTTAACATTTCACCAACTCCAAATTATCCACATTTTTGAAAAGATTCATCATAAACATAAAAGTCATCCATGAAGACTTCCATTAATGATTCAATTAAATATGAAAGTAGTGTCATCGTACATCTTCAAAATTTTATAGATGCATTACATAACCTAAATCTCATATTTTCGAAAGCAAATGTGCCATATGGGTAGGTCAAAATTATCCTTTGTTTATGCTCAGGGGCAATACCAATTTGCTTATTTCCATAAAACTGTCAAAGAAACAATAATACTCTTTTCCATCTAATATTTCTAACATTTGGTCAATAAATGGCAAGAAATGATATTTTCCTTGTTGTCTTGTTTAACTACCTATAATTTAAACATATTGCCCACTAAATTACAACTAATAATAGAAAACGAGCATGTCCACTCTATTTAAGTCTGCCATACAAAAGCTCACAAACAAATAGGTGAGACTTCCAGAATAGAAGGGGGTAGTTGATTATTTGACTCGACTCGTTTAATTACAGGCAAGCAGAAAACTATGTTTTTTTAGTTACGTTTCCACTCCTATCATATTTTTGAAAAATATAATTCATATAAAATTTAATATTGCTAAAATTTAGTAAATACCATATCATAAACTAAAGTTTTTCTCTAAACATTATTCTTTATTATCTAATAAGAAAATAATTTTTTTATGGTATCTATAGCTGGGTGTCATACCCTAATTTTTAACTCTAAGATCCCGCATCTCATTTGCATTTTTTGCATACAAGCAAGGTCACATTTTGATCCTTCCCATTGTCCATCTTTGGATTTGCTTTTGCAGGGATCACCAAACACTTCCTTGTTGATATTTTACCTTTGTGTTTATTTGATTCATTGCTTATCTAACAAATAATAAAAATACTAAAAATATGTCGTGTTTCCCTTGAGTTTATTGTTCAAGGTAGGACATTTCAAATCAAGAGCATCTCAAAGTTTAGTTGCTTACTTCTTAAGGAAAGTCAAAGGTTCATATGTTTATTTCCATGCCTTCTTCAACAAGCAACTTCAAGCTTTGAGCAATGTAATCAAGAGGCAATCAAAGACACCTTATCTTTAGTTCATATGATCCCCATGTGCTTTGGAATGCAAGAAAAGTCCAAATACACAAGCCTGTTCCAATGGGTTTGACCTAAAAGTCAACATTTTGAAGTCAAGGTTCCAAGGATCACAACTCTTTCAATTCTCAACATTTTTGAATGCTTCATTTTGAATATGACTCTGATCAACATCCTCTATAACTTATATTTACATGACAAAATTCAATTATGCTTGGAGGATCATCAAAAGTTTGGAGACATTATAGGTCATTTGTGGACTTAGTGAAATTTGACTTATTTTCAAGTGACTTTTTACCAACTTTCAAGGATCATAACTTCCTCAATTTTCAAAATATGAAGCTGATTTTTTTACACAATTCCATTGGTGTTACCCTCTACATGTTTTCTTCAAGGACCAAGGTCAAAATATACTTGGAAGACCATGGAATTCATTGGGACATTATATGTCATTTTCAGCCATGAAGCACTCAAATTTTTCTAAGTTATGGAACCCGTTTTTCATGCCAACTTCAACATGCCATAACTTTGTGCTTAAACATCCAAATGAAACCTTTTTTGGCATATTGTGATCTTGGCCATGATGTTAACACATTGCAAAACGAATGGGATAAAAAAGCCTCTTGAGTAGGATGCCCCATTGAGTTGAACATGGCGACTTGAAACTGAAGAAATCATCATTGTCCGAAATTTGATCATGATTAATCTCAATTCCAAGCCAAATTAGCAAGTGTTTTGTTCCTAAACATGTTTTAACAAGCCTCAAGAAATTAATTGACACTTAAAACGCATCATTTGACTGAGTTTTGATGAGTTTCAAGTCACACTTTTCACACACTTGGATCAAATTCGTTTTGCACGAATTCAACATCATTCCACACGCATTTGGATTCAAACACATTCGCTATAAATAAAGGAAGTATTGCCTTCATTTGTAAGCTTTGGAGAGCCAAGAAACCCCTGCCGCATCTTGAAGTTTTTTCAGAAAATTCAATTATCGTGTTTTGAGTTTCAGCTTGTTTCAATCTAGTTTCTTGATTCCATTAGTCCCATTGACATCCTCTGAAACTTTTGAAACAATTTCCAAGCTCTAAGACCTTCTAAAGTGCTCTAACCAAATCGAACTTCATCAACTTCTGATCACCATCTGGACAAGGTAGTTCTGAGCATCATTTAAACTCAAACAAGTTACCACAATATAGTCTTTTACTCTCTGATGTTTTGCTCTAACTTATATGGTGTTGATTGATCATGTTCGTCATTTAATTTTATTTTTCGTGACTTGCTTGTTTCTGAAACTTCTTTGAAATTCTCTTTGCTCAATTCACATAAATGAATTTGGAGTATAAGGTTGAATTCAGGATGAGAAGAGGATCACAATGGTGGTGGTCTCATGTCTTAAATTTACCAAATGATGAAACTCCGGTGAGAGCTCACCGGAGAAGATGACCAGAGTTTTCCTCAGGTGGTATGAGTTTAAACCAGACACGTTGGTAAAATGAAATGTTTAGATTGGTCGAATTTAAACTGGATCCTGTGTTTGGCTTGCAGTGTGTTCCACCATGCATCCTAACCTTTGAAGTGTTAGATTTGCCACGTCAATTAATGAAGCGTGATCGAACGCTTCGTGTTTTTTCTGATTTTAATTATTTTTCTTTTATTATTTTTAATTGCTTTTTCTTTAAAAATTCATAGTAATTTCATTTTTATCCAAAAAATCCCAAAATAATTTCTAAAATTCTCTTTTATTTTTCTTCATCTGATTTTTATTTTTCCATATTTTATTTCACGAATTTTCTATTTTTTCTGGATTTTTATCTTTTCTCCTTTGTTTTAATTGGTATAAAATACTTTTCTGCATTTTAAAATTCCGAAAATTTTATTATATGTTTCTTATTTTATTTTCAACCTTCCGTAATTTTTTCGGCCATTTATTTGGTGTTTTGAAGGACTTTGTGGATTTTCCATTTTAATTCTATTTTAAAAATCATTTAAAAATACCTTTGATGCATTTTTATTTCATTGAATTGCATTTTATATTTGTGTGACCTTGTGGAATTCTGTTAGCCTTGGATCATAATGGTTTGGACTTCAAGTCTCATCAAACTCAATGGATCTTGGGTGTTGATGGGGTGAAAACTCTAATCCACCAAAATTGATGATTGATTTTGATGATGATTTGATCAAGCTTTTGATACAATTTGGATTTGACTTCTCTTGTGTCTCTCTTCTTCATCTCCTTCTTTTCCCTTTGATCAATTGGATGGGTTGTGTCCATCTTGCTCATGATGTATGGATTGGTACTTAATGAACTTTCATCATTTCAAATCTACCTTCTAAGTGATCATGAATCATTTAAGGTACTTTGGATTGATGCATAAGTTTGTCCTAAGTGTCATGAAGTGTGGATTGAAGTAATTGACCATCCTCTTAGCCTTTGTGCTTGATCATCCCCTTTCTTTTCTTTTCTTGTGTGTCATGGCTTTAGGAGAATGATTTACATATCATTTCTCTAGCATGTATTAACACAAACATTATTATTGACCGACATCAGATAGTTGTGACTTCTACGTAAGTCCAATTATGATTGCTTACCATATCTCTAAATTTGTCCCAAAGGCAATGCCATTTTTATAAGTGAGATTGTAAGTCTCCTATTCCTCATGATATTGTATGAAAATGTTGCTCCTTTTTCATTTGTGAGAGCTAGTGGCATACTTGTTGATTTTATCCAATTTGGAGCCCTTCTCATAAATGATGTATAAGTTCATATTTTCATGGTTGTGAGTGGATAATTGAGTGTTCTCCAAAAAGTGACGAAAACATCTTTTCATCTTCACTAACATCTTTTACTAACACTTTACTTGTATTAACTTTTATTTCAAAGTCATTTACTTTATGCTCCTTTATTTTTATGTCATTTACTTTATATTTTATGTTTAGCATTTCATATCATATTGTTTGTGATTATGCCATTTTGTTCTTTTTCCATTTGGACATTTCTTTTTATATCATTGTAAAAAAGACACTAATAAAAAAGGAAACTTATTACTCCTAACTCATCGACTTGGGGTTACTATCCTTGACATCATTGTGGAGTTATGGACTTAGGATTAGGATCTTCACCCTTTCTTTGGGACTTGTGATTTGAGAACTTGGAATTCATCTTATACCTATGACTTTGGACTTCTCTGTGAGGACTTGGCTTGGTTACTTTTGGTTCATCTGATACATGAACTGTGATTTGCTTATCTTAGTTTGTTTGAGGCTTAATTCAAATGAGGAAATTTTTGCTTGATTTATGTCATAAAGCTTGCTATTTCTTGGTTAAATCTTTCCTTCTTAACTTTTACTTTATGCTCTAGGATAGTCTCTTCTTCTCCTCCCCTCTCTTTAATTTTCAAAATCTTCTCTCTTTTTTCAAAACCTTCTTGCTTTCTAACTTGAACCTCTTTCTCAATAAACCTTGACTCTTGTCAAGTGATTTTCAAAACCTTTTTCTTAATAAATGCCAATCCATCTTAAGCATGTTTAGGCCAATTTCAAAAGACTAAAATATGCCTATCTCATTCAAACCATTTTGTGCCCTTGTTCATTTTTTTTCCTTTTAAAACTTTTCTCAAGGCTTTAGACATGAGCTATTTCCATAGTTGAGATATAATTCTTCTATCTCCATATTATTGATGATAATCCTTTTCCATCTGTGGGAGCTAGTGGGATACTTGTTGATCCTTATCCAAGTTGGAGTCCTTCTCATGATGATGCAAATTTCACATACTTGTGGGTGACTAGTTGAGTATTCTCCTTAAAATGACAAAATGTCTTTTCCCTAAAAATGAATCAAAACAAACTCCTTTTATTATTTTTACCACGAAATATGACATTTTGATCCTCCATTGCCTTTTGTTAGTACGTAGGCATGGGACTTCAAAATTCTTGGCAAACACAAAATAAAGAAAATATACTTCTTTTCCCATCTCTCAAATCTTTTAACAAACAACACCTTTTTCAAACCAAATGTACATATTTTCAAAGAGGTTCCCATGGAGTACCATGGATGTTTAGGGTATTAATACATTCCCTTTGCATAACTAACCCCTAAACCCTTGTTCTCTTTTTATTAGTTTTGTTTTAAAACTTCCTTGGGCTTTGTTCATACTTTTTCCCTCTTCCTCTGGAAACAATAAAAGTATGGTGACGACTCTTGTTTTGCAAGTTAAGTTAATCAATAACTTAAATCTCAAAATTATTACCGCTACAGAAAAGTGGCGACTCTGTTGGGGAGTAGTCCCTAGTGAGTTAAGCCCATCTTTGTTTTTGTGTATATATTATGTTTGTTATTGTTTGTTCTGTCTGGTGCTTGGTGGTCTCTGTGTGATGAGATACATCCTAAACCCATACTTGAGAGATCTTATGATATGAGGGTGGTATAGTCATGTTTGGATTATATGGAGTTAATCCTTAATAAGCTGACTTGAGATCCCCCGCTCAGTGGAGGTCCCTTTGGGATTACTAATGTCACACGAGTAATCGTAGTTGACATTACTTTTTCCGACCTAGGAGTCCGAGAATCTGAGGACCTTAGAACCCTTAACCCATATTGGCCTTTTAGGATGTAGTGTGGTGGCTATTCAGGTGTAGACTTGAATTAGTTATTATGTGATATTACACTCGGACGAGTTTCTCTTGAGAATATTATTTGTTGACGAGTAACCGTATAAACCGATAAAATCCAAAAGACATAATTACGACTCTGGGAACTTTTTAAAACCTTTCTCTACAGGTGATTATACCCTTAGTACATACGTTATAGGTTGGTTCTTACCCTTGGCTCCATGCTCGTGACCCCGAACCTTTGGACCTTGCTTGTGTGTTTTGTGTGACCTTGTTTGTGATTGTTGCTTCATGCACTCATGGCATTCATAATAGTTTTACTTAATTTTCAAGGGACTTAGAGACTCTTGTTGCAAACATCGTAGATATTTTGATCATGGATATTGGAAGGAAGAATACTCGGAAATACAATTTCAGATGTCCCGATCTCATGGAATTAAGGAAGCTAACATCTTTTGTGGATGATCCTAATGGTTTCAGAGACCGTTTTAGAAGACTTTTATCTATGTTATCTACTGATGTTAAGGATGGTTTTCTATGTACTTTGGTTCAGTTCTATGATCCTGTCTACCGATGTTTCATTTTCCCTAATTATCAATTGTTGCCTACCATGGAGGAGTATGCTTATATTTTGGGTATACCGGTTTCTGATGGAGTTCCTTTTAGTGGGGTGGAAGGAATTCTTGAATCTTGGGTTATTGCCGAAACCATTCATCTTAGGAAGTCCGACATAAATGCCAATATCACTGTCAAAGGGGGCATCAGAGGGTTGACTTCGAAGTTTCTATTGGAAAAACCCTTTATTTTGCTAATGCTAATAGTATGGTGGCATTCAAAACTGTTCTTGCCTTACTCATATATGGTTTGGTTTTGTTTCCTAACATTGACAATTTCGTTGATGTTAATGCTATGAGGATCTTCTTGATTGGGAATCCAGTTTCAACTCTACTCGGTGATACTTATTTCTCCAATCATCATAGGACTTATAAAGGGGGTGGAACTATTGTCTGTTGTGTGCCTTTACTGTACAAGTGGTTTATTTCGCACTTGCCGCAGTCTCCTATCTTCCAAGAAAACAAGGATTGTTTAAGGTGGTCTCAAAGACTCATGTCTCTCACCAATGACGCTTTTACTTGGTACTCTTCTATTTAATGACAATGTCAAGATTATCGATAGTTGTGGGGAGTTCTCTAATGTGCATCTTCTTGGTACACAAGGAGGAATCAACTACAATCCGACTTTGGCAATACGTCAAATTGGGTTTGCTATGAAGGACAAACCTAATAAAACTTTGTTAGAAGGTTTATTTTTCCAAGAAGGGAAAGACACTAAAGGGTTGAAAGCTAGGATAGTGCATGCTTGGCACAATGTTCACAAGAAGGGAACATGTGAGTTTGGATTGAAGAATTGTATAGCTTTGGAGCCTTACACTAGTTGGGTGAAGAAGAGAGCAAAAGAGTTCAAGATGTCATACGCTTATGAAAGACCTATGTCTTTAGTAATGGTCAAATCTCCCACTATTAAAGGCATAGAGGAGTTGCAAGAGGCTTTGGATAGGATGAAGCAAGAAAGGGATGATTGGGAAAACAAATTTCACACCTCACACATTGAGAAAGTAGAATTGCAGAAGCAGCTAAAGGAAAAAGACGACTTGATAGAATTAATCGAGCAATGTGCTGTGAAGAGACCATATGAATGTAGAAATCTGCAGGAAAAATCAAGTCATTCACTTGAACAAGTACATCTTCTACTACTCCAACAGGACGAACATTGTTTCTGTTTGCCAGCTGAATCGTTAAACCTGTATTTTTCAAAGGACCAAGATCAATATTGTTATAAACATAAGTAATCATAACATTAATAGAAGCTCCTAAATCCAACATGCAATTTTTGAATTTTTTATCCCCAATGGTGCATGGAATAGAAAAAGTCCCAAGATCTTTGCACTTTTAGGGCATGACCTGAGTGAGACCTGAGACATTTCAATTAATTATGACTTTTTCAGATACAAGTTTAGGCTGAATGAGGGCTGAAACATTTCCTCCCATGTTCACTCTCTCATTCCCTTTCAATCTCGTCTTGTGAGTGCATAAGTCTTTCAGAAATGTTGCATATCTGAGAACCTGCTTAATAACATCAAGAAGTGGGATGTTCATCGCCACTTTTCTGAATACATCTAATATTTCCTTATCCATATCTTCCTCATCCATTTTTTAGCTCTCATTACTCTCTGTGAGAAAGGAATTGGTGGTACATACTATTTCTCAACAACGACTTCAGAATCGGGCATAGGCTCAACAACTCTTTTACTTTTTTCTGGGGTTGGTTCAACCACTTCAAATTTTTTTCCAGATCTCAAGGAAATTGCACTCATATTAGGGCCTTTTGGATTCACTACTATTTGGGAAGGTAGTTGGTTTGACCCTTGAGCTTGTTGCATGGAATTCAATGACGTGGCAAGTTATCCAATTTGTGTATGCAAATTCTGAATGCTAGAATCTGTTCATTGCTAAAATTGGAGACTATTTACAACCATTTGCTTGACAAGGTCCTCTAATGAAGGTCCGAGAGGTGCATAGGTGGTTACTTGTGGAGGGTTCAGTGGTGGTGGCAGCGGTAACATTAATTGTTGTTGACTAGGTTGCTGTATAAATGGATTCCTATACCGAAGGTTTAAATGGTTTCTCCAATTGGGATGCTACCTATTAGTGGATAGTTCAGAAGTGTTGTACCTGTTCTGATTGGTTCCTTGATTGTAAAGGTTTGCTGCATACGCTTGAGGAGACTCAGTGACCGACTCATCTTGCAGAATAAGACATGTATCAGTCAGGTGTTCAGGAGAAGTACAAATACCACACAACTTTGTTGTTTGAGTTTTCCCACTGCCAACTGTTTCATTAAAAAAGTAAGCTCATCAAGTCTGGTTTCTAGACCTTTGTTGGAAGAAGAAGCCTGAATTTCATTCACACCTTTTGTTTGGACCATAAAATTATTTCTAGTTGTGAATTATTGGGAGTTGAGTGACATGTTCTCAATCAAGGCTTTGGCAGTAGTTGGAGTCTTATCAACAAGTGCTTCACCACTAGCAACATCCAAGATATTTCTTTCCATAGGTAATAATCCCCCATAAAAGTATTGGATAAGTAACTGTTTGATATCATGGCGTTGAGGATAATTGGACCCTAACTGTTTGAATCTCCCCCAGTATTCGGCCAATGGTTCCATGTAAACCTGTCTAATACCACATATATCCTTTATGATCAAAGCAACTCTTGAGGCAGAGAAAAATCTTTGGAACACTCTTTTCATATTTTTCTAACTTGTAACAGAGTTTGACCCAATATAGTATAATCAATCTTTTGCAGCACCCTGTAGTGAGAACGAGAATGCTCTCAACTTTATATAATCTTCTGTGATTCCTTCAGGTCTAAAAGATGTAGAGCACACAACCTGAAATTCTTTTAAATGCTTATGCGGATCCTCACATGCAAACCATTAAATTTTGACAACATGTGTATTAAACTAGATTTCAATTTGAAAGGTACAACAACAAATTCAATACATAGAGCATTATAATTAACATCGGGAACAATAAGTTCTCTTAGAGTTCTTTGATAAGCCATGTTAAACTCAAAATCAGAATCAAGAAAGAATGTTACAACACATAACTAATTAAGCAATGAAACAATAACTAAGAAAATATCGACAATGTCCCTATTAAGCAAAAACAATTGGAATACATAATAAACAATTAAAATAAAAGAAAAGAAATACAAAAACACAAAAATTAGTCTAATTAAGTCAAATAAGAATTTTACAATTTTTTTTAGAATTTTCTAAAACTATGAAAACAGAAAAAAAATCATAAAAAATACAAAAATTATGAATTTCGGATTTAAGAGACTGATATGGATGAATCGGAAAAGAATCAGACTAATCTGAGACGATTTTCATATAAATCAATTTTTACGTGAAAAGGCCAGAACGCATAAACGCTAGGGCAAGAATGCTGAAATGCAACACACATGACTCTAATATTGGTTAAAGTTGACAAGAGTCCCCAACAGTGGAGCAAATTTGATCCGCTGTCGCACACGAGTAAAAAAATGAGTAATTAAAACTTGTAGTTTAAGGAAGCGACACTCGAAAATCGTATCACAAGGACTCTTGTATTGATTTTTACCAATTGAAAGAAACAATGGATTTTTTTAAGGTTTCAATTAAGATGATGATAAACAATTAACAAAATTTTATGAACTAGTTAGTCTAATATTTCAGTTTCCGGCTTATCACATATTTCTACCTCACCAATTCTCTAAGCGGCTTCGACCTCTATTCGATCATTATATCAATTAACAAGCGCAATGGATATAGTATTGATTGACGTACCTATTGTCCGAGTAAAGCAAACAGATAAAAGCAATCACGAATAAAATAAATATGATTTTAACATGCGCAAATTAACGACAAAGCTACGTCAAAAGCAATTATAGTTTAGGATGCAATCATACAAAATTAATCAAAACTATTCAACGAAATAACAAATTAAGCCATTTAATTTCAAAGAACAAAATTGAAAGAGAAATGAAATTGAATTGATAAAAGTAAACACCTCAAAGCTTTATGGAAACACATTTTAGTAGATTTACCGTAAGAATTAGTTTATGGAAACACATTTTAGTAGATTTACCGTAAGAATCAGTTCTCCATGAATTGTACAAAACAAAAATAATTTTTGTGAAGAGTAAATTGGATGTATAGTAGCAACGACTGACTTAGACTAAACAAAACAAGGTTTCGGGTTCTAATCCAAACCGGGTCGAAAAACATAAAAAATTGCCAAAACGGATCCAAAACTAACTATTTTCTAAAGTTTGGTACTAAAACGAATTATTCGAGTCTTTTGGACTCCGAATCTGCTTTTTACTTCACCATTAAACTTGTAGCTTTTCCTATCAGCTTTCCAACGCATATTAAAACGCGTCAATCTGATAATCGTAACTCAAGTTATGATTTGTTCAATGAAAATATATCAAATAACTATTTAAGCTGAAAATTAAATACGAAATTAAAATAAAGGTAAATATAAACCAAGTTTAGGAAACAAACTAAAACAGTAAAAATAACACAATACACTCTATAGTAGTGAAAGAAAGTGCATGAAAGAATATGTATTAAAATATACTGATCATTCCCGTTGAGTATAACCGATATTTGAGATGCTAATATATTTTGCTTGCATAACCGACATTAAATAACTCTACAAAAATAAAAAAAGAAACCCGTGAGATGGAGAAAAAGATTTGAAAATGTAGAAATAAAGATTTTATCTCTCAAATAAAAAAAAAATTGTTGACTAAAATAAAATAAATATTTTTCTGATATTGACTCATGAAATGGAAAGTTACTTGTTCTAAATGCAACTCATGAGATGGAAAATTAGTTGTCTACACCAGTATTGAATATTATTCACTTTGATTATGTATAAAATATATTTACATACTCATGTTAAATTAAAATGAATTACTTAATTGAAAAATCAACAATATAAATTCAATTATATTAAATAATTATTAAAAAAAAACTGTGAGATGGAGAAAGGAAAAAAAAGATTTTAACATTTGAAAATAAAATTTGTATATCTTAAATAAAAATAATTATTGATTAAAAATAAAATATAAATTATATTGATAATGACCTATTAGTTGTCTAAATAATTAGATAAAATAGTTGATTGATTTTATAATTATGAATTATTTTTTAATAATTATAAAATAATTATGTTTTCTGTTGAGAATAAATTTTGTGTTTTACAATATTTCATTAAAAATGGTTCAATTTTTATTTATTTATGCTAAGAAAAATAGAAATGGAAAGAGATTTTTTTTAAATGAGAGTTAGAAAGTGGGAGAGTTTGAAATTTAAATCGAAAGAAGAAAATGAAAAATGAAAAGTTAAAGTTAAAAAATGAGTAAATGTGATTTTAGAGTGAGAATAGTTGACTCATTATCTAATTAATGAATAGTCTCTAATGTGTGAACTTTATTAATACAAAGGGTAATTTAAGGTTAATGACATTAAAAATCATGATTAATGATGTTTAAAAAATAATTGTTTGAATTTTGTGTGTGAAAAAATAAATTGAGGTTAAAACCGTCAGGCATGACGTTTGCAATAATGAATTAATCCTATTATTGTTTAGTATCTGTCTTATTCATATTTGTTCCAAACTTTGCAATCTTAATTTTATGTTTTTCTTCATACTACACACTCACTCAATTTAGCACCATGTGCTTATAATGACGTCACATTTTCTGTCTTCTACTATTACTCCTCAATTATTCACTATATTACAAAATCATTTTCTCACTCATTGTTTAATTCTTAAATATTCTGACTCATCAAATAATTTCTCACATAAACATTTTAATTGCCTTAATATCAAATACTCATGTTAGATATTTAAATAAAAAAAATAGGGGTGGAATGAAAAGTAAATGTATACATGGTTTCATGTTTAAACCATTCGGAAATGATTTTAAATAATTAATTTTTATATGTTTATTGCTTTTGAGTAAAATAAATTATATTTTGAAAAATTATTTTACTTAAAAATTATGAAATAAGACACAGTATGAGTATCGGATACGATAGATATTTAATACGATGATATCTTATAAATTAAAAAAAATTAAATATGATATGTTTAAGATACACATAAAAATATATGAAATATGATAAATAAGAATTTAGTTAAAATATTTTATACGAATAGAAGTGATAACTATAATAATAAATTTTTCTTAGTAAAAAAATATGAAGTTATGAGGTTTTTCTTTATTTTTAAAATAACCATTAAAATATTCAAATAATCAACAATCCAGATTATTTATTATAAAGTAATTGTGTTTTAAATAAATTGATATTAAAGATAGTGTAAAAAAATTTGAAATGAATATAATTATAAATGTAGTTAATCAGTTTTAAAATGAACAAGAATTGAATCTAGATTCAACTAATACAAGTCGTTGACCACATGGAAACTACAACCACATGAAATCTAAATTTCTTAGCCAAATCATTAGTTACTTATATCTATCACTTACCAACAATCCTCAAAACCATGCCATTGCACTTTTCCTATTTTCATTCACTTCAAAAAAACTATGCCATTGCACTCACTATACTCCTACAAATTCAACCATCACCACCTAGTTTACCTGCAACTCAGTTCATGCTGGTTTTCCATGTGAACCAACAAGGTTTCAATCACTCTCACATATCAATGCAAGTGTCATGTTTGTATTAATGCTTCATAGAACATGATGTATGTATTTTATGGAAAATGCCCGTTTGTCTTCTATTTCTGTATAAACTTTAGTATATTCAATTGTTCTAAATTGTGATGTTGCAGTTAGTTACTCTTCATTCTTGTGTTGGAAAGAGAGGTTTCTTGACAACATCATTGTGTTAACTGATTGAAGCCGAAGATGGGTTTTGAACCGTTGATTTGGTATTGCAAGCCAGAACCAAAGAGTATTTGGGAGAAAGTAGTGGATAGTGCTTTTGGGTCATATACACCATGTGCAATCACTACTCTTGTTGTTTCAACTTCAAATTTGGTTCTTATGGGTTTGTGTTTATATAGAATATGCCTTATTACTTTCAATGCCAAAGCTCAGAGGTTTTGTTTGAAATCGAATTACTATAATTATATTCTTGGAATGTTGGCTAGTTACTGTGCTTTTCAGCCTTTGTTGAGATTGTTCACAGGAAATTCAGCTTTCAACCTGAATGACGAAACGGATTTTGCTCCTTTTGAGGTGAGTTTCTCATAGCATAATCCAATGACATCAATTTGCATGATACTAAAGAATTAAATGTCATTCTGTAAGAGAGAAATATGTAAAATTTTGGTTGGAATGTGAAATTTAAGCGCCTTTCTGTTTCTGTGTTCTTGCAGATAACATCTCTGATCATTGAATCGATTACTTGGTTTTCGATGATAATTCTCATCCTATTGGAAACCAGGGTTTATATTAGGCAATTTAGGTGGTTCGTGAGGTTTGGAGTTATTTATGTTTTGGTGGGAGATATTGTAATGCTTGACCTTCTTCGATCGGTGAAAGATTACTCCAGCAGGTTTAGTTTATTACTTTTCAATACACTTCAATTTTACTTTTAGCATGTTATGGATTTTGGAATTTTCTATAAAATGAAAAAGAGTATGAAAATTTATGCTTCATTCTTCTTGATGGTTCGTGCAGCACCTCACTCATGCTTTGATTTCATTTGTGTAGATCTGCGCTATTTCTATATATTAGCACTGTTATCTGCCAGGTACATTTCTGATTTTCACCACTTCTAATGAAGCTCAATATAATCTTCATTATTAGCACAGTTCCGACACTTCATATTGAATATGTAATTGGTGTCCGACAATTATCATCATCGAACGTCAACAAGACACTGACGCATGTGGTTGCACTCAATCGCTTTTTCAAATTATTACCAGTGTCTAGTGTCTGCTTGTTGACGGCTCAAATTATTATTAGTTGATAACATAGAATGATGTTTGTCACTCATATACATGATAATGAACTTATTTTGAATTAATTTATCTGATGTAGGTGCTGTTTGGTACTTTACTTCTAGTTTACATTCCTAATTTGGTTCCATATTCTGGTCATACAACAATGGAATCTGAGGTACCTGACAATGGTGAATATGAACCACTTTGTGGAGATGATCAAGTTTGCCCCGAAATGCGCGCCAGTTTCTTATCTAGTAAGTAATCCAAAAGATGGATGAGTTGATCAAACATCATGTATAGTTATAAACCTCATTTGACATGTATTAATGTGTTATCTGAAGGATTAAGTTTTGGATGGATAACTCCATTGATGAAACAAGGGTATAGAAAACCAATCACTGAAAAGGATGTTTGGAAGCTCGACAAATGGGATGAAACTGAGACATTAAATGAAAAGTATGCATTTTCTTTTCTAATTGTATATAGTTTTGCATGAAATTCATATATCATGTATATATAATTTATAGTACTTTTTCTTTTCTGTAGATTCCAAAGGTGTTGGATGTCAGAATTTCAAAGCTCTAACCCTTGGCTTTTAAGAGCATTAAACAGTAGTCTAGGGAAAAGGTGCATAGTTACAGCTTTTTCATGATATATTGGCTTCCTTTTAAGTTGTTAGATATTTATTTGGACTTTTCAAGATGACCTTAGTAATGTTGTTCTCTCAATTTTCATTTGATTTGGTTTAAATTTTGTTAGGTTTTGGTTTGGAGGCATCTTCAAGGTGAGACCCCAAATTTTTTAATCTTTAATTGAATTGCCTCAAATGGATAAGTAAACATTTTCATATTGGAAGTTACTTCTAATTGCAGGTTGAGAGGTTTATTTTGTCACTATAATTCATATTTTAAATTGAGGTCGCGGTTACACATGCAAACTTTTATATTGCGGCAAAATGTGGTCGATGCAGTTGAAATTTTGGTTTCAATACCATTGCAGTGACATCAAAATCTGGTTGCAATTGCGATTGCGAACAACAATTTAAAACGATGCTATAATGTACAAGGTTTTCGTTTTTAATGATCTTGAATTATGTGTTTGCTGACTCTTGTGGAACTTGGAAAATTTTTAATGATCTTTGCAGATAGGCAATGATCTTTCTCAATTTGTTGGGCCTATTTTGCTGAACCATCTCTTAGATGTAAGTTCACTTCTCCCCAAAGCAAAACTAGATTGATGTGAAGCTGAAAGCACAATGATACTATGCTAGAAAAAATCGGCACGAGAATGTTAATGGCTTGAACTAGATATATATTACAGTTCGTGACAGTTATTTTTAATGTGCAGTCAATGCAAAATGGAGATCCGTCTTGGATCGGATACATCTACGCCTTCTCCATATTTGTTGGAGTGGTATGGCTACTGTCTCTTATAATTTTAAGAATTTTCGTTCCGTAAACTCAGCTTCTTGGATATCATAACTATTTTATACATTTCATAGCATTCAATAAATAGATGTTTTTACTCTTTTCAGTCGGTTGGTGTTCTATGCGAGGCACAGTATTTCCAGAATGTTATGCGTGTCGGATTTCGTCTTAGATCAACATTGGTATGTCATCTCTTTATCCTTAAAAATCTCTTTTTTACGAATATATATCCACGCATTTTATATGATGTGATTTTATCGATTATAGGTGGCTGCTATATTCAGAAAATCATTGAGGCTAACTCATGAAAGTAGAAAGAAGTTCTCATCAGGAAAACTTATGAATATGATAACAACAGATGCCAATGCAATACAGCAAATATGTCAGCAACTTCATGGACTATGGTCAGCACCGTTTCGCATCATCATAGCTATGGTTCTTCTATACCAGCAACTAGGCGTTGCTTCAATTGTTGGATCAGTAATGCTAGTTCTCATTATTCCACTACAGGCAAGTTTTGATATCATAGTTCCGACTTTAAAAGTGGTTGTGATTAAAGTCAATTATTTGATGATTACGATTGATATGAATATAGTAATTTCTTTGATTTTATATAGGTTTCTCTTCGATTAATTTTTTTTTTTTTGAGAACAGACATTTGTGATTAGCAGAATGAGAAAACTGACTAAGGAAGGACTGCAACAGACTGACAAAAGGGTTGGTCTGATGAACGAAATTCTTTCGGCCATGGATACAGTAAAGTACGAGCACATTAAAATATGTCAACTTTCAACATTCAAGTACAGATTATGTTTTAGCATTATTTATGATATGCTGAATATGATTTAGATGTTATGCATGGGAAACAAGCTTTCAGTCTAGAATTCAAAGCATTCGACACGAAGAACTATCATGGTTCCGCAAAGCTCAGCTGCTATATGCTGTATGAATACGAACCTTGACATAGTTTTTTAATTCAGAGTGTTTACATATTGTTTCTAGATTTAAATGAAAATTTGTCGCATTTTTCTCCTAACTTTTTCTTCTCTATTGCAGCTAAACAGTTTTATACTGAACAGCATCCCAGTTCTTGTGACAGTGACTTCTTTTGGAATGTTTACGTTACTTGGTGGAGAATTAACACCGGCAAGGGCTTTCACTTCACTGTCACTGTTCTCGGTTTTGCGATTTCCTTTAAATATGCTTCCAAATTTACTAAGCCAGGTTGTTTTTTGCTCTTATCTCATTAAGTTAATGCTTTTTTTTATTTCAAAATAAAATTGATAGAATAAACTCGTGATAAAGATATGATGCAATTTCTTACTGTCTACTGATTTTATTTTCTGACAGGTAGCAAATGCAAATGTCTCGTTGCAACGTTTGGAGGAACTGTTTTCGGCCGAGGAACGAGATTTAAAACAAAATCCACCAATTGTTCCAGGACTTCCAGCCATATCAATAAAGAATGGACACTTTTCATGGGATCCGAAGGTCAATTTTTCACTGATTTTTCTAAGCATTGCCATAGCAACGTTATAGAGAACGGGCTATTTATAGCTAACATCTTCATTTCAGTCATTTTTTATGAAGAGTAACATTTTACCATCTTAATTTATTTTTAGTTTTTCATTTGTTTTTCATTCATTTTATTTATAATATTGATATTTTTAGTATGCAATTCACAGGCAGACAAGGCCACGTTATCAAATATCAATGTTGAAATACCGGTTGGCAGCTTAGTTGCAATCATTGGAGGAACTGGAGAAGGTAAAACATCACTTATTTCAGCAATGCTTGGAGAGATACCTCTTGTATCCGATGGAAATGCTACAATCAGAGGCACTGTTGCTTATGTTCCTCAGATTTCATGGATTTACAATGCAACTGTGAGTTTGCAGCTTTGTTTATCCTTCTAAGATTTATGATTTATTCATAATAATTTGAAAAGTGAACAAATAGTACTACTTGATTTATCATTCTCAATCACTTCTTAATTTCCAGGTTCGTGAAAATATATTATTTGGATCAAAATTCGATCATGGACGGTATTGGAAGGCCATCGATGTCACTTCTTTGGAACATGATCTCAATTTTTTACCAGTAAGATTGTTATGAACTTTCATCTTCTCTATTGTTGCTATAAAAGTTTTTAAGACACAATTTTTTAAGAATTTATTTATCGCATTTATCTCTTTTCAGGGACGCGATTTTACGGAGATTGGAGAAAGAGGAGTCAATATTAGTGGTGGACAAAAGCAAAGAGTTTCTTTAGCTAGAGCTGTATACTCAAATTCTGATGTATATATATTCGATGATCCTTTAAGTGCTCTTGATGCTCATATTGCTCAAGAGGTATCATTCTTATCAAGCTCTAAAACACAAGTCCTTTAAGTGCTTTTGATGCTTATAGATAATTTTTTGGAATTATCTATGATCATAGTTTATAGTTCATATAACTTAATTTGCAATGTCCTTTAGGTTTTCAGAAACTGTATAAAGGAAGGGCTGCAAGAAAAAACCAGGGTTCTTGTAACGAACCAGCTTCATTTTCTCCCTCAGGTCGACAAAATTATTCTCGTCAGTGAAGGAATGATTAAGGAACAAGGAACATTCGAGGAGTTGTCGAAATGCGGGCCTCTATTTCAGAAGCTAATGGAAAATGCAGGGAAAATGGAACAAGAAGTAGATAGTAACAAAGATGAAGATACTGATGACAAGAATGATGTTTTACCTTTGAATAATGACGCAATTGTAGAGTTACCAAATGATACAAGCTACGAGAAGAAGGGAAAGTTGCGAAAATCGGTACTTGTTAGGAAAGAAGAGCGGGAAACAGGCGTCGTTAGCTGGAAAGTTTTAACGCGGTACACATCGGCTTTAGGAGGACTGTGGGTAGTTGCTATACTTTTTGCATGCTACACATTAACTGAAGCTCTCCGAATTTCGAGTAGCACATGGTTAAGTGTGTGGACATCTCAAGATTCCACCGCTGCTTCTCAAGCAGGATATTTTCTTTTCGTCTACGCACTTTTCTCATTCGGACAGGTAATTTTGCGGTGACTATAAGTTTCTATTTAACAATTGTAACTTATTATTTAGCATCTTTTACTTTACTTGTAAGGAATTAGTATTTCTTAAGAAAATGTTCATTCTTTGCTGCATTCAGGTATCTGTGGCACTTGCAAACTCTTATTGGTTGATCATTTCAAGTCTTCGTGCTGCGAAAAGACTGCACGATGCAATGCTAGATAAAATTCTAAGCGCTCCAATGCTATTCTTCCAGACGAATCCTGTCGGCCGCATAATTAATAGATTTGCGAAAGACACGGGAGACATAGATACCAATGTTTTTAATTTGGTGAATACGTTTCTCGGGCAAGTTTGGCAACTACTTTCAACATTTGTTCTAATAGGAACTGTGAGCACCATATCCCTGTGGGCCATATTGCCACTTCTGATCTTTTTCTATGTTGCTTATATATACTACCAGGTGTGTTCTACAATTTTCTTCTTAAGTGCTTGACAATAAGTGATTATGGTTGAAGGAATTAACTAATCTTTCCTATTAACACATGCCTAATAGAGCACAGCTCGAGAGGTGAAGCGCATGGATTCCATTACAAGATCACCTGTTTATGCACATTTTGGAGAATCATTGAATGGTTTGTCGAGCATTCGAGCTTACAAGGCGTACGACAGGATGTCAATCAACAATGGAAAATTCATGGATAACAATATCAGATTTACTCTTGTGAATATTAGTTCGAACCGTTGGCTAACGATAAGGTTAGAAAGCTTAGGAGGCCTCATGATTTGGTTGATAGCTACATTCGCTGTGTTACAAAATGCAAAATCGGAAAACCCTGCATTAATAGCATCTACAATGGGTTTACTTCTCAGTTATACATTGAACATAACAAATCTCTTGAGTGGCGTACTTAGACAAGCAAGTAGAGCTGAAAACAGTTTAAATTCGGTCGAGCGTGTTGACACGTATATAAATTTAGAAACTGAGGGTCAAAGTATAATCGAGACGAACCGTCCACCACCAGGATGGCCAACAAAAGGATCAATTGAGTTTGAGAACGTTGTTTTGAGTTATAGGCCGGAACTTCCTCCGGTCCTACACGGCTTGTCCTTTGTAGTGCCTTCAACTGAGAAAATAGGTGTAGTTGGAAGAACTGGTGCAGGAAAGTCTAGCATGCTTAATGCGTTATTCCGGATCGTGGAGCTTCAAAGTGGAAGAATCATTATCGATGGCTACGATATTTCTACATTCGGACTAGCAGATTTGAGAAGAGTTCTTACTATCATACCACAGTCACCAGTTCTTTTCTCCGGTATGAACTGTAACCATAAACTTTGTTCTATATTTAGTTAATCATGAATGAGTTTATTTTTGATCCATTGCTAGCAAAATTTCATAATGCGACCAAATTGCATTGCGGAACCATACATATTACTACTAGTGTTGTTGTATTTTAAGTTTTTAAGCTTTCATTTAATTGCGAAAATCACTTTCTGTTCTGAAAACGGCTATTCTTTCTTATAGGAACTGTTCGTTTCAATCTTGATCCGTTTACCGAACACAACGATGCTGACCTATGGGAAGCTTTGGAAAGGGCACATTTGAAGGATGTGATAAGAAGAAATTCATTTGGTCTAGATGCTCAGGTACGTAGATTACGGTATAAATTTATTCATCGAGGTTGCGCATATTGATTGAAAGCATCAATCAAATAACCTTCTATTATTATGTTCATCCAATGAATGCATAATCATTAATGTCGGTAAACAAGAAATACGACAAGGTAATCTTTTGCGCTAAATAAAGGTTTCTGAGGGAGGCGACAATTTCAGCGTTGGACAACGGCAACTACTAAGTCTAGCTAGAGCATTGCTAAGAAGATCAAAGGTTCTCGTCCTCGATGAAGCTACTGCTGCTGTAGATGTTCGAACAGACGCTCTTATACAGAAAACCATCAGACAAGAGTTTCATTCCTGCACGATGCTCATCATCGCACATAGATTGAACACAATTATCGACTGCAACCAGATCCTGCTGCTCGACGCTGGCAAGGTACGTCCAAATAGCACGAACTACATATACTAAATTCCCGCGTTTTGCACTTATCATGATGATCTAGATCTAAAGTCAATGTTGATGATTCATTTTCTGGTACACTTCACAGGTTCTTGAATACAGTTCACCCGAGGAACTCTTACAAAACGAAGAAACTGCGTTCTACAGAATGGTTCAAAGTACAGGACCTGCAAATGCTGAGTATTTATGCAGCTTAGTATTTGGAAAGACACAGAACAATTCAAATGAACAAAACAAAGATTTGGAAAACCGTATGCGACAATTAGCATCAACGAATTGGGCTGCTGCTACTCAGTTTGCAATATCTTCTACACTTTCATCTTTACATCAACACCTTCAAAGTCCAAATACTAAAGACGATACAGATATCGTTAATAGAACAAAGGATGCGGTAGTTACACTTCAGGAAGTTCTAGAAGGAAAGCACGACGAAACTATAGAAGATACATTGGTTAAATATCATGTTCCTACAGATAGATGGTGGTCTACTCTCTATAAAGTCATCGAAGGTAAACATAATAATCCTATTATAATCAATGTTTTAAAAGTCGAACTAGAGATAGAACAGGTGAAACCTCCGAGTCATGGTTCAATTGGTTCAACCGGATTCAACTCTAGTTCGACCAAATTGCAATGTAATTGATGTCTATTCCAATTTTGATCATATGTTCAATTATTCTTTCAGGTCTTGCTGTTTTGATCAAGTTGCCTCAGGACAACTTTCAACAATTAGAACCTGATTTTGAAGGGAGATCCTTTGACTAATATATATATATATATATATTGAAAATGAGATAGTAAGACTTGTTACATGAAATCAAATCTCAGAGGAATATAGTTGAAATCACATGTTTCTTCACATTGTTCTTCCCTCTTTATTATACTATTTTCTTTTCTTTTTTCAACATTTTTTCTCTTTTTTTTTCTCTCTTGTATCAATAGGGTTCTTTTCCATTTGACAAAAATGATTTTAAGGAAAATTATCCATAATATAATGAAAGTTCTTTTTAAGTTTTATCCCTTGTGATGCTCCATATTTTCAAATTTACATATATTAAATTTGCTAAACAAGTAAGTAATATGTACATCCTTTACATTAAAAAAAAAACAAAATTTAAAAATTATTTTTTTCTATAAAAAGTCACACTTTTTAGTCATCTAAAATAATTCCGTCTACAAAATTAGTGTTATGATTAACAGGTGCCCCATTAGTATATATTAACTACTGTGATAATTTTATATTATATATTTTTTTATTTTTTTTTCCTTTTTTATCAATTAAGTTAATAAAAATGATATTAGACTAAACACACACAAAAATTGTACTTTTATTTTTAGAATTAATCATCCTTTCCGCTATTTTCTCCTTTGTCAAATACCAATATTATTAAGCTAAATATCATATCAAAATTCGAATTCAAAACTTTACATTTATGTATATAAGTATTCAATGGTTATTATCTTTTTTTTCTTTCTATAAACTAAAAAATATCATTAAATTTATTCACAAAAGTTTTTTCTTCAAGAAAATTATATACAAATTTTTAAATAATTATGTTATCACAAACTACACTGAAATTTTAAGAAAGAAAGTGAAGGAATATATTATTTAGGTATCATAATATTAAAATGTATTCAAATTTTAGAGATGTATATTCGGACACATCCAATTATGATTTAACGTTAAAATATTCTGAAGATGCATCTTTAAACTCATTTTGGAGATGCATCTCCGAAAGATATTAGAGTTTAAATCGCATTAGAACTCTTCTGCTTCTTCATTTCTAAAAAAAACTCAAAACTTCATCAAACTCTCTCAAAAAAATATTCATCAACCACGTCCAAAATCAAACAACCAAATTTAAAATGAATATTCAATCAACATCAAGGACATCCCAATCACACCGTTTTTTTGGATGGTTAGCATGTCTGCATTCCACTATTGAAGGACATGAAGAGTTGCAGAAATTTCTGAAGATCTATCTCTGAAATTTTTCAACGTTTAGTTACCCAGTAACTGGAGATGCATCTCCGGAAATTCTCAGTCTGTTTTTTTTTCTTCTTGCTTGTAGTGTTGTTTGTACTAATTGTTTGGTTTAATTACAAACATTATGGCTGATAGACACGATTGACCATACTGCCAGACATATCTGGGACAGAGAGGTAACATTAGTTGAATTCATTTTTTTTAATTTATATTTATTAATATATTACAAGTTTCTGCCATTGATTTATTTTTCTACAGGACCGTGATCAGCTAAATTCTTTTAACCATACTGCCAAAAAGATTACAGACTTGCCTCAGCCGATGGAGGAGTGGTTTCGGGAAGTTTTGTCCCTATCTGGGATGAAGGACTTGTGCATGACCGATTATATTACGATCAACCACTGATGCTTAATGCATTTGTGGAGAGATGGCACACCAAGACCTCGTCAATTCATCTCCCTTTTGGTGAGATGTCTATCACACTCTACGATGTGTCGTGTTTGCTACATCTTCCGATCAGTAGAAAACTTCTAGATCATTGGAGGATTATCAAAGACGTGGCACTCGAGATGGTGGTAGACTATCTGAGAGTTGATCCAGAGGTTGCAGTGACGGAGATGGAGAGAAGCAGAGGGACTCATTCTAGGTTTGAATTCCTGAAAAAGGTATATACATATGAGATCGTTACAGCAGAGCAGGCTAAAGGCGATGACGAGCATGTGGGGCTCCATAGAGCGTATGAGAGCATATTTGCTATATTTGGTTGGCACTGTGATTTTTATGGGAAAAAGTGCCATTTATACAGATGTCGTATATCTATGGTACATCGAGGACTTCGAGTGGGTTCATGAGTACAATTAGGGGGGTGCTTGTTTGGTTTACTTGTACTCGAAGTTATCAAAGAGATGTAGGTGGAAGACTAAGCAGGTCACATACAACATCACACTACTGACGGTAATTTTTATTAGTCTTTTAATGTTTATGTGTCATTTTCATTTCATATTTGCAACGCTATTACCGATGATTTGTGTGTTCCAAAACTTTTTAGGTTTGGATCCTCCTTCACTTCTCGCGTATCTCCGGTTGGGCGGGTGTACCGACTTACACTGAGCATACACTGGATGCTTCTGCATTTTCCCACTCAGAGGGAACCAGGCAACATAGTCGTTCAGACTGTATCTTGACTGCTTGGTTGCTGAGGACATGCACTTCAGCAGCTATGTCGATCACCGTAAGACGCGGCCATTTGACGATATAAGTTATACTTTGGATGGTTGGATTGCGAATCACGTCTCACTGCTCCTCTTATGTCTGAGCGCGTGATGTGGCAGTTCGACTACACTCAAACAATTCTTAGACACCCAGTTGTCTCTGCTTTGACACGTAGACAAGTGGATTCCATGTTTGATGATTATCTTAGCCATCTGGTACCGGAGGAGGAACGAAGTACCATAGCTGAAAGCGACAAGCTACGTCGAAGAGTACATCAGATGGTTCTTCAGGGTGTCACATCACTATATGGTGCATGCTACTTCAGGGGATCCACTGAGGTCAGCTCATTAGAAGATACTATAGGAGAAGCAGACACAGTTAGATCATATGCTCATGATATGTTGCCTAGATATCGTCCCATAATGTGTGAGAAAATTCTTTACTTTGAATAGCTTTTGATTGATAGCAAATTGTGTGATCATCATCCAAATGATGGCTGTGCATTACCATACATGACACATGAGTGTTTTTAGTGTGTTTTATCCCATTCTATTGCTGCATGTCTGTACATAAAGATCTACATTGATACATCTCTTAAAATAACTCATAAAATCCATTTTGTGTCAGTATGCATCAACACATAAGCCTATGCATCGATCCATACAGCATGTTGCAATTTTCAAATAATTTTTGTTCAGTATGCATCGATGCACACGAGTCATGTATCGACACATGAAAGGCAAAATGCTCTATGGATCGATCCATACGATCCTTGCATCGATGCATGATCAGTTAAAGCAGCCTATGTATCAATGCATACGTATTAGGCATCGATACATGATAGTGGAAATGTCATATGCATCAATACATACGAATTATGCATCGATCCATGCTTAATTCAATTCACCAAAAACTCACTTATCTTACAGTATGCATCGATGCATACTCTCATGTATCAATGCATAAGTCTGTTTTGTGCTCTAACAGTTTCTGTTTTTCAGCATATATAAGAAATGTTGTGACAGCAGTGAAAAGTGACGAATTCTAAAAGGGAAAAACAATTGTACACAAGATAAAAGCAGTGTAGCAGCAGTTGTTTTGAGGGCAGATAGAAACCTGAAAGAGACTTCATCTTCTTCACCTTCTCAATCACTTTTCTTCAAGAACATCAAAACATAATCATTCTTGTTCTTCGGATTAAAGGATCAAAGAGATAACGTTCAGCGGTACGATCAAGGATCTAGCTGAGGTTTTTAGTGGAACGATCGAGGATCTAGCTGAGTTGAAGATTGAAGGGGGTTTCGAGGAAAAACCTACTGGTTTGTCCTTCAAGAACTGGAGTGTTCTTGCGGGTTTGTTAGTCACGTTTGCAGAACAGATTCAGCCGCAGCGTTGCGTTTGGAGATCGGGGGATTTCGCAAGCAGGTCGTGGAACCGGTGAATTGTTTGCAATTTCGTGCAGGAAATTCTTGATTGTGCTCAGATCAAGTGGAGGTTTCATACAAGAAGAAGTTCTTGGAATTTAGAATTCTGTCTTTGTATCATAACCTTGTATCAACGAATTCGGCAATAATTGATAATCAAAGTTCTCAATTTCATTTGAAATTGAGAGGGAGACGTACCCACACGCGAGGACGACGTGGGGAACTTCCTTACCAAATCTCTGCGTATTGTATTCTTACCTTACTCCTCTTTACGTTTCAAACAGTTTTCGCAATTTCAGTTAGTGTGTTGTGATTGTACCTTTTGCAAGACAGCAGTGGCAAGAAAACTTTTTTTAACTGAACACCATTGTTGTTTATCATTGATCACATACACACCAACTGTTTGACAAAATTGTTAGCTAGGTTTTATTCATTGGAAATAAACTTTAATGATAAGTGCATTCAATTAGCTAAAATTCTGGTGTTGATAGTTTCTGTCATTCTTATTCAAATCCAGCATTAAACTCGTGTGTCCGGTTTTCTAGTAGCAGTTCAGAATAGACGGAAGTCGATTCGGGACTGATATTTTTCGCCAACTTTAAAAACTCTGATAAAACTTTAAATCCGTTAAATTTTAAAAAGAGGTGATCTATTCACCCCCCCTCTCGATCACTAGCCACACCGTCTAACAAGTGGTATCAGAGCGCCGGTTCGCTGGTGCTCTGTGGCTGCCTGTAACAGTATGGATTCTGAACCAAAGGGGGCGTATAATAGAGCGCCTATTTTCAACGGTGAAAATTACGGCTACTGGAAAGACTGCATGCGAGTTCATATAAATTCTGTGGATAGGCTAGTATGGGCTGCCATTGAAAATGGTCCGTTTCAAATTACTATGACAAATACGGCTGGCGCCATAGTACCTAAACCAGAAGATGATTGGAATGAGAAAGATGAGAAAAAGTGGTCGTGTGATTGGAGAGCTCGAAACATGCTAATTTTTGCACTTGGTGTTGATGAGTATTATCGAGTATCCCATTGCACGACAGCTAAAGAAATGTGGGATGCTTTAGAAGTTGCTCATGAGGGTACTACTGAAGTAAAACAGTCCCGGATTAACACACTCAATCAAGAGTTTGAGCTCTTTCGCATGAAACAAGGAGAATCTATCTCCGACATGCAAAAGAGATTCACTCATCTAACTAACCGATTGAATGCGCTTGGAAAACCTATTTCCAATGAAATTGCTACTAATAAAATTCTCAGGTGTCTTAGCAGGGAATGGCAACCTAAAGTAACAGCAATTAAGGAAGCCAACGATCTAACGAGACTTACGATTACAACTTTGTTTGGAAAGCTGGAAGAACATCAGCAAGCATTGGAAAGTCTTGAAAAATATGAGAACAAAAGTAAGAAGGAAAAGGAGAAGAAAAGAGACAAAGAGGGAGAGAAGAAGCCAATAGCTCTTGTGGCCTCTAGCTCTAAGTCCTCACGAAAAGAGCAAAGTGAAAATGATTCTAGTAGTGACAAAGATTCAGATGATGAGGAAATTGGACTGTTTGTAAGGAGATATAATAGATTCATTCGAAAGAATGGAGTCAAGCATTCCGACAAAAATCTCATGAAGTTTCGAAGACAATCTACAGATTCGAAATAAGAAGAGAACAAGAAGAGTAGAGGAAGAGGATCTTGTTTTAATTGTGGTAAATCTGGACATTATAAAACGGACTGCCCTATGAAGTACAAGGATCAAAGAAAAGCTTCACCAAAAGGGTACAGCAAACAAAGAAGAGCATACATTGCATGGGAAAGTGATAGTGATTCATCAAGCACACAAAGCTCAAGTGATGGTGATGAAGCCGTAAATCTGTGCCTTATGGCTCACACAAGAAATCAGTCCTACCACAAGAAGAAAAACAATGACAAAAAGGTAAAACAAGCCTATTACAATAATTTCTCTTCTATGTCTTTTTCCGAACTAAAAATAGCTTTTGAAAAACTGCATAATGAAGCTGTAGATGCTTTTAAAAGACTATCTTCCGACAAACATATTTTTTCATTTTTGGAAGGTAAAGTAAACAAAGCCCAAATTGATTTAGAAGCGTTGAAAGATAGTATTGCAGAAAATTCAAAAGATATTGACATTGATGGATGTAGTAGAGTTAGGTATTGTGATGCTTGTTATATTTGGCAAAAAGAGGTAAACACTCTTAAGGTCAAATTAGAAAAAGCGTTGCAACCTAAGGTCACTTATGCCGTTGACTCTAGGTTGTTTAAGAAGTCGTTAAATCCACCATATGCAAAATACTCTTTCATTCCAAAGGATTTAATGAACAAGAATAAACAACCACATCATCATGGTTTATGTCATTATTGTTGTCGTGCTGGCCATACCATTGAGAAATGCAAGTTTAGGAGATTTCTTGTTCCTAAAGGTATTTATCAATGGAAGCCAAAAGGCAACCATGTTAGCACTTACCCACTTGGACCCAATGAAAATTGGGTACCAACCTCTCTCTTTTGATATTGTAGGATGAGTGCCTTGCTTCCGCAGATAGAAGGTGGTTTCTTGACAGCGGCTGGTCAAGGCACATGACCGGTGACATATCGCTTTTTATAGACTTCAAGGCAAAGAAGAAGGGATATGTTACTTATGGAGACAATAACAAAGGAGCAATACTCGGCAAAGGTAGTGTAGGTAATCCCTCCACCACTACTATTTCTAATGTCCATCTAGTAGAGGGACTTAAACACAATTTGTTAAGCATAAGTCAATTATGTGACATGGGCTATAAAGTTTCTTTTACAAAAACTTGCTGCATAATTGAACATGCTGAACAGGACGTTGTGTTTAAGGGTATAAGAGTAAACAATATCTATATGCTTGACCTTTTTGATGTACCTTTAACAAGTACTAAATGTCTAGTCACCTTGAATGATGATTCTTGGCTTTGGCATAGACGTTTAACGCATGTTAATTTCGATTTGCTTAATAAGGTTGTATCTAAGGATCTAGTAGTCGGTCTACCAAAAATAAAATTTTCAAAAGACCACCTATGTGACGCGTGCCAAATGGGAAAGCAAACGAGGGTCTCTTTTAAATCTAAAAATGTAATTTCAACTTCACGACCCCTTGAGCTTCTCCATATGGATCTCTTTGGACCTTCTAGGACAAAGAGCCTAGGTGGAAATTACTATGGTTTTGTAATTGTTGACGACTATTCTAGATTTACTTGGACTATATTCCTTCATAGCAGAGATGAAACTTTTTCTGCTTTTAAGAATTTTGCAAATCTGTTCCAAAACAAAATGAATTCCAAAATAGTTACAATTCGTAGCGATCATGGTGGTGAGTTTCAAAATTATCACTTTGAGAAGTACTGTGACAAGTATGGTATTGAGCATAATTTTTCAGCTCCTCGAACTCCACAACAAAATGGCGTTGTGGAGCGTAAAAATCGTGTTTTAGAGGAGTTGGCAAGAACAATGCTCAATGAGGGTGGATTACCAAAATACTTTTGGGCTGATGCTGTCAGCACAGCCTGTTATGTTTTAAACAGAATCTTAATTCGCCCTATTTTAAATAAAACTCCTTATGAACTTTTGAAAGGAAGAAAACCAAACTTGTCACATCTTCACGTATTCGGTTGTAAGTGTTTTGTTTTGAATAACGGTAAGGAAAATATTGGGAAGTTTGATGCAAAAGCGGATGAAGGTATCTTTCTTGGTTACTCACTGTCAAGTAAAGCATATAGAGTGTATAATAAGCGTTTACTTACTGTTGAAGAATCTGTTCATGTTTCTTTTGATGAGTCCTATCCGAAAAATGTCGGAAAAGGTATTTCTTTTGATGACGCAGGGGTATCTACAGAAGACATACTCAAGGAAGCTGTTGAGGAAACTGATCAGTCCAAAACAGCTGCCCATGAGAAGGAGGAAGATACTAGTCATGAAGAAAATGAGGAAGAAAAGACAGCTGAAGTGAATGATCTTCCAACAGCTTGGAAATCCTCAAAAGACCATCCCATTGACAACATCTTGGGAGACATTTCAAAGGGAGTAATGACCCGTTCTAAGATAAGTAATTTTTGTTCTCACTTCGCGTTTGTTTCACAAGTAGAACCTAAAAATGCCAAAGAGGCCTTGATTGATGAATTTTGGCTAATGGCCATGCAAGAAGAGCTTAATCAATTTAAAAGAAATGACGTTTGGGAACTTGTCCCTCGTCCGCGAGATCATCATATCATAGGCACTAAGTGGGTTTTTAGAAATAAGCTTGATGAAAACGGAGTGATTACTAGGAACAAGGCACATTTAGTAGCACAAGGGTATAACCAAGAGGAGGGCATAGACTATGAGGAAACTTATGCTCCAGTTGCTCGCCTTGAAGCTATACGTCTTTTGCTTGCCTATGCGTGTTCTAATGATTTTAAGCTTTACCAAATGGACGTAAAGAGTGCTTTTCTTAATGGTGTCATCAATGAAGAGGTATATGTGTCACAACCTCCTGGTTTTGAAAATGCTGAAAATCCAGATCATGTTTACAAATTAAAGCGAGCCTTGTATGGTCTTAAACAAGCCCCTCGGGTTTGGTATGAAAGGCTTAGCAAATTTCTAATTGATCATGGATATTCAAGAGGTAAAGTGGATAATACTCTCTTTATTAAACACAAAGGAAAGCTTATTCTTTTAGTTCAAGTTTATGTAGACGATATAATTTTTGGTTCAACTAACATACACTTGGTCGAAGAATTTTCTAAGGTTATGCAGGGTGAATTTGAGATGAGTCTAATGGGGGAGCTGAATTACTTCCTAGGACTGCAAATTAAGCAACTTGATGAGGGTACAGCAGTATGTCAAACAAAATACTGCAGAGAACTACTCAAGCGCTTTGGAATGAATGACTCAAAATCAATTGACACTCCAATGTCTACCAACGGAAATCTAGATAAGGATGAGCATGGTAAGTGTGTAGATGTCAAAAAGTTCAGAGGTATGATCGGATCTCTCTTGTATCTTTCTGCTTCTAGACCTGACATCATGTTTAGTGTTTGTATGTGTGCACGCTATCAATCAAATCCTAAGGAATCACACCTAAAAGCTGTTAAACGCATATTTAGATATCTTCACGGAACACCTAAATATGGGCTTTGGTATTCCAAAGGAAGTGATTGTAGTTTAGTAGGGTACTCCGATTCTGATTTTGCTGGCTGCAAATCAGATAGGAAAAGCACAAGTGGTACATGTCACCTGTTTTCAAATTCCTTGGTAAGTTGGCATAGCAAAAAGCAGGTTTATGTGGCTTTGTCAACTGCAGAGGCAGAATACGTTGCAGCCGGTAGCTGTTGCGCTCAGATTTTATGGCTGAAGCAGCAACTACAAGATTTTAACATTCAACTCAAACGTATTCCTATAAAATGTGACAACACTAGTGCCATAAACCTTACTAAAAACCCTGTTTTACACTCACGCACTAAACACATAGAGATTAGACATCACTTTCTTCGCGACCATGTTGAAAAAGAAGACGTTGTATTTGAGCATGTTGACTCCAAAAATCAGCTTGCTGATATATTCACTAAACCTTTGGCAACGGAACCTTTCTTCAACATTCGTCGTGAATTAGGGATCTTAGATCTTTCTTATTTGATGTCTTAAGCATGTTGGCTCTTAATTATATTATGCCTCACCTTGGTTGATAAGATTCGTTTTAGATGTCAATTATCCATCACAAGATTACGCCAACAGAGGTAATATCACTCCTTTCTACAATTCTCTTACTGCTAAGTGGTTGTGTATGTTAGAACAAATGTTCTTACTCTCGTTGATATAAATTTGGTTGCATATATTGTTTGCCTATATTGTTTGCACATTACAAAAATCTGACTTATGAATCTTTCTTGGGCATAACCATCATGACATAGTGCATAATGCATATCCATACTGCATCAAAATTCACTAAAATCTGGTTTGGCATCAGTATGCATCGACACAAAACATGTATGCATCGATCCATTTATTCTGAATTTCAATTTTTTTAACAACTGGTTCAGGATGCATCGATGCATCCATCGCATGTATCGATACACAGACCTGTTATAAACAAAAATGAATGATAGGCATCGATCCATGGCCATTTGCATCGACACATACTAATGCTATTTGAATTAAATGCATTTTTTTCTCTCTCATGCATCGACACATCAGCCAACCCTATCACTTCCTATCTCAAGACTTCATATCATCTGTCCTCAAAAACCCCAAAACCAGTGGCTAACCCTAATCTTCCTCATCTTCACTCTCTCTAAAACCCTAAATCTCACATCACCATGCCTCCACACACTATTCCAGCCAGAGCAAAAGGAAAAGGAAAAGGAAAGGAAACTGCCGGTACTTCTCAGCAACCACCAGATGTTCCTTCAAATGCCTTAGACTTACTTCATCCTGCTATTGCTGCTGAATTTGAGGAATCCTTCAAGACAAGGTTAGTTATGAAACCCCATGTCTTTGATAAAACAGATGCTATTCACCTGCATCTAAATGAGGTGGTTGAACTCCTACATGCACAAAGACTTTGGTCATTTCTGTCTACAAAGGATGATTACCATGAGGATTTCATCCGGGCCTTTTATGATGGCTTACAAACTGGTAGAGGCTATATGTTCCGGTGTTCTATCGGTGTCAGAACATATACCTTTGAAGCCTCTGATTGGGAAACGGTGTTTCAAATTCCGCATCCGTCGATGAATGTCAAGTCCTGGCATGACCTGCATTTTGATACTGAATTTGACATGAAGGACTTTACTCCATCTATCCTAAAGATAGACATACCGCTGAGTGAGGATGAACACGTCACGTCTGGTATGATTAAGCAAACTCCGCGTATTCTTCACTGGATTATCACACACATTCTGCGTCCAACAAACAGTGGACATTCTCGGTTGGATAGGCCAAGCATACATCTTCTCTACATTCTGCAAAATAAGGTTCTCTTAAAT
This sequence comes from Lathyrus oleraceus, assembly GCF_024323335.1. NCBI lineage: Eukaryota > Viridiplantae > Streptophyta > Magnoliopsida > Fabales > Fabaceae > Lathyrus > Lathyrus oleraceus. The sequence continues at coordinate 513,181,298 of NC_066583.1, forward strand.
TGGGCAAACTACTTTGTAAAACGTCTATTTTTCGTGCGAGACAACTCCAAGAATGTGGCTCTAGGTTATGCTTCTCAAATAATGAAAATTCTTAAGTTTTGGAAAGTTGCAATACCTATTGTTCCTCTCCTATCTCCATCTGCAGCTCAAGAGTTTGACTCTTCCACTCTATCGCATATGGGATATCGGTGGGACAAGAACCGTAAATGTTTCTACTTCTTTGAAAGAAAATCCAAAACCAGAATCTACAACTTTGACGTGCCTTCGGAACGAATCCATGTTGCTGAAGATCAGCCTGATGAAGAAATGCAGGATGCGCCTGAAACAGATGTGCCTCCAGCTGAGGCCAATGCCGGTTGGGGTGATTGGGTGCCACGAAGGTGGTCCCCAACCAACTATATGCCTGAACCTACGGCTCCTCCGTTCTCCGGTGGCACTTCAACCTCAACACCTTCTGCGGATATCACTCATATGCTTCAACAAATGCAACTTGCCAACAAAGAGCGTCATGAAGAGGCACGGTATTGGCATGTACAACAAAATGAGTGGCATCAGGAGCATCGTGACTGGCATGATGAGCATACACGGATGTATCAGAATCAACACTCTTGGCACCAAGACTTGGTTAAGTGGCACCAAGTTTTCTACAATGAAATGTCTGGCTTTATGGACGACTGCCGCGAAAATCCTGGTATTATGGACAGATTTAGAAGCATTGAAGTTCAGAACCGATTTAGACAATACTCCTTCATGGGACAAAATCCAGACACAATGCCTCCTCCTCCGCCTCCGCCAAGCTACAGAGATCCTGCCAGAGATGATGAGGAGTCCTGTGGTGGCCACAATCCCAATTAACCCACCATCATTTCATCTCACTGCACTTCATCTCATATTGCTCAAGTTTTTATTTTGTTGCACAATATATGGTTTAGCTTATGTAATTCTTAAACTCGTTCGAATCCTTAAATGCTTTTCACTTTCTGTTTATCTCTATTGTTATTGCCCTTATACGTCATTCTTTGTGAATGACTCTTTACTTTGAAGCTTCCTTCTTTGTGACTGATAGCTCGTTATCAATTTTCTGCCATGTCCTGCTACAACATGCTACCTTGGTAAACCTGTTTCTTCCTCTTTTTGATGTTGACAAAGGGGGAGAAAATGCAGATATACACAAACTCAGGGGGAGCATCACACATCTTGCCAAAAATTTGCCATCATCAAAAAGGGGGAGTTTGTGAGAAAATTCTTTACTTTGAATAGCTTTTGATTGATAGCAAATTGTGTGATCATCATCCAAATGATGGTTGTGCATTACCATACATGACACATGAGTGTTTTTAGTGTGTTTTATCCCATTCTATTGCTGCATGTCTGTACATAAAGGTCTACATTGATACATCTCTTAAAATAACTCATAAAATCCATTTTGTGTCAGTATGCATCAACACATAAGCCTATGCATCGATCCATACAACATGTTGCAATTTTCAAATAATTTTTGTTCAGTATGCATCGATGCACACGAGTCATGTATCGACACATGAAAGGCAAAATGCTCTATGGATCGATCCATACGATCCTTGCATCGATGCATGATCAGTTAAAGCAGCCTATGTATCAATGCATACGTATTAGGCATCGATACATGTTAGTGGAAATGTCATATGCATCAATACATACGAATTATGCATCGATCCATGCTTAAGTCAATTCACCAAAAACTCACTTATCTTACAGTATGCATCGATGCATACTCCCATGTATCAATGCATAAGTCTGTTTTGTGCTCTAACAGTTTCTGTTTTTCAGCATATATAAGAAATGTTGTGACAGCAGTGAAAAGTGACGAATTCTAAAAGGGAAAAACAATTGTACACAAGATAAAAGCAGTGTAGCAGCAGTTGTTTTGAGGGCAGATAGAAACCTGAAAGAGACTTCATCTTCTTCACCTTCTCAATCACTTTTCTTCAAGAACATCAAAACATAATCATTCTTGTTCTTCGGATTAAAGGATCAAATAGATAACGTTCAGCGGTACGATCAAGGATCTAGCTGAGGTTTTCAGTGGAACGATCGAGGATCTAGCTGAGTTGAAGATTGAAGGGGGTTTCGAGGAAAAACCTATTGGTTTGTCCTTCAAGAACTGGAGTGTTCTTGCGGGTTTGTTAGTCACGTTTGCAGAACAGATTCAGCCGCAGCGTTGCGTTTGGAGATCGGGGGATTTCGCAAGCAGGTCGTGGAACCGGTGAATTGTTTGCAATTTCGTGCAGGAAATTCTTGATTATGCTCAGATCAAGTGGAGGTTTCATACAAGAAGAAGTTCTTGGAATTTAGAATTCTGTCTTTGTATCATAACCTTGTATCAACGAATTCGGCAATAATTGATAATCAAAGTTCTCAATTTCATTTGAAATTGAGAGGGAGACGTACCCACACGCGAGGACGACGTGGGGAACTTCCTTACCAAATCTCTGCGTATTGTATTCTTACCTTACTCCTCTTTACGTTTCAAACAGTTTTCGCAATTTCAGTTAGTGTGTTGTGATTGTACCTTTTGCAAGACAGCAGTGGCAAGAAAACTTTTTTTAACTGAACACCATTGCTGTTTATCATTGATCACATACACACCAACTGTTTGACAAAATTGTTAGCTAGGTTTTATTCATTGGAAATAGACTTTAATGATAAGTGCATTCAATTAGCTAAAATTCTGGTGTTGATAGTTTCTGTCATTCTTATTCAAATCCAACATTAAACTCGTGTGTCCGGTTTTCTAGTAGCAGTTCAGAATAGACGGAAGTCGATTCGGGACTGATATTTTCCGCCAACTTTAAAAACTCTGATAAAACTTTAAATCCGTTAAATTTTAAAAAGAGGTGATCTATTCACCCCCCCCCCCCTCTCGATCACTAGCCACACCGTCTAACATAATGGAGATTGCGTAGGAAAGCATTGACAAAAGTATCTTCTCTTATGGGTCTGATGTGAGGCAAGTACTAGATGCCTTCATGACGGAGCCACAAGAGGCATTGAAGTACAAGAGACATCGTCGGAGGACGAGGGTATTGAAGGTCGAGGAGGAAGAGGATGTAGTCCGACATATGCAGTAGTGTAGTAATATATAGTAGTTGTACTTTGTATTGATTATAGATTGTATTTTATTTTTACTTTATGCTACTTTATCATGTATTTTGACTTTATTTATATATGTCATTTTTGAACCATCTGGATTTATATGTCATTTTTTGCATATCAATTGTATGGTTTAAATCTCGTCACATAACATGGTATATGACGTTTATAAATCTTCATTTGAATAAACATAAACAAAACATAACATGCACTATTCTGATAGATTACAAAGATGTATCTCCGTAAAATAAACGGAGATGCATCTCCGGAATAATAAACGTGTAAAATGTCTTTCAGAGTGGATACATGGTATATGTTTTAAAATATTACGAAGACACATCTCTAGATCAATTAACATTTTGATTTAAAACAAGATGCGTCTGGAGCATCTCCAGAATTTTATGGGCATTTTAAAATTTTCAAAAAGTATTTTTCCATCCTATAAAATGTGATAATTCTTATGCTTTTGGCTAAAAAGACAAAATTGACCATAATATAAGAATATTATTTATAAAACATGTCTATTATTTTGGCACAAGTTTATATATTGATGTTATGAATAAAATAATTCATTTAAATACTCAATTAAATATAGAGCCAACACTACACAAAACTCAATTTTATTACATTTATCTTCTTCTTTTTTTCAAATAACTTAGTATCTAGAATTTATTTTTTAAGAGAAATAAATAGGATGATGTGGATTCTAACTCATGCCTCTATATCCCACGTTCATATACAATTATCAATTAAGTTAGCTTAACACGTTATTATATTTATTATATTTATTTTATGACTTAATACATATTTTAATCCTTCAATTTTATTTAGCATTCCACTTTAGTCTTTTAACTAAAAAATATTATAAGTTAATCATTTAACTTCACTTTTATTATCTTATTTGATCCCTTTCGTCAATTTTTAACAAAAAAAAATGTTAAATTCTAATGACGTAGCGTGACAAAAAAGATATTGCTACAAATCTGAATCAACATACGTAATTAAAAACTGATTCCCTATTTAAACTACAGAGGTTTTGTTTTAACCTCCCAAAACAAAACCTCCATAGTTTAAATAATTATCCATTTTTAACTACATAACCAATTATCTTGTTGTCACATCAGGTAATCAGAATTTAATCTTTTTTTATTAAAAATTATCGGAATAATTCAAATAAGCTAACTGAAGTGAAGTTAAAAGGCTGACTTATGCCTTCAATTAATAAAGAGTTGTGTTATATTTAAAAAAAACATGAATATATTCATGCTTCTTTAATATATATATATATATATATATATATATATATATATATATATATATATATATATATATATATATATATATATATATATATATATATATATATATATATATATATATATATATATATATATATATATATATATATAAACATTAAAGTTTGATCTCATTCTAAAACTCCTAAAATCTAATTAAAATAAATTTTCTTCTAACAAAATAAGACTTAATACATATTTTAGTCTTTTAATTTAATTTAATATTCCACTTTAGTCCTTTAACTAATTTTTTTTCAAATTAATTGCTTAATTTCAATTTTGTTACTCTATTTGGTCATTTTCATCTATTTCTAAAAAAAGATTAAGTTCTATTAATGTGGCGTGATAACAAGCTCATTTTTACAAATCTGAATATGTTGTTAAAAACTGATCCACGGAACAAAACCTCTATAATTTAAACAGTGTATCAATTTTTAACTACATAACTGACTCAGGTAGGTTTGTATCAATGACCTTGCTATCACGCCACATTACTAAAACTTATAACTTTTATCATAAATTGACGGAAGAGACCAAATAAAATACCGGAAGCGAAAGTTAAATGACTAATTTATAACTTTTTTTAGTTAAAAAATTAAAGTGAAATATTAAATTAAGTTAAAAGACTTGATCACCGATAATTTATTTTGTGATATGTAATTGATTAATAAAATATACTCATACTTTTATTATGAGAATATATTTTATATTTTATATTTTTATTTAATTTTATTCAATTTTTTAAACATACAGATACTATTGTCACTTAACAAATAAATGTTTATTCATTTTTATTTCTAACTCTATCAAACAATTAAATATTATCTCATTTTCTTTCAATTTTTTCCACTTTCCTTTCACTTTCTTTTTGTTATCCAAACCAACAAAAAAAACCTTAAAGTTTGTGAGTAAACGAAACAACGTTGTATAAGGCTTTCTCTCTTTGACCTGAAACACAAAGCTTGTGAAGTGAACAGACAGCAACAACATAATCTTTTCTCTGTTCCTCAGATTGGATGGTAATAATTCTTTTCATATTCATTTACAAGAATTTTTAAGTCAATTTTTCACTTTTCACCTACTTATTTAAACACCCTTTTAGGTTTAAGTTATGAAAGTAGAGTTTTTTATTTGAGTTATTATAATTTTTTTTTTGTATTTATGCTTTCTAGATCCTTCAATCTCATGTAATAAGCATTGTTTTGAAATTTTTTTCATGATTTATAGATTATTCTTCCTTGAAGTTTTTTTGTTTTACTTGAATAATAGGGTTTTAAGATTGTTCTTTAGTATGAGCTGGATCTGTTCATTTTTGTGTTTGGAAAAATTCTGGTGTGATGTGTTATGTTTATACACTGTTGCTGGAACTTATGCCTGTTTTTTTCCTGTCAATCTGAGAATTCGGAAAATTGCGGTTTGTTCAAATTCCGCTAGGGTACAACACTATAGCGCCCCAATTTCTGTAACACCGACACCTCTGAACGACATGTGTCAGTGTCTGACACCAATCTCGATGTCGTGTCTCAATGTCTGTGTCATGTCTGGAATCTGTGTTTGTGTTTGTATTTCGTAGATCCTGATAGTATCTATTTAAAAACACTTTGTACTAAATAGCGTATCACGATACGGGTAAATAGCGTTTATTTCAAATTCTGATACTGAAACCGAACCGTTTCAATTTTCTTTGCAGTTATCAAACCTTTTCAAACTCGGCCATGAGACGAGACTACTAGCCAAAACTTACCGTCATCTTTGGGCTCGACGATTTGAATGTTGCTGCTATTTCTGCACCTCTTTCCCTTTCAAATGAAAGCTAGCTTCTCGGAGAGATTTGAAATTTATACGTAGGATTGAAATCGCGTTGAATTGTGATGTCAAGAACATCGAGCAGCAAACCTGTTAATTTTATCGGTACGAAAGATATATTTGTTTCAGCTGTTCGCTTCGCTATGTCTATTGAGGAACCATGTTTCCCATTTGGCGACGAGCTAAGAATCTCCGCTCAAGAGCAAGTCGATTACATGCTAGGAGAAGACGAAGATATTACAGTCGTTATGGCTGACGATGAAGTAAAATCTGTAGTAAGAATCGGTGTTTACAATATCATTCATTCGTTTGAAACAGACTTGTCGTCATTGCTGTTGTATCCTTCTCTCGAGTTTGAAACTGCGGCGGATAGCACGATAATGAGGAAAGTATCTGATCTTGAATGGATGTGTAATGTACTACCAAAGATGGATTTGATGAAATCTTTTGTTTCTAATTGGATCGCGATTTCGAGTAAAATTTTGGCGATCATTGAAGACGGAAAGTTTGATCATGTCATGTGGGGTTTGAAAGTAAAACTGATAGAACTAACATGCAAGGTTTTGGAAGCAGTTAGTTATGGAAGTGTGATCGTTCCAGCTTCGAGTCGGGTACAATTGCTAAAAACATGGTTTCCGTACATTCAGAAAATGAAGCCGTTGCTTGACTCGAAAGCCGTTGCAGAGACTAGTTTCCGTTACGTAATGGATGAAGATCTGTGTCAGGCTATTGAGGGAGCGATTGTGTCGTTGGTATTGACGTTGCCTTCGAACGATCAAGCGGAGATTCTGTCCGACTGGATAGGAAGTAGGGAAGTTGGATATCCTGACTTGAGTGAAGCTTTTGAGGTTTGGTCTTATAGAAGCAAGTCTGCCAAGAGGAGATTAGTCGAAGGTTTGCATGAAAAAACCGACACCGCTGTCAGCAGTTGAATTTGTCTCTTAACTCCTAAAACTTTGTCCTTTTTTATAAAAACCAGAGATGAGTGGAAAAATGTATACCATTTTTTTTTTTTGTAGTCATTAAAAACACGTATACACAATCGTGAGATTCAGGATTCAAACTCTGGTGTTGGCGTCCAAACAGATGATATCTACTTTTGTCAGATGAGTTAGGATTTGCTGACATTTTGTTTGTATACTTTCACTATGCATTTCTGAGAAGAACTCCTATAGTGTTGGTTGAAGTTGTTTTGAAATGCGTCTTATGATGATTCAAAAACATTAATATGACTAATCTTTTAAGTTGAAGAAACATCGATCAAAACAATAACCGAAATAACAATAATAATTTGAATGAAGATGAATGAGAATCGAGTTGATCGAATCCTCAAAACTCAAGAACATGTTTTACAGAGAAAAACAATTAAGGGATAATAAAAGTTTATACATTTCCATTGATGATGATAAAAATTCCATTCAGGCCCAAAGTAGTGTGATGACCAAAAACACAATGAGGGCCAATCCGAAACAGAATCCAACTATTGCTGCGAAAGCCTGGAAATTGTCAAATTAAGCGATTCAGAAGAAAAAAATGTAAAAAAATCAACCCGAAAAAAAGCTATTTTAAGTTACCTTCCCTTGTGATTGAAACTTAAACTTATCAGTAAACCAGGTCAATCCTCTGTCAACAAAAGGCGCTACTGCCAATGCTCTGCATAATCGATGCATAATTGTTCAAAATTTTAGGCTTCGGTCACAACAAAATCTAAGCGCATTGGACATTTAACAATGTAAACGGGTTTAAGAAGCTCACCCGGTGGCTCTTAGAAGCTTAGTGACTTGACTTCCGGCCCAAACCATCGCCATCAGTTTGAGAAATCTACGTCACCGTGAAGTTTTTTTAACATCGTATCAACAAGCCATAAGCGATAAAACTAAAAGGACTTATGTTCTTACCTTTCTACAGCTGGACGATAACCCATCTTTCCAGGTGCTGGAGCAATGTAAAACCTAACAAACACAATGTTGTTAAATAGAAGCGCTATAGCATTATACCGTAGCGGCATTTGAGCGTATTGTTATTGTTCCGCGATACATTGTTTAGTATAAAATGTCATCGAATAATGGTGCTATAGCGCAGAATTTGAATGAAAGCATGGAAAAATAGGAAGTTTCTTGATACGAATAATACGATTTCTTTATAAACTTGCACTCCAAGAAACCGAAAAGGAAAAGGAAAAAGAAAACCAGATTGCTAAGAAGCAAAAATGTTGACATACCACACGAAAAGAAATGTTGTGAGATAGTATGCCGTGTTTAAAAGTCCATAGGATAGGATTCCGGAAACTCCATATCTCTTCAGTTTCTTCATGATCCTGACAAGTTAAACAAATAATAGAAATGCATAAATTTACAAACATCGTCATCGAATAAAACAATTATTTTAGTCGTTAGAAAATAACGGAAATATTCCATAGTGCAAGTTGTGCATACTCGTTGATTGATAGCGACTCTCCTTTCTTACTCTCTTTGCTTTCTTCTGAACCTAAACATATCTTGCAATCGTCAAGTATGATACTTAAAACTTCAACATAAAAGCTAGACAACACCACGGATCAATACAAACATCCATAAATATAAATCGATATTATGAACTTCGCAATTGTTATTTTCCATGTCAGTATAATTCAACACTTCACTTTCTATGTACGTTCAACCTAAATGAAAATCTAATCACATACCTTCATGGTTACTCAAGTCTGATAGCTCGTTCGTCTGACCTTACACCAAAGAGAAATAAGACTATAATTCAATTAGTAAAAACATGAATGAATTAGACAACGCAATAATTCTCTATCACACATTAAGCTAAACTATGTATTGTGCTAAACCTCTCTTAAGGATTAGAAATAAGTTGTTTAACTTGTTCACTAAACAATTCTTTGTTTACTGCTAAAATATTGTCATTCATCAACCTGTCTAGTGTCTACTTCAACATTAGAATAAGTCAATAGTTAGAAGCATAAATAAGCTATTTAACTTTCATAATAACTCTCTATATCTCAAGTAGAAACAAATAATTCTGTGATTGCTTTCAAAGCTAAGATTTAACTCCACAACCAGTTTCCAAAGTATGAACTTGTTTGGTTTGGTTTTTATTTGAGCTTGACATAAGAATTTGTGAGGCTGTTTGGAAAAGCTTGTAGAAATAGCTTATAACATATCCATGAGTTGTTTTTCAGCTTATTTCCATAAGATTTCCATAATAGCTTATGAATACAACTTATAGCTTAAACAGTTTAACTTTATTTATTTTTTGTTGAACAAATAACTTATACATAAGCACTATATGATAAGCGCTTATAACTTATGCTATAAGCGATTAATTAAGTTGTTTATTCAAACAAGGCCTAAGCCTAGAAAACTTGAGCTTGAATGTGCTAAAGCAAACTTTTCTAGTATGTAAAACCCTTGTGCTGTTGGCCCAATCAAGGTTTCAAAAAACTGTCGAAAATGGCCACGGCCACGACAAAATGGTATCGGAAGGTGCCAATGATACCGTGATACCAATATTCACACCTCGACGACCACAATAATCACTGTTACAACACTTGTACGGATCGAAATCGCGAAAGTCTTTACACGACAACAACTCAATTAAGCACTTAATTCAAACTAGCTTAAAAACTAAGTCACAGGATGTTGGTATAACAGTAACAACTGGAACCCAACTCCATATAAAATAGTTAAAAGAACTAAGATAATAATTAAACCTATAATTTAAAGTGATTACAAAGACTATAAAACAAAAGGGCTAAAAACATGTAACCCTAAAAACAAAACAAAAAACAAAAATCAACAGAGATAATTCAAGAAAAAATATTTTTTATTATTACTTCTTACATTGCCATTGGTGTTAGTTGAGGAAAGCCTTGTATGGAAGGTGAGAGAAAAATGGGGATTATTGTTGAGCTCAGGCAAGTGATTGTGCATGAAAAAGGATCCACATTTTCTTTGGGAGAAGCAATTGAAGCGTTCTAACAGAAACTTGAGACATACCCGGATAGCAAAAGATGAAAAATGTCGTAAATTTGTGATGGAATGAAAGAAAAGAGTGGAAATTGACGAAGAAAAAGATGAATGGGAATACCTGATGAGAGAGGGGTGTGGAATTGAAGTGGGGTGCAATTTTAGCACAAAGAGACATTGATGAGAAGATAGAGATTTCATAAACCTAATTTACTTTTTAATATTTTTTATATGATCATAAAAAATGTGTTTTTATTATTAAGAAAATTATATTTAAAATTCAATTTTTTTTTATAAATTCAATTAAATCAAACAAAAGATAAGAGACTAATAAACTACTTTCAAAAATAAAAACTAAATCTAATTATGAATCTAAAGAGTTTAAAATTGAGAAGTAAGATTGTTTCTATGCATCCTCCTTGATTGATGACATTTTTCTTTTTATTCCATTATTATCCAATTTTATGTTTTATTTATAGAGTAATATTATTAATTTTATATTTTTTTTATAATTTTTATATAACTTCTTTAGAATGTTTAAATACTCGCAAATATATTATTTTAATTTATTTAAGAATAATTAAATTTTAAATTATTGTTTTAATAAATAAGTTAAATATTTAATTTTTTATTCAAATAACCCAATTTTTTAAAACAAAAATCCAAAATAACCTACATTTCATATAACTTTCCAAAATAGCTCACTTTGAAGCACTAGTGTCAGGTCAATTGGCGACTGCTCTATAGTTTAAAGAGGAATCGCCAATTGGATTGGTTTTTGCACCTAGTGCTGCCATTTCAATTGGGTATATGTGTAAGTTTTAAGAGGTTGCGCCAATTGGATTGACATCAGTGTGTGTTGTTTTATTTTTCTTTTGAAAATAATTGATATTTTATATAAAAGTCGAAATTGAAAATATTAATATTGATATTAAATTGCGTTTACATACGAAAACTAAAAATACTAATGTCGTTGATCGGGATGACCCAACCGACCTCTAGTTCCACATCACGTAGCTACCCGAACGCGTGGTCCTAACCCACGTTGATGATTCATCACAAGTGTTTAAGGATTTGAGGATCCAGGAACATCATCACCACTTGCAGCAGATTCCCTAAGATATTTAGACAAATCCACGAAGTCTTGTGTATGCAATGAAGTGTTACCGCCATAGTTGAGTCGTGACCCATGTCAGAGTAGTTGGGGTGTGTTTGAGTTATTGGAGTGCGATATGGACGATTGAATGGCGACTTTGGTGTGAATGATGCATCGAGGAAAGGTTGAAATGGTTGTTATGGTAGCCATCTGGTTGTTGCATGTTTTGGTTTTGTGATGTTTGGGCTTCTTGACTATAGTAGGAGGAATGATTGGTGTTAAATGATCGTTGTGTGTTTTGGCTATGACGGCTATGGTAGGGTGATGTGTTGGGGGCGTATCGATGTTGGGTGTCTTGATGGTGATCATCTTGTGGACGGTGGTACGGGGTATGCTCTTGGTATTGTGGTTGAGTGTTTGGCATGTTAAGGTCGTATGTTTGTCTGTTTGTGGGGCGATAATTTTGTTGGATAGGGGGTTGTGAGTAATCGGTCTGGTAATTTTGTGGGGGGTTAGATGTTGAACCTTATTGTGTGTAAGTGACTTGGTGTGGATCGTATAGGTACATATCTGTAACACCTCAAAATTTGCCCTCCTCTCTTGGGACTAGCTTAACATCTATTGCATATCATTTTTTAGGGCATTAGGCATTGCATATTGCATATCATGTGGTTACATTGTGCAAGCCATTCTCCCAAGTCTTGATCAGAAGATGAGGAAATCAGAGTGCAAGCCTAAGGTTTATTGACTGATCATTGGCCATCTGAGGATTGGGCAGTGAATTAGGGTTTCATGATTCTCCAAGGATATTGGTCTTCATCTTGATTGCAATGATACATCATCATCATCATGGTTGGATGTCATCAGAAGATTGAAGAAGATTCCTTGAGATTAGGGTTTTGACCACTGGTTAACCCTAATCAGTTGCATTGGGCCAATCAGGGCATAATCAGGAGATGAGGTTTATGAAGGTTATGGGGTTCATTCTTTGGTTATTTTGTGCTTATTGAGGCTAGGGTGTCACCCTTGAGCCATTTCAGTTGAAGATTGAAGCTCAGATTGATCTATGCTTGGCAAAATTCATCTGTCAGTTGAAAAGTCAACTGTGGTCAACTGTACATGATCTGATGAGTTTGGAGGTGGGAATGAGTTGGATATACTTCATTCATGTTGGAACAAGTGTTAAATGACATCTCAAAGCTTAAGAATGAAGAAAATCAAGTCAGGACAAAAACTGCCAAAAATAGAAAGTGACTTGTAATTGAAGTTTCCAAAAATGGAAAGTTTTGGACCTCAAAGCCACGTGTCCAAGGAAGCTTCAAATGAAAAATTGTTCAACATGAAAGTTGTAGATCTTGTTCTCACCTTTCCAACATGTCCAAGAACTTGAAGATCCAATGTATGGTTGTCAAGTTATGGCTCAGTGAAATTCAGAAATGACCCATAATCAGGAGGCCATAACTTCCACATGGTTTGTCCAAATTGCAAGTTCTTTATACGCACAAACTCCATTTGACATGTACTTTCATGGTGCATAATTGGATTTTTCCAAAAGTGGTCAATGCAAAAGGTCAATTTTCAACTGGACAGTTAAATTGGACCAAGGGCAAAATTGTCCAACTTTCAAAATAATTGGAATTTTTGAGTGGGGATTTTTGCTACACCTCATGAATGGCATTTAAAATTTGTTGGAATCATCACTTCATGCATAGGCCTTGTAATTTGAGAATTGGCTTGAAAAATGGAAGTTGTAAAATGGACAAAATGCAAACACAAGGTGAATTTGAGAATTACACAACCAATGAGCATGAGACAAGTTTCAACAGCTCACACATGACATTTGGAAGGTGTATGAGCTGTCAAAACAGGTGGCAATGAGGTGGCCTTGGAAATTCCATTTTTACCCTCACTTGAATTTACCATTTTCATTAACAATTCCAATTTGGCTAATGGCATGATTAATTGATGATTAGTGCAACATATATAATCTTAATCACCTAATAATCATAACAGAAATTCATTCATCCCAAGATTGGATCTGAAACCATTCCAATTCTCTCAATTTCATCAAGAACACCAAAGCTTCAATTCCAAAATTCATCATCAATTCTTGATCAATATTGAAAATTCTTTTTGCATCGAACTCCATTCATCATCATCTCAAACTGTTTTTGGAGATTGGAGGAAGAAGAGCATCGAATCGTGGCTGTCATTGCAAGCTCCATCAATGGTGAAATCGAATTTTGAGCAACAAAGGCCATAGCAATTGATTCTGAGCACGTCATTCATCTTCCTGGAGCTTATAGTTGGACTGTTTGTGGAGGAAACACGTGAAGAACTTCGATTTCCACACTGCCATAGCAGGTATGTTGAAATTTCGAATGTCATGAAATGCTCAATGTTCATATGCTTTTGGAAGTTCATGCTGTGTAGGTTATAGTGATACTCTTAGATTTGTGAATGATGAACCATAGGAGGAGAAATCTTGATTCGAAGTTTCATGTCCAAACCCTAATTGATTCGATTCGCATGATATAGGAACTTTTAGGTTGTAATAAGTTGATATTCGTATTCCTCATGTTCATACGGTTCTAACGAGTATCCATTTGCTAATTTCCATGATGATTTGATGTTCTTCGATTTTTTTGGAATTCTGGAAAATCGCGTGTGGGAGACGATGAAGGTTCTGCGCAGAATTGCGTTTGATCCAAATTTCGTTTTGAATTTTTGAATATCATGTTTCCCGCTCCCGCCATTAGTATTTACGAATCTGCCATTGTGAATTCTTAATTAATTTAATTAATTCTTAAAAAATTACAATCACCTTAAAAAATTCATAAAAAATTGTAGAAAAATCAGAAAAATGTGGATATTTTTTCTATGACTTTGTTGTTGACTCTAGGATTTTTTTGACCTATTGGTCAAAGTTGTGCATGGTAGAATTATCATTTGACCTAGGCTTCTCTCACATGTATGATATTTTGATACCTTTTACCAATTTGTTCATGAAATGCACATAATGTAAAATAAATTCTTGACAATTTTTGTGATGATTCTTGACTGATTGATGCTCATTTCCATGTAAATTTCATGAGTTTTTGATACCTGATCATTGAGTTATGAATTTTGGAACTTAGGTGTGACAATTTGTGTCACACCTCATTATGTCAATTTGCTGGATTTTTTGAGTGGCCTATACTTGTTGGAATGAAATGAAATTTTACATGATGGTTGATTAACATGTTGAGATGATGTATGAATTTTTGTGGAATTTTACATTGCATTTTCAAATTGATTGTGATTTTTCATCTCTGTTGGTCAATTGTGCAAGCTTGTGTGATATAGGTTGGTAGATTTGATGTGAAATGCTCATATGGTATTGAATAATCATGAAATTTGGCATGCTTGTAATAGACACATTGTGTGACATCCCTGTTTTGGTCTTATCCATTTCTTTTTTGTTTTCATTGAGTTATGAATTTTTGAAGTAGAAGCATGTGTTGATGTTGTGATTTGGAGCATATAATTGTGTCTGTTTTTGTTGATTTTCATTGACATGGTTCCCTTTGCCCAATTAAGCTGAAATTTGGTGTGCCATACCTGGATTAGGTCCTGTTTAGGTGTAATTTATTTGAGAATTTTTGAAGTTGTTTTGATGTGGATTTGAATGCAATAATTCTGTTTGCATGTTTGGTGCTTCATTTGAACTAGTTTGCCTTGTTTTGTGCATAACATGAACATGATGAATGATATAAACATGAGACTAATGGTGTTTGCTCTTGTTTGACATTAATTTGACTTTGGCTGATGAATACCTTGCTGTTTAGGAATTTTTCTTGCCTTTGGACCCTAGGCTTAGCCTAGTGGTCTTGTTGCTAATATTTGCTTGATTTTTCAGGATCAAAAGCATAATGCACATGGAGAATGAATCAAGTTAAATGCAATTGATGTTGTTTGATGTTTGTACACTAACATAACATTGTTTTGTAGGTGGTGAAGCTTGGGCTTAAGCTTTGAGCTTGCCTTGTTGTGCATTGCTTTGTATAGTCTGACTGATTAAACTTTTGCTGTTTAGTTTTGTCTGTCTGAATACTAACTGTGTTTGACCGTTTCCAGGTACTTTTAGTTGCTCAGTTCCTTGTGAACTTTTGCTTTGCTTTGCTTAAGCAACTTGCATTGAGGTATAACTTCCTAACTTCATGTAGTCTGGAGACCCGGCTGTTACCGGGCCGGGCAAATAAATGTCTGAAGTCCTCCTTAAGAGGCAATGATTGTGGTTGTTTATTTTTTGTGCCAAGCAGGTGAAAGTCCTTTAAATAAGGCAATTGGTGGAAGTTAGGGATAAGCAATCTATCCCCCACTATTCAGTTGAGTCTTCTCCTTGCTCCCATTACATGGTTGTAGCATTGAGATCACAAGCCCAAGATCTTGTGCAGTGCACATTGTGTCAGAGTCTCTGAGTATAGAAGGGTTCCCCCATTCTGGACCCATGCTCATTTGTCAGAAGCTCTCCCTGGTTAGGGATAAGAGATGTGAGGTCTGATCCTCACTTCATCCTTTCATCTGCTTCACCTTAGCCTCGTAATGGTAAGGTTAAGAGCAAACCCAGCCCGTACAGACGACTCGCTTCGGCAGTCAAACCTATTGTGTGAGCTACTTGTTTGGTTATAGTGCGTGCTGTGTGGATATCTGTTTGAGATGCTTGTTCTCATTTGATGTATGCTTGAATTATGCTGTATGCTTGTGTGCTGGCTTCTTTCCTGGATAGGAATAGTTTGCTTATGCAAGTAGGATAGAAAACCGAACTTAGGGTAACGATGCATGACAACACTAGGCTCGAGTCCAGCTCCCTAGTAGTGTGTCTTTCCCCGGTTTCTGGTTAGAAATTCAGTCCCTTTCAGGGGAACTACATCGCCCTGATCCTCGTTCCAGACGAGGTATGTAGGTAGGGGGTCGTGCGAGACCTCTCCGGGCAACCTTTTTCTTTTTTGCGTGCGTTTGTTTGTTATCTGACTGTGTGTTTGGGTTCGGATGCCGACGTAAGCCCAGTGATTGGCAGTCGGGCTCCACGTTTGCCGTTTTGTACATGTTTTGGTTCGGATGTTGACGTAATTCCATCCAGTGGTTGTCGGGCTCCATGTTTGCCACCCTTGCTTGTTTGTATGTTTTGTGTTGTTTGGCGTGCGTAAGCCGAACTACAGTGGCTCTGATTCTTGTTCCAGACAAGATATGTAGGCATAAGGTGCGATACCTTATCGAGCTCGTTCCTCTTAACCCCACCTGCGTTCCCTGTGTGTGTGTGTGATGTTTTAGCAACCTTTTCTTTATTCTAGGACGTGGATCCCGTCGAGTACGACGGACGTGAGGGGTGCTAATACCTTCCCCTTGCGTAACCGACTCCCTTACCCTTTCTCTTTGGTCGCAAGACCATTTCCTTTCCAGGTTTCTCTGAGCGTTTCCTTTCCCTATCTTGGGATAAATAACGCGCAGTGGCGGCTCTGTGTGTGTTTTGTTTTCGAGCCTCGCCGGTTGATTTTTCGCGGATGCGACAGCTGGCGACTCTGCTGGGGATTCATGACTGATGTAGACCTATGCTGGTCCATCGTCCCTAAGCGAGTCCTTCCTAGCGTTCTAGGATTAGTTTAGGTTGCTTGTTGTGTTATTTATTGCATTTATTATTCTAACCAGTGTGTATCTATATTTGCATTAATGTCTGCATGCATCATACTATCATGTTGTTGCCGTCCTCTTTGCAGGCGGTTCCTCTGTGTGGGGTGGGTGTTCTGAGTGGGGCTAAAACCCAGGCCCGAGTATACACCTAGGATTAGTGTGGTCTCATGTCGCCTCTTTCATGTTAAGTCAACATGTGCCTGGCGGCGTGATGTACCACAAGCCGGACGAGGCTCATTTGGTAGTGCTCATCTTTGTGGATATTCCGCTTTGTTTGAGTTACTCCATCTGGGTTATTGACTCTGGTGACCGATCATTTCCCGGATCTTTGGTTTAGACGATCTCAGGAGAGCTACAATGGCACACCCGAAAGGGCAAACCCATTGAGTATCTCTGCCCGATTGTCGAGACTATTATCCGCCTTAGGATAACCTGATTAGAATTTACCTGTGAGGGGAGGGATGATTCTTTCAGATGCATGTTCAGATGATGACTCATATGGTGACTTCTTGTTCCGTGGATCAGAGTCCTATTTATAAGTCGGATTTATGGCCGTTTATTTCTGAGACGCCGGAGTGCTGTTCGTGGTTTATCAGTGGGGATCCGTTTATTTCAGGATTCCCCGGGCCGAGTTATTTATCAGTGGGGATCCGTTTATTTCAGGATTCCCCGGGCCGATTCAGATGGTTATGGGTATCTGCTCAGAGATTGTCTGATGATGATGATGATGGTGTATCTGTCTTCCGTTTATTTCGGAACCCATGAGATGGATTTATGGTTACATGTTCCCTCAGATGGTTGTGATCGGTTCAGAGATCAGGGCTGTGATTCAGAGCAACAGATGATCAGAGGACTTGGAGGATGGCCCAGTGCATTGCATACATCTGCATCATTCTCATTTTGCATTCATCTGCACCAAACTCACGTCTGGCCATATGGGGAGTATTATGGATTGAGAATCTGGTTGAGAGACATTTGGATGTCAAAATGTTATTGGTGAAATGTTATCTGTCTCGATGAAACCAGAATCAAAGGACAGAAGCTTCCTCATATGGATAGACGTTGCATTCATGCATATTAACCTGTTTGCTGTTTTGCAGGAATCATTGCTCGTGCTCGCAGAACCGTACCTTTGCACTCAACCCGACCTCACAGATACTTCACCAGGCGCAACACTCCTCGACTGATGGATCTCCCAAGTACTGATCTCCTCGAGCTGAAGGACAAGATGACTGAGCTGATCAACATCATGCAGGGTTTTGCAGTTGATCAGAAAGCTTTGGCTGACAAAGTTGAAAAGCTCGAGCGGGCTTCAGCTGTTAACAGTGTTGTTAATCTAGATGGTGTCTCCAATCAGGGGCTGGGTGGATCCAGAGACGGTGAAAAAAGAGCAACCGTGGGTATGGTGAACAACAATGCTGCTGGTTTTGGTGCTGGTGGTCAACCTGGGCCCGGTCTGGGGCAGAATTTGAAGGACAATTTTGTGCCTCCATTCTATGGCTTCGATGAAGATAGGGAGGAAGACAGAGAGGCTGATCAGTTCTCCATGCACAATGAGCCATTTGGGCGATATGGTGCTCAGCCACAGGACAAAGAGATTCAGTTGTTGGCTGAAAAGGTAAGGGCTCTGGAAAGCCACGCTACTCCGGGGTTTGTCAACATGTCCAACATGGGGCTAGTCGAGGGGATTGTGATCCCACAGAAATTCAAAGCGCCGGCATTTGACAAATACAACGGGAATTCCTGCCCGGAAACTCACCTTCAGGCTTTCGTTCGCAAGATCTCTGCGTATACGACAGATCAGAAGCTATGGATGTACTTCTTCCAGGACAGTCTGTCTGGAGGATCCTTGGAGTGGTACACCAAGTTGAAATCTGCTGACATCAAGAGCTGGCAGGATCTGGGAGATGCATTCTTTAAACAGTATCAGTTCAATGCTGATATGGCCCCGAGTCGTACCCAGCTGCAGGGTATGTCTCAGAAAAATAACGAGGGGTTTAAAGAATATGCCCAAAGATGGAGGGAGTTGGCTGCCAGAGTGCAACCTCCTCTAGTGGACAGAGAGATGTCTGATCTCTTCATGGGTACCCTGCAAGGGGTTTTTGCTGAAAGAATGGTGGGCTGTCCCGTAACCAACTTTGCTGACATTGTGGTGGCAGGGGAAAGAATTGAAAGTTGGCTGAAAATGGGGAAGATTCAAGGTAGTGCTTCGTCATCAGGGTCGAAGAAGCCCTTCGGAAATGGCCAAAGGAAGAATGACGGAGAATCCAGTGCTGTGTATGCCCAAAGGGGACACGGTGGGGATCGTTACTACCAGCACACTGCTGCGGTAACTATCCCTGCTGGTAATCAGTCAGTCCGACAGCAACGTCAGCCACCTCAACAGAGAGCCGGGTACCAAGCAAGAAGGAAAATGGGTTGATCGCCATTTTGACAGGCCACCTGTGACATATGTTGTTCTGTTCAAAAAACTGATGGATCTTAGGTTGGTTCAGCCAAGGGCGATGGTTCCGATGAGGACAGATCAGAGGCCTCCTAACTATGATGAGAACGCCCAGTGCGAATTTCATTCTGGAACACCGGGGCATAATATTGAGGGCTGTAGAGCATTCAAGAATGTTGTCCAAGACCTGGTGGATTCCAAGGCTATTAATTTCGCACCATCTCCGAATGTTAATGCCAATCCCATGCCGGCACATGTTCAAGCAATGGTGAACGCAGTTGCTGAAGATTCGGATCACGCCTGTACCGTGGGTGAAGAGACTGATGGTAACTGCAAGTTTGATGGTTGGATAATGCCGTGCGTACCAGGGCAGCAAGTCCAGAACTGGAAGGCCTAAGAAGATCAGCACTGTTACTCAGCCTGAAGAGTAATGATTTCTGTTTTGATTTTATCTGCATGAAAGCCATACGTGTTGCCCGACACGTAATGGTCCATCGTAAGGGCCACCTCATGTTCATAAATTTGCATTTTCTGCATCATTAATAAATGGATGCTTTTCAGTCAAAAAGCGGTGTTCCCTGTTTTTCATTTATTTTTGCAGTTTAAAAACAAATAAAAATGGCAATGTTTATTTTCATTTTTCCTTTTTGATTTGTCTCGTTCCGAGTTCAAAAATAATTTTCCGGATCTCGTTGATAACGATTTGGTTACACCTCATATGACTTCGACAATCCGAGCAATCAGGCTGAAGAAGAAGACGAAGAACATTGTGATCTGCTGGAATTAGCCAGGATGTCGAAACAAGAGGAGAAGGTGATTCAGCCGCTTGAGGAGCGAGTTGAGGTTGTTATTCCAAGCACCGCCGAGGTCAGGAAGAAAAAATTGAGGCCGCTTCAGAGGCAAATCGAGAGCAGAATGGTAGCCCTGTTGAAAGAGCATGTGGATATCGTGACCTGGTCATGTCAGAATATGCCAGGGTCGGATACCAATGTCGTTGTGCACAAGCTACCATGGAGAGAAGACTGTCCTCCAGAGAAGCAGAACGCCAGTGCCTGTATCAGAGAGCCATGGTGACTTTGTTTCATGATATGATTCATCATGAAATCGAATGCTATGTTGATGACATGATAGCAAAGTCCCAAACAGGAGTGGGGCATCTGGTGGAGACAATTCAAACTGAGGTTGAATTTAGATGAGTGCACTGTCAGAGTGCGGTCCAGTAAGATGTTGGGGTTCATCGTAAGGGAGGAATCGAGGTTCATCCTGCTTAAAAAAAAAAAAAAAAAAAGAACAATAAGAGAAACGCCTGAACCGAGAAAAATAAAAAAAAGAGGTTCGTGGTTTCATGGATAGATTGAACTACCTGTCATGGTTCACATCTCATCTAACAGCCACGTGCGAACCTATATTCGAGATGTTGAAAAAAAGAAAGATCAAACGGTCAGGTGGAATGATGATTGCCAAGTGGCATTTGAAAAGATAAAGAATATAAGTTGCAGGAACCTCTGATTCTGATACCTCCTGTGGAAGGAGCAATTGTTAATCTGTACTTGACGGCCTTCGAGGGGTCTACGAGGTGTATTGGGTCAGCATGACGCGTCTTGTCGAAAAGAGCATACAATTTACCTAAGCAAAAAGTTTACCGACTGTGAAACAATACATTCACTGCTCGGAGAAAACTTGTTGTACTTTGGCATAGGCTGCTCGCCGACTGAGACAGTATATGCTGATTCATGCCACTTTGTGGATTTCCGAGATGGATCCGATCGGGTATGTGTTTGAGAAGCCAGCATCGACCGGACGAGTGGCGGGAGAGCAAAAGAATGTTGACTGATTTGTGATCCGCTCAGAAAGCAATCAAGGGATGTGTTGTCTGATTACATCTCTCTGCAACCCATTGAGGATTATCAACCGATGAAGTTTGAGTTCCCTGATGAGGGCATCTCGAGGTACTCAAATCGAAAGATTGAGAGTGACCGATCCCGGAGGAGGGGCCTGACCCCAAATCCGAATGGATTCTGATGTCTGATGGGGAGGTTAAGGTGAATGAGCTTTTGTTGCCCGGATAACATTTGAATACACCGATGGTGTGATTGAGTAGGAAGTTTGTATCCTGGGTATTGATCTCCAGTGTGCGTACATCTACTAGGGCAACTCCTTTCTCATTGGTGTATGGGATGGAGGCTGTATTGCCTGTTAAGGTTCAGATTCCCTCTTTGAGAGTCCTGAGGGACGTGAAATTGCAAGAGGCTGAATGGGTAAGGACCCTGTACGAAGAGTTGAGCCTTATTGAAGAAAAGAGGCTAGCAGCCATCTGTCATGGGCAGTTGTATCAGCAGAGGATGAAGCGGGCTTTTGACAAGAAGGTGCGACCTCGGGTATATCACGTAGGTGATATGGTGCTGAAAAGGATCCTTCCTCCTCAAAACGATCGAAGGGGCAAATGGACACCCAATTATGAAGGTCCATTCGTGGTCAAGAAGGTTTTCTCTGGTGGAGCCTTGTTGCTAACGACCATGGATGGCGAGGATTTTCCATCCCCTTTGAATGCGGACGCAGTTAAAAAATACTTCGTATAATTGACCCGCTGGACGAAAAGAATAAAATAGTCCAGGCAAGAAGGGGCATCCCGGCGAACCAAAAAACAGAAAAAAGGTTCGGGCAAAAATTAGGGAAAAAATGAAAAAAAACTGTACACCCGGCAAGTCGAAAACCCGAAAAGGGCGACTTGGGCAAAAAAGGGTATCCCGGTGGACTGAAAACCCGAAAGGGCGGTCCAGGCAAAAGGGGGATTGAAACGAACAACTGCGTCTAGCATGATCGTTTGCGCTTTGGTTAAAGCATCGTGGATAATACCCGGTAGGGATCAGTTGGAAGCGTCTTGTTCAGAAGGCAGAAAGCATGGAGAGTCTGAGGACATGTGGGGTGTAACCGAATTGGAACTCGATGAGATCACGGGTTTCACATTGCCATTAGGATAGATTTTTCCTTTTGTGCAGTTACCTCTTTTCAGGAATTGCTTCCTTTTGTATTGCTCATTTGAGCCACACTTTTTTAAATCAATAAAATGCAAATTCAGTCAAATAATTTTGTTTTTGTTTTTCCTAACCGTTTTGATTGCAAAAACATCCAGATATTTTTGATAAAGAATCTTGCATTTTAAGACATACAGGTTCCTTCCAATGCATGTTTATAAGATTGAATGCTTGAAATCTTATTTGGAAGGTTGAGTGACCCAAGTGTTGAAATCTTGACACGCCTGGGGCACGGTTTTATCTGACGATCTGTTTTGCAGGAACTGTTAGATATTCTTCACTCACTTGCAGGTTGTGATGTGGAAGCTTTGTAATAGATCCCCAGAGAGTTCGCTCAGGAACGAATGAATGAAAAACGACGAAGTGACGTTGAGGCGTACGACGATCCTTGATGATAATCAAGAAGACTCTTCAAAGTCGGAAGATTTGAAAGTCTGTAGAAATTCCCCGCAGAATTTGACCAGAAACGAATGGATGGGTAGAGAAGCAGTGAGAGACGTCGAGACGTCCGACGACCCTTGAAATTAACCAAGAAGACTCTTCAAAGTCGAAAGGTTGAAATTTCTGTATAAATCCCAGGAATACGTTTCTCGTCAAGCGCCGAGCGATTGGGAGTACAAGATGATGGAGAAGAAAAGGTCTAGACGAGTCTGGGAGTTCTCAAAAGTAGAAAGCTGATACGAGATTGGGAGGTAGATACCGTGGTTCGACGAGTCGACGGGTGTTCTGTACCAACTTTTCTCATTTCCTCAGCTAGGTCCCCAAGCAGAGTCATGGGACTAGCTCCCCTGCAGATCCAAGGTCTGTGACTTCCCCAGCTGAGTCAGGATGGTTATCCCCGGTAGGTTTACAACGGTGTTTCCTCAGCAGCCAGGTCTGAAGGTTGCTAATCCCCGAGTGGAGCGGGTTTCAAAGAAATATATCTCCAACAGTGTTCATCCTACCAGTGGATCGAACAAATTCCCGTAGCGGGCGGATTTTGCATCCCCAGCTGAGGGGATTCTACATATGGATTGCATGGGTTGTCCCCAGCGGAGTAGTATGCAGTTCCTTAGCAGGGTCGGGATGGTTATCCCCAGCCGGTGGTAGAGTGATGCATCCCCAGTTGAGTCGGGAGATTGCTGTTTTCCCCAGCGGAGTATCTGTGAGCATTTCCTCAGTAAAGTCAGCAGGTATCTGTGAGGGTTTCCCGAAGCAGAGTTGGGATTGATATCCCCAGCAAGTCAAAAAACTATTGTATCCCCACAGGGTGTTGGTGGTGCTTATCCCCGCAGTTTCTCGAGTGGATTGGATGCAAAGGAGGTTCTTCCCCAGCAAGGGTTACCTTTTCCCAACAGCAGTGCTATTCCCCAGCAGGGTGGAGATTGGAGTAATGACGAGTTCCTCAACGGAGTGTCTCGTGCTCCCCAGCAGAACCCCTTGAGGGGGACGTTTTTATGCATTCATCATGTAGCGTAAGCATAGCATATTGCATAGAAAAAATAATAAATCGCGTAGCATTTCCATAATTATGGAGCATTACGCAGAAAAAGATCATGCATCATTGTTGCAAGCATAGAGCTAGTCTCAAGCCGTGGTTACCATTTGAGAAGTGGTTGTGTCAGACAGTGAAGATGTTACTCCGAAGAGTTTAGCCTCATGATTGGATCAGAGATGTACCCCAGTAGTGCGATACTGGAGGAAGCTTTTCCGTCGGGCCGAGATGGAATAACATCAAAGGACGTTACGCGATCAGCGCGATTCAAGCCGTGGTTACCGCTTGGGATTTGGTTTTGCCGGATAGTGAAGACGATACTCCGAGGAGTTCAGCATTGTGAGCAACGGTATTTCCCAGTCATTGTTTAATGTCTGGTCGAGTTTTCTTTGGTGTCAGTAAACATCATCATTCGATGTCCAGTAAACGTCGAGTTATTTCCCAGTCATTGTTTAATGTCTGGTCGATCATTGTTTGGTGTCAGTAAACATCATCGTTCGATGTCCAGTAAACGTCGAGTTATTTCCCAGTCATTGTTTAATGTCTGGTCGGTCATTGTTTGATGTCCTGTCAACATCATTGTTTGATGTCCTGTCAACATCATTGTTTGATGTCCTGTCAACATCATTGTTCGGTGTCCTGTAAACATCATTGTTCGATGTCCTGTCAACATCATTGTTCGGTGTCCTGTAAACATCATTGTTCGATGTCCTGTCAACATCATTGTTTGATGTCCTGTCAACATCATTGTTTGATGTCCTGTCAACATCATTGTTTGATGTCCTGTCAACATCATTGTTCGATGTCCTGTAAACATCATTGTTCGATGTCCTGTCAACATCATTGTTCGATGTCCAGTAAACGTCGAGTTTTCTCCCAGTCATCAGTCAGTGTCTGGTTGAAAGTGTTACTCTGAGGAGTGTGGTACCATGACGTCAGATCAGCAGTGTTCCCCAGTAGTGCGATATTGGAGGAAATGTTTCCGTCGGACAGAGATGGAAATGATATCAGAAGACGTTACGCGATCAGCGCGATTCCGGGGTTCAAATGGAGAAAAGGAGATGTTGCGACATTTTTTGGAGATCGGGGTTCAATCAGAGAAGAGTATATGCTGAGGCATTTTCTGGGGTTCAAATGGAGATAGAGTTGAAGACTATATCCAGGATGAGGTCCTTGGGATTATCTTCTGTTCATGTGTCACCTTAGACTTTGGCGGATGCCAGTGGAGGTCGTTCCGGGTGTCTTCGGAAGAAGAGATGCACATGTTACCTTCCTTTTGTGAAGGTGTACCCTCTGATATGTCGCCCTCAGAGTGGTGTTTGGTGTTATTTCCGGCGTTGCCAGCGGAATTATCACGAGAGATTGGAGAACGGGGTTCAAATGGAGAAAAGGAAATGTGGAGACATTTTCTGGAGATGGGGTTCAAATGGAGAAAGGGAGATGTTGCGGCATTTTCTGGAGAACGGGGTTCATATTGGCGATCGCGGGTTATCGTCAGGCGACTGGGGTCCAAATCGGAGAATGGGGTCCATTTATTTTGGCAAACAGGAGAATGGGGTTCAAATGCAGAGATCCGAGGGTCGTTTGCGCAGAGAAAATTTCGGGGTTCAAGAAAATGAAAAAAGAGCAGAGGAAAATTTCGGGGTTCAAGAAAAAGGAAAAAAGAAGAGAGAATAATGATCCCGAGTGGATGTGTGGTGTTCAGGCCATAGTTATCCCTGAGTTACCATTTATTTTGGTATCCAGGTCGACGTTTTGAGTTTGTTTCTTCGCCGATTCTGACAGGCATTAATTATCATCCCATCAGAGTGCAAATTGTTCGTCTGTTCTTGGTATTCAATCACTCTTCATCCTGATCATCTGAAAGCCGAGGCTGTTAATATCGACAGGTTCACAGTGGATTGAATAGGGGCAGCTGTAACACCTCAAAATTTGCCCTCCTCTCTTGGGACTAACTTAACATCTATTGCATATCATTTTTTAGGGCATTAGGCATTGCATATTGCATATCATGTGGTTACATTGTGCAAGCCATTCTCCCAAGTCTTGATCAGAAGATGAGGAAATCAGAGTGCAAGCCTAAGGTTTATTGACTGATCATTGGCCATCTGAGGATTGGGCAGTGAATTAGGGTTTCATGATTCTCCAAGGATATTGGTCTTCATCTTGATTGCAATGATACATCATCATCATCATGGTTGGATGTCATCAGAAGATTGAAGAAGATTCCTTGAGATTAGGGTTTTGACCACTGGTCAACCCTAATCAGTTGCATTGGGCCAATCAGGGCATAATCAGGAGATGAGGTTTATGAAGGTTATGGGGTTCATTCTTTGGTTATTTTGTGCTTATTGAGGCTAGGGTGTCACCCTTGAGCCATTTCAGTTGAAGATTGAAGCTCAGATTGATCTATGCTTGGCAAAATTCATCTGTCAATTGAAAAGTCAACTGTGGTCAACTGTACATGATCTGATGAGTTTGGAGGTGGGAATGAGTTGGATATACTTCATTCATGTTGGAATAAGTGTTAAATGACATCTCAAAGCTTAAGAATGAAGAAAATCAAGTCAGGACAAAAACTGCCAAAAATAGAAAGTGACTTGTAATTGAAGTTTCCAAAAATGGAAAGTTTTGAACCTCAAAGCCACGTGTCCAAGGAAGCTTCAAATGAAAAATTGTTCAACATGAAAGTTGTATATCTTGTTCTCACCTTTCCAAAATGTCCAAGAACTTGAAGATCCAATGTATGGTTGTCAAGTTATGGCTCAGTGAAATTCAGAAATGACCCATAATCAGGAGGCCATAACTTCCACATGGTTTGTCCAAATTGCAAGTTCTTTATACGCACAAACTCCATTTGACATGTACTTTCATGGTGCATAATTGGATTTTTCCAAAAGTGGTCAATGCAAAAGGTCAATTTTCAACTGGACAGTTAAATTGGACCAAGGGCAAAATTGTCCAACTTTCAAAATAATTGGAATTTTTGAGTGGGGATTTTTGCTACACCTCATGAATGGCATTTAAAATTTGTTGGAATCATCACTTCATGCATAGGCCTTGTAATTTGAGAATTGGCTTGAAAAATGGAAGTTGTAAAATGGACAAAATGCAAACACAAGGTGAATTTGAGAATTACACAACCAATGAGCATGAGACAAGTTTCAACAGCTCACACATGACATTTGGAAGGTGTATGAGCTGTCAAAACAGGTGGCAATGAGGTGGCCTTGGAAATTCCATTTTTACCCTCACTTGAATTTACCATTTTCATTAACAATTCCAATTTGGCTAATGGCATGATTAATTGATGATTAGTGCAGCATATATAATCTTAATCACCTAATAATCATAACAGAAATTCATTCATCCCAAGATTGGATCTGAAACCATTCCAATTCTCTCAATTTCATCAAGAACACCAAAGCTTCAATTCCAAAATTCATCATCAATTCTTGATCAATATTGAAAATTCTTTTTGCATCGAACTCCATTCATCATCATCTCAAACTGTTTTTGGAGATTGGAGGAAGAAGAGCATCGAATCGTGGCTGTCATTGCAAGCTCCATCAATGGTGAAATCGAATTTTGAGCAACAAAGGCCATAGCAATTGATTCTGAGCACGTCATTCATCTTCCTGGAGCTTATAGTTGGACTGTTTGTGGAGGAAACACGTGAAGAACTTCGATTTCCACACTGCCATAGCAGGTATGTTGAAATTTCGAATGTCATGAAATGCTCAATGTTCATATGCTTTTGGAAGTTCATGCTGTGTAGGTTATAGTGATACTCTTAGATTTGTGAATGATGAACCATAGGAGGAGAAATCTTGATTCGAAGTTTCATGTCCAAACCCTAATTGATTCGATTCGCATGATATAGGAACTTTTAGGTTGTAATAAGTTGATATTCGTATTCCTCATGTTCATACGGTTCTAACGAGTATCCATTTGCTAATTTCCATGATGATTTGATGTTCTTCGATTTTTTTGGAATTCTGGAAAATCGCGTGTGGGAGACGATGAAGGTTCTGCGCAGAATTGCGTTTGATCCAAATTTCGTTTTGAATTTTTGAATATCATGTTTCCCGCTCCCGCCATTAGTATTTACGAATCTGCCATTGTGAATTCTTAATTAATTTAATTAATTCTTAAAAAATTACAATCACCTTAAAAAATTCATAAAAAATTGTAGAAAAATCAGAAAAATGTGGATATTTTTTCTATGACTTTGTTGTTGACTCTAGGATTTTTTTGACCTATTGGTCAAAGTTGTGCATGGTAGAATTATCATTTGACCTAGGCTTCTCTCACATGTATGATATTTTGATACCTTTTACCAATTTGTTCATGAAATGCACATAATGTAAAATAAATTCTTGACAATTTTTGTGATGATTCTTGACTGATTGATGCTCATTTCCATGTAAATTTCATGAGTTTTTGATACCTGATCATTGAGTTATGAATTTTGGAACTTAGGTGTGACAATTTGTGTCACACCTCATTATGTCAATTTGCTGGATTTTTTGAGTGGCCTATACTTGTTGGAATGAAATGAAATTTTACATGATGGTTGATTAACATGTTGAGATGATGTATGAATTTTTGTGGAATTTTACATTGCATTTTCAAATTGATTGTGATTTTTCATCTCTGTTGGTCAATTGTGCAAGCTTGTGTGATATAGGTTGGTAGATTTGATGTGAAATGCTCATATGGTATTGAATAATCATGAAATTTGGCATGCTTGTAATAGACACATTGTGTGACATCCCTGTTTTGGTCTTATCCATTTCTTTTTTGTTTTCATTGAGTTATGAATTTTTGAAGTAGAAGCATGTGTTGATGTTGTGATTTGGAGCATATAATTGTGTCTGTTTTTGTTGATTTTCATTGACATGGTTCCCTTTGCCCAATTAAGCTGAAATTTGGTGTGCCATACCTGGATTAGGTCCTGTTTAGGTGTAATTTATTTGAGAATTTTTGAAGTTGTTTTGATGTGGATTTGAATGCAATAGTTCTGTTTGCATGTTTGGTGCTTCATTTGAACTAGTTTGCCTTGTTTTGTGCATAACATGAACATGATGAATGATATAAACATGAGACTAATGGTGTTTGCTCTTGTTTGACATTAATTTGACTTTGGCTGATGAATACCTTGCTGTTTAGGAATTTTTCTTGCCTTTGGACCCTAGGCTTAGCCTAGTGGTCTTGTTGCTAATATTTGCTTGATTTTTCAGGATCAAAAGCATAATGCACATGGAGAATGAATCAAGTTAAATGCAATTGATGTTGTTTGATGTTTGTACACTAACATAACATTGTTTTGTAGGTGGTGAAGCTTGGGCTTAAGCTTTGAGCTTGCCTTGTTGTGCATTGCTTTGTATAGTCTGACTGATTAAACTTTTGCTGTTTAGTTTTGTCTGTCTGAATACTAACTGTGTTTGACCGTTTCCAGGTACTTTTAGTTGCTCAGTTCCTTGTGAACTTTTGCTTTGCTTTGCTTAAGCAACTTGCATTGAGGTATAACTTCCTAACTTCATGTAGTCTGGAGACCCGGCTGTTACCGGGCCGGGCAAATAAATGTCTGAAGTCCTCCTTAAGAGGCAATGATTGTGGTTGTTTATTTTTTGTGCCAAGCAGGTGAAAGTCCTTTAAATAAGGCAATTGGTGGAAGTTAGGGATAAGCAATCTATCCCCCACTATTCAGTTGAGTCTTCTCCTTGCTCCCATTACATGGTTGTAGCATTGAGATCACAAGCCCAAGATCTTGTGCAGTGCACATTGTGTCAGAGTCTCTGAGTATAGAAGGGTTCCCCCATTCTGGACCCATGCTCATTTGTCAGAAGCTCTCCCTGGTTAGGGATAAGAGATGTGAGGTCTGATCCTCACTTCATCCTTTCATCTGCTTCACCTTAGCCTCGTAATGGTAAGGTTAAGAGCAAACCCAGCCCGTACAGACGACTCGCTTCGGCAGTCAAACCTATTGTGTGAGCCACTTGTTTGGTTATAGTGCGTGCTGTGTGGATATCTGTTTGAGATGCTTGTTCTCATTTGATGTATGCTTGAATTATGCTGTATGCTTGTGTGCTGGCTTCTTTCCTGGATAGGAATAGTTTGCTTATGCAAGTAGGATAGAAAACCGAACTTAGGGTAACGATGCATGACAACACTAGGCTCGAGTCCAGCTCCCTAGTAGTGTGTCTTTCCCCGGTTTCTGGTTAGAAATTCAGTCCCTTTCAGGGGAACTACATCGCCCTGATCCTCGTTCCAGACGAGGTATGTAGGCAGGGGGTCGTGCGAGACCTCTCCGGGCAACCTTTTTCTTTTTTGCGTGCGTTTGTTTGTTATCTGACTGTGTGTTTGGGTTCGGATGCCGACGTAAGCCCAGTGATTGGCAGTCGGGCTCCACGTTTGCCGTTTTGTACATGTTTTGGTTCGGATGCTGACGTAATTCCATCCAGTGGTTGTCGGGCTCCATGTTTGCCACCCTTGCTTGTTTGTATGTTTTGTGTTGTTTGGCGTGCGTAAGCCGAACTACAGTGGCTCTGATTCTTGTTCCAGACAAGATATGTAGGCATAAGGTGCGATACCTTATCGAGCTCGTTCCTCTTAACCCCACCTGCGTTCCCTGTGTGTGTGTGTGATGTTTTAGCAACCTTTTCTTTATTCTAGGACGTGGATCCCGTCGAGTACGACGGACGTGAGGGGTGCTAATACCTTCCCCTTGCGTAACCGACTCCCTTACCCTTTCTCTTTGGTCGCAAGACCATTTCCTTTCCAGGTTTCTCTGAGCGTTTCCTTTCCCTATCTTGGGATAAATAACGCGCAGTGGCGGCTCTGTGTGTGTTTTGTTTTCGAGCCTCGCCGGTTGATTTTTCGCAGGATGCGACAATATCCTCGACGAGGAACTCAAATCTAACTGATCTGTACCAAACCATATAATTACGAGTTGATTTTTCTTCGGTTGACATCACAACGTCACTTAAGACATGGTCATGTCAGTACTTCCATTTTCGACACTCAGATTTAGCGAAGCCTTGCCAAGGGTTAAAGTTCCATTGGTCGTTAACTCTTCGTAAATGCCATTCTTCGAGGTTTGTTGGGGGATTTGTGATGTGTTGAAGCATATTGAATTGCAATTTAACACGGTCACTATGGTGCATCTCCACAGTGGTGAACCTGATGATCAGTGTGCATGCAGTCCAAGCGGTTGCATCTTGTTCGTTGATTTCATGTTCATGATCCAAGTTTAGATATGGATGCCAAATAAACTGAAGAGTGAAAATATATTAGATTATAAAATGGGTGATATTAAAAATGAATTATTACGAATTAATTCGATTAATGGAAATACATATGCTGGTCTAAGGTGATCCAAGAGATTACAATATTGGGTAATACATTGTCTAGGATATCTGTTGTAACTCATACCACGAGCCGACCATTTGCACCAAAAAAAGTAAATATATTATATAGAGATAATAATCGGTAAAGTAAATAAATATAGTTAATATTAAGAACTTAATTTTGTGCGTACGGGAATGTGAACGGGTTGTGGTTGACGAACGCTAGGGACGGTAGTCTGGACTAATTCCATGGTTGGAGCAAAACAACGCATCCAGAAAATATAGATGTGTCTTTGTGTGCATTTTTACACAAAGAGCTATACAAATAATCCAAACAAATGGACCCCTAACTATAACTTCTTATTTTATCTACATGTCTTAATAAGGATAAATATATAACATGCATACTAGAACCACTACCTTTAGAAAATGAAAATAAACCAATTAAAAGTATAATATAACACCTAGTTTTTATTATTCGAGCTTCTTCGGTGGATTTTTCATCTAACTATAAACTGTTGTAATATACCTTAAGATGCGAAAGGAGTATATCTTGACCTCTCGAGTTATCATCTAACAAGTCGGCACCATTCTCAATTGGCAAAAGAAAAAGCATGTACTAGTGCCCATACTAGAAATAAATGTGGCGCCATCTCAATTGGCGACCACATTTAAAATTTACATGTTAGCGTCATCTCAATTGGCGACTTCGTAGGTGTCTTGTGGCATATGTTGCATGGCTATGGCGTGACAGGTCTTCCATGCATGTCCTTGTCAATATGATATGGCTATAGGTTACATGGTTATGGCGTGTAACGCAGAATCTCGAGGGCATGCACAAAAGGCGCCAAATTGACTGGCGACCATGTACAATTTTCCAAAGCAGTCGCCAATTGGCTTGGCGAGTGTTCTTCCATGCATGGTCTTGTCACGTTCTATTAATGCACTTCATCTTACTCAAACCAACACATGTTCATACAAGTTCCTACTCTTACTCAAACCAACACAACTTCATTGCCATACCAAAAGAATCACATTATGTCATATGTACCCAAATATATTATCAATGCTCACTACACGGTGAGACATATGACTCTGATGTATACGAGTTTAGTTTTTAAAACACCGAAATTGTTTGATTTACAATCAAGAGAAATTCGAATTTCTTGCATTTGAAAAAACGAATAGAAGCTTATCTAGGATCTTGTCCTGTGTCACAAATCACATACCATAATCCAATTTATTTTAAAAACAATCAATGTAAATTTTACCTGATAAAGGTGTGAGACATTGAAGATGTTGAATATATGTTTGTTAATCACAAACATTTTGGTTTCAACTCTATTGAGTTATATATTACTCTCCAACAAACTATACCATCTCAACAATCTCAGATAATTGATCAAGCTGAATTTGATGAATTTGAAGCAGAAGACTCAGATGAAGTCGAAACGGAAGTTGATGTCGTTGACGAAGAAGAAGAAGAAATTGAGACACATGTTGATCATATGTTGAACAACAACACTAAACATGACGATCATCAAGCGCCATTACCTCCAAGTCATGTATATTGTCCATCTCAACATATGACAAACATGCACTTGCATTACGATGATACATCCAACGATATTTTTTACTATCTGTATATGCG
This sequence comes from Lathyrus oleraceus, assembly GCF_024323335.1. Taxonomy (NCBI): domain Eukaryota; kingdom Viridiplantae; phylum Streptophyta; class Magnoliopsida; order Fabales; family Fabaceae; genus Lathyrus; species Lathyrus oleraceus. Next base: position 513,214,223 of record NC_066583.1, read on the forward strand.
GTCAAAGGGTGAGTTTAAAGTGGGAGACAAGTTCCACACTAAAGTAGTGCGAGCTATCAAAAATTTTCACATGGATAACTCTGCTGATTTCAATGTGAAACACATTGATTCAAGAAGATATGTCATTGAATGGCGTAACGTTCTTTGCAAGTTTTGATGGCTGCATCTCGTAGGAAGAGAAGTGATTCTTGGAAGATAGCTTCTATAGAGCCACCTCACAGTTGCATTGCCACTAATATTGTACAAGATCACCGAAAATTAAGCACTGATATGATATGTCAAGACATTTTGCCGCTTGTTAACAAGGACTCATCAGTTAAGGTGAGTATAATAATATCTCATATTATCACACGATATAATTATACTCCCTCGTACAAGAAAATGTGTATTTCAATGACAAAGGTTGTTGAACAAGTATTCGACAACTGGGAGGATTCATACAATGAATTACCACGGTTTTAATGGGCACTTAAGACATACGTATCGGGGACTGTTGCAATTATGGAGACATTGCTAGTATTTACTCCAGACGGAATTTGTGTTGGTGGAAATAAAATATTTCACTGACTCTTTTGGGCGTTTCAACCATGCATCAAAGATTTTGCATTCTGCAAACCTATTATTCAAATCAATGGAACATGGTTATACGGAAAATACAAGGGCACCTTGCTTATGGTTGTTGCACAAGACGAGAACAATAATGTCTTTCACATTGTCTTTGCTCTAGTTGAAGGTGAAACCGTTGGTGGTTGGGGTTTATTCCTTAGTCATCTCAGAACACATGGCACTCCACAAGCTAATCTCTGTTTGATTTTAGACAAACATGCTGCTATTGAGATTGCTTATAATAACCATGATAACGAATGACATAATCCTCTTTCTACCTATATCTATGCATTAGACATATCGCAAAAAACTTCATGTGCGCAATCAAAGTCAAGAACCTTCGCAAAAAAGTGGTGAATGCAGGATATGCTCTAACTCAGCCGTCATTTCAACACTACCGTGACGAAATTAGATTGTCAAATGTAGGTGAGGGAAGGTGGGCGTATATCATACTATTGGAGCAGTGGACAAGGGCATTTGACGGAGGATGTTGATGGGGCCACATGACAACAAACCTTGTGGAATGCATGAACGGCGTCTTCAAATGAATTAGAAATATACTAATAACCGCATTGGTGAGAACAACCTATTTTAAGTTGGCATCAACCTTCGCAACCAGAAGCGAAAAATGGAGTGCAGTGTTAATGTCAAGTCAATTATTCAGTGAATGCTGCATGAAAGTGATGAAAGAGGAAACTATCAAAGCTAGCACACACACGATTACAATCTTTGACCATCATAGGCAAACTTTCAATGTACAGGAAACAATGGACCACAATGAGGGGAGGTCAAATTTATTTTATGCAGTCAGACTAAACATAAGTTGGTGCGACTGTGGCAATCCAAGCCTTCTGTATACTTTGCTCCCATGTCATTGCGGCATGCGCACATATCCGCCATGACGCTTACAACCATCTATCTGATCTTTAAAAGGCATTAACATTATGAATGTCTACAATGAAAGCTTCACAATGCTAGCAATGGAGGAATATTGACCTTCATATCAATGGGACATAGTTTGGCACAAGGATGAGATGTGAAGAAAGAAAAAAGGATGCCCAAACAACACACACATTAGAACAAAAATGGATACGACTGATAAAATGATAAGATTATGCAGAATATGTCGTCAGCCCGGACACAATCGGAAAAACTGACCCAATCTCGGAGCACCCTCTACATCATAATTTAGTTTCTCCTTTCAATTTTTGTAACCTTAGATTTTGATATATGAATACCTTTTTGTTACAACAATGTTAACAACAAACATCACCCCAACTTAAACACACTTAAAAATAACAACACTTTTCAACAAGAAACCATATATCACAAAACGAACAACGACGAGTCTAAATAAACAACACATACAACAAATATAAAATAAAAAAAATACTTAACCACAATATTTCTAACTGATTACAACAATCAAACTGATATCATTTGGTTTAAACATCATTTCTCTCGCACCCTTATCATTTTTAACTCGCACCCATCCATACACGGTATCATGTCTCTCAATACTTCTAATTTTTTCGCCTTTAGGTATGTCTCCGCCTAACCAACGAATCAACTCTCTCTGTAATTGCTCGAAACCACAGATGTTCCAGAAGAACATCTCAATCGGAGGCTAGTGGTACTGAACCTGCATATCATCACCTTCGGCATCCAGGGCCCACTACATATGATCTTTAGAAAGATTTTTTTTGAAAAAACTAAATCTTGCATGAGCACCTCTTGTGTCAGTTGCCTCATGTGCGGCCTTACTATGGTCAATCTCCAAATGGATGACCATCATATCAACGACTTCCTCTCGCCCAATCCTTTAGTGGTCCAGTAATCTCCCCTTGATGGGAAGATGTATGAGGCATGAGACGTCATCCAAGGTGATGTTCATCTCACCTATAGGAGGGTGGAAATATGACGTCTCGGAATGCCATCTCTCTGCAAAAGCCGCATGCATGTTATGGTTGATGGTCGTGTACGCATCATCACATAAATCGACAAAATCAGAATAACGGATAACATCAACTAACTAATCAATAGTGGATTGTGGCAACTCCAATATCTTTTTGCCCTGGTTTACCGATTTCAAACATGTACGCTCCTATAAAAAGAAAATATGACCATCAATTTCAATTTAATTAGTTGAAAATATATGTATTGCAAAAGATAATAAATATACCTCTCCTTGTCATACATGCCTAACAGCATGGTCTACATACAAATGAAGTAAAGAGGTGTCAAATGAGCCTCCTAGATAACTCTCTAAAGGGGCATCAGAAGCGACTTCCTTTTGGGATGAGGGGACTTAAGGAACTTTAGTTACAAGTTCATCATCGTGGCCATGTGAAGTAGTTAATTGAGAGAGGCGGCTACGAGAACTAGACGGTTATGAACCTCGGTGCTATAAACCATCAAACAAGATATCATCAACTCATGACCTCGTGGTCCAGGTTGCTGCCCTCTCATGTCGTACCGACGCAGTTTGAGACACACACCCAAGTCTAATTTTACCAGTGTTATTTTCATTCATTGCACATGTGTTACAAACACAAAGAAAAACAACATGTTAGGACAAATCCAAAAATTTCACAAAAGCAACCAAATTTTTGCCCGAGTCAAATCCGGACATGCATCTCCGAAAAATAATTTAGAGCAAATTCGAAGATGCGTCTCTAGACAAACCTATGATTCTCTTCCATGGCAGAAACATCATTTATGCCTTAACACTCTAAAAATACCTCAGCACATGTTCTTATAGGCTCTCAATTTCGTTTAAACTATTGTCAATCGTACCTAAAACAACTAATATAGTTTAAACAACTAACTATAAATAAAAAAAAACATAAAAAGATAAAATTTTGAAATACTTACCTAATCAAAATTATGAGAAGTAGCTTGAATGTTTGAGATGCTGAAAAAGAGATGAAGCTTGAATATTGCAGGCATCCAACAATAGAAGCTTGAATGAACGAATGAGAATATTGAATGTGTGAGACCTCAAATGTTTTGTCTGAAATATTTTTAGAAAATGAAGGAGGAAGAGGGAAGCTCGGACACAGGATATGAAACAAAATCATCAAAAGATGCATCTTCGGATCACCCACACATTTTTGAATAAATGGTACTTACGAAGATGCATCATGAGACGTACCTTTTACGTATACGAAGATGTATCTCCGAATTAAATTTTGACATAATAGGCGTGCCTCTTCAATTTGATTTGACAAATAACTTTAAAAGATGTGTTCGGAGTACATCTCCATACTTCAGAGACATTCATGACTTTTCATAATAGCAACGAGGGAGAATATATAAGGGTAGATAGAGCAACCCTTAAATTTAATGGAGGTGATTGAAATTAAAGGAAAACTAATGAGTTGTACACTCGAGAAAATCCATGCCCGTCATTTATATATTAAAATTAATAATATAAATTAAAAACTAAATGGTCTTTTGACTACGATTCTTGATTAACAAATACAACATTTTATTTTTGTTAGTGATATCTTAATTGCAACCTAAAATTTAATTAAATAATAAAATAATTAAAATATCCACATATTGCCTACAAACTTAATTAGTAACACAAACAATAATAACATACTCATAAGTTATTTGAGTCAGTAGTATTCAACATATCCAATTGTAAGTGCGTGAATTTGAATTTACGGTAAGGTGTAAAATTCTAGTGATTAGACTACTAAAAACAAATTATAACAATTTATCTAAATTCATTTTTCAAGCAACATTGTATGGAGTTCACACTACTTTGGACATTTAAAGCTAAACCAAATGCCACTAAGTTTTAACCATGATAATATCATGATTTAAATCATTTACACTACTTTGGTCTTGTATCTTTGACTAAGTACAAAGTTGGAGATAAACATTTGATTCGGTCTAACTAACATTTGATTCGGTTTCGGTTGATTGTATTATAACCGATTTGATTTGCGTAAAGGATATCAGATTTATATTTAAAAATTGACACTCTATGAGTTATTGTTAAACACGCATGCCTCACACTACCCATGACAAGGTTGTTTGAATGCATACATCCATTAGTTATTATAAAAAGTAGAAAAATGGTTTTCTAGGATGTGGTCCCTGACTTCAATTCTTAATCTAAACACACTTAGTTGCTTGCAAGAAGTTGAAAGTCCATAAATTATCAAACTCAACCATGTTTGTTGCATTAATTAATTTCACTATAGATGGCAACTTACAGGCAGATTGGACAGAAAAAAACAAGTAACTATAGGACACACACTATAGATGACAACTTACATGCAAGTTGGACAGAAAAAAACAAGTAATTATAGGACACATGCACTAATGGTCAAACCCTCAAGAACTAAAATGAGGAATTATTGTGTCAAAAAAAATGAGGAATTATTTGTTCTTTATGGATTAAACATATTGAACTTCAATGGTGCAATTATTAAGAATTTCACATCTGACAATGTGATATGAACATGTTGTTTATAAGTGAAAACAATCATCATCTTATAAACCGGTTTTGTAGTGATGAGTTAAGTCAAACTTTAAGTCTAACATGTTATCAGAGTCATCAGAGTCTGATATCAGGTTTCTGCTATTGGGTCGCCCATCATTTATAAACAAAAATGAAAGATAAAAGAAAAGGAACAACGGACATGTTGACTAGTTCTGTAATTAGGGAATACTAAATGTTTTCCAATGAAAATCATGGTCTGCCTGCATCATCAACTTGATAAAATAATCAAGTTTCATTACATCATTCAAGGTTGTGAACAAACTATTATGATATTTCGATCCTTTGACTTTTGGAGCTTGATTTTCCATGACACCATTCTCGTTATGCTATCGGATGAAACAAAAACAGAAAGAGAAAAACATCTACTAGCTATAGGATGATATTTACAAAAGAACCCAACAGCATAACTGCAAGGTAGCGGCTAGCGGCAAATGTAAGGGAAATGGCAGAAACTGCAGTATCATTGGCCTTGGAGCAGGTGTTCCAACTTCTTAGGGAAGAAACAAATCTTCAGAGAGGTTTGCACAAAAACTTTTCTGACATCAGAGATGAACTAGAAAGCATTCAAGTCTTCCTCAAAGATGCAGATAGAAGAGCTGCGGATGAAGCAGACACCAACGAAGTAATCAGAATATGGGTGAGGCAGCTGAGAGAAGCATCATTTCGCATTGAAGATGTCGTTGATGAATACCTTTGGCTGATGCGTGAAGTCAACCCTCCTGGATGTGGAGCTTTAGTCTACCAGATTACAGGCTTAATAGAAACTTTGATTCCCCGGCATCAGGTAGCATCTGAGATACAGAACATTATGATGTCAATTCGTGGGATCAAGGAAAGAAGTGTGAGGTATAACTTTCAAATTTCACAAGAACCAGGATCATCAAGCAGCAGCAGCAACACTAGAGAGCGTGATCCTCGACTGTCTTCCCTTTTCATTGAAGAAACAGAAATTGTAGGAATCGAAGGCCCAAAAAAAGAATTGTTAGGTTGGTTATCGGATGGTGCGGCTGAGCGCACAGTGATTTCAGTGGTAGGAATGGGAGGTCTAGGAAAAACCACTCTTGCCAAACTAGTTTTTGACAGCCAAAAGGTAACGGCAGATTTCCATTGCCACGCTTTCGTCACAGTTTCTCAATCATACACTGTGAGAGGTTTGTTGATAAACATGATGGAAGAATTTTATAAGGGAACACAAGACCCTCTACCACAGATGTTACACAAAATGGATGACAAGGCACTGATAACAGAAGTGAGACAATACCTGCAACATAAGAGGTATTTGATATTCTTTGATGATGTATGGCAAGAAGATTTTTCCGACCAGGTTGAACTTGCCATGCCCAACAACAACAAAGGTAGTAGGATCATAATCACCACTAGAACGATGCAAGTTGCAGATTTTTTCAGGAAATCCTTTCTAGTTCATGTTCACAACTTGCAACTTTTGCCTCCAAATAAAGCATGGGAACTCTTCTGCAAGAAAGTATTTAGATTTGAACTCCATGGGGAATGTCCATCAGAACTTAAGGCTTTGTCAGAAGAAATTGTTCAAAAATGCAAGCAGCTACCTCTGGCAATTGTAGCCATTGCTGGTCTTCTTTCAACAAAACCTATAAAAATGGTTGAATGGCAAATGGTGAGTGAAAATCTGAGACATGAGTTAGGCCGTAATGCCCATTTAACAAGTCTTACAAAGATTCTGTTGCTTAGTTATGATTGCCTGCCTTACTACTTGAAACCATGCATTTTGTATTTTGGTTTATATCCAGAGGACTATGCTATCAATCATAAGAGATTAACTCGGCAATGGATAGCTGAAGGGTTTGTCAAATCGGAAGGAAGAAGGACTCCAGAGCAAGTTGCTGAGGAGTACTTGTCTGAATTAATTCAGAGAAGTCTGGTTCGGGTCTCTAATGTTGGCTTTGAAGGGAAAGTTCAAACATGTCGAGTCCATGATTTAATCTGGGAAGTGCTCAATAGAAAAATGAAGGATTTAAGTTTCTGTCATCGTATGCATGAAGATAGCGAGTCAACAGCAGTTGGAAAAACTAGACGCCTGTCTATAACCACTGGTTCCAACAATGTGTTGAAAAGCACTAGCAATTCACGTTTTCGTGCTATTCATGTTTTTGAAAAAGGTGGAGTGTGGGAGCCTTTCATGGGTAAATTGTGTTCAAGGTCTAGGATTTTGAAGGTACTTGACATGCAAGGTACATCATTGAATCATATTCCTAAAAATTTGGGGAGTCTTTTTCACTTGAAATACATAAACCTAAGGAATACAAAAGTACGGGTTCTCCCTAAATCTGTTGGTGAGCTACAGAACTTAGAGACATTGGATTTAAGAGAAACACTTGTGCATGAGTTACCAAGTGAAATAAATAAGCTGAAAAAGTTACAGCATCTTCTTGTTTTTCATCGTAACTATGAAAAAAAATATTCTGTTATGGGCTTTACAACTGGTGTGGTGATGAAAAAAGGTATTAAAAACTTGACTTCCCTACAAAATATTTGTTATGTGGAGGTAGATCATGGGGGGATAGATCTCATTGAAGAGATGAAAATGTTAAGGCAGTTAAGAAAGTTAGGTTTAAGGCATGTAAAAAGAGAACATGGGAATGCCTTAAGTGCTGCCGTAGTAGAGATGCAACACCTTGAATCACTTAATATCACAGCAATAGCAGAGGATGAAATTATTGACTTGAACTTTGTGTCATCTCCACCCAAACTTCGGCGGCTTCATTTGAAAGCTAGACTAGAGAAGTTGCCTGATTGGATTCCAAACCTTGAGTGTCTTGTTAAGATAAGATTAGGTTTGTCCAATCTGAAAGATGATCCAATGCAGTCACTGAAGAACTTGCCAAATCTGCTGAAGCTCTCTTTGTGGGAGAATGCCTATGACGGCGAAATTTTGCATTTTCCAACCGGAGGATTTCAAAAATTGAGAGAACTGATTCTAAGTCACTTGAATAGAGTAAATTCTATCCTTATAGAGAAAGGAGCTTTGCTCTCTCTTGAACATCTTAAAATGGAAAAGATCCCCCAACTGAAGGAGGTACCATCGGGTATCAAACTCTTGGATAAACTCAAAGTCATTGACTTAGTTGATATGCCAGATGAATTCGTTAAGAGCATTGATCCAGACCAAGGACGCGACCACTGGATTATCAAGCATGTTCGTCTTGTATTCATTCGTCAATGGTTTGGCCCAAAATACTATGATTATGAGATTCGCACTATAAACTCATCTTCCGAGGAGGCCTGAGAAATTGAGAAAGATATTTTGACTATCTAGCTTCAAAAGAAGAAGGTACCTTTCCTCTGATCACATAATGCTTCTTTTATTTATCTTTACAATTCCTGACTTCTTCAATATCCTTTCACTTATACATCTTTTTACACACTTTTCCTTTCTATCTCTATCTTTTTTCATTCATAAGCATAATAGCATAAACATTTCAAAGATTGTATGAGTATATGATTCAACGGTTAACATGTGGGATCTACCTGATTCTACCAAATAGGATTATGTGTATGCTCATAATCGTCGAGGGAAATCATAATCATAAAATCGTGGGATTTAACTACCAAGATATGGGATCTCATCTTGCCAAAACCTAATCCTCTATTACTACAAAACATAACCAACTCCAAAACCTAATGATTTGCATAACCAATTAAAATATATAATCATAAAATTGAAGTGTATCCAATTAACACATGAAAATTTTCAAGAATACAGTTGATTATAATTTTGAATTTTTTTTCTTTGATGCCATTTAAAAGCATTCTCACTAGCATTCACTTTTATAGATATTCTTCACTGAATTTGTTTAATTAATTTGGCAACTTTATGAGATACCTGACCCGATTGTTTCCTATGCCAATGTGAACAGAAATTCAGATTCTCCAAGTTAAAGCTCAAAGATGACATACTTTGTTCTGCATTCAATCTATGGTGCTTGAACTAAAAATAAATATTTCCTTCTCATCCTGCAAGTGTCAAGGAAAATATGAATTCAATTCATCGAGTGACTTAAATATGTAGTGTTTAAAATTCGTGAGAGCTTTCTTTTTAATTTTTGTTATTTGTGATGTTGTATGATTTGGTTGTGGAACCTTTGATTCAAAAGCTTGTAATCAAGACTGATATGTGGTGTTTAAGATTGGTGGGAGTATTTCTTCTATCATTGTAATAATCAAAACTACTTCATTTTAATGAATGCGACTATTTGTCTAATCAAGATCGAGGCTATATCATTATCTAGTTGTAAAAGCAAGACATATTGAGATGACAAATAGAGATTTGTTAAAACCTTACAAATGACCTTCATTTCTCATACCCTTCCATCACAAATATGCAATGTAATGGAAGTTGATGGACAATATAGCTGGTCAAACAATGTAAATGTTTTAAACATAAAGGATATTGTAATCCCTCGAAGTATTGTCGATGCAACGGAGACCTCTCTCAGTAGAGTTTGCTTTATTCACAAGTAGCAGAGACTAAATATTGCACCTCTAGCTTAAAGGATTTGATCCCCTTCCACTCGGACCAACTCACGTTGAAAATTGAGATAAAGTACATTGGTACAATTTTGCATAACAAATTTAAATATATTCTGGAGGGAGCTCAGGTATGATTGTTATTGTATCTTCCAACTTAACTAGTGATCTCAAACTGAATCTTAAGAATGCAGCAACGTTCAAAATCTTGAGGAACGGTTTTGTCGCCTTGACTTGAGGATTAGTCCTCATAGTTGTGTGCAAAGATATACGAATTATACTAGAAACATAAATTTTAATATATGCATAGATAGTTTAAATTTTTGCATAAACATTTTACCATATCTCACCATGTAAACGGGGGATGTCCAAGATTCTCATGCTGACACCAGACTTGTGAGGCATGAGAGTGAATGAGACTCAAAGTTTGAGTAGGAAGACAGCGCAGCGCCTCTTGACTATATCTTTCATCTGAGAGGTAGTACAACCCTCCATTTTCTGTGTTCTCTCTATGGCTGGGTTCTGAACTACAATGTGAAGGAGAAAAGATTCGAGTCCTGGTCCCGAATAAGCTACTGAATAAAGTAAGTTATTGGAAAGTTTGAAACCAAGAAGCAAAATTTTCAATTTCAAGGAGTGTTGAAGGGGTCAATACTCCCAAAAACAACAACGCGGACATGAGAACCTTCAGCCAAATTAATATAATAAATACTGAATGAGGCACAAGAATAAAACAATATGTAATCAAATGTCAAGTAGTCAGTTGTACCTAAGTCAAAAATCTACCAAGTATGTGGGAGGATATGGATAGTAATAGTATCAGTAGAAGTAAAAGACCGAGAACAAGATAAAAGCCATTTAATAAGATAAAGTTTTAAGTCATTCAAGTGCCAAAAATGAATCAGATGGTAGTTTTTTTGTTTTACAGCAATCAGATAGTAGTATTTTTCAAAAAACCAAAAAGTACTAGCACAATGGTGTGGTCATTAAGTTCATTGTCTTTTTCTTGCATACTAGCTTACATCCATTAGTTATTATAAAAAAGAAAAGGAATAGTCTCCTAGGATATGGTCCCAGATCTTAGGTCTTAATCTAGACATACTAGGTTGCTTCCATGAAATTGATAATCAATAAGTAATTCTGAATCTTATACATATTTTTTGCATGAATTTATTTCACTAGGGATGATAACTCACTTGCAAGTTGGTTGTAAGGGCAAATAACTAGTGGTCTCTGTAACATCACAAAAATAATAATTAATTATAAGACAGATGAGTACTGGTCAAAGCTATTAAGCCAGTTGAAAATTTCAATGGGTAAGCAATAGCATAAATAAAAGCATTGAATAATACAATCAAACATAAACGATCACATTCAGTTGACAAATTACAGAATAACAAACCTTTTTCTTTGAAAACAAGGTCCGCATACCGCACCAAGTTGACAAAACTTATACAACACCATAGGCTGAGAAGCAAAACATAATGGCAATCCTTTTCTTTGACTTTTGAAGCTTAATTTTCCTTGGCATCATTCAAAGCAATTATACCCAGAGGGGATAAAAGAGAGGAAATACACAGTACTAGAATGATATACACATGATCCCAACAGCATAATTGCAAGGTAGCAGCTAGCACTATGAGATGAGAGTTAAATGGCAGAAACTGCAGTATTGTTTGCCCTGGGGGAAGTTTTCCAATTCCTTAAAGAAGAAACAAATCTTCTGAGAGGTGTACACAAAGATTTTTCAGACATCAAAGATGAACTTGAAAGCATTCAAGTCTTCCTCAAAGATGCAGACAGAAGAGCTGCGGATGAAGCAGACATCAATGATGGAATAAGAACATGGGTAAAACATTTGAGAGAAGCATCATTTCAAATTGAAGATGTCATTGATAAGTATCATTGGCTGATCCATAAGGATAATACTCCTGGATGCGGATCTTTAGTCTGCAAGGTTGCAAGTCGAATCAAAACTGTGATTCCCCGTCATCAGATAGCATCTGAGATTCAGGATATTAAGTTGTCTATTCGTGGAATCATGGAAAGAAGTGAAAGATACAACCTTAAAATTTCACATGAATCTGGATCATCAAGCAGCAACAACAGCACGGGAGTGACAGAAAATGGAAGATGGTGTGATCCTCGATTGTCTGCCCTTTTCATTGAAGAGACGGAAATTGTAGGATTTGAAGTCCCGAGAGAGAAATTGTATGGTTGGTTATTGGAGGGCACAGCTGAGCGCACGGTGATTTCAGTGGTAGGAATGGGGGGTCTAGGAAAAACCACTCTAGCCAAGCTAGTTTTTGACAGCCAAAACGTAACATCACAGTTTGATTGTCGTGCTTGCATCACAGTTTCTCAATCATACACTGTGAGGGGGTTATTGATAAACATGATGAAGCAATTTTGTAGGGATTCCAAAGACCCTTTTCTACAGATGTTACACAAAATGGATGACAAGTCACTGATAACAGAAGTGAGACAATACCTGCAACATAAGAGGTATTTGATATTCTTTGATGATGTATGGCAAGAAGATTTTTCCGACCAGGTTGAATTTGCCATTCCTAACAACAACAATGGTAGTAGGATCATAATCACCACTAGAATGATGCAAGTTTCAGATTTTTTCAAGAAATCCTTTCTAGTTCATGCTCACAACATGGAACTTTTGCTTCCAGAGAAAGCATGGGAACTCTTCCGTAAGAAAGTATTTAGATTTGAGTTTGGTGGGCATTGTCCGCCAGAGCTTGAGGCTATGTCAAAAGATATTGTTCGAAAATGCAAGCAGCTACCTCTGGCAATTGTAGCCATTGGTGGTCTACTTTCAACAAAATCTAAAACCATGATTGAATGGAAAAATGTGAGTGAAAATCTGAGCCTGGAATTTGGACGGAATACCCATTTAACTAGTCTAACAAAGATTTTATCTCTCAGTTATGATGGCCTGCCTTACTATTTGAAACCTTGCATTTTGTATTTAGGTATATATCCAGAGGACTACTCTATTAAGCATAAGAGATTAACTCGGCAATGGATAGCTGAGGGTTTTGTCAAATCTGATGAGAAAAGAACTTTAGAGCAAGTTGCAGAGGAATACTTGTCGGAATTGATTCACAGAAGTCTGATTCGGATCTCATATGTTGGCTTTGAAGGGAAAGTTAAAATGTGTCAAGTTCACGCTTTATTTCGGGAAGTGATCATTAGAAAAATGAAGGATTTAAGTTTTTGTCATTGTGTGCATGAAGACGGTGAGTCAATCACGGTTGGAAAAAGTAGACGCCTATCTATAGCTACAATTCCCAACAATTTGTTGAAGAGCAATAACAACTTGCATTTTCGAGCTATTCATGTTTTTGAAAATGGTGGATCATTGGAGCATTTTATGGCTAAACTGTGTTCACAGTCTAGGACTTTGAAGGTACTTGACATTCAAGGTACATCATTGAACCATATTCCTAAAAACTTAGGTAGTCTTTTTCACTTAAAATACATAAACCTAAGTTATACCAATGTAAATGCTATTCCTAAATCTGTTAGTGAACTACAGAACTTAGAGACATTAGATTTAAGAGAAACACTTGTGCATGAACTACCAAGTGAAATAAACAAGTTGACGAAGCTGCGACACCTTCTTGTTCTCCATCGTAGCTATGAAGCAAAGTATTCTGTTTTAGGCTTTACAACTGGCGTGCGGGTGGAAAAAGGTATTAAAAACTTGACTTCCCTACAAAGTCTTTATTATGTAGAGGTAGATCATGGAGGCGTAGATCTCATTCAAGAGATGAAAATGTTAAGGCAGTTAAGGAAGTTAGGCTTAAGGCATGTAAGAAGAGAACATGGTAATGTCATAGGTGCTGCAGTAGTAGAAATGAAACACCTTGAAAATCTTAATATCACTACGATTGCTGAGGATGAAACAATTAACTTGAACTTTGTCTCATCTCCACCTCAACTTAAGCGGCTTCATTTGAAAGCTAAGCTAGATACATTGCCTAATTGGATTCAAAAACTTGATTATCTTGTTGAGATAAAGCTGGCTTTATCTAAGTTGAAAGATGATCCATTGCAGTCACTGAAAAACTTGCCAAATCTGCTGAAGTTCGGTCTATCTGACAATGCGTATGATGGTGAAACTTTGCATTTTCCAAATGGAGGGTTTCTAAAACTTAAGAGACTGAACCTCAGTCGCCTGAATAGCGTAAATTCCATTGTTATAGACAAAGGAGCCTTGCCCTCTCTTGAATATACTAAAATGGATAAAATCCCCCAAGTGAAGGAGGTACCCTTTGGCATCAAGAACTTGGATAACCTCAGAGAGATTTACTTCACTGATATGGCGGCTGAATTTACTGAGAGCATTGATCCAGACAAAGGACAATACTACTGGATTATCAAGCATGTACCTCTTGTATTCATTCGCCACTGGATTGGTCCAAACTTACTTGATTATAATATTCACACTATTCACTCACCCTCGAAGGAGTCACAAACAAATTGAGAATGCTCTGGCATCTAGAAAGCTTCAAAATAAAAAGGTACCTTTTGTCTGATCATGCAACGTTTCTCGTATAAATTTATCTTTACAATTCCTGATTCTTCACTGTTCTATCTATTGTTTATATTTTTATACACATTTTCCTTTCTATCTCTTTCTTTTTGCATGGTACATCACTCATCAAATCTCTCATTTTTTTTGTCCTCCTATCTCTTTTTTATAGATAGAAAGCAAAAAGGAACATCAAAAAAAATGTAAGAGAAATAGCTCATGAAACTTTTCAAGAATAAAGCTAGTTCAAATTTTTTTATTTCCTTTGATGTGCTGCCATATAAAGCATTCTTGAACTAGCATCAATTTTACAGTGATGCTTCATTGAGCTTGTTAAGTTAATTTGACAAATGTATGTGATACCTGACTCGTTTGTTTCCAGTGCCAATGTGAGCAGAAATTCAAATTCTCCATGTCACAAATCAAAGATGACGCATTTTGTTCTTCATTCCATCTATGGTGCTTGAATTCAAAATGTTTTCTTCTCATCCTGAAATGTCAAGGAAAATGTGGATTCAGTTAACCGAGTAACTTCGGCTTTTCTTTTTTATTTTTCTTATTTGTGGTGTTGTATGAAACTATGATTTGGCTATAGAAACTTTCATTCAAAACCTTGTAATCAAGACCTATATATGGACTCCATTCGGAAGCCATTTTGAAATTTCTTTTTTCTTTTTGCCATTTGTGATGTTTAAGGTTGGTGGGAGCTTTTCTTCAACCCGTGTAATAATCAAAACCTCTTCATTTGAATGAATATTTTATTTTGCTAACCAAGATAAATGCTACGATCAATATCTAGCTGTAAACTTAGATGCCTGATTAATTTTAAGCTAATCAGGAGCACACGTATGTGTCTCCGCTAGCTAGCCAGTTCAATCCATCATTTCCTCGTCAACTAAGATCGACGCTACGACGTTGTAAACCTAGATGCCTGATTAATTTAAAGCTAATCAGAAGGACATGTATGTATCTCAGCTCAGCCAGCTAGCCAGTTCAATCCATCATTTACTCATCAACTAAGGATATATAAACTTAAAGTCAGACACTTCAGTTTTCATCTACACATTGGCATCATTGCAAACTTTAATATTTCTAGATAGCATACTGCTCCTGTGGTGTGGAATTGTTGGTGATTTTAGTATCATCAATGTATTTTAGTAGTAATGTGATTTACTATAGGCCGATGCAATTATGCGTTAAAGCTTGGAAATGAGTTTGGGGTAGTGCGGAGTGCACGCTCGTCGAGCCAACGTATAATTGAATGCGAATAATTGAAACGGGGTTCCAAGGGGCGAAGCCCCTGGTGGGGTGCGGGGCAGCGCCCCGTTCGAAATTTTCTTTTGAACAGTTGAACCCTTTCCCAACCGACGTAACCGTTTCTGAACAGTTGCGTCTTTTCGGTTTCTGTTATTGATCTCCTATATAAGGAGTCATTTGGCCTCAGTTTAAAACAGATAACGAAACCAAACTTTCTCTCTACATTCCTGAACATTTCTCTTTGCCAGAAACAAATTGTTCTTCAAGAATTATCCCCACAAAGATTTCGTGAACCCAGGCAAGAATATGGTCGAAATACTTTGTTCGGAAAATGTACGAACACGATTCTTCGAAGTTATCCAGGATTATCATACCCGATTCTCTAACAAACGAACAAAGTAATTTCTGATAATCATGGCTGGAGGAAGCACCGTCAAGGAGATGACTACAAACTTCGGAAAATTGGACAAGTTTCAAGGACAAGACTTCAGGCGTTGGCAGAAGAAGATGCATTTCATGTTGACAACGTTGAAGGTGGTGCACGTCCTGTCTACACCGATTCCAGAACTTCTGGAGGAAGACACGGTTGAAAATCTGAGACGCAGATCAAAATGGGAGAACGACGACTACATATGCAGAGGACACATTCTTAACGGTATGTCTGATCCCTTATTTGATATTGATCAAAACATAGAATCTGCAAAGGAATTGTGGGATTGTCTCGAATCCAAGTACATGGCAGAGGACTCATCCAGTAAAAAGTTCCTGGTAACCGATTTCAACAATTACAAAATGGTTGAATCGAGGTCTGTCATGGAACAATTCAATGAACTCCTCTGAATCCTTGGACAGTTCACACAACACGGATTGAAGATGGATGAAACAATATCTGTCTCAAGCATCATAGACAAGTTGCCTCTTTTGTGGAAGGATTTCAAACACAATCTGAAGCATGGAAAAGACGAACTGTCTTTGATCCAACTTGGAAGTCACTTGCGCATAGAAGAATCTCTAAGAGCGCAAGAGGATGACAAAGGAAAAGGCAAAGAAATTGCTGGACCCTCGGTTAATATGGTCGAAGAGGGTGGTAAGAACGGTAACAACAAAAACAAAGGAAAGAAGCGTGCTTTCAAGAACAATAAGGGCAGTTTCGGTGCTAACAAGAAACCGAAACTAGAATGCTGGAAGTGTGGCAAAACAGGCCACTTCAAGAAGGATTGTCGTTCCGGCAAAAAGCATGATAACGCGAATGTAAGTGGTTCAGGAAAGAGGTTTAAGGACCAATCCGAAAACCAAGGTCAGAAATCAATTCGTGATTTGAATAGTTTGATTAAACATTCGGTTTCACTAAATTCTGAAGCATTCTATGTGCAGGATGATGCTATCGCGTGGTGGATTGATTCTGGCGCTACAACACATGTTTGCAAGGATCGTTTCTGGTTCAAGACTCTTGTTCCAGTTGAAGATGGTTTTGTCCTCTACATGGGAGATGATCACTTCGCTCCCGTTGAAGGCAAAGGAAACGTGGTGCTAGAATTCAGTTCTGGAAAGACTATTACTTTGTTTAATGTTTTGTATGTTCCTAAACTACGTAAGAATTTAATTTCTGGTCATGTATTAAATAAGCTTGGATACAAGCAAGTGTGTGAATCCGATAAATATGTTTTATCGAAGTCTAGTGTGTTTGTAGGATTTGGATATTATAATAATGGTATGTTTATGGTGAATTTGAATGGAGTTCATAATGATTCTGGTTCTGTATTTATGTCCTCTTCGAATGTTATCAATTCATCGTTATGGCATGCTCGTCTAGGACACGTACATTATAAAAGAATGCATGAAATGTCTAAAGATGATTTAATTCCTGTTTTTGATAAAAATGTAGAAAATTGTAAAACTTGCATGTTAACAAAGATCACCAGGCAACCTTTTAAAAGTATAACAAGGAAATTTGTCATTCTTGAGTTGATACATAGTGATTTATGTGATTTGCATGCTACTCCATCATTAGGACATAAAAAATATTTTGTCACTTTCATAGATGATGCATCTAGATTCTGCTATGTTTATTTGCTGCACGCTAAGGACGAATCCTTAGATAAATTCAAAATTTATAAAACTGAAGTTGAAGTGCAACAGAATGTGTTGATTAAAACATTACGTACAGATAGAGGTGGTGAATATTATGATCCTGTATTTTTCCAATCCGTAGGAATCATTCATGAGACTACGGCACCTTATACACCTCAACAAAATGGTGTGGCTGAAAGGAAAAATAGAGTGCTTAAGGAAATGGTGAATGCCATGTTATCTTACTCTGGTTTGAGTGAAGGGTTTTGGGGAGAAGCTATGTTAACGGCTTGTTATTTGTTAAATAGAGTTCCTAATAAAAGGAACAAGACTACCCCATATGAACTTTGGTATAAGAAACAACCCAACTTAACATTTCTACGTGTTTGGGGTTGTAGGGCCGTGGTTAGACTCCCGGACCCAAAAAGGAAAACTTTGGGTGAAAAGGGTGTAACTTGCATCTTTGTTGGATATGCTGAGCACTCCAAGGCCTATAGGTTTTATGTTATAGAACCTAATGACTCGATTTCTATTAACACGATTGTAGAATCGAGAGATGCCATATTTGATGAGAATTGTTTCTCTTCTATACCTATACCAAAGGACTTTATACCTAATTCAGATGAATCTCTAAGGGATGATCATTTAAATGATGTGCCAAGTGAGACACTTGAACCCCGTAGGAGCAAAAGAGCTAGAAAATCTAGATCTTATGGATCTGATTTTCAACTATATTTAGTTGAGGGATCAAAGGATCAGATCAACACTCAATACTATTATTGCTATAGTATAGAGGAGGATCCAAGAACGTATGATGAAGCTGTGAAATCTCGAGATTCTGCTTTTTGGAAAGAAGCAATTGACGAAGAGATTGGTTCTATCATGGAAAATAATACTTGGGTATTATTTGATTTACCACCAGGTTGCAAACCATTGGGTTGCAAATGGATCTTCAAAAAGAAGATGAAAGTCGATGGTACAATTGACAAGTTTAAAGCTAGATTAGTTATCCAAGGCTTCAGACAAAAGGAAGGGATTGATTATTTCGATACCTATGCTCCTGTTGCCCGTATCACTACTATTAGATTGTTGATTGCCTTGGCGGCTATTCATAATCTAGTGATTCATCAAATGGATGTCAAAACAGCATTTCTGAATGGTGATTTGGAGGAAGAAGTGTATATGAAGCAACCTGAAGGATTTGTAATGCCTGGTAATGAGCATAAAGTGTGTAAGTTAGTTAAGTCGTTGTATGGGCTGAAACAAGCTCCGAAGCAGTGGCATCAAAAGTTTGATGAGGTTGTTTTGTCTAATGATTTCATTCTAAACCAAGTTGACAAATGTGTATATAGCAAATTTGATACTTCCGGTAAAGGAGTTTTCATTTGTTTATATGTTGATGACATGTTGATCTTTGGCACCGACCAAAATCAAGTTGATAAAACGAAGAATTTCTTGTCATCAAAGTTCTCCATGAAGGATATGGGAGAAGCGGACGTTATTCTTGGTATTAAGATTAAACGGGAGAATAAGGGGATTGTAATTACGCAATCTCATTACATTGAGAAAATACTCAAGAAGTTCAATCATGAAAGTTGTTCTCCAGTAAGTACTCCCATGGATCCGGGAGAAAAGCTTATGCCAAATACAGGTAAACCTGTGGATCAACTCGAATATTCAAAAGCTATAGGCTCTTTGATGTATGCTATGATTAGCACTAGACCGGATATTGCTTATGCGGTTGGAAAGTTGAGCAGATTTACTAGTAATCCTAGTAGACATCATTGGCATGCGATAACTAGGGTATTCAAGTACTTGAAGGGTACATTGAATTATGGATTGTCATATATGGGATTTCCTTCGGTGTTAGAGGGTTATTCGGATGCTAGTTGGATAAATAATGCTGAAGATTCATCCTCTACAAGTGGATGGGTGTTCTTGCTTGGGGGAGGTGTCATCTCATGGGCTTCCAAGAAGCAAACATGTATAACTGGTTCCACAATGGAATCTGAGTTTGTAGCATTAGCTGCTGCTGGTAAAGAAGCGGAATGGCTAAGGAATTTGGTATATGAGATTCCGATATGGCCTAAACTGATATCACCAATTTCTATCCGTTGTGATAGTACTGTCACATTGGCTAAAGCTTATAGTCAAATATACAATGGAAAGTCTAGACATTTGGGTGTTAGACATAGTATGATTAGGGAATTAATCATGAATGGGGTGATATCTATTGAGTTTGTTCGGTCGCAACAAAACTTAGCTGACCACTTGACGAAGGGGTTAGCTAGAGACTTAGTGAAGAAGTCGGTAATTGGGATGGGATTAAAGTCCATTTAAATCTATTAGCTATGGTATACCCAATTCCCTTCTAATACAACATTAGAAGCAGAATTCAATGTGGAAAGATCATAGTTAGAGATTGGAGCAATTGTGTTTATCTTCCCAAGGTATGTGCTCAGACCTGCAAGTGATGGCTAGGTTGAATTATATCTTCTTAATGGTTCTTTTGGAAAATTGAAAATGCAGGTGCAAGATTAAAAGAATCACCTATGTGAGCATGAAGTTTTGCCGCTTCAAGAAGCTTAGACTTGGCTTCCTATATGCTTATTAATGGATAAGGACACATGGCTTGTAAAGTGTCAAGTATGAATAGTAGAGTATTGTAAGAAACATATGTGTACTATATCTTCACACACTCAAATGGATTGACGGGTTCAATCGCGATGACACCCCGATTTTCGAGTATTTGGAATGTGTATTTGTACTAAGATGAAAATTCAATCGCAAGACACTTTCATTTATGCATTTGTTTGATCGTTATACCTGTGTGTTATACCCTTGTATATATTATTGTATATACTGAGTAAATCAAGGATTCCACTAAAATGGGGGGGATTTGTTGGTGATTTTAGTATCATCAATGTATTTTAGTAGTAATGTGATTTACTATAGGCCGATGCAATTATGCGTTAAAGCTTGGAAATGAGTTAGGGGTAGTGCGGAGTGCATGCTCGTCGAGCCAACGTATAATTGAATGCGAATAATTGAAACGGGGTTCCAAGGGGCGAAGCCCCTGGCAGGGTGCGGGGCAGCGTCCCGTTCGAAATTTTCTTTTGAATAGTTGAACCCTTTTCCAACCGACGTAACCGTTTCTGAACAGTTGCGTCTTTTCGGTTTCTGTTATTGATCTCCTATATAAGGAGTCATTTGGCCTCAGTTTAAAACAGATAACGAAACCAAACTTTCTCTCTACATTCCTGAACATTTCTCTTTGCCAGAAACAAATTGTTCTTCAAGAATTATCCCCACAAAGATTTCGTGAACCCAGGCAAGAATAGGGTCGAAATACTTTGTTCGGAAAGTGTACGAACACGATTCTTCGAAGTTATCCAGGATTATCATACCCGATTCTCTTACAGGAATGACTCCAAATTTCTTTAACAGTTCAACAAATCAACTTCTCTGTACCAGAGTTATTAATCCTGGATAGCGGAGCGGAGCAGCCAACCCCAAAAATGGGATAGCGGAATAACTTTTTGGACTAATTATATGAATAATTATTGGAAAAAATATATAAAAGCTGTCATGTTTTATTCGTCAGCCTTAGGCTGGTTTATATAGTGAAGATACAATTATTACAATTGATTTTCTCTTTAATGGAGAATAAAGAAAAATAAAGATAGTATTAAAGACAATAATAAAACCGGAAATAATATATTTTTCAACACCCCACTCAAGTTGGTGCATAGATATTTATCATGCCCTCTATCAAATATTCAAAAGTAGGCTTTGCCAAACTTTTGGTCAGGATATCTGCAGTTTGTTGACTTGAAGTCACGAAGGGTAGACATATGATTCCCGCATCTAACTTCTCCTTTATGAAGTGTCGAACAATCTCGATATGTTTGGTTCTGTCATGTTGAACTGGATTATGAGCTATGTTAATAGCTGCTTTACTGTCAGAGTACAATTTCAATGGAAGCTCAATTTTCATCTTAAGTTCTTCTAGGACTCTAAGAATCCATAATCCTTCACAAATACCTTGAGACATAGCTCTAAACTCGGCCTCTGCACTACTCCTTGCTACAACTCCTTGTTTCTTGCTCCTCCATGTCACAAGATTACCCCAAACATAAGTACAATATCCAGAGGTTGATCTTCTATCTGTGACTGAACCTGCCCAATCGGCATCGGTGAAGATAGACACATTTTTTCACTAGTCTTCTTAAAAAATAATCCTTTTCCAGGATTTCCCTTCAAATATCTTAGTATCCTATAGACTGCTTCAAGATGTTTCTCGAAAGGAGAATGCATAAACTGACTCACTACACTAACTGAGAAAGCAATATCAGGCCGGGTGTGTGACAAATAAATCAGTTTCCCAACCAATCTCTGATATCTCCCAGTATCAACAGAAACATTACCTTCTCCCCAAAGTTTAGCATTAGGATCCATAGGGGTATCTGTAGGACGACATCCACTCATTCCTGTTTCTTTCAACAAGTCTATAATGTATTTCTGTTGTGAAACCACAATACCATTTTTTGACCGAGCAACCTCCATACCTAGAAAATATCTCATGAATCTCAAGTCCTTGATTTCAAAGTCTACTGCCAATTTCTCTTTTACTCTTGCCATTTCCACTGTATCGTCTCCAATAAGGACAATATCATCAACATAAACAATCAGGACAACAATTTTCCCATCGTGGGAGAATTTTGTGAACAAGGTGTGGTCAGCCTGTCCTTGGATGTATCCTTGTTTTTTCATGGACTGAGTGAATTTTTCAAACCAAGCTCTAGGAGACTGCTTTAAACCATACAAAGACTTATTTAGTTTGCACACATTTGATCCAAATTTGTTTAGTTTAAATTTTTTATATTTTTAATTTTATTTTTAATTATTGAAATGCTTTTAGTTTATAATTTTTTTTAAAATTATATTATAATCGTTATATTTTTCTAAAAAAAATTATGATATTTTTTATTAAATATTTAAATTTTGTTAATGAAATTATATTTGAATTATAAATATTAATATCATGAGTTTAACGACAAAATTAATAAGATAAAAAAATAAATTATTTTTAAAATAACTTTTCTTTCACTGCGAATCAAATATTTTTTTTTAAAAGTCTCTCCTTCCCTCCCTTTTCTATTTTGAACCAAATATATATTAATTAAAATCCCTCTCATCCCTTCATCTTCCCTCTCCTTGATAAAATTCTACTTGCGAATCCATTTATTTGAACTAATCATATTAACTCATATAATTTATATCATCATTATCATGGAAAATAATATAAGATATTCATTCAACTTCAAAAAGAAAAAGATAAGACACGAAAAAAAATAAAAAAATAATATTATTATGAAAAATTAGTTTATGTTAGTTAGATATTTAAAAAACAATAATTTTGCACATTTATTTCTAATGTGTTCACTCAATCCAACTCAAACCAAACTGTTATTTCTCGGTTTGGTTCATGTTGAATTTTATAATAAAAAAAAGTCAAATCCAAACCAATCCATATATTTTTTTTATCGATTTGGGTATCTAATTCTCTCAAAACCAAAATCAAAATCCTTATATTTGTTTGTGTTCCAAAGGAAGAAATGATTAACCTTTTGAATTATGGAAGTGTGGATTTGTTTTCACAACCTAACCATAAGAATGAAAAGAAAAGTTAATTTTACCATTTTTCAAATAAGGGGATGATAAGTGTTGGAAAGAATATGAGTGTAGAATGGTCTAAGGGGGTTGAATAGATCAATCCCCAAAAACCAGTTTCAAAAAGTTCTTTCAAAATATAAGAGTTTTATAAAAAGCATGGAACAACAAAATTTGTACAGTATATGTGATTGGAACGATTACACTGTCAACCTAACAATCAAAGAATATAGTGAGATCAAGATGAATGGACTAAACAATCAATACGAAAATTAATTTAATTTCACACGAGATATGTAGTTCAAATTTATTTCATTAATTAAGAAATCTACGAATACAGTTTTATAGATATAATCACCAAGAAGATTGTTTAGAGACTTAGTCTAACACAGACATAAGTTTACATAGAAATTATTACAAGGCAATAAACCCTAACAACAAGTAATTTTTAGAAAACAAACATACAAATCTATACGGAAAATTAAAGGAGATAAGATAAGAAAGATTGTACACATGATTTATATTGGTTGGGTGTATTCGTCCTTGCTAGCGTTTAATCAAATCTCCTATGGATAACCAATGAAATTCGTTAGGTCTTCCACTATTTGAAAAATAATACAAGAGTTTTTGGTACAAATGATAATCAAAGCAATATTGAACACTTCAAGTCAAACTGTAACACCACAAATAATATGCATCTAGAATCATATTATTCAAAGCATTATATATAGTATTGGGTACATTCAAAAACATATAGTTGACAACTAATACATGTATGATACAAGATTCAAAAGATATTACATGTATATAATAGGAGTCGGTACAAAATACTACAACAGAGAAACAACGAAACACAAGAAAACAGATGATAAGGTCTTCAAATGCTTCAGGTCATCATTTATTTTCATTTGTCTTGTCCCAAACTACCTGAAATATTAAACATGGGGTGAGATACAACTATCTCAATGGAGTTCTAACTACACCATAAGTCCGCTCGGTCAAGGTACTTTCCATTCTATATATTTATAAAATTCTTTTTATCAACTTCGTATATACTAAGATCATGAAAGCATGGGAATTAGAGATCCAGTCGATCTCATATAGTGTGTGATATCATGTTTCAGGTTCATACAACTCAATGTCTACCTCGGGAGATAACGACCTAATGAGACATATTTCCCCAACCACAACTTTTCACATAAGTTTGGACATGGGTCATAGATTCCCTACCAAGCGAGGAACGTCTCTCTCCGACTACCGTCTCTCATATAGGCCTGGTCACGGGTCACAAACTTCCTTCTATGTATGGAACATCTCTCCCTGGCTCCACCTCTCATGAATGTTTGGTCATGGGTCACATACCTCTAACACTATGCAAAATGTCTTTCCCCAGTCACCGCTTTTAACATAAGCTTGATCTTGGGTCACAAACTTCGAATTTAACCTCTCTCGATATCGATAACAATTTCCTCCGACATCCATAAAGGGCCTTGATATTTCCCTCACAAGCATAGGCTCATTGTCCTTTAAAACATATCATGTGCTACACATACCAACTAAAGGTAATGTTACGTGTCTTAATAACCCATCTCTAGGCAACCTCTATCGACCTAGGCTTTTCCTCACATCATGTTTTATCTTTCTCCTTAGTGAACTAGGAACTTATTATATCAATAAGGTTCATTCTTAATTAGTGGTTCCACTAAATCTTTGATGAAACTCATACTAATTCCTAACTACTAACCAACATAACATCACACACAAGCAAGAAAAAAGAGAGTAAAACATCGATATTATGAACTAGGGTTTTCAAAAGTGGGAAATAATAGCTCGGGTGGGCTACGACCACCCGTAGTGGCTACCACCGTCTATAATAGAACTAGGTTGTAATACCCTATACTGCTTTCAGGATTACCGACTAATCCCACAAACCAACACATGTATTTTCGTCATGTTTTATCCTCACTCACACGCTTTCCAGAAAACTTCCCAGAAGGTCACCCATCCAAAATACTACTCAAAGTCAAGCACGGTTAACTATGGTGTTCTTATTTGTTAGGCTACCTAAAAGAAAGTGCATCTTGTTGGTATAGGTAGCAACAATCAATCCTTATAAGTATTCCTTCAACCATGTAATCGCATACAGCACAACCTCAGGATCCCTTTCATTCTGATGTGAATTCGGTTTTTGCCTAGAAGTTACCAAGAGCCGCTAATTGTCATGCCTTGGGCACCAACGACCATTCTCCACCCTAGTTGGCCTCGAGTGTTACATGCCTACCAGTTCCTACTTGGCTCGTTCCTGGACCATAATATACTAGGAGAGTTCTGGCTTTGATACCATTTGTAATGCCACATATTTCTTTCAGGATTACTGATTGACCCCACAAACCAGCACGAGTCTTTTTAGAATGTTTTGTCCTCACTCACACATTTTTCGAGAAATTTCCCAAAAGGTCACAGATCCAAATACTACTCAAAGTTAAGCACGTTTAACTATGAAGTTCCTATTTGTTATGATACCTAAATAAGATGCATCTTATTAGTATAAGTAGTATAAATCAATCCTTATAAGTCTTCCTTTAACCATGCAGTCTCATATCCGCACAGCCTCAGGATCCCACTTATTCTGAAGTCAATTCGATTTTTGCCTATAAGCTTCTAGAAGTTGCTCATTTACATGCCTTGTGGACCGACATCCATTTTCCGCCCTCGTCGGCCTCGGGTGTTACACATATCCCTTCCCTCATACATTATCTAGAGGACTACTATGACCTCCCGTAGCAATGCCCATATCCCCCACCATACACAAGTAAGTTGTCACCTACGACCGCCGTAGTAGCTCTTATGGCATGTAGTCATGGCCATAAACATGGTTTCTCAAAATCATGACTTTTCTCACTTGCATTTTCAATCCAAACCAATCCAAACATCAAAGCAAACATATTTCAACATAATGAAAGACCAGGAAATTTATCAACAATTACATGCATAATTCAAACAATCACACATAATGAGGGATACTCATCAAGGTCCTTCTCACATGTTGCTTAAAGTTTATTTAATACTCATCAAATGGAACATAGTTTAACTAAGTGCAAGTACCAGAAAACACATGAGAAAGAACATGCAAGGAAACAACTCAAAGGATCAAGGTTATAGACATATTTTTCCATACATTTCACATAAGACAAATATGAACTCATAACTCTAACCCCAACCCCTCATGCATTATTCTTATATGGTTCTAAAATTCCAATCAAACTTAATAGAACCCCACATATTCTTAGGAACACCTAAAATTTGAGAAAGGCTGAGGATGGTGATGATGAAGATTTTCAATTTTTAGCTTATCTTCCAAGGTTTCTAACTTGTCTTACTTCAATTTTCTCCAAGAATTCAGCATGCAAGAACTTTGCTTCACAATGATCAAACCAATCTTCCTTCCCTTCTCTCTCTCTCTCTCTCTCTCTCACACACACACATACACACACACACACATACACACACACACACACACATACACACACACACACGCTCTCACACACACACACACACATACACACTTACCCTTGATTGAGTTCGCCTATAACAATAATTACCATTTTGGCATCAAGGTGAAGCCTGGATGGTTAACCCTAGATTGCAACTCGATGTTTGATAACTGGCCTTGCTTTATCTTTTCTCTCAGATCACAAGTGATACTCAAGTTGTTGATTAAGACTCCCTCATAAGTCCATGTGAATAATAGGTTAAGGTTTTGAAATCTTTCCAAAAATCATGCTCTGGCATCATCAACTCAGTTGTATTCATATTCTTCCTACTTAACATGTTTGTTACTTTATTAGCTTTCTCTAGATGGTACTTCAATTCGAAGTCATAATCTTTCATAAACTTCATCAATCTTTGTTGACGCATGCTCTTTATGGTCAAACATGTACTTCAAACTCTTGTGATCACTAAACATATCAAAATGTACTTTATATAGATAATGTTGCAACACTTTGAGTGTGAAGATCATCACAACTAGTTCAAGGTCAAGTGTTTGATAATTTTCCTTATGAGTCTTTAACTGACGAGATGCATAAGCTATTACTTGGTTATTCTGCATTAGAACACATCCTAACCCTTTCTTCTAAGCATCACATAAGACTTCATAATTCTGATTAAGATCAAGAATCACTAAAACAAAGGCAGTTGTCAACTTTTCTTTTGACTTGCAAAAAATCCGCTCACACTCTGAATTCCAACTAAATAGGACTTCCTTGCGAGTGAGCATTGTCAAAGGAAACACCAATTGAGATAATCCAAGGATAAACCTTCAGTAATACCCGACTAACCCTAAGAAGTTCCTAATCTCAGAGGTATTCTTAAGTCTTTCCCAATTTACCACCATTTCCACCTTTGAAGGTGAAGGAGAATTGCGATCCAAAACGCAGCGGAAGTTAAAATTTTCTCCTTTAGAGATCCTTACGAATGGTCATGATTAGTGATAGAATATTTACCTCTTGTGACGATTGAAACCTTTCGTGCAGTTCTCTTGTGACGATCAAAACCTTTGATGCAGATCCACGGAGTGATCACGAACGTTGAACGATGACAACGTCTCTACTCAGTCCACACGAACGGATTCCTTCAATCACAGTGCTAGCTGGTATGAATGAAGGCTTTGAGTGAGTGAGAGTGAGAGAGAGAGAGAGAGAGAAAACGAAAATAATGCAACCGCAATGAATGCTTCTACACAAGGGTTCTATTTATAGAACCACTTGTGTGGGCTTCAAGCTAAAAGGCCCACTTAAGTGTATTTTGGCCCATATCTTATAATATGCCCAAAATCACTTAAGTCCATGGTACCTTACCATATTTCGTATTCTACTCAAGTACACCGTACCTTACGATGTTCTATAATTCACTTAAGGGCACCGTACCTTACGGTATTCCTTAGTTACTCTATCTCTCATCAATCCGTCCTTTGTGTGTGACCCTGTAGGTTTTCGTGACGTTGGCAATTATATTAAATCACGCATTTAACATAATAAATAGTGAGCGGTATCTAGCAACACATCACTGCTATCCAAGACACGAAAATGTCATGTGATCTGACAAAACCTTCTGTGATAATACTTATGTGTATAATTACCCTTTTGCCCTTATGTCTATATTGAACACAAGGCATAGACCGTGTCATCCTTGTCCAGTTCAATATTGGGCCCATAGACATTTATCCTGTTATGCAGGATGGGCAAATTCCATCTAGGTCACTCATGTCCCTCATCATGCTTCGTGGAGTACCCATCAACTGTCTTTATGGTTATCCAGTTACGGACAACGTTGGATCAGCAATAAAGCACTCGACTCTACATCTAGGGTCCATAGTGGTTTCAGGTCGAAGAGTGGTATACACCATTATCACCATGAGAATAACTTATGACACTTTGCATAACTTTCTATATAGTATTCTCATAGCGGGTCAATCCGGTATAAATATTACTCCTAATATTCATACCTATGTTTAAGACTTGATAACTCTTTATCCATGATCCATGAGATGTGATCATCAGTCTACAAACATAATAGTCTTAATGCTTTAATGTTATCCCACTTCACACTAAAGCTCGACTACGGATACTTTAAGAATAGTGTCCTTATGTTTAATGTGTTCTCATGATTAAGTCACACTTAATACATTAAACGGACTATCTATTCCAGGGACTTTATTAATCAACCATAATAAAGAAAAAGCCTTTTATTATTAATAAATAATTCGATACAAGTACCAAAAGTATTGGCCTCTAGGGCTTACACCAACAGAAGGGTCTACCACAACACCTCCTTAAGAAATAACATGACCAAGGAACTTAACCTTTGACATCCAGAATTCACATTTAATTACTTTTGCAAAACAAATAACACAGTTTTCATATACTCCTCGTGCTCTTATGAAGTACAATAGTAAATCACGATATCATCTATGAAGACCACAAAAAACCTTATCCAAATACGGTTGGAACACTCTATTAATGTAATCCATAAAGATAAATGGTTCATTTGTCACTCCAAAAGGAATTACCAAGAACTCGTAGTGTCCACACCGTGTTCTGAATGCGGTCTTCGGTATGTTGGAACTCTTCACTCAAATATGGTGGTACCCTGACCGTAGATAAAAATTTGAGAACATACAAGCTTCTTTCAATTTATCTATAAGGTCATGAATCTGAGGTAGATAATACTTATTCTTCATAGTGACTTTATTCAGTTGACGGTAATCAATGCATAAGCACATGCCACCATCTTTCTTTTTCACTTACAAAATAGGAGCGCCCAATGGGATACACTTGGGCGAATGGAATGATTTTCCAAAAACCCTTATAATTAGTTCTTCAATTATCTTAACTAAAATAAAGACATACGATACAGTGTGATGGAAACTGGAGCAGTTCATGGAACTAGAAATTGGGAGAATTTTACTTCTCTTTTAGGAGGTAAAGAAGTAATATCCTTTGGGAATACATCATGGAATTCACACACTACCATAATTAACGAGGTGTCCTTTTTCTCATTCAAATCCATGGTGAGAATCAAGAGAAAAGCTTTATCTTGCTCAAATAAAAAATTGATCACATTTATTGTACCTTCCAATAGTTTGGGAATCACGTCATCTGGGGTAGCCTCTCCGGCGGGTATGGACATAGTCTTCTCCTTACAGTCAATGTATATAGAATTGGTGGAAAACCAATCCATTGCCCAATACCATATAAATTGTCTTGAAAAGCAAGCATATTAAATCAATAAAAAACGCGACCATTCACAAGTATCAGACAAGTCTCACACACCCATTGGGTTTCTACATTGCTATATGTCACGGTGGTGACTACCATTGAAGATGGTAAAATGGTTGCTTCTAATCCAAGTTGTTACACACACTTGGTTGAAATGAAGGAGTGTGATGCTTAACAATCAAATAGGACAAACAAAGGTTGGTTATGCAAGTAATGCATACCAGCTATCAGATCACTATTACCCTTGGCTTTCTTAGCATTCAGGGTATAAACTCGACATGCGTCTCTTCCTGATGCTTCTTGAACCTTTGGTCTGGGATAATATTTATCCATATGGACTTCCTCTTGGCAATGATAGCATCTAAATACTCCAAATTGGTACCTCCCAAAAAGAGGCCTCTTACATGTATGACACTGCGGGGGTTGCATTAGTCTTGCACCCTGAGCTTACTTTCCTTTAGACGGAAATTCATTCGGCTTCAAATGATGGATAGCCCTACCATGATCCTTCTGTCTCTACCTTGCCGCTCCCTTTCAGCCCAAATCTTCTTTAAACTATTTTCAGCAACATAACATTCACTACAACAAACAAGACCTTAGACAGCGCTTTTTTTAGCCTTAGACAGCGCTTTAAAGCGCTGTCTAAACCTCCGCTGCTAAAGGTTTAGACAGCGCTTTTTTAAATCTTAAAAGCGCTGTCTAAGCCCCCCCCCCCCTTAGACAGCGCTTTGGCCAAAAGCGCTTTATAAGACCCTCTTATTTTAAATTTTTTAGGTATACCTTAGACAGCGCTTTTGAAAAGCGCTGTCTAAGCCCCACCCCCTTAGACAGCGCTTTGGCCAAAAGCGCTTTCTAAGACCCTCCTATTTTAATTTTTTTAGGTATACCTTAGACAGCGCTTTTCAAAAAGCGCTGTCTAAGCCCCCCCCCCCCCCCCTTAGACAGCGCTTTTGCCTAAAGCGCTTTCTAATCCCCCCCTTAGACAGCGCTTTTTACAAAAGCGCTGTCTAAGGTATACGAAATTTTTTGAAGCTTTTGTTTTAAACCACATTTTTTCCAGGTTTATAAACCAGAATTTCTACCTGTTTTCAACCAGATTTTGACAGACAATTATCACATTTTATATATGCCATTTTGGCCTTTTTTCTACCAATTTTTGGCTAACAAATATATATATATATATATATATATATATATATATACCAATTCAAACCAATTTTGCCTTAAATGTATCAAAATATATACAAATTTATGTACACATTTACAAGTCATAACATATACTACAAATGTACACATTAATTACACAAATTTATGAACAAACATTGAGCTTTATCATGAATTGACACCACTCCTCTTTGATTTCGTCCACTTGATCCTTTGTATAAAATGCACACTTGAATTCATCAAAGTACTACATAATAATATAACATATTTTGAATTAATTCCAACTATTTAATTATATGAGATATGTGTAAATATAAAAATAACTCATAAGTTAGAAATACATACATCGGTGGGAATCTTTAATCGGCCCAAAGCAAGAGTATCTCGCATAAACCTCAACATGAAATACCCGCAATCTATTTGATTACGTTGTTGAGGACACTACATATGAAAAAAAAATATGGATTATAAATCCTAAGTTTTATCAAGTGTCATCACTAATATAATAAAAAATGTGGTAATTAAAAATATACCGCCACTTTAATCCATGTAATGGAGTTGGCGCCCCTCCTTGAGGTTTGGATATCTCGTTGGGCCCGAAAAGCTTGTAGGACGCTAATAAAATAAAAATGAAGCAATTAGAACAATTCACATAAACTAAGAAAATTTTTGAATTTAGAATGAAATGCTAACCCGGTATTAAACGGTATAAAAAACAACTTCTCCGCATCTTTATTGTCCATGAGGATCCGAAGAACGTACTCCGTCACGGTATCCGGTCTACTTAAGATTAAACCTAAGTTGACGGTCGCGGGTGCTAAGAATCCGAATGACACGTCCAAACCATTGGGGCGCATCAATTTGCAAATAGATTTACTTTTAGCAATCTCTACGCTTTATCTTAAGTCTAATAGCTATCATGTCATACCTTGTTTTATGTTCTGAACCTTACCTAGCAATTCAACTTCTCCTCCCCACTTACCCTAAGCTTAACCTTTTTGTGATGAAACGTAGTAACAGCTTCTATAACCATGCAAACTAATTTAACCATGATATGTGTAGCATCATCACACCCCTCATGCTCGACCCAACGAGGCCGAAGCGTGGAGGATGCGGGAAGCCCAACAAGGGATCTAGGATAGACTCTAATACCATCTTAGAATATGTGGGTTGAATTTAACTCATCCCTACAAAACCGGATTGTAAGGTGAAAATTGCCCCCTCTTATAAACACAAGTGTTGTTGATGGCAGATGGCGGTCCATGGAGGAGAGCCAAAATCCCACCATACCGGCCACTTTGCTACACCGTTATTGTTATTGTGGATTATGGCGGGAAAACCTGCAATAGCGGCCGATATTTACCATTGCAGCAAACCCAAAAACTGCAATGTATATCCACCATTGCAGTCATGGCGCCGCAATTTGATAACACTAAACACAACACGACTGCGCTATATATCTAAGCAATATGGGACTAAATCCACCCCTTCAAACCCAACACAGTGAAGGTGTTGGAGGCTGCAATGAAGGCAGACCAAATGCTACAATTTAATCGACTAGGGGTGGACATCAAGGCATAAATTTCAACGCACCTCCTCACGCTTGGGCCTCAATAAGACTGAAGCGTGAACGATTTAGGCGACTAGGGACGGACCGCAATGAAGACGGAAATTACAATGTCTATCCGGTGTCTAGTGATTGTGTATGTGCTTCATAGGTCATGATAAATATACTCCTTTGGATTTGAATTTCAAATTAAGGTTAAACTGAGAGTCCGATACATAAAAAAACTAGAAAGTGGGCACTTTCCATTAACCCGGAAGAAAAACAATACTGACAAAATAAAAACTTTCTTCCACCACACACATAAAAAATCATCCATTCAAAATCAAACCAAGTCATAATCAAATCTAGTAGCTATCTATATAATAGACAGCCAATTTCACAGATCCAAATTAATGAAATTTCACAGACAAGTAAAATACATTTAACCAAAAATCATTAATGAGTGAATGCTAAAACACTGATTATAAGAAAAAACCAAACCTGAGATTGACATATCAATATGGCCAGAAGAAGATGGTGATAAATTTGCCGAGCCCATTGTTACTCACATGCTAAAGATGAAAAAATTTGTCCATCAATCTTCCAAGTAATGCACCATGAACCTAGCAGCTACCTCAATACCATAATATGGCAACCTTACCTTGCAGTTTGATCCATCACCATTGCTCCATGAACATCCTGCAATGCAATAGCCACAATTGGACTGCATCATGTCAGCATACCACAAACCTGTTTCAAACTCAAGCCAAACAAGGCAGTCCTGCAACATTACATGGATCAGTAGAAAACATAATTACTTGTATACTAGATGATCCTGCAGCAACACACCACTGACCTACACTGTCATCATGCCAGAATCTATCCCACTAAAGTCCTGACCTGCAGCCAAACA
This sequence comes from Lathyrus oleraceus, assembly GCF_024323335.1. Classification (NCBI taxonomy): domain Eukaryota; kingdom Viridiplantae; phylum Streptophyta; class Magnoliopsida; order Fabales; family Fabaceae; genus Lathyrus; species Lathyrus oleraceus. The sequence goes on from NC_066583.1 coordinate 513,247,808, forward strand.
ACAACATCAGTGCAACCAAACATTGTACCACAAAACTACATAAATGCCACACCACAGTTAAATTGGATAAAGGTTAACATGGTTCATTCATAATGCAATCAGTCCACAAGCTTACCTAAAGAACAACTTTACAAACCAAGGTCATAACCAGCAAGAAGCATCATCAATGCCAAGCCACGAAGTGTGTTGACTTACCATGGAACTAAAACCACAAAACTTGCCATTGAATTACCAAGACCATTGCATGAATCAACAACCAACAATTTACCTACAAGAAGACCAACCAACCAGGTTGTACAAAAAAAAAACAAGTAACGCCATACCAATTGGAAATAATCCATGACAGAATGAAATTCAAATCCTTGTCACACCAGGGGATCCAAGTCAAAACTTGGCAATTATTTTGTAGCATGAGTGCCAGATTGTATTGTCTTTCTTGAATCAGTTGAAGCATACCACCTGCAACAGTTGAGTAGGGCATCAATTACAGGGCTTGCCAATGTTGTATCATACAACAGAACCATCATGAACCTGCATCCACAAGCTCATGTTAGTTACCATCCAATTCTAGCCTGGCAGGAGGTTTCAACATAGCTTATGGCAAGCATAATCAATCTACAGACTAAACTGATGCGACAATCATAAGCCAAATGCAGGTATGCCTTTTTTCAATAAGTCAGAAACTACACCAAGCTGTAATAGTAGCCAATTGACATAGTCATGAGCTGAACCTGCAACATGTGTAAAATAGGAGCCATTGCCAAACAAACTTGCATCAAGCCACCAAAGCCTGTAATCAAGCCATGCCAGCACCAGGTTTTACAAACCATCACAGTGAACTTGCAATGCTTGAAACTTACTTGTATTGCAGCAATGCACAATGGTCCTAACATAACACTACATCAAAGAACAAAAAACAACATAACAACATAACATTTCCTAAATTCAAGTTACTAACCAAATTGGCATTAAAAAGGGAACATGTTCAACAGGTCATCAATCAAGCTTCACAACAAATGTCACTTAAGTCAACCTTCCACAACCAGCCACTAATAGAATCATCCTAACCTAAGTAACTAACTTCATCAAACTAACTGCCAACTCAGTGAGTTAATAGAATAAACTCACTAAGTTCATCTCAACTAACTCCAAACCAACTCCTAACTTATTCCAAACCTATTCTATTCCAGACCTAGTGCATATATATCATCATCTCCATCATCATTGCAAGGGCTTGGCATCATTCCCTCAAGCTCCTAAGCAATCCTCTCTGAATTTTCTCCCTCTTCCACACTACACGCATGATCCCAAAGCTATTAAAGCTCATCATTAGAGCTTCAATTTCACTTGTGCTAAACTTCTCCCACACAGTACCAAAGCACTCAATTCACTCAGGTTTTGAATCCAGAAGAAGAAGAAGAATCAAGGAGAATAAGAAAGTGCGACCAGTACAAGGAACAAGCTTTGAAAGACATTACCTGGAAGGTCATCATCGCCGTCAACAACTTCGGCAAGGTAATTATGAAAAATGTCGCTTTTCTTCAAATTTTGGTTACCAATATGTAGAGGATGATGAGAGGATTCAAAGTCCTCATCCCTGGGGCTTTGAATCAGTGAGGATAGAATTTAATTGGAGATTTTCGTGTTAGGGTTCTTGGGATGATTGGTTTAGGTTAGGTATTTAGAGGTCCAATTGCATCAAATTAACTAGGGATTTGGGTAGAGCATGAGTAGATGGAGATTTTGGCAGCTCCAATGTTGGTTTTGGTGGCCATCGCCGCCAGGAGTGATGGACGACGCGGTGGCACGTGTCATCTCCGGCAGGCATGGAGGGAAGTAGTGTTGTTGACTCTTTCAAAATATTGTTGAATTTGATCTTGATGGGCTTGATTTGGCCAGATCCATATCTTGATCTTGAAAGACTTTAAACAGCGCTTTCTCAAAAGCGCTGACTAAGGTCTATATTTAAAAGCGCTTTCTAAAAGCGCTGTCTAAGGGGGGTCTTAGACAGCGCTTTCTAAAAGCGCTGTCTAAGACCCCCCCTTAGACAGCGCTTTCATTATTTTTTTAGAACATTTTCCGTGTTTTATTTTTATTTTAACCTTAGACAGCGCTTTCTTTTAAAAGCGCTGTCTAAGATGCGTTGTTAAAAAACCTTTTTGGCGTAGTGATTGTTGCAAAAACTCTGCATAAGTGTCAAACTGTTTCTCGGCAATGCTATGCTCAATCTCCCCTCTGAGTCCAAACATAAACTAGTTGATCTTCAACATCTTAATAGGATCATACAAAGCCTGATTATAATAAGTTGCCATGTCTTCAGACTTTTCTATGAACTTCACCACCAACATATTTCCTTGATGCAACTACTGAAACTCCAACTCTTTTTGAGCCCTTAGACTATTTGGAAAATACTTATCTAGATACATAACTTTGAAGTTATCCTAGTTATTTGAAATACCATGAGTGATTATTCGAGTTAAGGCATTGGTCCACCACCTTGTTACCAGACCTTTTAGCATAATGAATGGAAAATGTTACTTTCTCCTCTTCACTACATGAAGTCACATGGAAGACTCACTTCATTCTATTGAGTCAGTCATGTGCTAAGAGCAGGTTGAGGCTTCCTTCAAATTCAGGTGGTTTCATTCAGTAAACTTCCCGAAAACTCCGACTCCCCATACTTTGTTGGGTAAGTTAAGGTTGTGCACTACTTTGCATTTGTTGCATCATTTTCATTGTAAAATCTTGCTATTGTTGTTGCATCTGTAGATGATGTTGTTGGTGGTGGTGCATCTTCTGAGCTCATTGGTTTCCATCATTATGAAACCTTTAGTCTGGTTCCATATTTTTATCAAAAGTGCCTATAGGCCTTCCACATTCTAATGGTTGCTCAACCATGATCCTTCCTGTCAAATAGTAAAAATTAAGTTAATCAGGCCTAACACAATATAATACTCCCTCCGGTCACTATTATAAGCAAAAATAATTACTTTCACATAGATTAATAAAAGTAGTTAAGTGTAATTAATTTTCTTGATTTCATGTGCAATCAAATAAAATTTTACTATAATATCCTTAGTTGTATTTGATGAATCAACTACTAATAATAAATGCTTTTGAATTAAATTAAGGGTATACCATTAACATAAGCATTAATTAGTTTTAAAATTAATGACTTTTGCTTATAATAGTGACCAAGATTTAAGGTGGTTTTTTTGCTTATAATAGTGACCATAGGGAGTATGACATTAATGATCATGCCGATAATACACACATATGGGGAAGAAAGAATTGACTAATGATGTCTCAGTCAAAACTTTTCACACAAGTTTGGACACGGGTCATGGATTCCCTAATAAGCAAGGAATGTCTCTCCCCGGCCATAACTTCTCTTATATGCCTGATCACGGGTCACAAACTTCTTTCACTTAAGTAACATATCTCCCTGACCACCAACTATGATGTAGGCATGGTCATAGTTCATAGAACTCCAACACTATATCGAATGTCTATCCTCGATCGTTGCTTCTGACATAAGCTTGATATCGGGTCACAAACTTCCAATTTAACCTCTCCCGATACCAGTAACAGTTTCCTTAGGCATCCATAAAGACCTTGATATTCTCTATACAATCATATACTTGGTTTCCTTCAAAACCTATATTTCACTACACATACTAACCAAAGGTAAATATATGTGTTTGAATAAACCAACTTTAGGCAACCTTTATCGACCTAGGGTTTTCCTCACATTATGTTTTATCTTTCTCCTTAGTGGACTAGGAACTTAGTATATAAATAAGATTCATTCTGATGTATTGATCCCACTAAATATTTGATGCAACTCATACTAATTCCTAACCACCATCCAACAAAACATCACACACAAGCAAGGCAAAAAGAGTAAAACATCGATTATACAAACTAGGGTTTTCAAAAGTGGTAAATAATGGGTATGGGGTGGGTTACAACCACCCGAAGTGGCCACTGAGGTTCATAGAAGATCCAGGTCCCTTCCCCATACGTTATCCACGAGCATACTATATCCGCTCATAGTGGGTTCTACAACTCATATCAGTGCCCATATCCCCCACACACATAAGTCAGTGGCCGGTTACGACTACTCGTAGTATTTGATATGGCCCGTAGTCGTGCCCAAAAACATAGTTTCTCAAAATCATGACTTTTATCACCTCCATTTTCAATCAAAACTAGTCCAAACATTATAACAAACATATTTCAACGTAAGGAAAGGCCAGGCAACGTGTTAACAAGGGCATGCATAATTCAAACAATCACACATAATGAGGGATACTTATCAAGTTCCTTCTCACAATTCTAACATGTTGCTCAATGTTCTTTAATCACTTGTCAAAAGGAACATAGTTTAACTAAGTGTAAGTACCTAAAAACACATGAACAAGAACATGCAAGAAGACAACTCAAGGAATTAAGGTTATAAACATGTTTTTCCAGACATTTCACACCAGGAAAACATGAACTCATAACTTTAACCCCAACCCCTCATTCATTATTCTTATATGGTTCTAAAACCCCATTCAAACTTAATAATACCCCATCTATTCTTAGGAAAACCTGGATTTGGAGAAAGAATAGGGATCGTGATGATGAAGATTTCCACTTTTTAGCTTCTCTTTCAAAGTTTCTAACTTATCTAACTTCAATTTGCTCCAAGAACATTTCTTCACATTGATCAAGACAATCTTCCTTCACTTTTCCTTCTCTCTCTCTCTCTCTCTATTTACTTTTCACAAATTCTGATTTGAAGATAGAAGAGAAATGTGAGAAATGAACTTCTCTTCTCAAAATTTGGATTTTATAATCAGGGCTGGGAATGACCATTTTTCCCTTGCCATTCATGCCAAATTTATAATCAATAGCATGCCTCTTATTAACTTTAATTGCTCATAAATCCAAATTTCTTAGCCACTAATTACCACTTACTAGTGTTAAATATTACTTACTGAATGTCGGGATATTACACAAATAATGCTTAAGCTAACGATGATCTAAATTTTGATTTCTTTTCTGTTGGGACAACATTAAAAACTTCAAAACCATCAAGATGTTCACTTGATCTTGAGCCAAACTGCTAGCTAGACCAATTTTTTTTGTTCCAAGCTTGCATATGTAGCGATCTTCACTCAATCCTACCGGAAACTCTCAACTTTGTTCTACAACAACCTTCAATCTCCATAGTCTCTTCAACAGAATACATAGAATAATATTTCTTTTTTTATAGAAGTCAATCTCCATATACCATAGTCACAAAACGATTCTTTAACCCGATGCACAAACAACTTCATGAAAAACATTTGATTCCTTAAGGTACCTTGTATTACCACTTACACTCAATCTTAAGAGTTAAGTACAACAAAAATATGTTTTTTAGTTCAAGATTTAAAGTGATTGGTTATCTCAAGAATCTCATACAACACTATTAAGTCTCACAAGAAGAACATTCTCGAAAAATTTTCTCTTGGTTGAATTAATGGAGGGAATGTTTGTGAATGGAAGAACACACACTAGGTTTTTCTCAAGAATTATGAAAGTATTGATTTTTTGTTTTGATAGAATTTTCTATCTCTATCACATTCACTATTTTTTGAAGAAATGACAACAATGATTTAAATATGTGCTAGAGGTTAGGCACAAAATGGGTGAGAAAATGAACAATTGATTGGAAGCAAATCATACAGTTATGCTCAAATCAGACTACCAAAGGTTACCATGATTCAATTCATGTCTGACTCAAATTTAACTCAAGGTGTCTTTGATTTAACACATCCTCGATTCATATCACCAATACATCGCAAAAATCCATATTTCTCATTGAATTATTAATTTGAGTCAGTCATATGCTTAATTCGAATAAAACATCAAAAACACCTTGTTTTAAGATTTCTAACTTGTGATTCAAGACACACATACAATTGACTTTGGGCAATTGCTCAAATACGCACACAAAAATATTGCAATGGATTCAATATACGTGAGTGTAAGGGATATCTCAAGGTACATTTCTACAATAAAATGAGGAAATTAAATTATGCAATCAAATACAACAAAATGATATGATCAAATTACAAATAAATGATAATCCAAAAATATTGAAAAATACAACAAAACATCAAAACTACAAAAATGAAATAAACGAAATTAACATTGTTACTAACAAAGCAATTTCAATAAGAAAGGTGGCTCACTTAATATGGCATCTAGTTCAAAGTACATCTTTAAGAAAAAAGTGTTCAAATGTTGGTTTTGCAACAATATTGGACAAAAAAAATCAAACCAAAGTCCGTCGGGCCGACGACAACCCGCGGCAACCATACCAAGACCTAACGAGATATTTTTATCTCTCCCTCCGTTTTTGGCGCTCTCAAGCCTTTAAGAATTCAATTCAAAGTGGAACCTAAGGTAAGCCTTGTGCTTTAGTTTATTTTGAGTCTAGCATAATAAATATTTCCTTAAACTTGCAGTGGTTAGATTTGGGTTTCAATACAAAAAGAAAACCAAGGTTGTTTGTGTTTTGTTTTATTGAAGTTGTCGTGTTTTGTTTTATTGAAGTCTTCCTGATAAGGTTGCTTGCGGAGAATTCCATGAACTAAAACTTAGTATTGTTGGATAATAATCTCAGTCAAACGAATCACGTCTACAAGACTACGATACATATATGGTCATACTGATATTAAATCACGTCTACAAGACTAAGAACATTACCAAATGGTTAAGAATCTCACCCACCTAAACTTAGGTATTGAGTTTGAATCCCATAAGTAGCAAAAATTATAATTTTTTCAATGTTTTACTATCCAAAACAACGGTTATTTCAACTCTTCCCTATGAAACATAGAGTGTATGTCAACCACTTCTCCCACCATGACGGGGAATATGGTTTTTCTTCTTGATCGACTCCTTCCACCCGTTGGAGTCAGGACACATCACTATACACGTTCACTAAGCAGGTGGATAAAAAAATTGTTTCGGGTTGCCCAAGCCCAATCTGGGCATCTTACGCTATCCATCGGGCAGCCTGTGGCGCTACCAAGATACACGCCCAACATTCCTTCATGAAACCTATAGAAATACTACATTACTCGCTAAGTGTCAGTATATTTGACTTTTCTTGGTCTCCACAAGTAAATTAAGATTATTACTGGCGAGTAGAATGTCGTCCACGTAGAGAACAAGAACGATAAATTTACTCCCAATGATCTTGAGATATATACATTTATCTACCATTTTTCTCTTAAAAAATGTTTAACTTTTCAAGGGATGAAGACTTATCATTCATCAAGTACATATAACCAAAACGAGAATAATCATTTATGAATGCTATAAAGCACTTGTTTCCACACAAGGTTGTCTTCAAGGACCACATATATCAATTTAAATTATCTCTAAAAGCTTTGTACTTCTGTTAGAATCCTTCCTATTTTTTCTTGTGAATTTTTTTCTTATGCAATATACACATATTCATCAAAGTGGGGGTAAGAGGTCCTCCTTAATTAATTTATTATTCATATGCTTAGAGATATGTCAAGGTGTCCATGCGATAAAGAGAATGAAGTGTATTTTATTAACGATATCTTATATCCAATAGTTTGAACTTGTAGATTATTATAAATATTAGAATTCAATTCCAAACCATATAAACTACCGTGTTTATGAGCTTTTCCAACAACTTTGTCATTATAAGATAAATGGTTAAATATACGATACTCCTGCAATGTTAGCGAGTTTGGTTTACCCCTATATTTTTTTTTTAAAATTTCCCCTTGTAATTTCTAGATTCTGTGTGTTTGACCCCTAGTTGACTATTTCAACCTAGAATCTTTTTTAAATTCTACGTGGTTGTCCACGTGGCAATTTTTTTTTTAAAATTTATTTTATTATGAGGGTGGTAAATCTAAAGTTGTTTACATTACAGAGGATAAAATTTAATTTTGCTGTTTTGGATAGTAAAACATTGAAAGGCTATGATTATTTCAAGTAGCGGTTATTTCAACTCTTCCCTCTGAAGCATAGAGTGTGTGTCAACCACTTCTCCCACCATCACGGGAATATGGTTTTTCTCCTTGACTGACTCCTTTCATCCGTTGGAGTGAGGACACATCACTATACACGTTCACTAAGCAGGTGGATAAAAAAATTGTTTCGGGTTGCCCAAGCCCAATATGAGCATCTTACGCTATCCAATGGGCAGCATGTGGCGCTACCAAGATACATGACCAACATTCCTTCAGGAAACCTATGAAAATACTACAGTACTCGCTAAGTGCCAGTATATTTGACTTTTCTTGGTCTCCACGAGTAAATTAAGATTATTACTTGCAAGTAGAATGTCGTCCACGTAGAGAACAAGAACAATAAATTTACTCTCAATGATCTTGATATATATATATATATATATATATATATATATATATATATATATATATATATATATATATATATATATATATATATATATATATATATATATATATATATATATATATATATACATTTTTCTGCCTTTTTCTCTTCAAAAATGTTTAAATTTTCAAGGGATGAAGACTTATCATTCATGAAGTACATATAACCAAAACGAGAATAATCATTTATGAATGCTATAAAGTACTTGTTTCCACACAAGGTTGTTCTTCAAGGACCGCATATATCAATTTAAATTATCTCTAAAAGCTTTGTACTTTTGTTAGAATCCTTCCTATTTTTTCTTGTGAATTTTTTTCTTATGCAATATACACATATTCATCAAAGTGGGGGTAAGAGGTCCTCCTTAATTAATATATTATTCATATCCTTAGAGATATGTTAAGGTGTCTATGTGATAAAGAGAATGAAGTGTCTTTTAATAACGATATCTTATATCCAATCGTTTGAATTTGTAGATTATTATAAATATTAGAATCCAATTCCAAACTAAATAAACTATTGTCTTTATGAGCTTTTCCAACAACTTTGTCATTATAAGATAAATGGTTAAATATACGATACCCGTGCAATGTTAGCGAGTTTCGATTTACCCCCTATAATTTTTTTTTTGAATTTTCCCTTGTAATTTCTAAAGGGTAAATCTAAAGTCGCTCACATTATAGAGGGTAAAATTTAATTTTGCTGTTTTGGATAGTAAAACATTGAAAGGCTATGATTTGAATATAATCTAATGGTTGAATTGGGTTATTATTCAATTAACCATAAAATTAGATTCAAGTCAAAGGCTATGATTTGGAGTAAGTTAAAAAAAAACGTATTCTTGGAGTAAATTGATTATATATATATATATATATATATATATATATAGAGAGAGAGAGAGAGAGAGAGAGAGAGAGAGTGTATTAAGTGCAATAATGAGTTATGACTCCCATTAAGTCACCACTATTTATATATGTTATCCATACTCCTTTGCAATAACATTTTTTCACTTTATTTGAATAACATTCCTTCACGTTATTGGAATAACACTCGTTCATGTTATTTGAATAATACCTCATTCATGTTATTTGAATAACACATCTTCATATTATAACACTTATTCATGTTATTTGAATAATTGTCGTTCATGTTTTTTAAATAATACATCTTCATATTATTTGAATAACACTCTTTCATATCATTTGAATAACATTACTTCACATGAATCATTTTATTTATTTAATTATTAAATATTCTTACAATCTCCCACTTGGCTCATGTAACTTAACAATATGTCAATTATTGAATGATTTAATACTAGGATTATGGTTCTCTTTAATCATCATCATGGAATAAGGTACACAATATATTGTCTTTATGAATGTAAGAATATAATATTCTAATATCTATATAATGAAGATAATTTCTTAACGAATTGCATAGTATTAATGAAATCTAAATTACATGTGGTATCAGAGCGTTTAAGTTGTAGAGTTATGTCATTCTCCATGAATTTTGAATTTTTTTCTCAAGTTTACTATGATCTTTAATAATAAAATTTAGAAGTATAAAATTACATTTTCTAATGTGTATGTTGTGTCTGCCTTTTGATTAAGTGTTATGTGTCATTCATTCAATTTTATGTAATCCTTGTCGTATACATACATTATTTTATTTTCAAGGACAATTATGTATTTTACCTATGGTATGTTTTGTCTATAGTTATATAAACTAAATATTAGGAAAATTATGTTGATCAAGTGACTCCAAACACATGAGAGGGTGAATTGTGATAAATGAATTTCAAAAAAAAATTATACAACATTTGATTTTAAAATTATTTGTGTTAAGAAAGATAAAAAAACACGGATTAAACAGCGGAATAGATAAATTACACAAATATAAAGATAAAGGGTTAGAGACGCTGCACCACAGATAATCTTGGTTTGGGCTAAACCGTGCGACTAGTCCCCAAGAGTTTTCTCTTGAGATTTCCACTAAACAACAACTTGAACTTTTACATAGGTTCAACCTAACAATCTTACAAACAACTTGAGCTTCTGCACATGTTCAGGCCAACAACCTTTCACAAATAATTTGAGCTTTTACACAAGCTCAACCCCAACAACCTTACATCAATTTTTTTACAGGTTTAAGTTACAACTGTATATACATACTACAAACTCATAAGATAACTACCCTTTTAAATTGATTTATGGACAATTGTGTCATCCCCCTATCAAGGTTTAGAATAAAACTTATTGAGCGATGAAATGCCTCAACCTTGATGCCAAAACTGCTGGAGAAAAGAGGAATTCGCAACTTAGTGAACTAGAATAGCTGAGGCTAGATGCTTATTATGCATCTATGTGCTTGCAGGAATAATCAATAAGTGATCCAAGATGGTGAAACTTATGGATAGTAAGATACAAACCAATATGTAGCTATTTAGGTTTGACGATTACATGGTTTTGATGATGACAACATTTGAAGTCAAGCAAGTTATTGAAGTTAGCTCAAGCAGACAAATATGCACAATGTGGTTGGTTAGCTATCCTCCCGAATCAAGCCATACATTTGTTTAAAGTCAACACTATAGTTCAACGATTCTCAAGTGAAGACTTAGAGTTTATGATCATCAACGGTTTAAACTTTCAACATCTTAGATGATGGCAACAAATATGAAAAATCTCAAGCCTCATCAAAAAGACTCAAGGTTCCTATGTGATGCTAAAGAGAGTTATTCTTCTTATGGTATATGGTCCATAAATCACCTGTTTTTACTGTGACATTCTTAGTTATGCATTTTGAAAATTTTGTTAATGCTGCAAAAATGGATATCGTGATTGGTGGGTTGATCACCCCAATCACCGAGGCTCTGGGCATGAGCAATATTTGTATAATTTAAATGTAGTGCCTACAATCACCTGGATAGACGTGGAAGCATGTATCTCGATGAAATTAATTACCAGATCAAATGATGTATATCAACTGTTGATTTGTGGTAAAAAGTTAATAGTTCTCCCCAACATGACTAGAACAGTTGTAAAAGACTAGAATAATTGGACATTTTCCTCCAGTAATTTAGATGATGAAGAGATGCCAACATAAATTTTTGTCTAAACACATCCTCCTGGTCAAAGGTTTGAAGTGCGACATGGGCCTAATTAGGAGTCGCGAACAAAGGTAAAAGTTGAATAGTTGAGACAATGTTAGATGTTGAATATAATGAATGATATGATGCGGGCAATGTTCAACTGACTCCAAATAACACTTCCACCTACCACATCAATATAGTTTGTGAGCTTTCTCTCTAACTCTCTTTTAGACTATTTACATTGGGGACAATGTTTAATTCAAACAAGGGGGAGGGGTAGGGTTTCATGTTTTTCTTGATTTGTTATTTTAATATTTGTGTTTACTATTTTATTTTGAAGAAAATTATCATACTTTCCTTTTCACGAAAGCATTTATTGAGTTGTGTTGAATAAAGAATATATTCATTTGTATGATAAAATAAAGCTCTCAGGAAAATAAATCTTAAGATTAGCAAAATTTAATTTAGTCATTCGTTTTTATCCTAATAGTCAATACCTTCCAATTAAACTTTGTTTTTACTAGAACTTTATATGTAACCTTCATTATTACCAATTTTCTATAGAAACATGAATGTCATAGCTTGAAATTATAAAACAAAATTTATGTTGCTTGTATGAATTTATGTATTCTTGCTTGATGTGAGAAAAAAAGTGATTACGAATAAAAAAACAGTAAAAGATAGTTAAACTTACTAAGTTGGGCAACTATCACTTGGTTATTCAACCCAAAAGTGAGTTGATCCTTAATGTCTATGAAAATAAAGCGAGACCAAACACAGTAAGTAGGGTAACTCTCACACAATTATTCTTCCCAAAAATTGATTGGTCCCTAAATAATAGAAAAAGAAAAAAATATTTTGCTTAAGAAGATACTATTTAAAGTCAGAATTTTGGTCAAATATCATAGATAAAAATAATATTTAAAATCATTATCATCTTCATAAAAAGAAACAATATGAATAAGAGGTTTATGGTAAAGCATTTTTGTATTTCTATTTTTCTCTACCGTTCTAATTTTTTTTATCACTATTCTTCTTTATGTATGCATTTGCTTACATTTAATATTATGTCTATTTTTATTACTACCTAAATGCGTAAACTCTATTAATCTTAGAATTATAAAAATTGTATAAATGACGGACCTCTTGTAACTCATAATTTTAAATTTTGTTGTAAAAAATTAAGCTTTGCTTTGACTTTTAAGGTTTTTCCGTATGTCTCTTTGAAAATAGAGAAACATCAAATATCAATTGATGGGCTAAAAGGTGAATATTGATATTCGATACATGAAATTCAAATGGTTATAACAACACATGAAAATAATTTTGGTTTAATTGAGAAAGTCATGTTTTCCTTAAAAATAGTTTTGCATAAAGAGTCTTATCATTGAACCAACCATGAAAATAGGTGGTTCAGTTTGCTAGGATACCATTATATGTCCTGAAAGGAGATAGAAAATTTTACCCTATACCCCTACAATTGTACCCATACCCCTATATTTAATTTTTTTTGACCAAAATACCCTCATATAAATAGGGTATATTTTCCGTTTCAAATTTTTTTTACCATTTTCGTTGAAGACTTCCGGAGAAGAAATTTTTTTGGCGTTTTTGCATTGTATACCGGAACACTTAAGAGTAAGTCTTCCGGTTTGAAAAGTGTATACCGGAACACTTCTCTAAAGTGTTCCGGTTTGTTGTTTTTATGGACACTGAACCGGAAGTCTTCTAGAAAGTCTTCCCGTTTGTATACTTGTATACCGGAACACTTTCTTCAAGTCTTCCGGTTTGGATGATGTGTACCGGAACTCTTCTTTGAAGTGTTCCGGTACGTAATTTTTTTTATTTTTTTTTTTTTAATTATTTTTTTTTACATTATTTTTGCAGTGGTTCGAAGAAGAGGTGCAGATGGCCGGATTCCAGTCCGCACGTTAGACCGGGGTGCATCTTCATCTGCAGCTGCAGCTGAGCCGACTGGATATCCAGGAGGGCCGTACGATACATCGCTTTTGGTGAAGTACGAGCATCATGTTGCTCGACATATATGGTTCGGTGAGGTAAGTAAACGGACTATATTTGAAAATGAATAATAGTTGAATATTTTGTAATTTGTTTTCTAATATGTGTTTTAATTGTTTTTAGGAAAGAGGACCAAAGAAAGAGTTGAAGGTTGCCGGACATGGACTGAAGTTGAATTCTAGGGTTCCATTGGCTCTTCCACCACAGATGGAGAGTTGGGTATCTAGATCCGGTTTAGCTTCACTGCAGAGAACGAGTCTGAACAAGATAGACACAAATCTTGTCTCTGCATTTGTGGAAAGATGGCATCTAGAGACATCTTCATTTCACATGCCGTTTGGTGAAATGAGCATTACTTTAGATGATGTCGCATGTCTACTTCACTTGCCCATTAGGGGTATCTTTTGGAGTCCTCAGGATGTGACTGAAGAGCTAGCTGTTGAACTTGCTGTTGACTACCTAGGAGTGTCACAGAGTCAGGCACAGTCACATGTTCGGAGCTGCAGGGGGTCGTATTACAAGTTGGAGTGGTTATATGATATATTCGTACATCATAGGGCTGCTTCCAGCTGGGCATATGCGACTAGAGCATATCTATTGATGTTGGTGGGTTCCACCATATTTGCTGATAAGACCTTTACACTTGTAGAGGCACGATACCTCCTCCTGTTTAGGGACTTGGATGGATGTTCAGGATATAGTTGGGGAGCAGCTGCACTAGTTACCCTCTACCGATATCTTGGAGATGCGTCCATGTACAGTTGCAAACAGCTAGGTGGATATCCTACTCTCCTACAGGTATATAATTTAATTTTGTTAATTAAGTGTTGGATTCATTTTATAAAATATTGTAACTTAATTTGTTTTATTTATTATGTTTTTATTTTGTAACAGTGTTGGATTCACGAGTATTTTCCAACTGTTGGAAAAAGAGGGGAGAATTGGAATCCTGCTGGAAACTGTGGTCTTCCCCGAGCGATGAGATGGTCATATAGACAGGGAGTCCTGAAGGTCGATGATTTACGACCTATTTTGGACGAGCTGACACCTACCGACGTCATCTGGCGACCATTTGAGGATCATAGAGCATGGCGTGTATTTGATGAGATATGTCTTTACAGGGGCTGTTTGAAGTGGGGTGAAACAGTTGTTCCATACTTGCCTGATAGATGTTTACGTCAGTTCGGGTATAGGCAGTATGTTCCATCCCCACCTCTGGATTGTATGATGGCGACGGATATTGATGTTGATTGGATCAGTTACCATCAGAGTGTTGTCGATGTGATCGGTTCATCTTCTGTGGCCACCACTCCATCTGAGGTAGTAGACGGTTATCTGGAGTGGTATTATCGTGTTTCCCATCCACGGTTGGTCCCTCCCCATCGTGACGCTCCTAGAGAGGTACCCGTTCCTGTATATGACGCCGGGCCATCTGATCCTGATTGGGCTCGTGTATCTACATTGATTCGTCGCTATCTGAGACAGGTTAATGCTGAAGAGGAAGATCCACAGTTTTCTGATTTATTTGAAGCTTTGCATATTTCTCGTTCACATTGATTATATGTATTAAGCTTTGAATATAATAGACATAATAATATAGATTTCATGTTTTGATTACATATTTATGTTTTGATTACATAATCATGCTAATACAGGTGTAAGTAATTGCCAATGTTGCATACGTCCTGCAAATCCTAGCATCCAAGTAGTTGCTATATGAGAACGAAATTTCTTCCAATCTAATGTGACCGGTGGCAATGGAAACCCCTCTTTCATGTTAACCTGATAAAGTAAAATAATTAAAATATTAAGTCATATAACATAAAATATTAACTGGAATAATTAAAATATTTAGACATATAAATACATACCTGAACCCAATGATTCTGGTTAACAAAACCAATGCAATAAATAGAGACATTTGGTGAATGTGAACTTGTCATCGGAAAGAAAGTGATGCACGGATTGCCTAAACAGACAAGTACAACATTATAACGATTGGCTATCAAGTAACCCATATCTGGTAGACTCATCCACTTTTCAGGTGGCTGTGAACCAAACGATTCTATCATCAAAGATTCTCTCACAGCTGAACAATGAATTGTGGTTGCTTCTTTGATAATTTGATCTTCTTCGAAGTCTGTGATGGTTGAGATTGCCTTTGTGAAGATTGAGATGCCTTATCAACATACTCATGATACGAAGGGTCCCTATAAACATCATAATCTGCTGGTTTTTTCCCTTTCTTCTTCACTCCTCCTTTGGTTTTTATTTTCTCAGGTGGTGGACACAATGTTGTCATTGTTGGGTATGCTAGTTCACATACCCTACTCCTTAATGCCATTTTCCCAACAACATCTAATGACCTAAATCGTCTCCACAACTCATCCATTGCAGCTGTCATATCCACCTCTGATCCATCATCTTCACCTATCTCTAACTCAACTTCCATAGTTAGTTTCCTCCAATGAACATGAACAGCATCAATGGGTATCGGTATACCACCTACTCTGTATCTTCCTAACTCACAAGCACAAGATAACCCATAAGATGTTCTAAGAGTACAACCACATATTTGCCTGTTAGTTCCAACATAATCAACTCTCAATAACTCTTCAGCAATACGTCTCAAAGCAGCTCGAGATACGGAACCACGCAAATAACCATAAAAGGGACTTACGTGCGCGTTCTCAACTTCGTAAAAACTCTTTTGAAATGAAGCTCTAATGTTTCCCAGTTGTAACCTCAAGTTGTTATTCATGGCTTCCCAACATTTGACCATGTCACCTATACTGTTTCCTAACATCTGCTTTAACTTCCAATGAGCAGATTCAACCCTAAAAATATCAGATATAAAAAATACCATTAGATATTGAAAATATCAAGTATTAAAAATATCAGATATTGAAAATAACACATCAAAAAACATAAAAAAAAATCAAATATAAAATTATAAGACGTACCGATTAGTCGTTGTGTTACCCAAATGTAGGACTCGATTAATCCATGCTCCAACAAATCTATGCCTATGTGGAGTCAACCATGTGTCTTTCACATAATTAATAAATCCACTATAATCAACACATGCTTGCTCAAGTTGATGCAACCGCTGACCATACTCAACCTCATCACTAGCCCAGACAACTTCCATCCATAATGTGTCTATCGTCTTTTGCAGGTCATTCACCACATGTTGTTTGCATTTGGCACCAACGTTTTTGTTAATGTGAAATCTACATAGCAAATTAATCGAGTTGGGAAACACAACTTCAATTGCTTTCATCAAAGCAAGATCTCTATCTGTCAAAATCACTTGTGGACACATGTCTTTCTTCACAAACAACTCTTTTAATTTCTCCAATACCCAGCAAAAATTCTCTGTTTGCTCAGACTCCATATATGCAAATCCAACAGCAAAAGTCAACTCAGTCGATGTCATGCCAACAATTTCAAACAAAGGTTGTCTATATTTGTTTGTCTTGTAGGTGCTATCCATAACTAACACAATCGGAAATATATTCAACAACTTCACTGAATCAGGATGTGCCCAAAATATCTCTCTCACCACTTCCGAGTCATCCTTTTTTCTACTCCAATACACATATCCTGCATCCTCAATAAGCTTAAACAGATGTTGTATCTCACTCCTTGGACCTCTTATCTCTTTTTCTATCACACTCTTATGCTTGTATACTTGCGTAATACGAGTGACATTCTCAGGAAACTTGTCTTGCAAGGAAAGCAAAATGTTTCTAGGTGCTACATGTCTCTTTGCCAAATCAGCGACATGTTGCTTCTCATCTGTGGTCAACCTACCAATAAACGAATGACCTTCTAATCTATCAGGTAAACCATGATTATGTAACCCACATTTTACATCAATCTTCCAACCAGATCCATCTTTCGCCGGAGTCGACCTGATTTTAAATGGACATCCACATTTCTTGGACGCACTTTGGGTACCACTATCACTAATCTTGTGTTTCCCACCTTTATCACAGCCAAATATTATTTTGTTACTTCTCCCTCTCTTCCCCGTTTCAGTATCTGAACGACTGATAATAACAGTTACTTTATTGTCGATTCCAACCTCTTTAATCCATCTGATAACCTCTTCTCGTGTACCAAATCTTTCCGTCGTCATAAACGCATCAGTAGTATCTACACATATTTTGGGAAGATTTTCCATTTCTGTAAAAAAAAAAAAAAAAAAATTAAAAAAAAAAAAAAAAAAAAAAAAAAAAAAAAAACACGTACCGGAAGACTTAAAGAAAGACTTCCGGTACACAAAAAAAGCAAACCGGAACACTTCTCCAAAGAGTTCCGGTATGCAAATTTTTTTTGAAATTTTTTTATGTGAACCGGAACTCTTTCCTTAAGTGTTCCGGTTTGCTTTTTTTGTGTTCCGGAAGTCTTCCCAAAAGTCTTCCGGTTTGGAAAAATACATACCGGAAGTCTTTTTGCAAGTGTTCCGGTGCGAGGGGTGTGAAAGTGTAATTTTTGGAATTTTCAACTGAATGGTAAAAATGAAATGGTAAATTGGTTAAAACCAATTAAGGGTAAAATGGGAATTTTTAAATTTTTGTAGGGGTATGGGATTAATTGTAGGGGTACAAGGTAAAATTTTCAAGGAGATATAATCTACATTTATTTATTTAAAAATTCACAAACTCTAAAATTCTCGTAACAGAGTATTGACAACGATTTACATAGCATGTCTTAGATAGAAAATCATAATCCTAGAGCTAGATTTATTAAATTTTCCATACTACATCATTTTAGCTAATCATAAAAATGTTAATCGATAATCAATCATAGTCCTGGAGGGATGATCTTATTTTATCACACAAATATATCGTGCAATTGCCACATATCAAAGTATTGCCAATAATTTTAATATTTGAGAGTCATCTCTGAAGATTTTTTTCATCTCATTATAATCTTAATAGAACATTTCAAGGGTGTCCTACACTTTTTTTAGCATTGCTATAGTTAGAAATATAATTATATTTTCTAATCCTTACCGCACTTATCATTAAGTGTTTAACTTAAAAACCTTGTGATACTTTTTCTCTTTCTTTTTCTTCTCTAGTTCGTAATTCTCTCAGTTTGTTCACTACTTATTATTTATGAAATGAGTAGGAAAAAATGGACCATCTAAAACATAATCCAACAAATCAAGATCAATAGCTTCTATAAATATTTGTATTTTTGTTTTCCATATGATATACCCTTCACAATCAAACGGAGGAGGTTTGTTCAAATAAAGATTTTTATTAAAATAAATGTTTTAAGTCATTATACTACCTCCTCATACAATTGGTTTTATAATAAGAGTTGATCTCTAATGTCACTTGTTGAACAAACGACTCCAAACATAAGAGGGAGATAAGTTGTGATATTCAGATTTCAAAATTTTTAAAAAACAATTGGTTTTAAGTTGGTTAATTTTAAGAAGATAGTAGAAACACAAATTAAGAAGTAGAAAAGATAAATTGTAGAAAAATAAAGAGATAGAATAAGTGAATTCATACTAGAGATTATCTTGCTTCAATATTAAACCACATAACCTACTTCACCCCCCAAGATTTTTCTTTTGAGATTTTCACTATCAACAACTTGAGATAGTACATAGATTCAACCCAAGAGCTTTACACTAAGCTTTTTACATATTCAACTTGCAAAACAACACAACTCTCAAATAAATTTTTTTACTCATCACAAAGACAATTTCTAGTGAATAAAACTAATAAAATAGGGGGAATGAGTGAGATAGAAGAATAAATAGTTCAGAAAATTTGTGTGTTTATAAGTGAAAAAATCTTTATTTTATGGCTAAAAATAGAAAACAATTCATGGATTTGGTCGCTTCCTAATCAATTAGAACAATAACTTAATTGATTAGGTTAATCTAGAAAAGAAAATCTTAATATGGTACGTCCCTTAATCAATTAGAATATGTTCTAATAATTAGGAAGTGATACTCACACATTAATCAATTAGATTAAAGGTCTAATAAATTATACAATGAACTTTACTTTCCTAATTGATCACAATTGTTTCTTAATTGTTTAGATACTTATCCGGATTGATTTTAAGAAATTTTAAGAAAAAGATGAATAGTTTAAAATAGTTTTGGTGCATGTATGCATCACTTTAGTACTTCAATACTCACTCATCCTTAAAGTACACTCAACTTGTCATATATATATATATATATATATATATATATATATATATATATATATATATATATATATATATATATATATATATATATATATATATATATATATATATATATATATATATATATATATATATATATATATATATATATATATATATATATAATCATACGACAAGTGCGTGTAAAATATTAATATTTCAATGTTCAAGTCGGTGTTTGAATGAACTAAAATTTTACAATTGCGTGTAAAATAATACATAATCATGACTCAGGGTCACACTTATAGATAAGAGACAATTAGAACGATTTCTAATTTATCAATTGTTGAGTGCGACCGACCATTAAATAGAGATCTACAATCAAAATAAAGAAAGAGGTCATGCTCCTATGCAATTTTCAAAATGAAGTTCGATAGATGTGTCAGTGACTAGAGCACTTTTCCTAAAATGAGTGTGAATTAAGTTTGTTTTAATGGACTTTGACCTACGATTACAAAAGAAAAAGCTTTCATCTCAAATTTTAGTAAAGAATTACGATTTGATCATTTAAACAGTTGTATATTAATATTGATCATTAGATTATTATAAGTTTAATTGATACACATTATTAATTAAATGATCAAACTTGAATTATAAATTTCACAATTTGTTAAATATAATTTGAATTTAAATTATGATTAAAACAATTCTTAATCTGATTTTACTTTTTTTTAAATCATTCTTGTAATAAATAAATCCCTATATGAATAATAGATTAAAGATAACATTGTTGATGTAAAATAATTTTACATCATCATCAATAGAATTTTATCATTCAACTATATTATATCAATATTTTAAAAATTAAAAATATAATTTAACGGAATACGGCTCGTCATTGGATAATATAAAAATATTTTACATATATTTTCTTTTGGTAGTGCATATATTAATAGTAGTTTAGGTCAAAATATATGATTATATAATGTATCAGCATCTTATCCAATGATGTTTTCTATGAAAAAAATATGGCATCACATACTATATAATAAACATTGGTCCTGAGAAAATCAAAATAAGTGTTTCCATCCAGGTTGCAACTCACTTAACAACAATTTCAACCAAATACATATCATAGAGCAAAATTGATATAATCTAGGCATTGTTGAACTGTGATATTCAATTTTTAAATGAGAGTAATTATATATTCAAAAGTTGGCTACCTAGTACCTAGACATAACCATCTTCATTAAACAACAACTTTTTTTTGTTAAACATATACATTGATTTCATCGACATTCCCTCAATTCTTTTTGTCTCACCTATATTTATGAGTCTAGCTATATGCTAACAAAAATGTATTGAATAAATAAAATAAAATAAATGGAAATAATATAGTATTCACTAATTCACAAGATTATTAGCCAATAAATTCACCTTGCTTCTCATTAATTAGAGAAAATTTGAGGGCCCTTTCAAGGGATATCCTAGAATATGCCATTGCTAACCAACCTCTCTTGTGCTCTAATGTGATTCATCACTACTCTTTCCCTTCTAAATTTTCTTATAACTCTCCTTTATAAGCATAACTGCATGCCAAGAAATAATAAATGTGAAAGGTTTTCTTTTATTTATTTATAAATATTCTTCTCTCATTGTATAAATAATATGTAACCCTTAATTCTCATTGATTTTTGATAGCTTTTCTTCAAAATGACAAGGTCATGTTATATTATCATAAACAAAAAGACATGTAGGGTTTTGTTTTTAAGGATGTTTATGCATCGAACAACTTCATATAAAATCTCTTTTTACATTTTTTGACTTTTGGTGAAGAAAAAGTGTTTTAGTTAGGATGAGTACAGAAACTCAAACAGTAGTGGTGATCCAAGATGCATCAAGAGATGTTGGTTTAAAGGCAATAGAAAAGGTCCTCAAAAAGCTAGCAGTTAAAGCTGGAGATCAGCTTATAATTGTTGCTATCCTTAACTGGTTTAGCAGTCCTAGTATGTTTTCTTTCTTTGGAAGAAAGAGTTGTAAGAATTCATTTACTTCTTTTTTTTTCCTCCGTCGACACGAAGATTCGCGCGCCTTTACGAAAAGATAGTATCTATTTCAATTCTTGATATAATTAGTATAACTAACAACCAACTGTTTTTTTCCTTCTCTTCAGTGGGCTACATGGTCACAGTTGATTCAAGTTATTTTATTTCCACAAACAAGAAAATTATTGAAGAAAACTTTAGCAAGAGAAAGAATGATTATCCGATGAATCGGTATATCAACAAGCTCTCTAAGTACTGTCAAATCAATAAGGTTAGCACATTAATCCTCCATATATATATATATATATATATATATATATATATATATATATATATATATATATATATATATATATATATATATATATCTATAAGCTAGAAACCAGTTACTTGCTTTTGAAGTAAAAGGAAAAATAACTGTTAACTTTATGAACATGGCCATAAGTTTTTGGAGGTTCTGTGCAGACTAATCGTGGTTAATAGTGGAAAAATAATAGAGACAGACCCTATTTAGTTTCGGTTTAATCATGATAAATATTTTACTAGGCTCTATTTAATTACGGGTTAACCATGACAAAGATTTTATGAATCTCTATTTGGTCATGGTGGAAAATTTCGGGCTCTGTGTGGTAGCCCGTGTTATACACTTTCGAAGAAGGTTCTGTTCATGAATGAATAATGAAATTATTGTTATGAAAATGATATTTTTCAGATTGAATTCCAACTAGAAGTGCATGCAGGACCAGCTCCTCAGGTTATTTCTGAGGCTGCAACTAAATTTCAACCTACAACTTTGATACTTGATAGGTCAATTTCTGACTTCAAAACCTTTTTTTTTTTTGCTATAGTCTAAAAGTTTCTTTCATTTTCTCATAACTGTTATTCAGATTTATAGCCTTTTTACCTGCAGGTATATCCACAGGAACATGAAGAATTTCATGGATAGGATCCCTTGTGGTATGTATAGGATAACAAGTGATAACTCCATTGAAAAGCTGAAAGATCCAAAATCAATAGCTTCCAAGTTTTCTGAAAGGCAAGAAAATGTAAGCTATTCAGAGATGATACCGGGAAGTGAAGATGACGGAGTTTCTCTTCAGAGTAAGTCTTTGACTATTTGTTATGATATGCATTTGAATGATTAACTAGTACAACAACTGAAAATGACCAATGATTCGTCGAGCAGTGTCGAAGTCTTCGTCTACTGATCTTTTCACGTCCGGAGTTTCAAGTACCGATGCATCTACTTCTGGCGTCGGATGTTCAGAATATGTCCTTCAAAAATACCAACCGGGAGAGTTTTTTCCGGAACAAGAAAAACAAGAGAGACAGTCACTATTTCATATTAGCGAAAATCAAGAATCGAACCAAACTGAAGTAAATCAAAAGGAGATACAAATTGAGAATGATATGGAAGAAGACTTTACAAATCCAGCTTGTTCTGTGTGCAACAATAAAAGACTGAAAATTGGATCGAAACGAGACTTCAGTTACTTGGAGCTCTACGCTGCTACGCAGGGGTTTTCTGCTAAGAACTTTCTGTCAGAAGGTGGGTTTGGATCAGTCTACAAAGGACAACTAAACGGAATGATAGTTGCGGTGAAGCAACATAAAAGTGCAAGCTTCCAAGGAGAGAAAGAGTTTAGGTCTGAAGTCAATGTACTTAGAAGAGCAAGACATGAAAATGTGGTTATGCTTTTAGGTTCATGTTCGGAAGGGAATAATAGGCTTCTTGTTTATGAATATGTATGCAATGGCTCACTCGATCAACATCTGTCCGGTAAGCAAACAAGGCTTTAGTGGAATAATTTGACGACACGTTCACAGTCCTTCTCGTCTTATGGCTGAGATGGTGACCTGATATGGGTCGGTTTGACAAAAACATGGAAAATGAAAATGAGTTGAGTTTTGAGGCAAACATATTTGTTTTTCATTATTTTTGTTGAACCAACAACAATCAAGTCACCTTCTCAGCCGAGAGGACGAGGAGGATTGTGAGTTTATTTCATAAAGGCGACGTATGATATGACGCCATTCGTATCAGTCTACTTCCATCATAAAATTGTCCCTAGGCAAAGTATATGAGAGACTAACCTCTACAAAAATTGACGCAGAACACTCGAGATCACCTCTAACTTGGGAAGATAGGATCAAAGTAGCTATCGGAGCTGCCAGAGGCTTACTATACTTGCACAAAAATAACATCATACACAGAGATGTCAGACCAAATAATATCCTTGTAACACATGATAATCAACCATTGGTAATACATCATCAACTTTTGAATATATACTACTACTAAGACACACACAAATCAGTTGAACTTTGTCGAGACTAATACTTTTCTTTCATGATGAATTTATTAGATAGGAGATTTTGGACTAGCAAGAACTCACAACAAAGATTTAACACACTCAACAGAAGTTGTTGGTACCTGGGGGTATTTGGCACCAGAATATGCAGAATATGGCAAAGTGTCAAGTAGAACAGATGTATATTCTTTTGGAGTGGTTCTACTACAGCTTATCACTGGAATGAGAACAACAGACAAAAGACTTGGAGGAAGAAGCCTCGTTGGTTGGGTAACAAACAATCCTAATACCATGGAGTTTTCAATTTAAGTGTTTTAAATATAGCACCGACACTTCAGATTGAAGGCATTCTGGTGCCAAATAACAAAAAAAATTCTAAGTGCAACATTATTCTAAATGTGTGTTTGTTTTTGTAGGCAAGGCCACTTTTAAGAGAAAGAAATTATCCAGATCTAATTGATGAAAGGATCATTGACACACATGATTACCATCAATTATTTTGGATGATACGCCTAGCTGAGAAATGTCTAAGCAAGGACCCTAAGAAAAGACTAAGCATGGTTGCGGTAAGTAAACAAATATTAGTGACTTAATCAAATAGCTAAGTATACAAACGCAGTTCTTGTCACCTTCATGACAAGTAGGGGCGTGAATAGGTCAGACCAGACTTCAGAAAACCTGAGTCTGGCCTATGGCCTGTTATAGTCTCAAAAAGAAAGATTTAGAAGTATTACCTTATTTTTTTCATCGCAACAGGTTGTTAATGCTTTGACCGACATTTCGGAAGGAAACACATGTGACATTGGAACAGGAGATTACTCACCTTCAAGGTCAGATTCATCTTATAGTGAATCAGAATTTGATGAAAATGAAGAGGAGGAAAGTGAGTTACTAAGCACGATTTCAGAATCCATAGAAGGAAATGATAACATTAGTCAGATGAGACATATGAGACTGAGGCAGCCACCATCTCCTCCAATTAAAAGCATGTGTTCAAGTGGCTCAAACTCATTTCAGTTTTCTGATGAATCAAATAGTGATCATGAAGCACATAATGAAAGGGATACAGAAATGCCAACATACAAAATTGGTTTACTCAACCACTCTTAGAAGGTACTGGTAGACTATACCGGAAATAAATAAGATAGAATTTCAGTTTAGATTATTGAAACAAATAAGTTTTCCACTTTAATGATAGTGTTGATGTGGTTCTTTTGTGCTAGAATGTGTTTATCCAGCTTCGATAGTCTAGGTTGTCTCAAGTGTTTCACACACTCAATAAAATATACTTGTGTGACATGTTGAAAGGCTTCTCTTGAAAATAATCATAAAATTTTCATATTTTGATTTGGTATACATGTGAGTGATCTTCTAATAAATACGATCTAAATTTGAGTTTAGATCATTGAAATATGTGTTTGATTAGATGTAGATAAATAATATATCTCAAAATTTTAAAAATAATTTGCCTATTCATACCTCCAAAATGCATTGCATTTCATCACCATTGTTCTTAGGAATGACTTTAACAACAAATTTTGCATCCTTCTTTCTTCCACTTGTGGCGTCGCTACTCCCATTTCCTGAGTTGCCATATTAAGCATGTCTTTATCTATTTACAAGAGGATAGTATAAGTACGGTGTTAAAAATAAGATAGCAGAATTTACAAAATTAAACCAATCTCTCGATTGTGTTATCTAAATCAATGACAAGAATTATTTAATGTTGATTTGGTGAATGTATAATTTGAGTCGTTTGATCTCAAATTAATTTATGAGTTCATTGTATGAGTGTCATACAAGTGTCACACATCAATTCAAAAAGTATCGAAGCACTTTTTCTTTGGAGACTTGTCTAACTTTTCCAACACGTGTCGTACGGGTGTCATTCAAATGTCAGACACCAACACACGTCAGACACAGCGACACGCCTATTTCTAGAAGTGTTTGTACTTCATAGGTCCTAACTCTCTCCCCACCAACTTCCATTTCCAAAATAATGAAAAAAACTGATTTAACAATTTTATGAAAATAACCTATTGTTTATACAAAAGCAATTTAACTTTATTTTATATGTTGCTATAAATGTTTATCATGATAGGTGTTTGTTCTGGGCCGGTCACACGTCCAATACCGCGTAAACCCAATTGTCAACCACGGTATATAAACTATACCACGCCTACAACAAAGGTATGGAGTCAAAAATATGATTCTATTTAATAATTCACTCTATCCCTCTTCATTCACTCACTGCTTCACTAACTTGAGCGTTGGAATGCTAACCTTAAATATCTATCCCGCCCCGCGCAACCGCATCAGAACAATCTGCACCACCGCATCAAGAATTGAATTCTCAAATTTTACATTCCAAAAACAACATAATGTTGGTTTGACATTTAGACTGATCTTATCTAGGTGATAATTTGATATTATCATGATAAGATCAAAGATTATAGATAATTGAAATAATATTAGGAGTTAAAAACAAAAGTTAACACAAGATTACAACTACTAATACTACAGTACAATTACAATTTCAATGAAATAAGCAATACACAATATTAGGTTATTTGAATTCATTACCAGCTAAACTCGAGTGGAGGAACTATATTTTAGCTTTAGGCCACGGAAGAATAGGCAACGACTTAAAAAGCATTGCGTGAAGGTTAATAAACCGTTGTGTATACACTTTAAGTTACGGTTTTGAAAGTGTTGGCATATTAAAACCGTCACTTATTTATTTTGAACCATAGTTTTGAAGGTGGTCACTTTTTATCTTAAAGGCAACGTCTGAGAAGCGCAGTCTAATATTAAAGATTACAGTTTTTGCTAAAAAAAACTTGTGAATTTAAAATAAAAAATTTAAAAGTTTTTTCATTTTGGGATTCAAACTAGTGTACATTAACTACCTATACAAACTTATATGTTGATGAAATATATATATATATATATATATATATATATATATATATATATATATATATATATATATATATATATATATATATATATATATATATATATTGAATCAATGTTCATGAAATATTTTCACTCTCAAATACACATAACTTCTATTTTGTTACAATACATTTATTGTTATTTATCATTAAAGCAAAAAAATTTACACCGTTAAACATTCAAATTATTCATGTTATGTGTTTATAATAAATCAAATATATTTAAAAATGTAACGTTCGTGATTAACTAAATGTATGAAAAAAATGAATTTTTTAATATTAAAAAGTTTATGAAATAAAAATTATATTACAAATTTATTCTAAAATGGATAAGAATTGTAAAAGAGAAAAAAAATTGACAATAATATTTATAATCTTTTTAAAATTGATAAAAATTATAGTTAAATAAAAATTTGTTGTAAATTTGATAAGTTTTCTCAATAATATCTATAATAACTTTTTATCTGGTCATAAATATAAAAAATTGTACAAAATAAAATAAAATTAGAAATTTAAGATTTTGTGCAATTGAATGGGATATCTTTCATATTTTTTTACAAGGAAAAAATAAAAAATAAAAATTTACTAAAATTAAAGTTATATTCAGTACAAAATATTTTTTTTACAATGTGAAAATTTCTCTTACTAATATGAAGATGTTTTAGAAAAATCAGAAAATATTTGTTATAATATAAAAATAAAAAAAATAAAAAAATAAATGTTTTTACTTTTGGCTGATATGAATTTTTTTTACAATATAAAAAAACCATTCTTTTAATTTAATACTTTAAAAATAATTCATTCAAAGAGATAAATATAAGAGAACAAAAATCATATTTAAACAAATATAAAATGAGAAAAAAGATAAATCTAATGTAAATCTTTTTTACACTGTTAGAGCATCACCATTAAACCCATATAAAATATCTCATAAATATTAAAATGATATGATTTGATTTGATCATGTGTAAAAATTATTTTATTTTATTTTATATAATTAAAAATTACTTTTAGTAAAAAATTTATAACAATATAAAGTATTGTGTTCATATTTTTTTTTCAAACAAAAATATCTCTCTTCAAAGTCCAAAACAGTGTCTTGTGTCGTCTTCTCATCCAAATCCTAAATTCTAAATTGTTTCTTCTCACATCCAAATCCTAAATTCTAAATTGTTTCTTCTCACATCACTACGCCAAAAACTGGAATAGACAGCGCACCTTAGAGGGCGCTTTACTACAAAAGCGCTCTCTAAAGTGAAGCGAAAAATAAGGAGCAATAGACAGCGCACTTTAGAGAGCGCTTTTGTAACAAAGCGCCCTCTAAGGTGAAGCGAAAAAATAAGGAGAAGATAGAGGGACAACAATACATGGCGCTTTTTAGAAAGCGCCCTCTAAGGTTACCCTTAGAGGGCGCTTTTAATAAAGCGCTGTTATAAGTCCATGTGCATTTCCAGCTTATAAAGCGCTTCTGGAAAGTCTTAGAGAGCGCTTTCATAAGCGCCCTCTTAGGCCCCCTTTAGAGGGCGCTTTTTTTCCACAAGCGCCCTCTAAGGTGAAACGAAAAAATAAGGAGGAAATAGAGGGACAACAATACATGGCGCTTTTTAGAAAGCGTCCTCTAAGGTTACCCTTAGAGGGCGCTTTTAATAAAGCGCTGTTATAAGTCCATGTGCATTTCCAGCTTATAAAGCGCTTCTGGAAAGCCTTAGAGAGCGCTTTCATAAGCGCCCTCTTAGGCCCCCTTTAGAGGGCGCTTTTTTTCCACAAGCGCCCTCTAATGTCCCCTTTAGTAAACATTAAAATTATAACATACTGCGCGTTTTGTTATTTCACTATCTGTTATTTTCGTTCTTTTTCACGTTAGGGTTCTAAGGCGTTTTTCTTCCACCTCTGTTAGATCTACATTATTACTGCGCGTTTCCTCCTTCTACCAATCAAAGGTACACGCTTTTCCCAATTTCTGTTTTATGTTATTGCTTTGTTTTAGCTTTGCCCAATTTCTGTTTTACATTATTACTGCGCGTTTCCTCCTTCTACGTTTGTTTCGACCATGATAGCGCATGCAATAGGAAATTGACGGTTGGTTTTTAGTGACCATGATAGCGCATGCAATTGGACTACATTACCCAGTAGTTAGGGTTATACGACCTATGAACATATGATTTTGTGTCAACACCAGTATCATTAGAAACCTAGGTCCGAATGTGTTTGAACTCTTCTGAAATTGTTTTTTGTTTATTCTAATTAGTAATGGATAATACATGGATGTCTTCCAATCGATTGTCGAGAGAGTACGAGAATGGGGTATCAGAATTCGTTAAGTTTGCCGTTGCGCACGCCGAAGACCCCAGTAGAATGATATGTCCTTGCTTGGGTTGTTGTTATGGGAAACGGGTTGACGCAGTTCAGTTGACATCGCATCTAATGAGGCATGGAATTGATCGAAGTTATACATGTTGGAATTTGCATGGTGAGAAAAGTAACGAGAATGTTGAACCGGGGGATAGTACGACCTATGCCTCAAACTATAGTGGCGCAGATACATACGATTGTGATCGAGTTGAAGAGATTGCAGAAGCACTTGAAGGAGATCTTAAGGATTGTCCCGAAATGTTTGAGAGGTTGGTAAGTGATGCAGAGAAACCTTTGTATGATGGTTGCACTAAATTCACAAGATTGTCTGCGGTATTAAAGTTGTACAACTTAAAGGCGGGCAATGGGTGGTCGGATAAAAGTTTCACAGAGTTATTAGCCCTTTTGAAAGATATGCTTCCTGAGGATAATGTTCTTCCCAATCGAACATATGAGACCAAAAAGATGTTGTGCTCTATTGGCATGAGCTATGATAAGATACATGCATGTCCAAACGATTGCGTTTTGTTTCGAAATGAGTATGCATCGTTAAATGAGTGTCCTAAATGCGGTGTCTCGCGATATAAGAACAAGTTGTCTCCAGCAAAAGTCTTGTGGTATTTTCCTGTTATTCTGAGATTTAGACGCATGTTTCGTAGTGAAATCGATTCAAGACACTTGACCTGGCATGCAGATGAAAGAATTATAAATGGAAAGTATCGACATCCGGCAGATTCACCACAGTGGTTGAAAATTGATAATGATTATCCTGAATTTGGAGAAGAATCAAGAAACCTTCGCTTGGCATTATCTACTGATGGAATGAACCCACACGGTATCCAGAGTATCTCACACAGTACATGGCCTGTGATTATTATGATTTATAACCTACCTCCATGGCTATGTATGAAGCGTAAGTACATGATGTTGTCTATGTTGATTTCTGGACCTAAACAACCAGGGAATGACATAGACGTGTACTTGAAGCCCTTAATCGAAGATTTAAAGATTTTGTGGGAGACCGGTGTGGAGGTTTATGATGGATATAGGAAAGAAAGTTTCAACTTGAGGGCGATGTTGTTTGGCACAATTAATGATTTTCCAGCATACGGAAATCTATCAGGGTATAGCATAAAAGGTCAATGTGCGTGTCCTATTTGTGAAGATAAAACAGATTGGAAGCGCTTGGAGTTTGGTCAGAAGAATGTATTTCTCGGTCATCGGAGATTCTTAAATTCAAATCATCACTACCGTGGATGGAGAAAGGCGTCCAATGGAGAGACAGAACAAGGCAGAGCTCCACCTATATTGACGGGTGATCAAATTTTTGAAAAGGTGAAAGATTTGGATACTCAGTTTGGCAAGCCTTTTGCCCACACACTTGTCAAAAGTGGGTGGAAGAAGAGGTCAGTTTTTTTTGAATTGTCGTATTGGAAGTCCTTGTATGTGAGACATTTTCTTGATGTTATGCATATTGAAAAAAATGTATTTGAAAGTGTTATTGGCACGTTACTCAATATACAAGGAAAGTCTAAGGATGGTCTTAAGGCAAGAAAGGACTTGATAGCGATGGGAATAAGAACTGAATTAGGACCCTTGAAGAAAGGAAAACGAACATATCTACCTCCTGCTGCTTATACTCTATCTAGAAAGGAGAAAAAAACATTGTGTAAGTTTCTAAGTGAAGTTAAAGTTCTAGAAGGGTACTCTTCAGATATTAGAAGACTTGTGTCTATGAAAGACCTCAAGTTAAAGAGTTTAAAGACCCATGATTGCCATGTTATAATGGAACATTTTCTCCCAATAGGTATACGTTCTATTCTTCCAGAAAAAGTAAGAAGGTCTATAACTAAGTTGTGTTCTTTCTTCAAGTCAATTTGCAGTAAGGTGATCAATCCTGCGATCTTACCAATGTTGCAAAAAGAAATCGTTATTACTTTGTGTGAGCTTGAAATGTTTTTTCCCCCATCATTTTTTGACATAATGGTACATCTAGTTGTTCATCTTGTGAAAGAGACACAATTGTGTGGACCAGCTTATATGAGATGGATGTACCCTGTTGAACGTTATATGAAAATATTAAAAGGGTACGTGAAGAACCGAAGTCGACCAGAAGGTTGTATGGTTGAAAGATACATTGTTGAAGAAGCGATTGAGTTTTGTACTGAATATTTGTCTAATGTTCAGTCAATCGGACTCCCCAAGTCTCAGCTTGTCGAAAAGAAAGAAGGAAAAAATCTAATTGGAAATAAAATCGTGGCAGTATCAAGGGTCGAACGGGATCAAGTGCATTTGTATGTTCTGCACAATGAGAATGAGGTTGAGCCGTATGTTGAAATTCACAAGGATGTTCTCCGAGGTTTAAATCCCAATAGAAATGAAAATTGGATAGTACGAGAGCACAATCGATGTTTTATACCTTGGTTTAAGGATCATATTTATTCAAAGTATTATTCAGATCCCGCTTCAATAACAGAAAGGTTGAGATGCTTAGCATATGGTCCAAGTTTCCATGTTTTTTCTTATAGCGCATACGCGATTAATGGATACACATTTTATACCAAAGAACAAGATGATAAAAGTACTATGCAGAATAGTGGTGTCACCGTGGTAGCTGAAGCAATGCACATATCAAGTGTGAAGGACTTAAACCCCAAATTTGCAAATCTGTCGTATTTTGGTGTTATCGAGCGCATTTGGGTGTTTGATTATGAGAAGTTTCAGATTCCTATATTTGGTTGCAAGTGGGTTGAAAATAATAACGGCATTCGAATGGATAAGTCAGGATTTTTGCAAGTGGATCTTAATAGGGTGGGATACAAAGATGAGTCTTTTATTCTAGCCTCTCAAGCTAGACAAGTGTTCTATGTCAATGATCCGAAAAGTACGAAATGGTCTATAGTTCTTTTTTCCAACAAAGTAATTGATGAAAACACTGGAGATCAAGGTGATATTGATGTTGAGATTGAATCGTTTACCAGAAATGATCAAGATGAGAATATTATATCAAATGATTCATATATTAGAAATGATCATAATGAGGGTATTTGGATCAATCCAACCGTCCGTGTTGTTAAGAGACATGTAGAACATATTCCAACCAAGAAAAGAAAGAGAACTTAGTGAAAAAGGTACAGGTCAAATGATTTTAATTGTTTTCTTTATTACAGGTAAAATGACTTTTATGATTTTAATTGTTTTTACATTTGTCATCTGATTTTAATTGTTTTCTTTATTACAGGTAAAATGGCTATTATGAAGTCAATCATTCGTGCAAGAGACAAGGGTGTAAAATTTGAAGTACATTGGAGTGTTGAAGACCAACTAATTTTTTTTCATCAGACTTGTGTCTCAATAGAGGATGGGTATCTACCTAAAGTTACTTTTGTAGTGGTCCAAAAGAGACATCACACCCGTCTCTTTCCTGTCAACCCCAAAGAGACCGATAGAAGTGGAAATATTATGCCAGGTTTTTTAAATATATTTCTCAACGCAGCTGGTATATATTATCATTTGAATTTATCACTTTTTGCTGATTTTGTTGTTCTAAATTGTCAAAGGAACCGTGGTAGACACCAGCATTTGTCACCCTAGGGAATTTGATTTTTACCTTAACAGCCATGCAGGAATTCAGGTAATATTAGCTATGTCATTTAATTTTTACCTAAACTTGTACTGTTTTCATTTAATTTTAGAAGCCTTCTGATACTATTTTTTTCCATTCAGTTATGCGAGGTGTACTCGATCTGTCTCAATAGGTTTGTTACTCGATTCCCTTTGCTTGTTTTTGTTTTAGGCTATACAAAACTTTAGTTTAACAAAAATGTTATCTTGTATGCAGTTCCTCCTGCCTATTATGCACACTTGCTATTATTCACCATGCCTTTTTTGGATATACTACTTATGCTGCCATCTGTTTTTTTGGTTGAGCCTTATTTTGTATGGATGTGCGATAGAACTACTAGACAGCTTTTGGATATACAGAACATGTTTGCCACCATGGGTGGATGAGCGTTATTTTGTTTAGTATTGGTTAGAACTACTAGACAGCTTTTGGATACAGTGGTCACTGGGTGTTGGTTGCTATGGATCTTTCGAGACTAATAGTGTATTATCTCGATTCGTTATCGGGTGATTGGAGTAAATATCCGAGTATGAAGAAGACGGTTGACGCGTAAGTGAAATTCCCCTAAATATTCGTGTGTATTTGTATATTTAATTATGTCTGTCAGATATTTCATCTAATTTGTTACTAAATCATGAATATGTTTTATTCTCTTAATTGTAGTACTTTGAGGAATACAAATCTTACTCAAGAGCTCATTTGGATGAAATGAAGGATGAATTGTGTCAATTCATTGTTGATCAAAGAATCATATAGCTAGGTTGTATATTGTTGTACATATATGTATGGAATGTTGTTGTTGTATGCTGTTGTTGTATATATGTTGTATATTGTTGTTGTACTTTTACTAAATCATGAATATGTTGTTGTATATTGTTGATCAAAGAATCATATATTAATGTTGTATATATGGAGGATTAATGTTGTATATAAATGGATTCATGTTGTATATATCAATGGATTAATGGTGTATAAAATTGGATTAAAGGATGAAATCAATATGAATTTTACACTTTTGCAGCATGCCAACAGGTTACCAATTAAATATCCACTGTTTTTCAAACAAATTTTTTTAAAATAACTAACACTTTAGAGGGCGCTTTGTCCAGAAAGCGCCCTCTAAACACTTTACATTGACAACTTTAGAGGGCGCTTTGTCCAGAAAGCGCCCTCTAAACACTTTACATTGACAACTTTAGAGGGCGCTTTGTCCAGAAAGCGCCCTCTAAACACTTTACATTGACAACTTTAGAGGGCGCTTTTTCCTGAAAGCGCCCTCTAAACACTTTACATTGACAACTTTAGAGGGCGCTTTTTCCAGAAAGCGCCCTCTAAGGTGTCCCTTTATGGACCACTCCAGAGGGCGCTTTTTTCTGAAAGCGCACTATAATGTGGCCACTTTAGACAGCGCTTTCTCCAGGAAAACAAAGCGCTGTCTTTACCTATGCCAGCGCCACTTTAGAGGACGCTTAAAAGCGCTGTTATAGGCCAAAATAAGCGCCCTCTTTTCCCTTATTTGGCGTAGTGCATGCAACAAGGAAGACTAAGTTAATCAAAGGGTCAATCCTCTCTGTTTTCGTCTTTCATGTATTTCAAAAGAGGATCGATTTCTCATAAGCTGCAAGAAAGTCGAAAAAGCAAACAAAATTGTTATGTTGTTGTTTCTGTCTCTTGCCATCTAAGATCTATAAGGGTTTACGCACTATCATGGTCCGTCTATTGAAGGTTAGATTCCTCCATCTTCAATCAATAGTATTTTTCTTTTTCAATCTATTTTCTTAAGCTTTAGATTTTAATTGTTTGGTCTTGAATCATTCCCTATTTTGAATAAATTATCTTTGTATTCAAGATGTAGAAATTTCTGAGATTAAGTAGGTTTATGGACCAATAGTAAAATTTGACTAGTTGTTCCGACTTATATTAGTCCTTTGTTGTCCCCTGGTTGAGTATTAAATTTCATAGAGGAAATTGAATTATCTATGTGTTTCTCATGGAAGCTGAACTTCTTCTTTGGGGAAAGACAGTACTAAACAACTATTGATACTTGGTCTCTAGGTTGTATAATGGGCGAACTATTGTCTAAGGAACCATTGTTCAATGAAAAAAAATAGAATTTGATCAACTATATAAATTATATGCTAAGTGTCGATTAATTGGTAGAATGTATGCTCTCATTTTTCTTTTATAAATTTTGTTTTCTTGTGTCTAACCAATTTTATTACGGTTGTTGCCTGCTATATTGACATTTTTTTTCCTTTCCGAATTTTAAAAATATTTGGAACTCCAAATAAAACAATTTGGCCGGGCTACTCAAAATCGACGGGAGAAGGTTAATTTTTTCAAGCACCTGTAAGTACTCACTTATTTGCTAGGACTCATGGGGTGTTTTCCACTTGTGAAGTGTGGCCGAGAAATTTACTTAGGTGTTATAGTATTGTTGTCGACTGTTTTTATATTGGAAAATACTTCTAATGTTATGTTGGAATTTTGATTGCAGGGACAATTTTTGCTTTTTCTATTGTAGGGACAATTGAAATTAAGGCTAGGATTATGTATCCACATGAAGTTGAGAGCTAAAGCACAAATATAACTATCTTTATATTTTTGTTTCATGATTTTGTTGACTCTATCATTATGTATATAGAAATACAACAAACCTTAAACAAAAAGAATCAATTAGAATTTAATAAGTTAGGATATTTATTATTGTATATTTAACTTTATATTATAATGGAATTTCTTTATGTTAATTTATCAGTATTTTAAATTTTTTATTATTTTAATAATGTAATTTTTCAGTAAAGTTTATCATTAATTTAACATATTTATGTTGATAAAATTTGTGATTGTTAAAATTTAAACAAACATTTTTAATTAAAAAAAATTAAAATAATAAATGTTGTGGTATGAAGACTAAGCAACAGTTTTACAAATGTAGCTAATCAAAAGCGTAGACTAAAGTTGGAAACAAACTGTGCTATAACTAATAGACTACGGTTTGATTTGTGTAGCTTAATCAAAACCGTGGTCCAAAACTAGTTCAAAAACCGCGGCCTATTCACATACTATAGGCAACGGTTTACATTTTAGTGGGCTAAAATGCAAAAACCGTAGTCTATTGGAATAGGCAATGGTGGCTTATTCCACGCCTGAATAACCGTAGTCTAATGTCTTATGCTACGGTTTTCATGTATATGGCCACGGTTTCTGGTTGTTGCCTAAACTCATTTTTGTTGTAGTTTGATCCATGCCAAATGATATCAGCTTGTTTAAGCCATGCGCAGCCTATGCATTTCTTGTCCAAATGGATGAATTTGAGCTCTTTGGAAAGGTGAGATCAAGAGGAACAACTTTCATGTTCAACACTTTTTCATTTGGAGCTTGGAACTTGGAGAAATTTGAGGTGGAAGTTTGGAAATTTTTGACATATCAATATTTTTTAAGTGTCAAGCCATATGTCTCAATATTCCACCTTGCTTAACTTTTTATAGGAGCTTCAAATGAGAAAAGTGTCTTCATAAAAGTTGTGTCTCTCTCAAAGACCTTAAAAATGGTGACCAATTTCATGTCATTTGGATTTGAAATGATAGAATTATGCATTTCTGAAGTTTGGAAAAATCACTTGATCAATGGTATAGGTCAAAAGTGACCTATATTGTAGCCTTATATCACATGCTCAAAAAAGTTGAATCATATCCCACTCCAAACATCAAAGTTGAAGTAAACATACTTAATTTGATTGTGAAACTTGGAAATTTTTCATCTCATAAAAATTGAGCAAGTTATGGCCTTGGGAAGTTGACTTTCAAATTAGGGTTTAGACAAAATGACCTATAATGTTTCAATATAGAAAATGATTTTCCAAGAAAAACTAGCTCTAGGTATCAACATGAAATTTGTTTGAAATATCATTTAGAGTAAGTTTTATCTTGGAATCATTTTCATATGGTGAAAAGTGTAGGAGATAGGGTTTAGGGAGACCCAGTTTTGATCAGATGAATTCATCTGACCAACCACCATCAACCAACTTGCTAATTTCCAATTCTCTTGAATTTTTGGCTCATGGTAGATAATATATGCATAAGATGATGAATTTTGAAGTGTCCCTTGAGAAATTTGATCAATTGGTGAGATAGCTTGTTGGAGAAGTTACTCAAGATACCCAATCAAACTAGGGTTTCCAAGGCAAATCACACTCAAACTCTTGAAGAAAACTTGATCAATATAACATGTAGGAATCAATGGATCTCATATATGATTATTGTGACCATTATTGCATCAATTCATGGTTGTGCTCTTTGTTCATGAGGGTCTCAAACCCTAGATGTGGACTTGATGAATCAATGAGATCATGCCCTTCCTACAAAAAGTTAGGCAAAATGCAAAGACATATTTTTGGTATTTTGGTTAGTGAAATAATAAAATACAAGTATGATATAATCACAAAGTGCTTGGTGATCTCTCCCAAAACAAACCCAATGAAGGAGGGGTAAGGAGGATGCCAAGACATGATCCCAATGCTAATGTTTATGATGAAATTGCATGAGGGATCTTAGGGTCAAAATTGGGGTCTTACAACTGTCCCTATTTAAGGACATTCTAACTAAGGAGGTAAAGGTTAAAATCTTCGGCTCAACTCAGTAGAATGAGCTTAAATAACAACATGGAGAAACAAATTTTGGTCCCTAAGAGACCTCATGATGCATATGATGTGAATGCAAAAGTCAATGCTCCGTGGGGAAATATTGCCACAAAGGAAAAGAAATCAGAGAGACCGAAAGTCCGCAGGAGTATAATGCATTCCATAAGGAAAACTCGCTGGGGGCGACAGAGATTCTGAGGGGGATAAAGAGGGGTTATGCGTAGGCCAGACTATGACTTAAAACTGCTGGGGAATAGAGGGATTCCATAAAAAATGGAAAGACTCAGCCATGGAAATAACACCATCTGCAGGGGATGCGAATATGTTAGGATAAAACTGAGGTACTCGACTCATGCAGGGGAGCAACGATTTCACTAAGGAAATGTGCACTCAACTCAACTGGGGAGAAAATAAACTTCAACACAGGAGGAGTAGTAATCTATTATCTACTACCTGTTACAGGGAAAGGAGATAATAAAAGACCTGACAGAGAGACCATCCGTCATCGGTTAGGATGAACATATCAAGGATGACTCGATGAGGACCGCCAGGAGGGAGTATTCATTACCGATTACTAGGTAAGAATAGCCTTGCCAGGGAAAACTGAAGAAAAAATAGGATTTACAACTACCAGTTACTGGGCAGAAGACCAAAGATGAGAGTATCCGTCACCGGTTAGGATGAACATATCAAGGATAAACTCGACAGGGAAGAAAATCCGTCACCGGTTAAGATGAACATATCAAGGATAAACTTTCCTGGAAAATGTCAAGGAGGATACCCGTCATCGGTTAGGATGAACATATCAAGGATATACCAACTGACCAAAAATGGAGGAATTACATCTATCAAAAACTGGATAGAAAATCATCAGAGAGAAAATCCGTCATCGACTAGGATGAACATATCAAGGATTATCTATGCGAGGGGACAAAATAGGATTTACAACTATCAATTACTGGGTAGAAGACCAATCAAAGAGAAAATTCGTCACCGGTTAAGATGAACATATCAAGGATAGACTCTGAAAAGGGGAGCAAAAATAGGGATTACATCTATCAGTTACTGGATAGAATACCAAAGAAGAGAAAATCCGTCACCGGTTATGAGGAACATATCAAGGATTATCTCCGCTCAGGGGAACAAAGTAGGATTTACAACTACCGGTTACTGGGTAGAAGACCAACAAGAGAAGGAAACCCGTCATCGGCTAAGATGAACATATCAAGGATTAACTCTCTGAGGAACAAAATAGGGATTACAACTACCTTTTTACTGGGTAGAATACCAAGGATGAGAATATCCGTCACTGGTTAAAGTGAACATATCAAGGATAGACTCCTGCAGGGGAAAGAAAGATACCCGTCATCGGTTAGGATGAACATATCAAGGATATACTTTCAGGGGACTCCACTAAGGAGAAAAAAGGTACTTTTGCCGAGTATTGGGCAAGAAGTAACAACCTGCAAACTAAGAAGAATATTACTAGTTACTGGGTAATAGACTCTTAGGGGACCAAAATATCTATCTAGGTAAGAGCTAGAAAGAAAACGGTCAATCAAGACTCAACCCAATGAGGACATAACTCAAGGGGAGTAGTTCCATCTAGAAAATCGATTGGAGAAGAGACTGAAATAACAACCATCCACGAGGAAACAAACTCAGTGGGGAAACAGAGAAAGGTTAAAGTCTTTCTGCTTAAGGGGCTGACACTCTATAATTGAAAGAGGACAAACATCCGATTTGGTATGGGGATAAAGTACCGCCACAACAGAGAATGAGAATCTCAAACAAATCAAACATGCAGGATATGCAAATCATGAAATTGTATGAATGTATATGTATATTTATATATGATGATTATGTTGACAAAACGATCACAAATGATACAAAGGTGTCGCAACGAAATTGAACCACCGGTACAATCCTCGGTCAATCCACAAAATATATAGAGACAACAGCCGGAGAACAGAGAGATCAACATCCCAAGGGCTCAACCCTAGCTGAGGACGGAGGAGATCTGATGCGGAAGGAACATCCAATCTGTGGGGGATTTTAGGTCAACACCATAAAAATGGGAGACAACCCTATAGAGAAAATAATCAACAAAAGCTGCTCAGAAACCAGGAGGAAACTCTGACTGGGAGCAAAGATACAGCAATTGGTGGGGACACCAAAGCGATCTACCGGGGAAATATCAAACATCTTTGATGATGATCCACCTGCCGAGGAAAATCGAACTCCGCTGGGGAAGGCTGATACTCTTTTGGGGACAAGGATATGCCATAGGGCATCTAAATCAACCAACTCAGCTGGGGATAAAGAAAGAAGTTCCAGTGGGGATCAAACACTCCACCGAGGGACTGAATCAACACTGTCATCTAGGGATACCCGAAGAGTTAACTGCTCGGGGAATCTCTGATGCTTCACACTTAAGGACTTGCTTCTTACTGAAATGCGGTTGATATTCGTCTTACTTGCTTTGGAAAAATTCTTGCTTTTATATATTAAAGAAAACTTGATTTTGATTAAAAAATTAATTTCAAAATGATCATAATAAAATTTAAAACTATTGGCTGAAGTAAATAAGAGTAGAAATAATTTGGATAAAAGCTCAACTTTATTTAATAGAATGGTAGTCTATAAATGACAAGACTCCATAGATTTTACAAAGTTGAAAATGGTAATTTACATGGAAAAGGTTACATTGAATACAAATGATCCTTAATCCTTCTACCAACTCTTGATATCCACTGTGCTCTTGACCGTTGTTGGGATGATGAACTGATGTCAACCCTTGTGCCCAAACAAGCCTTCGAAACACTGAAGATCAGCAGAATGCCGTTACTTGCCATAATCCCTAATTTTTGCATAAGTTGCCCCAAGGTGGGGTACTCAACTTATCGGGAAATTCTTTCTGTTTTTATGTCTCTAATTTTTGCCTGGATCACCCTTTCGGGTTTTCAACCCACCGAGACGCTCATTTTTGCCTAAGCCTCCCTTTCGGGTTTTCAACTTAACGAGCTATTCTTTTATTTTTTAGGCGAAGTATTTCTTGACTGCATCTGCATTCACAGGACGAGTGAACTCTTCACCATCCATAGATGTAAGAATCAATGCACCGCCTGAAAAGGCTCTCTTAACAACATATATGCCTTCATAGTTGGGAGTCCATTTTCCTCTGGAATCTGGCTTGAACGATAAAATCTTCTTGAGCACAAGGTCACCTTCTCTGAATACACGAGGTTTGACCTACTTATCAAAAGCTTTCTTCATCCTTTGCTGATACAACTGACCATGACACATGGCAGTTAACCTTTTCTCTTCAATCAAATTCAGCTGATCAAACCTAGTCTGATACCATTCAGCTTCAGTCAACTTGGCTTCCATGAGCACACACAATGAAGGAATCTCAACCTCTACGGGGAGCACTGCTTCCATACCATATACAAGAGAGAAAGGGGTTGCCCCTGTTGAAGTGAGGATGGATGTATGATACCCATGTAAAGCAAATGGGAACATCTCATGCCAATCCTTATACGTGACAACCATCTTCTGGATAATCTTCTTGATGTTCTTATTCACAGCTTCAACAACCCCATTCATCTTGGGTCTATAGGGAGAAGAATTATGATGTGCAATCTTGAAGTCTTTGCAAAAAGCTTCCACCGTATTGTTATTCAAGTTCGATCCATTATCAGTAATGATCTTACTTGGCACACCATAACGACATATAATCTGATTCTTGATACATTTGCATATGATGCCGCTTCAACCCATTTTGTGAAGTAGTCAATTGTCACTAGAATGAAGCGATGTCCATTCGAAGCTTTGGGCTCGATCATCCCAATCATATCAATTCCCCATATGGAGAAAGGCCATGGGGAAGATATTAGATTCAATAGTGTCGGAGGAACATGAATCTTATCAGCATAAATTTGACACTTGTGGCACTTTTTCACAAATTTGCAATAGTCAGATTCCATTGTCAACCAATAGTAACTTGCTCGCAACATCTTCTTCGCCATTGCATGTCCATTGAAATGAGTACCAAAGGAACCTTCATGCACTTCAGTCATCAACAAGTCTGTTTCGTGTCTATCCATGCATCTGAGCAGGACCATGTCGAAGTTTCT
This sequence comes from Lathyrus oleraceus, assembly GCF_024323335.1. Lineage (NCBI taxonomy): Eukaryota > Viridiplantae > Streptophyta > Magnoliopsida > Fabales > Fabaceae > Lathyrus > Lathyrus oleraceus. Next base: position 513,289,603 of record NC_066583.1, read on the forward strand.
CTTGTACCGTATATCACCATTCAAGTAGAAATTGTCGGCCAATCTTCTCAAAGTATTCTTATCTTTCAAAGATGCCCCCAGGCGGGTAAATCTGACTTCGGAGAAAACATTTGATGTCGTAATACCATGGCTTCTCGTCTTTGATCTCTTCAACAGCAAACACATGAGCTGCCTATCCAGACACATCACAAATAAATTGGGAACTTCATTCCAATATTTCACTACAATCATTGACGCCAACGTTGCAAGAGCATCTGCCATCCGGTTCTCATCTTGAGGAATATGATGAAATTCAACCTTTTTGAAGAAAGTTGAAATTCTCCTCGCATAATCTCTATATGGTATCAAACCGGGTTGATTTGTATCCCATTCTCCTTTGATTTGATTCACAACCAAGGCCGAATCATCGAAGACATCCAAATACTCTATTCTGAGATTCATGGCCTCTTCAAGCCCCATAATGCAAGCTTCATATTCTGCCATGTTGTTTGTACATTTGAAAGTCAATCTAGCTGTAAATGGTAGATGCGTGCCTTGAGGTATAATAATCACTGCCCCAATGCCATTTCCATATTGATTAACAGCTCCATCAAATACCATGCCCCAACGGGAACCAGGTTCTGGCCCTTCTTCAAGCAATGATTCATCACAATCTTTCATTTTCAAGTACAAAATCTCCTCATCAGGAAAGTCATACTGCACTGACTGATAATCTTCAATTGGTTGGTGAGCCAAATGGTAAGCCAAGATACTACCTTTGATCGCTTTCTGAGATTGGTATTCGATATCATATTCTGATAATAACATCTCCAACGGGCAATCCTCCCAGTTAAAGCAGACTTCTCAAATATCTACTTGATTGGATCCATTTTGGATATCAACCAAATGGTATGATTCAACATATACTGACGCAGATGTAATACCCCAAAATTTACCCTTCATTTTTTTCCAAAAAAAAAAAAAAAAAAAAAAAAATTAAATAAATAATTAAAATATAACAAATTATTTTGGACTTGGGTCTCCCTCATTCCAAGCCCACAAGTCCACGAAAATCAGCTATAAATATAAGAGTTTCAGTAGGGTTTCAGACACTTGGAAATTCCCTGAGAAATAGACTTGGAGTTCACGTGGAGTTTCAAACCTAGGAACTACTCTGCAGCAACCTTCGGGCAGCCCTGAGAAGTTCATTCCGCCTCGCGCAAACCCTAAACGTTACTTCGCCAATCCGGCCTTGCCTTCCAATTTTAACAGGTCTCTCATCAGCTTGGGAGAATCTCAGGGTCGCTTATCCTTTAATTGCTGTAACTTCGGATCTTGATCCGTGTGGTATTTTACTTCTTCCCTTTTATTTCTACTGTTTCTTAGCTGGAAGACCTCGATAGGAGGCAATGTTTGAGCCCCTTGGTGGCATTTTTTCTATTTCAAGATATATGTTTTGTGTGATGTGATTGTTTCCCCATAGGATGCGAGGCTTCGCATAGTCTCCCGTTTGCATGCCAATTTAGGTAGCACTGTTTCTCCGCCTAGGACTTCCTTTTTGCATGCGCGTTCCTACAACGCAAACAAAACCTAAAACCCAAAGCAACACGTTTACTCCTTCTACTACAGGCGAGTAAGTCTCCAAAGGTCGAGCATCCGGTAGATTGCGTAGTAACGTTGTTCACCCCGTAACATAATCCATAACCCCGTAGTTAGTCGAACTATGGCTTGCTCTGATTCTCATTCCAGATGAGATACGTAGGCATAAGACGCGATGTCTTAGCGAGCACAATTACCCCCAACCCATAGGTCAGCCGAGCTACGAAGACTCTGATTCTCATATTCCGATGAGATACGTATGCAGTGGATGCGACATCCGCGCGAGTCATTTCTCTTAACCTTTTTAGTAAATAGCACATTAGGCAAAACCATACCCTTTAAACAGAAACCGCATAAGTGGATCCCGTAGAGTACTACGGATGCGTAGGGGTGCTAATACCTTCCCTTCGCATAACCGACTCCCGAACCCAAGATTTGGTTGCGAGACCTTGTCTTTTTCTTTCCTATTTTCAGGTTTACTTTGAGCGTTTCCTTTCCCTCCTTTGGGATAAATAACACACGGTGGCGACTCTCCTGTCTTTTTTTCTTCGCCGGTTGTTCTTTTTTCGCATTGTATTTTTTCAGGTTGCGACAGCTGGCGACTCTGCTGGGGACTTTAGAAGTTGACCTCTTGCTGGTCCATCTTCCCTAAGCGAGTCCCTCCTAGCTTGTGTGTTTTCTTGTTTATTGAGTGTTCATTCTTTTGTGCAGTTACTTATTTGCCTAATTGCATTCATGTACATATGTTTGTTGTATCTGCTGTTTGTTTGTTTGTTGGGATGGGGTGTTCTACGAGAGATAAGCCCATTACCCAGGCTTGAGTGTACACACAGGTTTTAGAGTGGATGTTCATGAGGCTTGCGTGGCATGTTGCTGCGTTAAGTCGTTCGTGAAGAACCACACCCAGACGAGGTTTCTCTTGGATATACTATGTCCTACGGATGTTCCGTAACGACATAATATTCCCCTAGAAATTGTCGACTCTGGTGACCATTTCCCGAGAACTCAGTCGAGGCCTCTCCTCCGAGACGTGATTATGTTAGCTCTGGTGGGCGCATTCTCGCTGATCAATCCGAGGACCCCGAGACTGGGAACTTGCTTTAGGATGTCATGTTGAGGGGAGTCAGTGGAGGTCTTTTATTCCGTAATAATGCCAAACCTTCAATGGTAAACGTATTATTCGCGACTGAAGGGCTGAAGTTGACGAACTTCTGTTCTTAGAACCTACCAGTGAGGGGCGGGCTAAATTCAGGAAACCTTAACCTCCAACCAACCCGGTTTTCTGGAGCAGTGCTTTGATCTCGTATTATATTCCTCAGTGGTTTTCTCTTCAGACAGTGCAACCTGACAAATGCTCAAGCAGATACAGCAATCCGGATTGACACGCCGCTGCATTGCATTCACATCATCACATCATTTGCATTCATATCATTTAACACATGTTTATCCATTTCTAGGGGGTTTACATCTTCTTCTTGATTCCGGTCGGGGTTTTTCCTGGTTCTCTTAAGATGGATATTGGCAGAAAGAGACTCGTCGCCTACAAGTTTCCGGTGGTCTGTTTGGAGCCCATCCAACAACTGATGAAGTTAATGGATCCTGGTTCTCTAGAAGGATTCCGAGAGGATTACGGTTTGATTCTAAGTTTCGTCACGGTTCTTTCCAAAGATCAACATGATGCTCTCTTCACACTACTGCAGTTCTATGACCCTCCATTGAGGTGCTTCACATTCCCGGATTATGTTTTGGTCCCTACTTTGGAGGAGATTGCCAGTTTTCTCAGAATTCCCATCAAGTCACAGTTGCTATTCTACAGCTCGGAGTGTCTGCCCGATCTCAGCATGGTTGCTTCAACCACATATTTGAGGGAATCAGTTTTGAAGGCTAATATGTGTCAGAAGGGAGAAGTTAACGGTTTTCATCTGAGTTTCTTATTGGGAGAAGCAAAGAAGAAGCTTGAAGATGGTGACCAGAGGGGTTTCAATGCTGTGTTGGCTCTTTGTGTGTATGGGATTGTCTTGTTCCCTAATGTCGCCAAATTTATAGACGTAGATGCCATACGCCTCTTCGTGTTGGGAAATCCAGTGCCGACCTTGCTGGGAGATTTCTTTCATTCAGTGCACCACAGGAATAAGAATAGAAAAGGAGGATTGTTGAATTGTTGTGCGCCTTTGTTTTATAAGTGGTTCAGTTCTCACCTACCCAAGTCAGGAGCATTCATTGATGTCAAGGACTCGTTGAGTTGGTCAAAGAGATTGATGGGGTTGAGAGCTGAAGATATTTCTTGGTGGTCTGACCGGAGTTTGCTTCGGGCAGATATTATTCACAGTTGTGGGAACTTCCCGAATGTTCCGTTGGTAGGAAGAAAAGGAGGAATCAACTATAATCCTTCTCTTGCAGTTAGACAGTTTGGATATGCCTTAAGAACTCCGCCGGTGGAAAAGGATGTGGAAGAGTCTCTGTTTTTCCATTCTTCGCCTGATTTGACGGTATCCCGTAAGGCAGCTGAGGCCTGGCTCAAGGTGATCAAGAAAGGAAGAATTGTTCTTGGGAAAGGAGATTGTAGAGCTTACCCTCAGTATGGAGAATGGCTTCAAGGAAGAATCGAAGAGTTTGGTCTACCGTTTCCTATTGAAGAACCCTTGTATTCACCTACTCTCGAGCAGTCAGCAACGGTGAGTCGAGAGGAGTATGACAAGTTGAAGAACACCACGGAAGGACTTCAAATCGAGAACTCGGAGTTAAGGGAGAAATTGCAAGACTGTATGCATCGATTCCATGAGTCAGAATATCAGAAGGAGGAAGCCGTCAAATTGCAAGAGGAAGCCGAAAGGAAATTTGCTGTGGAGGTGAATTTCTTCAGGAAGACAGACGAAGCCTTGAGATCATCCAGTTCTGAGTTGAGGCGAGTCAAGCAGCAGTTAATGGATGCTCATGGTAAATTAGCTGGGTGGCAAGAGCGATGGGATGCATTTTCAACTTCTCGGAAGACAAAGGAGGAAGAGACGGTGGCTGAACTGACTGGTCAGATAGAGAAATTGAAGACTTTGCTGAAGGGGAAGAACCATGAGCTGCTGTGTACCCGATCAACTAATGGTTATATCACAGATCAACTCAATGAGGCTCAAGGATATATCGAAGAACTCAAGACGCTGGCAAGTTTGAAGAAATCCAGACTTGAAGAGGTATTTGGAGAAGATGATGGGAATTACTACAGAGAACACATCAACGAACTGGATAGGATCATTCGCAAGAGGAATCTGCTTATCCGGCGTTTGACAGAATCTCCAGAGCATCCTGACACGGTGGCGCTACTGGATGAAGTGAGGAACGGTCCTTATGGGTTGCATACAGGAGGCTGATTTCTGATTTGCTTGTTCCTCTCTTTACTTACTGCTTTGGTGTTATGTAGTGATGATCCACAGGCTTGTTGTGGAGATCCTCCTTTGATGTATTTTTGGCTAAGGCCCTTTCCTTGAACTTATTTGTATGATGGTTTCCCTTTATTACATCTTGATCTCAGAAGTTTATCCATGACTCGACCTTCTTGCACTACCCACCTGATGTGAGACTGGAATCAAGGGGGTAGAATACCTTTTGGAATTGATAAACATGTCATTACATTTACATATTCATTGTCATATCTTGCATAACAGGTACCGCTGCGGTGTTCTCATATTGTTTGGTGTTCCACTAGCAGGATAGCTGACTCAGGCGTTCACTGATACGGTACCCGGAGGAATCAACAGAGAGCAATGGAAGGTGTACAAGCAGAGCTCGCTGAGATGAGGGCCCGCATGACCCAATTCATGGATGTGGTTCAAGGGGTGGCTCAGGGACAACAAGAGCTCAGGCAGATAATACAGGGGAATCCCCCTGCTCAACCAGAGACAGTGACTGATCCTCCAGCTGGAGAGGTTAACGGACCCAGTGGACCAGGGCCTATCCCGATCCCGCACGCCAACCCCGGTCAACAGCCCGTTCATGATGATCAGGACGATCAGTTTCCCCCACTTCAGGAAGACTTTGGCATGGGTCATGGTGTAGACCCCATGTTCAGGAGATTGGAAGAGAGGTTGAAGGCAGTGGAAGGACAGAATCCTTTGGGAGTAGACGTTGCTGACTTAGGGCTGGTCCCAGGTGTGAGAGTGCCACCGAAATTCAAAGTCCCGGTCTTTGACAAGTACAAGGGCAACTCTTGCCCCAAGACTCACGTGCAAGCCTATTTCCGTAAAATGGTTGCATACTCTGATGACGAGAAGCTACTTATGTACTTCTTCCAGGACAGCCTAGCTGGGGCATCCTTGGAATGGTATATGAGGTTGGACAGAGCCCACATCCGTTGCTGGAGGGATTTGGCGGAGGCCTTCGTGAAGCAGTATCAGTATAATGCAGACATGGCTCCGGACAGAACTCAACTTCAGAATCTGTCTTTTAAAAGCAATGAGTGCTTCAGGGAATACGCTCAACGCTGGAGGGAGACAGCTTCCCGTGTTCAGCCCCCTATGTTGGAGAAAGAAATGGCCAACATGTTCATGAATATGTTGCCTGGACCTTATCTGGAGCGTCTGGTGGGGTGCAATGCTTCCAACTTTGCTGATGTGGTCTCTACCGGAGAGAGGGTGGAGAATTACCTGAAGACCTGCAAGATCCAAAGTGGAGGAGGATCTTCGTCAGGGGTAAAAAAGTCGTTCGTTGGAGGGCATAAGCAGAGAGAGGGGGGAGTGAATTCTTTGGCTTCCTATCAGAACAGAGGTGTTAGAAGGAATAATTTCCAGAATTATCATCAACAACCGTATGTTGCGGCTGTGACCATTCCAGCTGCAGTGCCACAACAACAACAACCACCACAGCGTCAACCATCTCAGTATCAACAGCAGCAACAACCGGGTAACAGACCCGCTTATCAACAGAGACAAAGGATGATGGACCGGCGTTTCGACACTATTCCAATGTCGTACGCCCAGTTGCTTTCTAGTCTTCAACAACTACAGCTTGTGCAATTACGCACTCTGGCTCCTCCTGTTGGTAGACTTCCGGTGGGTTACGACACCAACGCTAGGTGTAGCTTCCACTCTGGGGCACCTGGCCATGATATTGAGAACTGCAAAGCTTTTAAGCACGTAGTTCAAGACCTCATAGATTCGAAGGCCATCGACCTTGCACCGGCTCCGAATGTCGTTAACAATCCCATGCCGCAGCATGGTGGTGCGAATGTTAACATGGTAGAGGAAGAAGCCAAGTTCATTAAGGATGTGTTGAAGTTGAAGACTCCAGTGTCGGATATCAAAGGATGCTTGCTGAAGGCCGATGTTTTCCCCGGTTGTGGGAAGGGTTGTTTGGATTGTGCTACTCAGAGTGGAGGTTGTTTGAAGCTACAGCAGGGTATCCAGGCCTTGCTCGACAAGGGTATCCTCCAGGTTGAAGATTTGTCTGTCCGAGAGTCTATGGAAGGGGTTGAGGAAGAAGGGTTTGAAGGTGCTACTGAAGAGTTCCTAGATGTTGTTCCTGCTGATTCTGCAGTCCATGATGATGTATTTACTCTTTCCAATATGGTTGACTCTTTTGTATTTGAACTTGATTCCGATGTTTCGGATGTTTATGCTCCAACAAATGAGGTTTCTGAGTACGACTGTGACATTGCAACTATAACTATTTTCTATCCAACTAATCAGATCAGTGTGCCAGAAGCGCAACCCGCGCCACCAGTGCGACGACCTACTATGACCATCACAACCCCTGGTCCTTTACCCTTCACCAGTGAAAGGGCCATTCCGTGGCATTATGGGGGGAGCGTGTATACGCACGATCATAAGGTGGAACGGCCACTAAAAGTAGAAGAGGGTCAGAAGCCTGAACTTGAAGGTCCCGCAGTGGATAATGTTGGTGGAATCTGGCGATTCACCAGGAGTGGTAGATTGCTCTCACCACCGGTTACCCAAGCTGATAATGCTGATGCTGTGGCGAAAACCAAAGGCAAGCAAGTCGTGAATGAGGGTACCTCTGCACCCCAAGATGGTTCTGAGCCCACTTTTGCAAAGGACGTGGACGAGTTTCTAAGAATCATAAAGAAAAGCGATTACAAGGTAGTCGATCAGTTGATTCAGACTCCGTCCAAGATATCCATTCTCTCACTCCTATTGTGTTCGGAGGCACACAGGGAGGCACTTCTGAAGGTTCTTAATGCTGCATATGTACCTCAGGAGATCTCAGTGAACCAACTAGAAGGGATCGTTGCCAATGTCCATACAAGCAACGGGTTGGGTTTTACTGATTCTGACTTAACACCAGCTGGACGCAATCATAACAAGGCTCTGCACATCTCATTGGAATGCAGAGACACCATGTTATCTCATGTTCTGGTGGATACAGGTTCCTCTCTCAATGTGCTACCCAAGAGGGCCCTGTCGAGGTTAGAAGTAGAGGGTTTGGTCTTGAAACCTTCAGATCTTATGGTGAGAGCCTTCGATGGTTCTAAGAGATCGGTGTTTGGAGAGGTGGAATTGCCAATTCTGATTGGATCACAAACCTTCAACACTGTCTTCTACGTGATGGATATCAGTCCTTCCTACAGTTGCCTGCTGGGTCGGCCTTGGATCCATAATGCTGGGGCAGTCTCTTCAACTCTACATCAGAAGGTTAAGTTTCCGGTCAACGGACGAATTATCACCGTCTGTGGTGAGGAGGACATCCTGGTCAGTAACCTGTCTACATTCAAGTATGTAGAAGTAAAAGGTGAAATTCATGAGACTCTATGTCAGGCTTTTGAGTCAGTTCAAATCAAGGATGCAGCTCCGGTGGAAGAGGTTAAAGCGGGTGCCTCTATCTCATCCTTTAAGCAGGCACAGGCCGTGGTGGATTCAGGTGTTGCTCCCGGTTGGGGACGTCTGTTGGAATTACCAGTTAAGGAAGATAAGTTCGGGATTGGATACCAGCCAGCTCTGACTTCTACAACTTCAACACTTCAGGGGCCGATCACTTTCTCCAGTGTTGGCATCATTCAGTATGGTCAAGTCTCTGCTGTCAACGAAGAAGATGGGGATAGTGACTGCGACATCGACAACTGGGTGCGTCCGAGGATCCCGGGTGAAGTCATCAACAATTGGTCTTCTGAAGAGATTATTCAAGTCACTCTTCTTGAAGAGTAATTTTCTTTGTTTATTCATGCATATCCAAGTCTTACGTTCCACCCAGGGCGTAACGACTCATTGTAGGGCCCGTCTATGTGACACTTGCATTTTTTTATCATAAATAAAGGACGTCTTTTCGCATTCAAATATTTCGTTCCTTGTCTTTCTATTTTTTGCAGTTTTTCAAAAAAAAAAAATGGCAATGTTTTGTTTAGTTTCCACATTTTTTTTCACACTCATAAGCACATACCATCACTCATGCAGATGCACATCACCGGATCCTATTGATAACGGTTCTGCTATGGCTCGCTTCGACTTTGAAAATCCAATCTTTCAAGCTGAAGAAGAGGATGATGAAGATTGTGAACTCCCTGAAGAACTTGCCAGGTTGTTGAAACAAGAGGAAAGGGTTATTCAACCGCATCAAGAGTTTGTTGAAGTGATTAATCTCGGCACCGAAGACGCCAAGAGAGAAATCAAAATAGGGGCTGCTTTGGAAGATAATGTGAAGAAAGGGCTGATTAAATTGCTGCAAGAATACATTGACATCTTCGCCTGGTCTTATCAGGACATGCCTGGGCTGGACACAGACATCGTGGTACACCGCTTGCCTCTCAAAGAAGGTTGTCCTCCGGTCAAGCAGAAGCTCAGAAGAACAAGACCAGAGATGGTTGTCAAGATAAAGGAAGAAGTGCAAAAGCAGTTGGATGCAGGGTTTCTAGCAGTCACCAATTATCCGCCATGGGTTGCAAACATCGTCCCAGTACCTAAGAAGGATGGAAAGGTACGGATGTGTGTCGACTATCGGGATCTAAACAGAGCTAGCCCTAAAGATGATTTCCTATTACCTCACATCGACGTTTTGGTGGATAATACAGCTCAGTTCTCGGTATTCTCCTTCATGGATGGCTTTTCTGGCTATAACCAAATCAAGATGGCACCAGAAGACATGGAAAAGACAACTTTCATAACCCCGTGGGGCACCTTCTGCTACAAGGTGATGCCGTTTGGTCTGAAAAATGCCGGAGCAACATATCAACGAGCTATGGTAACTCTGTTCCATGATATGATTCATCATGAAATCGAGGTTTATGTGGATGATATGATTGCCAAATCTCAGACAGAAGAAGAACATTTGGTGAATTTGCAGAAATTATTTGAGCGTTTGAGGAAATTCAAGCTGAGGCTTAATCCGAACAAGTGTACTTTCGGGGTGAGATCGGGAAAATTGCTGGGTTTTATTGTTAGCGGAAAAGGGATTGAGGTGGATCCCGACAAAGTAAAAGCGATACAGGAAATGCCTGAGCCAAGAACAGAGAAGCAAGTCCGTAGTTTTTTAGGGAGGTTGAACTACATTGCAAGGTTCATCTCTCACCTAACAACCACGTGTGAGCCAATTTTCAAATTGCTGAGGAAAGATCAGGATATCAGGTGGAATGAATATTGTCAAAGGGCTTTCGAGAAGATAAAAGAGTATCTACAGAAACCTCCGATCCTTATACCTCCAGTTCCTGGGAGACCTCTGATAATGTACCTATCAGTGACTGAGAACTCGATGGGGTGTGTATTGGGACAGCATGACGAGTCTGGTCGAAAAGAGCATGCCATATACTACCTTAGCAAAAAGTTTACCGACTGTGAAATCAAATATTCGCAGCTTGAGAAAACTTGCTGTGCTTTGGCCTGGGCTGCTCGCCGACTGAGGCAGTATATGTTGAACCATACTACCTTGTTGATTTCTAAGATGGATCCAGTGAAATACATATTCGAGAAGCCAGCTCTCACCGGAAGGGTCGCTCGTTGGCAAATGATTTTAACAGAGTATGATATTCAATACACGTCGCAAAAGGCCATCAAAGGTAGTATTCTGTCAGACTACCTTGCCGAGCAGCCGATTGATGATTATGAGCCGATGAAGTTTGAATTCCCTGATGAAGACATCATGTTCCTCAAGATGAAAGACTATGAAGAGCCAGTTGTTGGGGAGGGACCTGATCCGAACGAAAAGTGGACTTTGTTGTTTGATGGGGCTGTCAATGCTAGAGGAAGTGGAGTTGGTGCTGTCATTACAACTCCGAAAGGTGCCCACATACCTTTCACCGCTCGTTTGACTTTCGAGTGCACCAATAATGAAGTTGAGTACGAGGCCTGTATCTTGGGCATTGAGCAAGCCATTGATCTGAGAATCAAGACTCTGGACATCTTCGGAGATTCAGCTCTGGTGATTAATCAAGTGAATGGTGATTGGAATACTCTCCAGCCCACTCTGGTCCCCTACAGAGATTACACGAGAAGACTGTTGACTTTCTTCACAACGGTAAAATTGTATCATATACCTCGTGATGAGAACCAGATGGCAGACGCACTTGCTACTCTATCCTCCATGATCAAGGTAATTCGTTGGAACCATGCTCCCAGGATCGATGTGATGCGCCTTGACAGGGCCGCGTATGTGTTTGCTGCTGAACTGGTAGTCGATGACAAGCCCTGGTATCACGATATCAAGTGCTTTCTGAAGAATCAAGAGTACCCTGCAGGGGCATCCAACAATGACAGAAAGACTTTGAGAAGATTGGCAGGCAGTTTCTTCTTGAACAAAGACGATGTGTTGTATAAGAGGAACTTTGACATGGTTTTGCTCAGATGTGTGGACAGACACGAGGCGGACATGTTAATGCAGGAAGTTCATGAAGGTTCCTTCGGTACTCATGCCGGTGGACATGCAATGGCTAAGAAATTGTTGAGAGCGGGTTATTATTGGATGACCATGGAATCAGATTGTTTCAAGTATGCTCGGAAGTGTCATAAATGCCAGATTTATGCTGATAAGGTGCATGTACCGCCGAATCCTCTGAATGTGATGTCTTCGCCGTGGCCGTTTGCCATGTGGGGTATTGACATGATTGGAAAGATTGAGCCGACTGCTTCCAATGGGCATCGCTTCATCCTTGTTGCCATCGACTATTTCACCAAATGGGTCGAAGCAGCGTCATTTGCGAATGTCACCAGACATGTGGTTGCCCGTTTCATCAAGAAAGAAATTATTTGTCGCTATGGGATTCCCGAAAGAATCATTACTGATAATGGTTCTAATCTCAACAACAAAATGATGAAGGAGTTGTGTCAGAACTTCAACATTCAGCATCACAATTCTTCCCCTTACCGCCCTAAGATGAACGGCGCTGTTGAGGCGGCAAATAAGAACATAAAGAAGATTGTGCAGAAGATGGTCGTTACGTACAGAGATTGGCATGAGATGCTACCCTTCGCCTTGCATGGGTACCGCACTTCAGTACGTACATCGACAGGGGCAACCCCTTACTCCCTTGTGTATGGTATGGAAGCGGTCCTACCTGTTGAAGTGGAGATTCCTTCTCTAAGAGTCCTGTTGGATGTCAAGTTAGATGAAGCTGAATGGATTCGGACAAGGTTCAATGAGTTGAGTCTTATCGAAGAGAAGCGAATGGCAGCCATTTGTCATGGGCAGTTGTATCAGAGTCGGATGAAGAGAGCTTTTGATCAGAAGGTGCGTCCTCGTTGTTTCCAAGTCGGAGATTTAGTGTTGAAAAGGATCCTTCCTCCTCAGACAGATCACAGGGGCAAGTGGACTCCTAACTATGATGGACCGTATATTGTCACCAAGGTTTTTGGTGGTGGGGCCTTAATGCTTGCAACTATGGAGGGTGAAGACTTCGCTTCCCCTGTGAACTCAGACGCAGTTAAAAAATACTTCGCATAAAATAGACCCGCTGGACAGTAAAAAGAATAGTCCAGGCAAAAATGGGCATCCCGGCGAACCAAGAAAATGGAAAGGTTCGGGCAAAAATTAGGGATCAAAAAATAAAAAAAGATTGTACACCCGGTAAGTTGAAAACCTGAAAAGGCAACTTAGGCAAAAATGGGTATCCCGGTGGATCGAAAACCCGAAAAGGGCGATCCAGGCAAAAGTTAGGGATTAAGCGAATGACTGCGTTCTGAGTAGCTCTGAATCTCATCTCGTGCCAATGACTGGAAATTTTTGAAGGATAGGAAACAGTCCAGTCACTCTTTCAGAAAGCTGATCATCTGGAGGATCTTGAAGACGGGCAAGTCATAGCAGAATTGGAGCCCAATAGAAATCCACTTCACATTGCCATTAGATTAATTTTTGTTTTATCTATTGTGCGATTACCTCTTTCCAGGGATTGCTTCTTAATGTAAATGCCTATTCAGAGGCCATTCAATCAATAAAATCATGTTATTCAGTATATCTCTGTTTTCGTTTTCATTTTACTGTTTTGTTTGCGAAAATGACGTCCGAATTTTTGATAAACATTGCATCATGACACATAAGGGCTTTACAGGTACATGCTCAGTAAACATTTAAAATTGCTGTAAATTTTGAGTGCCTTGGATCGTCTATTTAGAACAGATACCCTCGGGGAATTTCTTTAAAATCCCCTTGCAGATGATCGTGAATATCTTCCCCAGAAGTCACCAACAGACTTCGGTGTCTTATCCCTGTAGAGCTAATTAGAGCGTTGGATTCTTCAATCCCCAGCAGGTTTTCACCACTGTACTTCCCCAAGCGTTTGTTTCAGGACATACACTCCCCAGTAGAGTTGATAGTACCAGACTACATATCCCCAACGGGGTTGACAGTGCCAGACGTTATCTTCCCAGCAGAAGTGCCTGCTCCTTAGAGTTCGATGCCAGATCGATAATCCCAATGCAAGATCCATGGTTTCTTTTCTTGAAGCAGAACCTCGGTACCGTATCAGTGTTTGCTCCCCCTGCTGAGTCATCTCTCGCAAATCGTGGTTGCCAAAACCATTGTAGCTTTCCTCAGCAGCAGGCTTCCAATGCTATTCTTTCCCCGATCAGAGTCTCGGTATGGCCAGAACACCGCATGGCTAGTCATCTCCCCACAGAGTTCATTGTGGTGTGTATCTCCAGCAGCCTGGCCAGAGTCCAGAAGATGGTGATCATTTCCCAAGCAGATCCCCTTGCCTCGGCTTGGCATTCTACCCAGCATTTCGCATCCCTGCATGTAGAATCATATTGCATTGCATCCTTCCAAATCGCGTAGCATTTCCATTTTCATGGAGCATTACGCCATTGAAAAATTCAAACATATGCATGTAAACATAAAACATTCTCGGTATCCCAAGTGATAAGCTAGAAGTTGTTTCCAGTACTCAGACTGAAGATTGTTCATGACTTAACTTTGTGTCATTGGCCCAGGCGCCGCCTCTATTATCATTCCCTATTTCTGCCGATGCTGACAGGCATGAAGTTTTCCGGTATCCAGACCGAAGTGGCGTTCAGGCCAGTTTTCCGGTATCCAGACCGAAGTGGCGTTCAGGCCAGTTTTCCGGTATCCAGACCGAAGTGGCATTCAGGCCAGTTTTCCGGTATCCAGACCGAAGTGGCGTTCAGGCCAGTTTTCCGGTATCCAGACCGAAGTGGCGTTCAGGCCAGTTTTCCGGTATCCAGACCGAAGTGGCGTTCAGGCCAGTTTTCCGGTATCCAGACCGAAGTGGCGTTCAGGCCAGTTTTCCGGTATCCAGACCGAAGTGGCGTCCAGGCCAGTGTTCCGATGTTCAGATCGAAGTCCTTTCCAGTATTCAGACTGATGAGCGGCATTCCGGCCATGGTTATTTCTGTGTTACCATTTATTTTGGTATGCAAGTTAACATTCTTTATTCAGACTGACTCTCACCGTACCAGACGGATTCTTCTTTCAAGACCACCTCTTTGTCGATTCTGACAGACATTGTTACTTCATTTCACTTCAGTGCAAATTTTTGGGCTTTTATTGTATTCAATCCCTTGATACCTCGAAAGCACGAAAGCAGCTGTCATCTTCCTTCCGGGTCTCCAGTTGATTGAATAGGGGCAGCTGTAATACCCCAAAATTTATCCTTCATTTTTTTCCAAAAAAAAAAAAATAATAAAAAAAAATTAAATAAATAATTAAAATATAACAAATTATTTTGGACTTGGGTCTCCCTCATTCCAAGCCCACAAGTCCACGAAAATCAGCTATAAATATAAGAGTTTCAGTAGGGTTTCAGACACTTGGAAATTCCCTGAGAAATAGACTTGGAGTTCACGTGGAGTTTCAAACCTAGGAACTACTCTGCAGCAACCTTCGGGCAGCCCTGAGAAGTTCATTCCGCCTCGCGCAAACCCTAAACGTTACTTCGCCAATCCGGCCTTGCCTTCCAATTTTAACAGGTCTCTCATCAGCTTGGGAGAATCTCAGGGTCGCTTATCCTTTAATTGCTGTAACTTCGGATCTTGATCCGTGTGGTATTTTACTTCTTCCCTTTTATTTCTACTGTTTCTTAGCTGGAAGACCTCGATAGGAGGCAATGTTTGAGCCCCTTGGTGGCATTTTTTCTATTTCAAGATATATGTTTTGTGTGATGTGATTGTTTCCCCATAGGATGCGAGGCTTCGCATAGTCTCCCGTTTGCATGCCAATTTAGGTAGCACTGTTCCTCCGTCTAGGACTTCCTTTTTGCATGCGCGTTCCTACAACGCAAACAAAACCTAAAACCCAAAGCAACACGTTTACTCCTTCTACTACAGGCGAGTAAGTCTCCAAAGGTCGAGCATCCGGTAGATTGCGTAGTAACGTTGTTCACCCCGTAACATAATCCATAACCCCGTAGTTAGTCGAACTACGACTTGCTCTGATTCTCATTCCAGATGAGATACGTAGGCATAAGACGCGATGTCTTAGCGAGCACAATTACCCCCAACCCATAGGTCAGCCGAGCTACGAAGACTCTGATTCTCATATTCCGATGAGATACGTATGCAGTGGATGCGACATCCGCGCGAGTCATTTCTCTTAACCTTTTTAGTAAATAGCACATTAGGCAAAACCATACCCTTTAAACAGAAACCGCATAAGTGGATCCCGTAGAGTACTACGGATGCGTAGGGGTGCTAATACCTTCCCTTCGCATAACCGACTCCCAAACCCAAGATTTGGTTGCGAGACCTTGTCTTTTTCTTTCCTATTTTCAGGTTTACTTCGAGCGTTTCCTTTCCCTCCTTTGGGATAAATAACGCACGGTGGCGACTCTCCTGTCTTTTTTTCTTCGCCGGTTGTTCTTTTTTCGCATTGTATTTTTTCAGGTTGCGACAGCAGACGCTTAGTTGCCCAAGCCAATGCGCAACAAGTCTTCTCAAGCGTTGAATACCGAGTCTCACAGTCGGTGAACTTCTTACTGAGGTAGTAAATTGCAAATTCTTTCTTCCCAGTCTCATCTTGCTGACCAAGAACATAACCCATGCTATCTTCGAGCACAGTCAAATACATGATCAACGGTCTTCCTTCAATAGGTGGAGACAAAATCGAAGGTTCAAGCAAATATTCCTTGATACTATCAAATGCTTTCTGGCAGTCTTCGGTCCAATCACAAGACTGATCTTTCCGAAGAAGCTTGAATATAGGCGCACATGTGGCAGTCATGTGGGAAATGAAACTGGACATATAATTCAAGCGACCGAGAAAACCTCTGACTTGCTTCTCAGTTTTGGGCGCAGGCATCTCTTGTATTGCTTTGACCTTGGCAGGATCAACTTCAATACCCTTCTCCCTGACAATAAAGCCCAACAACTTACCAGAACGAACACCAAAAGTACACTTATTGGGATTCAAGCGGAGTTTATACTTCCTCAAACACTAGAGTAGCTTCGACAAATGCTCAACATGTTCCTCTTCATCAATCGATTTAGTAATCATGTCATCGACATAAACTTCAATCTCTTGATGCATCATATCATGAAAAAGAGTAGTAATTGCTCTCTAGTAAGTTGCACCAGCATTCTTTAGACCGAAAGGCATCACTCTATAACAGAATGTTCCCCAGGGTGTAATGAATGTGGTCTTCTCCATATCTTCGGGTGCCATCTTGATCTGATTATATCCGGAAAATCCATCCATAAACGAAAAGACTTTGAATTTAGTAGTATTGTCTACCAACATTCAATATGTGGTAAAGGGAAATCATCTTTCAGACTGGCTTTATTTAAATCTCTATAGTCGACACACATGCGGACTTTTCCATCTTTCTTCGGTACAGGCACAATATTGGCCACCCATTGCGGATACTCAGCAGTTACGAGGAAACTAACATCAACCTGCTTCTGAATTTCCTCTTTGATCTTCACAGCCATATTAGGATGCGTTCTTCTCAACTTCTGCTTGACTGGCGGGCATTCTGGCTTCAACGAAAATCTATGCTCCACAATCTCAGAATCCAAACCAGGCATGTCTTGATAGGACCAAGCAAACACATCTGAATACTCTCGAAGAAGATCAATCAACCCCTTCTTAGCATCTGGACATAGTCGAGACCCAATCTTGACTTCCTTCACATCATCCTCGGAACCTAAGTTGACTAGCTCAATCTGTTCTTCAAACGGCTGAATAATCTTCTCATCTTGCTCAAGAAGATGAGACAATTCCTCACTCACTTCTATATCACTTTCCTCATCGGCCTCAAATACAGGGAATTCAAAATTTGGAGAAGGAGAAGGATCATTGTATTCAATGGGGTTAGGAACCAACCTGCATAATGATTTGATATTTTGATTTTAGAGAAGTGAATTTGTGACCAAATATTATGCAGATGGACAATAATATTGTTTATTTATGTTTTTGTGATTGCCATTTTCAGAATAAAGCAAAAAGTAAAAATAAACATCAAAGATGTGGATGAATAGAATTAATTTTATTGATGATCAATTTAAAATGCCTAACAATGTTCACTTCTCCCTTAGGCATAGGAGAAGGATTTTTTTTTAAAATATAAAAGCAATTACTTAGATCGATGCAAAATAATAGGAATATCAACGACAGTCCAATTGTTGCATGTCCTTCCATGCGTTACAAAGTTGGTGCAATCTTCCTCTTCGCTATCCTTTAGTACATCAACTAAGTGTTGTTCATTGCCATGAATGAACCCTCCGCTACGGAAGATGAGTTGCATATTTTCGGATCTAACAGCTGATGACCCTCTCTGGAACCCCAAACCGGTTCTGCCTTTGTTGTCAGAGACCTCTACCATGCGCCCCCACTGATCATCAGTTCCTTCTTCAACAATCTTCTGAGCATCTTTCAACGAGGACATATGTGCCCCAACTCTATTCTCAACAACAATAGATAAGGCTTGGAACGGAGTTCCAACCTTATCCTCAGCTTCCACATACGAGAAAGATGACAGATGGCTAACCAACATCGCTTTCTCTCCTCCCACAATCACTAGCTTGCCATTCTTGACAAATTTTAGCTTCTGGTGTAGAGTGAAGGTAACAACCCCTGCCTCATGAATCCATGGCCTTCCCAATAAACAGTTGTAGGTCGGGTGGATATCCATTACTTGAAAAGTAATCTGATAATCACTCGGACCTATCTTAACTGGAAGGTCCACTTCTCTAATAACCGTCTTGCGTGAGCCATCAAAGGCTTGGACAATCACCCCACTATACCTCATGGGAGCTCCTTGGTAAGACAGCTTTGACAAAGTTGACTTTGGAAGCACATTGAGTGACGAACCAGTGTCAACTAGAACATTTGACAAAGCATCTTCCTTACAGTTCATTGAAATATGCAAAGCCAAATTATGATTTCTTCCCTCTTCAAGGACTTCTTCATCGCAGAAGCTCAGATTATTTCATGAAGTGATGTTAGCCACGATATGATCAAACTGATCCACAGTAACATCCTGCTCTACATACTCTTGTTCAAGAGCTCTCTGTAGTGTTTCTCTATACGCTTCAGAATTCAAAATCAGAGACAACACTGAGATTTTTGAGGGAGTCTAGAGTAGCTGCTCAACCACATTAAATTCACTCCTTTTGATCAGTCGGAGTACCTCATCATCATCATTGGCTTTCAAGTTATTGGATTCACCAGACTTATCCTTTGATCAACCAACTGGATCTACATTAGGCACTTCCACCTTCTTTCCAACAATCATTTCTTCTTTACTTTCTGGGACGACTGGCCCAAACACTCGACCACTGCGGGTCACCTTCGTAACATCAGCAATGCTCACTACTGAACTAGTCGTAGGTAACATGATCTCTTGACCATTCTTTATCATTGTAGCATTATACTGGTACGGTACAACCTTATCAGATGAATACGGGACCGGGCCTGCTAACCGTATTACCAACGACAATACTGATCTTTGACTGACGTTCTTGCTACTGCTGCTATCATACTGGATTATCAACCGCTCTTGCTGCTTGAAAACGGGAACTATAACATTAACTTCGTCATCTACATGACGGGATTGAACAATTTGAATCATGCCTTCATCCATCAGACGTTGGATGTCCCTTTTCACCACATCACACCCTCTTGGGTTCATGCTACAAACAACACAACCATCATGGTCATGTTCACAGTCACTCACCAAACAAATATATTTGTGCATATGCACCAAAGATCTTCGGATAAACCGGACATCAAAAACCTTGAACTCACCAGGACAGCCGTCCACCATATTCACTGAAGAGTTCCCATGAGCGGGAAAAGGGTTAGCTTTCACATTTGGCACGCGGTCCTCAAAGGACACCATACCACTCTTCATAAGCTTTTGAACCTCGTACTTCAACGAATAACAATTTTCAGTGTCATGCCCAGGTGCACCCGGATGAAAAGCACATCGAAGCTCAAGTTTATACCACCAAGGAAGTGGTTCTGGGCTCTGTGGTGGGCTCCTCGGTTGAATCAGGTTCTTGAGAACCAAGGATGGATACATCTCTGCGTACGACATAGGAATCGGGTCAAAAGAGACCTTTTTTCTCTCGAAATTCTGCTAATGATGATTGTTGTTGGTATTGTTGTTGTAGGTGTTCGTTCTTTGTTGCGGTTGTTATTGTTGACGTTGATTTTGTTGTTGTTGTTGAATCAGTGTTGTTGGTTGATTAGAAAATACTGGGATAACGGAAGACACTTGATGATGATGATGTTGACGGGGTGGTGGATTTCTTCTGATATGAGGCCTCCTTTTCCTCCCACTGGAACTACTGCCATACCTCTTACTTGTTGACGCCTCATCTCTTGACAAATGTCCTTCACTGACCCCTTCTTTAAGTCTCATCCCCATATTTACCTTTTCGGTAAAATCACTGGGGCACTAGCGATCATTCGTTCATAATAAAATGAACTCAGGGTTTTAAAGAAGATATTTGTCATCTCTTTCTCCTCCAAAGGAGGAGTGATCTGGGCAGCCAACTCCCTCCATCTCTGCGCGTATTCTTTAAATGTCTCCTTGTCTTTCTGAGACATAGACCTCAATTGGTCTCTATCCGGTGCCATATCCACATTGTAATTGTATTGCTTCACAAAATCCTCTCCCAAGTCGTTGAAAGTGTGGATGCTTGCACTATCCAACCCCATATACCAACGGAGTGCAGCACCAATCAAGCTATCCTGGAAGTAGTGAATAAGCAATTAGTCATTATCTGTCTGAGTTGACATCTTGCGAGCATACATCATAAGATGACTGAGTGGACAAGAGTTCCCCTTATATTTTTCAAAGTCAGGCACTTTGAATTTCACCGGGATTTTGACGTTGGGCACTAAACACAACTCAACAAGACTCTTCCCAAAGAAGTTTTTACCTCTCAGCATCTTCAATTCCTTGCGCAACTCAAGAAATTGATCTTCTCATCTCGTCCATCTTCTCATAGACATCCAGACCCTCAGACGGCTCGGAATGATAGATGGTGTCCTCTACACGAGGCGAAGTGTGCACAACTGGAGGTGGCACGGTCATGACCGAGCTAGATGCCGGCATGGAAGCAAAGGTAGGCACAAAGCCTTCTAGCACAAAGTTGGGCGACATTCCCCACGGGATCCGACAGGCAAGTTCGGCGCGAAGTGGGCAGTAGCAGCAGGCAAGGTAGAGGTGACCACTTCTGAAGTAACAGTCCTCGTGGGAGGAGTTGCAGGCGTTGGAGAAGCTTGGCTTTGAGCAGCAAGAACCGACTCCATCATGGCAGTCAGTCGGGCAATTTCGTCCTTCAGCTCTCTGTTCTCTTGCTCTAGATGCTCCATAGTTTTCTGATGATTAGCTCGATTATTGTACCGGTGAGTCAACTTGGCTAAAGCACAGAAGAAACGCCAATCAGACACCTGGCAAAAACATGCTTATGCAAATTATGCATGAAATGCAATGCTTGATTATTATTATTTCCAAAGAACTTACTATATCATTTGCAAATTTGATATGACCAAAAATCTCTTTTTATTTATATAAATTGGAAGGATTACACTGAGTACAATTTCAGAAACCAAAATAAAAAGATACAAGAGAAAAGGAGACTAGTCATTCTAAGGATCCCTAACAACAATGTCAGAAGATCTAGCTGAAGGCGCGTATTTCCTTCGAATGCGACGGATCTCGGTCTCAAAAGAAGTCTTTATCCGAGTCTTCTCGAGGACAAGCTGGTCAACAATATTCTTCCAAGCAACGGAAGGTTGAGCCATGCTAGAAGATGAAACCTCTGGCTTTCTCTGTCTCTTCGTCACTCGATCTTAAAGTAGCTTAATCAGTGCATCTTTGTCCTTAGACTTTAACTGCAACTCTTCATGCTTCTTGCTCAAAGCATGGAAACGCTCTTCCCACATATCTTTCTCTTGCTTCATCTTGGCGAGTGCGTCTTCCAACTCCTCTACATCTTGGTTAGGGAGAGTTAATGGCTCAACCACAACCATAGACATAGGTCTTTCACAAGGATAAGGCATCTTCAACTCCATAGCTCTCTTCTTCACCCAAAGAGTGTAAGCTTCCAAAGCTACACAATTGCACGGACCAAGCTCGGATCTTCCTTTCCTATGCACATTATGCCAAGCATGCACAATCTTCTGCTTCAAATGTTTGGGATCTTTACCCTCTTGATAGAAAGACCTTATAACAATATGTTATTAGGTTTGTCTCTCTAGGGGAACCCAAGTTGACGACGAGCCAAAGCAGGGTTGTAGTTAATTCCTCATTGTGTACCAATGAGAGGCACATTAGAGAATTCACCACAACTATCAAAAAATTCCAAACTGCTTAAGGACGGATCATACCAAACTATATCATCATTAGTGAGAGACATAAGTCTCTGAGAACACCTTAGACATTGTTTGTTCTCCACAAAAGCAGGCGTCTGAGGCAAGTGCGAAATAAACCACTTGTATAGAAGAGGAATGCAACAGACAATCGTTCCACCACCCTTAGAATTCCTTAGGTGCAAAGAGAAATACATATCACCCAACAAAGTAGGCACATGATTCCCAATCAAGAAAAGTCTAATGGCGTTAACATCAACAAAACCGTCAATGTTAGGGAGCAAAGCTAATCTATAGATGAGCAACACAAAGATAGCTTCAAAAGCATCCACAGTACCAGCTTGAGCAAAAGTAGTAGCTTCCTTGATGAGGAAAACAGATGGCAATCCAAATAACCCTCATTTCTTCACCCGATGAGCCTCTATCTGAGACTTCTTCAAGTGAAGAGCTTCAGCAATAATGCTAGACCGGGGAATCTCCTCCAATCCACTAAAAGGCACTCTACTAGAAACAGGTATCCCCAAAACATGAGAATACTCCTCCAAGGTAGGCACAAGCTGAAAATCTGGGAAAGTGAAACAATGATAGAGAGG
This sequence comes from Lathyrus oleraceus, assembly GCF_024323335.1. NCBI lineage: Eukaryota > Viridiplantae > Streptophyta > Magnoliopsida > Fabales > Fabaceae > Lathyrus > Lathyrus oleraceus. The sequence goes on from NC_066583.1 coordinate 513,311,973, forward strand.
ATCATAGAACTGCATCAATACACTCAAGAGTCCTTCAACTACATCAGCAGACAAGATGGACAAAAGCTTCCCATGACGTTGTTTAAAGTACAAGGGATCTAATACAAAAGATGCTAGCTTCCTTAACTCTTTTAAATCGGAACATCTGAAACTGTACTTCTTAGTGTTCCTTCGTCCACAATCCATGGTCTGAAAATATTTGCAAATGATACCTTAGTTCCTTGAAATTTTCGTGTGGTGAATGTTATGATGCGCATGAATGCATGAATGTAAAAATCACAAATAAGGGACCACACACAAGGCAAACAAAGGTCAAGGGATGAATCAAGTTTTTGTCAAGATCAATCATCCATTTTGGTGGATTATGGTTTTCACCTTATCGACACTCTAGTTCCATTGATATTGACAAAACTTGATTGGATCAACTAAGAATCAAGGGTTTGTTGCAAGTCACGAGCATGGAGTCTGGGTAAGAACCATCCCAAAGGAGTTAACTAAGGATAAAAACTTGTAGATCATGTTCTAAAAAATTCCCAGAGTCTTAATTCCATCTATCGAATATTAAAGGTTAAGATGAATGACTCATCGACCCATAATATTCTCAAGAGAAACTCGTCTGAGTGTAGTATCGCATAACAACTGTTATCAAGTCTACACTTGAACAGTTTCCGCACTATGTCATGAATAGGCCAAGATGGGTTAAATGTTCTAAGGTCCTCAGCTTCTCGGACTCAATTAGAAATAGTAATGCCTAACCACAAATACTTGTGTGACATTTCCAAATCCAAAGGAGTCTCCACTGAGCAGATGGATCTCAAGCCAACTTGTTAAGGACTACTCCACACAAGTCGATCATGACTATACCATCCTCCTATATTAATTTCACTCAAGTTCGGGTTAGAACTTATCTCACCACTCAGAGATCACGAAGCACAACAAGTAGATTATATCACACATACATATATACAAACATCACATATATACAAATATATTCACACAAAAAGTAGGCTAAACCCACTGGAGACTACTCCCCAGCAGAGTCGCCACTTAATTTCTGTAGCGAGAAAATCATGATCATCAATCTATTGATAAGCTAGAGATCAATTAACAAGAGTCTCCATCGCGCTTTTATTGTTTCCAAGGGAAAAGGGAAAAAGTATGAATAAAATCCAAAAAGTAAGAAGTTTTCAAAAAAAAACTAATAAAAGTCAGAGATCACAGGTAAGGGGGTTGGTTACACAGAGGGAAGGTGTTAGCACCCAAAGTGTCCTAGGTACTCCTAGGGAGCCCTTTTTGTGTGCATATGTATTTTGTAAAAAGTGATGTTTACAAACAAATAGAATGGGGGGATGAGAAAAGAATTCATTAATTATATTTTTGTGTTTGACAAGTCCTTCGGACTTGTGCCTACGTACCAACATAAAAATGAGGGATCAAAACCTCATAGTTCGTGCTACAAATTTCAAAAATGGATGCATTGATTTTAACAAAATTTAAGTTTGAAAGGCACAAAGGCCTAAAATGGTTTGAATGAGTTAGTTCTTTTTGGATTTTTGAAAGTTTAGGTCAAGTATATTTAAATTTTTTCACAAGTTTGATTTAAGAAGATAAGTTTGAAAATGCAATGGCATAAGGCCAAAGTTTCTATCTTTTTGTAAAAAGGGGTCAAAGTTTAGAACAAAAATAATTCACACAAAGAAGATTTTGAAAATGGAGGGAGAGATTTTGAAATTAAAGAAATGGGTAGAAGATGAAGAGACTATCCTATACGCAAAATTTAAAAGTTTAGAGTTGAAAAGATCTGTCCAAATGGGTAGCAATCTAATAGACAAGTATGTCAATAGAAATCCAAAATTCCCTTGGACTTTTAGAATCAAGCAATACACAAGTCAATACAAATGGTCAACAAAATTTAATTGGCATTTATTCAATTAAAAATAATAAAATAATGCATTTAAATCAAATATGTTTTGTCCAATTCCTAAAATCTCATAAAAACACCAAAGAAATGGCCATGAGATTTATCATAGGTCAAACAAGGTCAAAGGACCTTGGAGAAAAAATTTCATAGTTTTTGGACATTTAAAAATATTTTTAAACAATTAAAAACAAATGCAAAATCAATTAATTCATGAAAAATATTAATAATGATCCAAAAAATAATTTTAATTCAGAATATGAAAGAGAAAAATATTTGAAACTTTTTGGTGAAAGTCTCATATTTTTTGGATCAATATTGATTTTAATATGAATTATTGAAGAAAATGCAATTAAAACAAAAATTCAGAAAATCAAAAATACGTGGACCATCAGTTCTCCCTCATTAATTGAGGTGGCAGATCTGATGGTTCCTAGCGCGCGTTCCACATGGACTTAAGTCAACTGCGCTGCACAATTGGTATTTAAAACTAACGATCAAGATTAAAACGTGAGGGACGGATCATGTGGTTCAAGCCTTGCCAACTCATCGCCGGAGCCAGAGCTCCGGTCGTCTTCTCCGGTGGACCTCATCGGACTGGTGCACCATTAACCATCACCATATTGAAAAACAAGGACGTGATCTTGAAGAAAAAATGGCACTGAGCTCGAATCTGACCTCCAATCACTCCAATTCCAAGTATATTGAGAGATATATGGAATTTAAATTTGAGGTACATGAACTGAGTTACTTCGATTTGACCTCAAAGCAACTCAATCTTCTTGCCTACATTGGTAAGACTTCAGACAACCAAAGAATCAATAGAATTGAGCAAGAATTTGAGAGAATCGAAGAGTTCAAATTTTTTGAAAATTACCTTCAATGTAGGTCTAGATTCGATGGATCTTGATCTTGCTTATGCTTGGACTCACTCCACTTGCTTGCAGGAGAAGGATGGAAAGGTTAAAAAGCAATGGATTCTTGGAGAATTGAATTCCAAAATAGTGGAGATTCAAGCTCAAATTCAAAAGAATTTATCAGGCTTATCCTTTGAGTATTGAGGGTTTGAAATGGGGGATCAAAGCTGGCGCGATTGTGTCTTCATTTCCGAGCAATTGAAGCTCTATTTATAGCTGAATCATGTGATATTTGCACACTTTCATTCACTTTCCAATTTTGGCAAATGGTGATGTAATGGTGCATGGGCGCGCATAGGCCCATGAAATGATTGCTAGAGGTCCATAATTGAAGATCAAATGCTTTGAAGTAAGCTCGGATTGCAAGGCAAATGTACATTAATGCTTGAAGTTTGATCCATGCCAAATGATATCAGTCTGTTTAAGCCATGCGCAGCCTATGCATTTCTTGTCCAAAATGGGTGAATTTGAGTTCTTTGGAAATGTGAGATCAAGAGGAATAACTTTAATGTTCAACACTTTTTCATTTAGAGCTTGGAACTTGGAGAAATTTGAGGTGGAAGTTTGGAAATTTTTGACATATCAAATTTTTTCTAAGTGTCAAGCCATATGTCTCAATATTCCACCTTGCTTAACTTTTTATAGGACCTTAAAATGAGAAAAGTGTCTTCATAAACTTTGTATCTCTCTCAAAGACCTTCAAAATGGTCACCAATTTCATGTCATTTGGATTTTAAATTATAGAGTTATGAATTTTTGAAGTTTGGAAAAATCACTTGATCAATGGTATAGGTCAAAAGTGACCTATAATGTAGCCTCATATCACATGCTCAAAAAAGTTGAATTAGCTCCCACTCCAAACTTCAAAGTTGAAGTAGACACACTGAATTTTATTATGCAACTTGAAAAGTTTTCATCTCATAAAAATTGAGCAAGTTATGGCCTTGGGAAGTTGACTTTCAAATTAGAGTTTAGACAAAATGACCTATAATGTTTCAACATAAAAAATGATTTTCCAAGCAAAACTAGCTCTAGGTCTCAACATGAAAGTTGTTTGTAATGTAATTTAGAGTAAGTTTTCTCTTGGAAGCATTTCCATATGGTGAAAATTGTAGGAGATAGGGTCTAGGGAGACCCATTTTTGATTAGATGAATTCATCTGGCCAACCACCATCAACCAACTTGCTAATTTCCAATTCTCTTGACTTTTTGGCTCATGGTAGATCATATATGCATAAGATAATGAATTTTTAAGTGTCCCTTGATAAATTTGATCAATTGGTGAGATAGCTTGTTGGAGAAGTTACTCAAGATACCCCGTCAAACTAGGGTTTCCAAGGCAAATCACACTCAAACTCTTGAAGAAAACTTGATCAATATAACATGTAGGAATCAATGGAACTCATATATGATGCTTGTGACCATTATTGCATCAATTCATGGTTGTGCTCTTTGTTCATGAGGGTCTCAAACCCTAGATGTGGACTGGATGAATCAATGAGACCATGCCCTTCCTACAAAAAGTTAGGCAAATGCAAAGACATATTTTTGGTATTTTTGTTAGTGAAATAATAAAATACAAGTTGATATAATCACAAAGTGCTTGGTGATCTTTTCCAAAATAAACCCAATGAAGGAGGGGTAAGGAGGATGCCAAGACATGATCCCAATGCTAATGCTTATGATGAAATTGCATGAGGGATCTTAGGGTCAAAATTGGGGTCTTACAATGATGACACATCTATCAAATATCGTTGAACCTTCCACCGGACCTTCACACCAGCCATCATTGCATCATGTCAGCACTCAAAGATCCCAAACACCTAAGGAAAATCATGAGAGACCTCAAAGACAGACTAACACACCTGGATGTGGACCATGGGGACGTTTCAATCGGGTCGGTCATTGAATTTTTGTCAATTCCATATAATTTTTATTATAACATAAATATGATTTTTTTAAATATTTTTTTATTTAATTGTTAAATTAACATTTAAAATTAAAATAAAAAATAAAAAAATTAAAGGTGTATGCGTCAGATGCATTGGCGCATACACCAATACATACATGCATGCGTCAAGAGGCATGGTGCATACATGCATGATGCATGACCATTGGGAGCATGCACCAACTTCAATGACACATCCTTTTAAGGTTAAATGGATGCGTTAGTCCATTGGGACCATTGGGAGCATGCACCATCTATGTATCATAACAGAACAATGCAAGTTAAAATAGTTTTATGGTTATTCAGATGAAAATAACAATTTATAAATGTTAAGAACCTTGTTATGTGATTGTCATACGGTGAACTGACTTTGGTGTGTTTTTGCTTTGGAAAGCAAATGTCGCGGATAGCAAGAGTCGCCACCGACTTTTCTTTCATCCAATAAGGAAAGGCGGAAAAGAACAGGAAAGACCTTAATTTAGATTTTGGGTTCGAGAGGTACATTATACAAAGGGAAGGTGTTAGCATCCTTTGTATCCATGGTTATCCATGGGCTCTTAATTGCTTGATCACTTATGTTTTTCTTGTCTGAAAAAGTGTGTGAGAGCTGTTTGGAAAATGTTTTGAAAAGAGAGTTTAACTTTGTAATGATTCTTGTACGAATGTATACAAAGTATTTATCTCGTTTAATTTTGAAAGCTGTTTAGAAAGATATAACTTGACAATGATTCTAGTACGAATGTATGCCAAGTGGTGATTTTCTAATGCAGGTTTTGAAAAGTGTGAGGTGTGAAAAGTAGTTTAAGTTGTGAGCAAGCATTTAGGAGTTATACCTACCCAAGGTCTTTATGGGCATTTCCTATCCTTATGAGGGTAAAACTGTCCTTACTATCGAGAAGTAAGTAGCTTTATCCTTTGGATGTAAAAGGGTCATCGTAGGGTCATTGATTGGTCATTGAAGGCAACAGTTGTGAGGATACCTTAGCATTCGAAGGGACGATCATCATTTAACCGTAGGCTATACCGAAGGGTCGTCGAGGGAAAAAGGCAACATTCGAGGGACTATGATGATTTAACCGAAGGGTCTTTGCTAAGTGCATCTCCACATTCGCGGGACATGACCATAATACCATAATATCGTAGGGTAACAAAGAGAAGTCCAAGATCACATATTTAAAGGCAAAGTTTTACAATTAATTAGATAGCCGTAATCGATTAAGTAATTAGGTCCACATTAAAATCGATGAAATCAATACATTAAAATCAGCTAGATAATTTAGGATGAATCTCCACATTAAAATTAAGTAATTCAGAATCCATCTCCATAAGGGTATCCCACACATAAAGTGGAATACCTAGCCGGCCGTTTCCTCGGGAATATGTAAGCCTTTACACAATTCAGCACACGGGTTAGAACATCGAGATAAAGTACAATTGAAAAGTGCACCACAAAATAAACACAACAGTCCTAAAGTCAGGCCAAATGATGCAGAATTATAATAAATCTTGATTAGATAAACATAAGGCAGAACAGAAAAGAAACAAAACAGCCACTGTCCCGTTCGCTCCTGCTTCGCCTAGCGAAGGCTTAGCGAATGCTCGCTACAGGCTCGCTTAGCGATGTGCTAGCGAGCTGCTACGGGTTTTGAGTTTGATAGCAGCATGATTCCGGCACCCTGAACTTTATGGCATTTAATTACAGGAATAGCATGGACAAACATTCAGGATATTCAGGCATACTTAAATTCACATGTGAAATCAAATTACATATCCGAAAATTTAATCATGATGCCTTATGTATGTAGCGATTACCGATTAAAAGCATAAAACAGTAGAGATGCGCAAACCTGTTTGCAATGGAATTGCAGCTTTGGATTGGCAAATCGGGTCGAATTGGGCGGAGGCAACCTTGGTGCGGATGAGCGGCCTTCAGGGTTTCTTTACTCAGAATTTTCTGAGTTGGTCTCCAGGGTTTCTGTCCGTCTTCCTCCGTTTTCCTCCTCCTTTTCGTGACTGAAATGTCGGTATTTATAGTGATTGTGGTGACCTAATGGGCTCAGAATGAAGCCCAAAAATTCTGATATATCACAAGCTTCGCTAGGAGAGCGTTGTAGCGAAGGGTTCGCTAGGCGAAGGATTTGCTCGCCTAGCGAGCAGGCCATTTATGACCTAATGGGCTCAGAATGAAACCCAATAATTCTGGTATTCGCAAGATTCGCTAGGCGAAGGAGTTGCTCGCCTAGCGAGCGAGCTAGTTTGGGCCTTTTTCTGGATTGGGCCTGTTGTGAGTTGGGCTTTTGTTCCTTTAAGGTCAGTGCCTTGCAGAATAAGTTGGAGTGCTTCGAGAAACGTTTTGCGAGATTAATGGGCAAATTTTGGGGTATGACAGTGATGAACATTAAACCATACAATCTATATGCAAAAAATGACATATATAAATCTAGAAAGACAAAATAAGTCACTAGCCGACACAAAATGAAGTCAAAATACACAATATAGTTTAAATAAGTCAAAATAAAATACAATTAATAATAAATTCAAAACGCAAATACATTATCAACTATTGCATATGCCGAATAAGAGCTCCTCGGGCTCTTCGGCCGCCTCTACCCCCTGTCCTTCGACGCTGTCTCCGGGACATCAGTGCCTCTTGTGCCTCCGTCATAATGGGATCTAGGATCTGCCTCACCTTAGACCCATAAAAAAAGATACCCCTGTCAATGTTTAATCTCCACAATGCGACGACATCTAGACAATACATCATGAGCATGATCTAACTGTGTTTGCCCCTCCTTTAGTATCTCGTGATGAGTCGGCCTCAGTGGATCTCATGGAGCAGTCTGCACCAAATATAGATGTGACACCCTGAAGAACCACCTGATATTTAGAGTGTTTTTTTAGAGGTGATGAAGGAGAAAAGTTATAATGCGTTTAGAACAAATATCGCTCGGAGATGCATCTCTGGAATATTTACGAATATGCATCTCCATTGTTTTTTTTAACATTAAGTACTGGTAGACTATACCGAAAATAAATAAGATAGAATTTCAATTTATATTATTGAAATAAATAAGTTTTCCACTTTAATGATAGTGTTGATGTGGTTATTTTGTGCTAGAATGTGTTTATCCAGCTTCGATAGTCTAGGTTGTCTCAAGTGTTTCACACACTCAATACAATTTACTTGTGTGACATGTTGAAAGGCTTCTCTTGAAAATAATCATAAAATTTTCATTTTGATTCGGTATGCATGTGAGTGATCTTAGGAATGACTTTAACAACAATTTTATTTTAAAATAAAAAACTGATTTCTTTCATTCCTAACTGACTATAAGCAATAGTCAGAGTAACATTCAGGGTCAACTTGATTTACCTTATCTACATACTGTATGGAAGAAAAAACAAATTTATGAAAATAACCTATTGTTTATACAAAGGCAATTTAATTTTTTTTATATGTTGCTAAAAAAATATCTTTTACATAAATGTTTATCGTGATAAGTGTTTGTGGTATAAGCTACAAATAAGTTGGGTTCTAGGCCGGTCAAATGTCCAATACCTCCTAAACTCAGTTGTCACCCATGGTATATAAACTACCACGCCTACATAAAAGGTATGAAGACAAAGATATGATTATATTTAATAATTCACTGTATTCCTCTTCATTCACTCACTACTTCTCTAACTTGAGCATTGTAATGCTAATCTTACATGTTCACCCCGCGCAATCGCATCTGAACATAACCTATTGTTTATACAAAAGCAATTTAACTTTATTTTATATGTTGCTATAAAAAATAGCTTATACATAATATTTATAAATGTTATCATGATAAGTGTTTGTGATATAAGCTACAAATAAGTTATGTTCTGGGTTGGTCACATGTCCAATTCTCCGTAAGCCCAATCAACTGAGCTTTGGAGAGATTTGCCCTTGATCAACGGTGTCTTCAGACGATTTTTCTTTGCTGGTATGACCTTTTGAAGAAGTTTCCTAAAAAGGAATTTAAACTCCACCATGTTGTGATATGATCTCGATATGGATTTCCCCAGTATCTGAATCTTCGAAAGGTATGCCCCTAATTAACCGGTGCTTGGAGATTTGACTCAGGTGACCAATATTTGGAATGATTTGCCTCTAATCAAAAGAATCTTCAGATGATCTGCCCCATATTAGAAGAATTTTATCCTGATCGACAAGATTTCTAGGTGATTTGGCCCTAGTCACAAGTGTCTTGAAGCGGCATGCCTCTGATCAGACCATTATTGAGATTTCATTGACGCTAAGTATTGATTTGCAAGTAAAAATTGTTCCTTTTGAAAAGTAATTCTAACGCAATGCTCATGCAAGTTTTGAAATCAGAAATTATTATCAAAAACATATATGATATGTACGATGGGTGATATTCGGCCATAAGGTTGGCACGAATGAAGATGTGAAATTGTGATAGAACAATATTGTAGCGGGGTATTCGTTACCATTAGACATATTGACTAAATCCAAGGTAAACCATACAAGTCGAGTCGCCACCACACTTCTATTTATCCAAAGGAATGGTTAGAAAGCGAACAAAAACCTAATACTTTTATCGAATCAAAAACTAGTAAAAATGTCAGTGATCGGGGTAAGGGGGTTGGTTATGCAATGGGAAGGTGTTAAGCACCCAAAACATCCTAGGTACTCCTAGGGAGCCCTTTTCACACTTGTTGTAAGGTTGGTATTTTTGTGGAAAATTTGTTTGTGCAAACATGATTGAAGAGATGAGAAAAGAATATACAAGTTATTTACAATTTGTGTTTGGATGGATAAACCCATTGCCTACGTACCATCTTGAAAAAGATTAGGATCAAAACCTCGTAGTTCGGGGTAAAAATCTCAAAACAAGTTTGTGAATTAATTGGTCCAAAAGCCTTAAGGTCTTTTGTTATCCAAGGGAGAAAACTCAACCTAAAAACCACAAATCCACCATGTGAGGATAGCTTCAACATGCTAGTGAGGGGTTAACCCTATAATAAGCATGGAAGACTCATTGTCCATCACTAAGGATATAGGTGAGTATTATATCTACCTTAAGGATAACTCAAACCTAATAGCTAAAGGTTATGAAAAGTTTTTGATAAGAAGTGGCCATTGAAACCACAAAAAGTATTTGAATGAGTTATATTTACCAATGAAAAGTATTTACAAAATATGGTCAAAGTTGACTTAAAGATTCAATTCAAAATAAGTGTTATGAAAAGAAAGTTTGAAAATCAAAAGCATAATGCTTAGGTTTCTAATGTTTGAAAATAAATGTTAAATATTTGCACAAAAGTTTTGGCTTGGGTTAGAGTGGAGGGAAGAAGAAGAATGGCTAAAGTCCTAATCATACAAGAGATGAAGGATAAGAAACAAGACCACAAATGGAGTTCCTCTCTTGAGATCATATTGATGATCCAAGTAGCTCCCATCCTTTGGAATATGCAAGCAAATAAGTGAAAGCTCAAGCAATCAAATTAACCAAGCAAGCTCTTAGAAGATCCCCAATGGCTCTTGTGTCTTTCTCTTTGAAGCACATGACAATGGTTCTTCAGTTTGGCTCAAATAGGATTCCCTAGCACAAAAGCACACACATCAAAAGGTTCCATGAAGTAAATCAAGAATGGACAAGAGTGAGTTTAGAGATTTGGTCCTTCTAATCCATCTTCAATATTAAGGCCCTTTTTACTCCATTTTGCATAGGGAATGTCCTAGAATCTAAGTCCTTTTTTGTCCATTTTTTGCATTTGGTCCACAACAATCAAAATAAAACACAAGCACAATAATATATACACAATTATATGCTCAAGTGAGCAAAAAGCAAATTGCATTAACATAAACATGTGCTCAAATGAGCAAAGAGCAAAAGCAAATGAATAATATGTACAAGAATAGTAAATTGCATATATGTAAAGTGCAAGAATTAAATGTTAATGGTTAATGGTTAGTGTTAGAGTTAGTGTGCCATAAGATAATTTAGCGCTATGTTAAGCAATCGCAATTGGACTTATGTAGAAGTCACAACTATCTGAGGTCGATCAATAATAATGTAGGCAATAACACAAGTTAGAGATTTTGATTAGTGAATCAAACTCCTACAACTTGCCATGCCAAAAAGAATATGAGAAATGATCTTGTATTGATTTAGGTTCTTTGCTTGATTAGGAAGCAACCTATCCTTAATGCAAATCCATTCACTTGATCCATGATCAAGATGAATTAGATTTGAATCAAGGAAGGTTAAACCTCCCATGTATCAAGGCTAACCACCAATCTTTAACTCATTGATCAAAAAAAGAAAAAGAAGAAGAAGAAGAAGAAGAAGAAGAAGAAGAAGAATATTAAAGTGCACTAATGGAAATGAAATGAAATAATCAACAAGCATTGACCAAAGATAGAGAAGATCAAGGTCAAACAATAGTAAACAGAAGCAAAATGAAAATTAGAAGTCAAGAAACAAATAAAATATTTTTGGTATTTTTCAAAATTAAAATAAAACTTGAATTAAAATAATCAAAGAAAGGTCAAACTTCAAATTCACTTCAAAACAACCTTGAAAAGTCCAAGTGAATTATCCTAAGTTCAACAAGATCAAACAAAGTTTGACAAAAAAAATTCAGCATTTTTAGAAGTCGGAAACTATTTTTAATCAATTAAAAATGCATAAAAATAACCTAATTGAATTAAAATCTCAAATATATCTCAAATCAATTAATAAATTGATGAGAATATTTTTCATAGATCTATCATCATTCAAAGAGGTTGGAAAAATATTTTTGTATTTCTTTGATATCAAAAACTATTTTAAATGAATTTAAAATAACCAGAAATGAGAAAATTCTTAAAAAATATCAAATGATAAAATAAAAAATATTAAAAATCATTTTTAGAAACTAGAAATTAAAAGAAGAAAAATGCAATTGGTCTCACATTTTTTGGACCAATAATGAAGGAGATATGAATTTTTAAAATGAAATGGAATTAAAAGAAATAAAAGAAAATGAAATCAGAATTTAAAAATGATGAAAAAACGTGGAGCGTCTGATGCACTTTCATTAATTGACGTGGATCATCACGTGGCCAGGAAGCGCGCGTTCACCATATACTCTAGTAAACTGAATCACATAGTGCCATTAAATAAGTCATAACATTGAGTGAACGAGATCAAATCTAGAAAAGCAAACGGATGGTTCAGATTCAATCAGGAGATTGGACGGTGACCTGCGCCACCATCTTCTCCGGCCAACTTCCGGCGAAGGCAAAATTTATAGAGAAACAAATGTGCACCAAATGCCACGATCTAGGTACCAATCGAAAGCTGGGGTGATGTACATCACCCCTGTACCAACCAAACCCACTCTAGGTTTCTACATTGAGAGAAATCAGAGATGGAATTTCTATGGTGTTCAACTGAACTTGCTAGAATTTGAAATTTTAAAGCTCAAATCAACTGCCTCTATGAAGAGGACTTCAAATCACACAACAATAACAAGAAACAACCAGTATATGAGCAGATTCGAAGAAAATAAAGTTTGAAGTAAACCTCTGATTTGCAGAGTTTGAGAGCATAATTTCTTGCTCTGGGTGCTTGCAGTATACTCTAGGGATCAAAGTGAGCAAGGCTAAGGAACTTTAGATCTAAAAAAACAATCAATGAAATTGAATTCTAGATCTGAAAAATTGAAAGAAAATTGGTGAGTTCCTTTTGAGTGTGGTTGAGGGATTAGTCGTGCAGCATTTAGGGCGCCCTTAGGTTGCTGAAACGAGAGGAATGAGCATTGTATTTATAGCAAAAGCATGGCTGAAATGCATGATATAAATGCTTGCATGAATGGAAAGGGCCTCCATGCATGGGCTTGTACAGGCGCATGGAGGGCCCAATTCCACTTGGATTTGGCAGCTAATCATCAGCATATGCAAACTGGACGTGCAGATGGTGTAGTATTGGCTCATGCAATGCAAATTTAATTGATTTTCAAAAATGCACCAATATGTTCATGTCTTCGAAAATGCCATGTCCATACTTGAAACACAACCTTATGAGTAATGGTTGGAAAGCTTTTTGCATGAGGATTAATTGTTATGTTGATCAAAACTTCATTTGAAACTTGGAAATTGATGAAAAGTGGTTATGAAGTGTAGGGTGCAAAACATGTACATGTGAAAATTCCAAGAATAGCCAAACTTTGAGCCCTTCTATTTCAATGATGCAAGCTCCAAATGACAAAATCTTCAACATCAAAGTTGTATATCTTTTCAAGACAATAAATTTGGACTTAAATTTTGCATCATTTGTATTTTTTATGAAGAAGTTATGGGCACTTGAAGTTGGACTTTTTCACATTTCAATGCCTTTGGTCCAAAGTGACCTATAATGTTTTGCATTATCACATGTATTTATTTTAGGATTTTGAAAAATTTCTCAACATAACATTTGAATTAGACATCTTAAGCTTTCCAATGCATTTGATCCCACCTCAAAATCATGAAAAATGAATAAGTATGTCCTTGGGAAGTTGACCCAAAATTAGGGTTTCAGTCAAAATGACCTATAATGTCTTGAAATGGATGATGACCTTCCAAGCTTCAAATAAATTTTTGATGAATAGGAAAGTTGTTCATATGGTTCTCAAGAACATTGTTTCTCTTCGGGTCATCTCAATTTGACAAACACATAAAAAGTTAGGTCTCAGTGTACTTCAAAATAGTCAGATGAATTGACTGATCAACTTTTCAAGTCTATGCCTCATATATTGATGAATTGATGATTGAGGACACTCAAATAAGTTCAAATATGCATTAAATGATAAGTTAAATAACTTACCTTGATTTCATTTGATCATAGGTTGAGGTTGCTTCATGAGCAAGGCATAGTTGATGAACAAATGAATTAGGGTTTCCTTGGGAAACAAGCCTCAGGCCCCCTTGGTTTGCTTTGATCAAAATGATGAATTGAGATACTTGGGAGCCATACTTGAAGGATGAGAGATTTGGGAACCATTTCCATGCTTGCTTTCATCTCCAATTGGCCATATCAATGCACATAGGATCTCCTAGAAGCTTTGGATCTTGTGACTGCTCAAGCTACAAACAAAAGATGTTAGTGACATATTTTTGTGCTTTTGGTTAGTGAATAAAATGAGAAAAGTAACAATATACAATTCAAGCATGCTTGGTGATCTCAAACCACCTTTCAAAAGTTCCCACCCAAAGGTAAGGAGCCAAGATGTTATGATCCTTGAGGCAAGATGCAAATGCAATGTTATAATGCCATGAGGGATCTTAGGGTCAAAATTGGGGTCTTACAAATATGGTTAGTGGTGATTTAACAAAAATTTGGAGTTAGTTTAACAACCATTTTGCTGAGTATGCTTTCATAGTGAACCTAGTTTCAATAGGTATTTTAAAGGTTGTAACGTGGCTTGGTTCACGGTTTATAAAAAGAGGATATAAGGCTCAAAACATGATTTAATCACCTATACTCCTTTGATGTTCTCCATTCCTAAATCCAATTAAATCAACGAATGCATTCAGTCGGCAAGAGAATTTCAGTAGTTATGATGATAAAGGTAGATATAGTGGTTCAAGCACTTGATGAGATTCTTGAGGTGACACTCACCTATTATCGTTACAAGCTTGTTTCCATTTTTATTTTATTTTTGCTTTTAGTCCCTATTTTTACATGGACCAATTCTTTTGAACTCACGGCCCATCGGATTCCTAACTTTTGCCTAAGTCATTTTTTTACTTAGTGAGCTTCTTTTTTTGGAACAATTCTTGTGAGATTTTTCTTTCTGATTCGTAAAGTTTGTGATTGCCATATTGTGAGTTTGACCTTTTCTCTGTTTCCTCGACATTGAATGATGTGTGCGAGAAAAGGGTGTGCTTGAACCTCTTATTATGGTGATTAAATGGAATGGTTCTCTTCAGATTAGAATGCATCATTGAATTAATTGAAAAACTATCATGCCCCTCGTTAAGCTTAAGGTTTTTTCTTAAATAGAAATAACATCAAATTCAGGCTCTAGGGGGTTGACTACGAATTATCTCATTATTTCTCCAGTGTTTTGAAAGCGAAACAATGCCTTACATCGTTAATTAGGTCTTGCTACTAAAATCATACATCAACAAATTCTGTTGTTTTATTTACATCATTCTCCCTTAAAGCAAATGTGCATCGCAAAAAGAATGGTTCAAGACTCAAGCACAAGTCAAGCTTCACTTATAAAAGAATTTCAAGTCTTGAAGATTTCTATTGAATTGATCAAATTATTAAGGTATAAAGTTCTCAACCTCTCTATGTTCATTCAAGTGCTCAAGAGTTTCATTCATACATGTCATATTTCATTTAGGCCTCTTAAATATTTACATTTGGCCTTACAATTCATTTTCAACTGCATTTGGTCATTCTGCCTTGATGGTAATCGGTTACCATGTTTTGGGTAATCAATTACATGGTGAAAAATTTTAAATTTTTTTAACGTTGGTTCAGGTGTAACCGATTACACCATATTGGGTAACCGATTACCACTGAACTAGTGGCAGAAATAAATGCATTTTTCATGAAAACATTTTTTGAATTGTGTTCTTGAATCATGGTATCCACTCATGAATTATGACCATTTAGAAAGGTGTCTAAGGGTTATATATACCACATATTTTCAGAATTTGAATTCACCTCCTTCACACCGAATATTTCAAACAATTTTTCTCTTCATCTTTTCAAATTTTCTCAAGTGTTCTTGATTAAATTTTTTGGTGAAACTTTATACACAGAATTTTCAATATATATTCATATAGTTTCATTCATACCATTCTTAGAGCATTTGTATGTCATATAGAGAATTGATTTCTTAAAAGGAGAAGATCAATCAATAGATTGATAATTTGTTCCATCTTTCAAAAACTTGTAAAAATCCATATTATTCTTGTTATCCTTGTTGTGCAGGACTGGTAGAAACAAGAAAGTCATTAAGAGAGGATTGTTCTCTTAGTGGACTTAGTGAAAAATCCAAGAGGATTGTTCTTGGTGTTCTTGATAGAGTATATATAGAAAGACTAGGTTGTCTAGTCCATAAGATCTTACAATAATAAAATCTCTTACATGTGGTAAGGAGGCTGGAGTACTCTCGGATTGTGAGGAGAACTAGTATACGTCTCGGTGTTCTTTACTTTCCACAGTTTACCGTTTCATTGCATAATCAAACCAGAAAAGAAAGAACGAGTTTTCATAAAATCGAAAAAAAAAATCAAAGAACCTAATTCACCCCTTTTTAAACGCATATTAATTTAACTTTAAGGTATCAACTGACACATCTGTTTAGAAACATGGTTATTTTAGTAATTTTTTTGAACAAATAATTATTTTGGTATTTAATTTGAAAAATATGGTTATTTAAATAAATTATTATTTAATAATGTCCCATAATTAATTTAAAAATATAAGTGCAATTTAGTAAAATACATGATGGTATACAAAATATATATTTATAAAAAATATATTTAAAATAGATAATTTGCAAACGGATGAAATTTACTCATAAGTTGAAAAAAAAGTCTCACAAGATAATTTTCCCTTTTATATTTGAGATGTCTATTAGAGAGAATTGTTGACATTACAAGATTAATGGAAATAATTTAACGTCCCTAATAAAAGGTTTCAATTTTATTGTATTTACTTAAGAGTGATATCAACTTATTGAGTGTAAGAGGCTTTTGTTTTATTTTCTTGAAGTAATTTTTTATCCTATCTCATGGGGTGACAAAACATATGTGTGTGTGTGTGTATGTGTGTGTGTGTGTGTGTGTGTGTGAGAGAGAGAGAGAGAGAGAGAGAGTCTAAAATGCTTTTTAGATTTTAGAGATTCATCTCCGAATGCATATTATTTTAAATTAAAACGTGGAATTTTTACCAATATACCCCACATTTTCAATTAATTTCCCAAAATAACCCAGGTTTCAAAAAATTTCCCAATATACCCCACTTTTAGAGGGAGGCGCCAATTGGATTGGCGCCCCCTCTTAAAAATTACAAGGAGGCGCCAATTGGATTGGCTAGGGCACCTGCCCTAGCCAATCCAATTGGCGCCTGTGTGTATTTTTTAAGAGGGGGCGCCAATCCAATTGGCGCCTCCCTTAAAAAAGCCTCAAATGGAAAAACTTCCAACATGAAAGTTGTAGATCTTTTCAAGACAATGAATTTGGATATAAATTTTGCAACATTTGGATTTTTTTTGAGAAAGTTATTGGCAGTTGAAGTTGGACTTCTGAGTTTTTCAACTGGTATCTGAGTCATAATGTTTTGTATTATTGCATGTGTTTCTTTTAGGAATATGAATTTTTGTCCAACATAACATTTGAAGTAGACATCTTAAATTTTCCAATGCACTTGGTCCCACATCAAAATAATTAAAAATGAGTGAGTTATGTCCCTGCGAAGTTGACCCAAAATTAGGGTTTCTGTAAAAACAAGTGTATGTGAATTTTGCCAAAAGGGACCAACTTCAAGCCCTTTAGTTTGAATGATAAAAGCCTCAAATGACAAAACCTTCAACAAAAAAGTTGTAGATCTTTTCAAGATAATGAATTTGGACTAAAGTTTTGCATCATTTGCAATTTTTATGAGAAAGGTATGGGCACCTGAACTTGGACTCTTTGACATTTTAACTGTTATCTGAGTCATAATGTTTTGTATTATTGCATGTGTTTCTTTTAGGAATATGAATTTTTGTCCAACATAACATTTGAAGTAGACATCTTAAATTTTCCAATGCACTTGGTCCCACATCAAAATAATTAAAAATGAGTGAGTTATGTCCCTGCGAAGTTGACCCAAAATTAGGGTTTCTGTAAAAACAAGTGTATGTGAAATTTGCCAAAAGGGACCAACTTCAAGCCCTTCAACATAACAATAAGAAGTCCTTGAATTAGGGTTTCTGACCTATAAATTTTTGTTTTATGATATGTGTTTATTTTAGAATTATGAAAGAAACTTAATGTTTGGAGAATACACAAAGATAAATTTGACATAATACGAATTGATATTAATAAAATTTGGATTTTACACAATGAATCCTAATGGTGATGACCGGGATCACCTAACCGACCTCCGGTCCCACATCCCCTAGCTACCCTAACCCTTGGCCCTAACCCACGTTGACGATTCTGCACCGGTGTTTGTTCATCTGATGGTCCAAGAGCGTCATTACCGCCTACAGGAGAAGGTCCGTTGAGGTATTCAGCCAAATCAGCATAGTCTTCAGTATTCAATGATGGTGTACCGGCGTAGCTGAGCTCATGACCCATGCCAGAGAAGTTGGGGTGTGGTTGAGTCATGGATGGGCGACCAGGACGGTTGAAGGGGGACATGGGTGACAATGAAGGGTCTAGGAAAGGTTGGAAAGGTTGTTGGGGTGTTTGGAAGAGATATGGTTGTGGGATGTTTTGGTATTGTGATGTTTGGGGTTCTTGGCTACGGTAGGTGATGGGGCGGTTAGTGTTTTGGGTAAGGCGACTTTGGTAGGGTGATGGTGTGGGTGCGAAGCGATGTTCGGTCGAAGGTTGATGGTCCATTTGTTGGTGGTGGTATGGGGGATGTTCTTGGTTTTGGGGTTGGGTGAATGGCATGTTTTGGTTGTATGTTTGTGTGTTTGTGGAACGGAAAGTTTGTCGGATAGGTGGTTGTGAGTAATCGGGCTGAGAATGTTGTTGGGGGTTAGATGTTGAGCCTTCTTGTGTGTAACTTGTCTGGCGTGGGTCGTAGAGGTACATATCATCGGCGATGAATTGAAATCCAACTGATCTATACCAAGCCATATAAGTATGACTTGGTTTTACCTCATTTGGCATGATTGCGTCAGTTAAGACATGGTCATGACGGTGCTTCAGAGGTTTCGCTTTCTGCAAACCTCTCCTACAAATTGATGGCACTTGGTTATACGGAAAATATAAGGGTACATTGCTCATGGCAGTTGCACAAGACGGTAACAACAATGTATTTCCCATTGCCTTTGCTCTTGTTGAAGGTGAAACGGCTGGTGGATGGGGTTTCTTTCTTCGACATCTCAGAACGCATGTCGCTCCACAAGCCAATCTATGTTTGATTTCTGATAGACATGCTGCCATCGAAAGTGCCTACAACAACCATGACAACGGATGGCATGATCCTCCTTCTACACATGTCTACTGTATCAGACACATTGCACAAAACTTCATGCGTGCTATAAAAGATAAGAATCTTCGCAAGAAGGTGGTGAATGCTGGGTATGCTTTAACTCAACCGTCTTTTCAATATTATCGTGATGAGATTCGTCTGTCTAATGAAGACGCGAGGAGATGGATAAATAACATCCCAGTTGAGCAGTGGACAAGAGCATTTGACGGTGGTCGTCGATGGGGCCACATGACAACAAACATTGTGGAATGCATGAACGGGGTTTTCAAAGGAATTCGAAACCTGCCGATAACCGCCTTGGTAAGATCAACCTATTATAGGTTGGCTTCTATGTTCGCAACCAGAGGTGAAAGATGGAGTGCAGTGTTAATGTCTGGACAAGTATTCAGTGAGTGTTGCATGAAGGTCATGAAAGGGGAGAGCATCAAAGCTACGACACACGCTGTAACAGTGTTTGACCGTCAAAGACAAAATTTCAGCGTCCAGGAAACAATGGGCAACAGCGACGGGAGACCAAACTTAGCCTACGCGGTTAAACTACACAGAAGTTGGTGCGATTGTGGAAAATTTCAGGCCTTCCGCATACCTTGCTCCCATGTCATTGCAGCATGCGCTTATACTCGTCAAGACGCTTACACCCATTTATCTGATGTGTACAAGGCAAACACCATCATGAACGTATATAGTCAAAGCTTTTCAGTACTACCAATGGAGGATTACTGGCCTCCATATGAAGGAGATATTGTTTGGCACAATGAAGAGATGCGTAGAAAGAAGAAAGGAAGGCCAAACAGCACACGTATCAGAACAGAGATGGATTCCACAGATAAAATGATAAGATTATGTAGTATCTGTCGTCAACCAGGACACAACAAAAATAACTGTCCCAATCAAGGAGCATCATCTAGATCTTAAGATTTATGTAACATTTTATCTAGACCTTAAGCTTTTTGTAACATTTTATCTTGCTCTTATGCTTTTTGTAACATTGTATTTCTGTAACAATCAATCAATATATATCATTAAGTTCTTGTTACAACGAGTTTCATAACCAACATCAGTACAAAACATCTGAAAACATAAATAATTCTAACTGATTACAACAATCAAATTAATGTCGTCTCGACCAAACATCATTTCCCTAGCATCCTTATCAGTCTTCATTCGCACCCAACCAAAGATACTGTCAAGTCTCTCAATACTTCTGATTTTTTCCCCTTCTGGTATTTTCCCGTCTAACCATCGAACCAGCTCCCTCTTCAGTTGATCTAACGTGGTGATGTTCCAAAACAGCATCAGCAATTGAGGTTTGTCTCTCGCATAAATCACCTTACCGTATCGGCGACGAACACCAAACATGATAGGCAAATGATTATATGAGTTGTGGAACAATAGGTCACACAACGCATCTATTTATAAGACAAAAAAGGCATTTTATGAGGGACTCGCCAATTGAGTTGGCGCCTCCTTTTAAAACATACACATAGGCGCCAATTGGATTGGCTAGGGCACCTACCCTAGCCTAGGGCACCTGCCCTACCCTAGGGCACCTGCCCTAGCCAATCCAACTGGCGCCTCCATTCAAGTTTTAACAACAGTCGCCATATGAGCAACTTTCATGTTCATCAAAAATCCATTTGAAACTTGGAAGCTCATCATTCATTTCAAAACATTATAGATCATTTTGACAGAAACCCTAATTTTAGGTCAACTTCGCAGGGACCTAACTCACTCATTTTTTATTATTTTGAGGTGGGACCAAGTGCATTAGAAAATTTAAGATGTCTACTTCAAATGTTATGTTGGACAAAATTTCATAACTCTAAAAGAAACACATGAAATAATGCAAGACATTATAGGTCAGATTACAGTCGAAACCCTAATTTTGGGTCAACTTCGCAAGGACCTACCTCACTCATTTTTAATTATTTTGAGGTGGGACCAAGTGCATTGGAAAATTTAAGATGTCTACTTCAAATGTTATGTTGGACAAAAATTCATATTCCTAAAAGAAACACATGAAATAATGCAAGACATTATGACTCAGATACCAGTTGAAAAACTCAGAAGTCCAACTTCAACTGCCCATAACTTTCTCAAAAAAAATCCAAATGTTGCAAAATTTATATCCAAATTCATTGTCTTGAAAAGATCTACAACTTTCATGTTGGAAGTTTTTCCGTTTGAGGCTTTTTTAAGGGAGGCGCCAATTGGATTGGCGCCCCCTCTTAAAAAATACACACAGGCGCCAATTAGATTGGCTAGGGCAGGTGCCCTAGCCAATCCAATTGGCGCCTCCTTGTAATTTTTAAGAGGGGTCGCCAATCCAATTGGCGCCCCCTCCTAAAACTGGGGTAGATTGGGAAATTTTTTGAAACCTGGGTTATTTTGGGAAATTAATTGAAAATGTGGGGTATATTGGTAAAAAATCCTTAAAACGTTAATTGATTGGGAGATGCATCTCCATAATATTTTAAAACACACTTCATATATCGAACGTACACCTTTATTGTTTTGGAGATGCATCTCCATTTAGGGTTTACGAAGATGCATCTATGTAACATATCAGAACAGTGCAAGTTAAGTTAGTTTTATGGTTATTCAGATAAAAATGACAATTTATAAACGTTAATGACCTTGTTATGTGATGAACATTAAACCATACAATCTATATGCAAAAAATGACATATATAAATTCAGAAAGACAAAATAAGTCACTAGCCGATACACAATGAAGTCAAAATACACAATATAGTTTAAATAAGTCAAAATAAAATACAATTAATAATAAATCCAAAACGCAAATACATTATCAACTACTGCATATGTTGGATAAGAGCTTCTCGGGCTCTTTGGCCTCCTCTACCCCCCATCCTTCGACGCTGTCTCTAGGACATCAGTGCCTCTTGTGCCTCCGTCATAATGGGATCTAGGATCTGCCTCACCTTAGACCCATAAAAAAAGATACCCCTGTCAATGTTTAATCTCCACAATGCGACAACATCTAGACAAGACATCATGAGCATGATCTAACTGTGTTTGCCCCTCCTTTACTATCTCGTGATGAGTCAACCTCAGTGGATCTCATGGAGCAGTCTGCACCAAATACAGGTGTGACACCCTGAAGAACCACCTGATATTTAGAGTGTTTTTTAGAGGTGATGAAGGAGAAAGGTTATAACGCGTTTAGAACAAATATCCCCCGGAGATGCATCTCTGGAATATTTACGAATATGCATCTCCGTAGTTTTTTTTTAACATTAAGTACTGGTAGACTATACCGGAAATAAATAAGATAGAATTTCAGTTTAGATTATTGAAATAAATAAGTTTTCCACTTTAATGATAATGTTTATGTGGTTCTTTTGTGCTAGAATGTGTTTATCCAGCTTCGATAGTCTAGGTTATCTCAAGTGTTTCACACACTCAATAAAATTTACTTGTGTGACATGTTGAAAGGCTTCTCTTGAAAATAATCATAAAATTTTCATTTTGATTCGGTATGCATGTGAGTGGTCTTAAGAATGACTTTAACAACAATTTTATTTTAAAATAAAAAACTGATTTCTTTCATTCCTGACTGACTATAAGCAATAGTCAGAGTAACATTCAGGGTCAACTTGATTTACCTTATCTACATACTGTATGGAAGAAAAAACAAATTTATGAAAATAACCTATTATTTATACAAAGGCAATTTAAATTTATTTTATATGTTTTTAAAAAAATAGATTTTACATAAATGTTTATCATGATAAGTGTTTGTGGTATAAGCTGCAAATAAGTTGGGTTCTATGCCGGTCACATGTCTAATACCGCCTAAACTCAGTTGTCACCCATGGTATATAAACTACCATGCCTACATCAAAGGTATGAAGACAAAGATATGATTCTATTTAATAATTCACTATATCCCTCTTCATTCACTCACTACTTCTCTAACTTGAGCGTTGTAATACTAATGTTACATGTTCACCCCGCGCAATCGCATCTGAACATAACCTAATGTTTATACAAAAGCAATTTAACTTTATTTTATATGTTGCTATAAAAAATAGCTTATGCATAATGTTTATAAATATTATCATGATAAGTGTTTGTGATATAAGCGACAAATAAATTGTGTTATGGGCCAGTCACATGTCCAATACCGCGTAAGCCCAATTGACTGAGCTTTGGATGGATTTATCCCTAATCAATGGTGTCTTCAGATGATTTGTCTCTGTTGATATGACCTTTTGAAGAAGTTTCCTAAAGAGGAATTTGAATCCCACCATGTTGTGATATGATCTCGATATGGACTACCCTAGTATCTGAATCTTCGAAAGGTATGCCCCTCATTAACTGGTGCTTGGAGGTTTGACTCAAGTGACCAATTCTTGGAATGGTTTTCCCCTAATCAAAAGGATCTTCAGACAATCTGCCCTAGATTATAAGAATTTTCTCTTGATCGGCAGGATTCCTAGGTGATTTGCCCTTACTCACAAGTGTTCTTAAGCAGTATGCCTCTGATCAGACCATTATTGAAATTTCCTTGACGCTAGGTATTGATTTGCAAGTAAAATTATTCGTTTTGAAAAGTAATTTCAACGCAATGCTCATGCAAGTTTTGAAATCGGAAATTGTTATTGAAAACATATATGATATGTACGATGGATGATATTCGGCCATAAGGTTGGCACGAATGAAGATGTGAAACTGTGATAGAACAATATGGTTAGTGGTGATTTAACAAATATTTGGAGTCAATTTAACGACAATGTTGCTGAGTATGCTTTCATAGTGAACATAGCTTCTGTTAAGAATATGTTATCAATCAATTAGTATTGATTGATATTCAATTAGTCATAACTGTAATTGATATTATTTCCTATTGTATATTTCCTATTTGCATATAAATATACACCATGTGTGATCATATTAGACACACAGAGATACAATTACAATATGGTATCTAGAGCTGGTTGACCTACTGTCTTCCACAAAATAAAAATAATTTTCTTTTTCTTTTTCTTTCCGGCCACCCACAGCGCCGCCGCCGTCTCCGCCGCTCCTGTCGACTTTTCGGCGAGATTCCTATACGCCGGAATCGTCTCCTACAGATCGGCCAGATTCACTGCCTTCCGCCGCCGCACGCGTCCGCACACGTCTCTCCTTCATCGCACGTGAATCTCACGCGCCGGACAATCAGCCGCGCATCCGCTGCCCCCAACCGTCGCCGTTTTTCCAGATCTGCTCTCGGTTTTTCGTTCCGAGCCATCAAATATCATGGGAGATACCGATTCCATCATGTTCACTAAAATTCCACTTATTCCGTGTGAGAAACTGACCGGAACAGCCAACTACAACATATGGGCTGGTGCTGTCAAGATGTGGTTTCACGGTCAGGGATATGAGGATCACTTAACTACAAAAGTCGATACTATTCTCGCCGCCAAACGCGATAAGTGGAAACAAACCGATGCTTCTCTATGCACTGTGTTATGGTTCTCCATAGCAACTAATCTCCAAGCACAGTACCAAGCCTATACCACTTGCTACGAGGTTTGGGAAAAGGCCAAGAAAGTCTTCTCAAATGATGTCCATAATCTTTATAGTGTCATCACCAAACTCCGCTCTTTGAAATTGGAGAATATGGATATGCAAGGCTATCTGACTCAGCTTGACGCGTTAAAGGCAAATTTCACAACCTTAATGCCCTTTACAAAAGATGCAACAACTTATGCTGAACAACAAAGTAAGTATTTCATGGTCATGGCACTTGCTGGACTGCCATCTGAACTTGATTCCGTTCGGAATCAGATTTTATCAGGTACCAACGTTCCTAACTATGAAGCAGTTAGTGAACAATTGTTACGCTTGGCTACACCTTATGCTTTTGGACCGGTCCCTACTTCCTCTCCCACTGAATCATCTGCTCTTGCTTCCCACTATCACGGTCGTTGTAACTATTGCAATCGTTACGGTCACATTGAAGCCGATTGTCGTACAAAGGCAAGAGAACAACAACGACAACCACGGATCGCTGTTGTTGCTCAACCGGATATCACTAAAGATGTCACTATTCCCGCCGCTGATTACAATGATTTCCTCCAATACAAAGCAGCCCATCAACAATCATCATCTGTCGCTGTTGCTTAGTCGGGTAATCCTGTAGCTTTTGTCTCTACATCTTCACTTAGTCCTTGGGTCCTTGACTCTGGTGCATCTGATCATATGACTGGTAATAAATCTCTTTTATCTCATTTGTCTTATTCTGATTCTTTGCCTTCTGTCACTGTGGCGGATGGTTCTAAAGCCAAAGTTCAAGGCCTTGGTCAGGCACATCCACTTCCAAACTTGTCTTTAGAGTCTGTCCTTTACATTCCTGGTTGTCCCTTTAATCTAATATCTGTTCACAAGCTTATTCATACTCTTGATTGTTCAGTTCTTTTTAATGCTAATTTTGTTCATATCCAGGATCGACGTACAGGACGGACGATTGGAGCAGGGAGTGAAGCTGGAGGATTATATCATCTTTCTCCACCGGTGGCATGTGCTTCTATTGCTTCTCAAGAACCCACACATCAACGTTTGGGTCACCCTAGTCAAAATAAAATGCGTCTTTTAGTTCCTAGTCTTTCTAAGCTTTCTTCTTTTGAGTGTCAGTCCTGTCAATTAGGCAAACATACTCGTAGTACTTATTGTCAACGAGTAAATAAAAGTGTTGCATCACCTTTTGCTTTAGTTCACTCTGATATTTGGGGTCCTAGTCGTGTGAAGTCTACTTTAGGATACTACTACTTTGTAATGTTCATCGACGATTACTCACGATGCACTTGGTTATTTCTAATGAAAAATCGTTCAGATGTTTTCCGTATATTCCAAGAGTTTTATGCTGAAATTAAAAACCAGTTTAATACTACCATTAAAATTTTACGCACAGATAATGCTCGTGAATATATGTCATCCCAGTTTCAATCTTTTTTAACATTACAGGGAATTATTCACCAATCATCATGTGATCATACACCACAACAGAACGGTGTTGCTGAACGGAAGAATCGTCATTTAGTTGAAACTGCACGGACTCTTCTTCTTCACCACAATGTACCCTCTCGTTTTTGGGGTGATGCTCTCCTCACCGCATGTCACCTTATCAACCGAATGCCTTCCTCGGTCCTTCAAGATCAGATTCCATACTATATCTTGAATCCGGAACACGATCTCTACCCCATTCCTCTTCGTGTGTTTGGTTGCACATGCTTTGTTCATGATCTTAATCCAGGTAAAGACAAACTTTCCGCTAAATCTCTCAAATGTATTTTTCTAGGCTACTCACGTATACAAAAGGGATATCGTTGTTTTTGTCCTCAACTTCAACGGTATATTGTCTCTTCCGATGTAACATTTTTTGAAGGTTCTCCTTTTTTCTCTGCCTCTTCGTCCTCCCAGGAGATTTGTAATTTAGATGAT
The DNA here is from genome assembly GCF_024323335.1 of Lathyrus oleraceus. Classification (NCBI taxonomy): domain Eukaryota; kingdom Viridiplantae; phylum Streptophyta; class Magnoliopsida; order Fabales; family Fabaceae; genus Lathyrus; species Lathyrus oleraceus. Next base: position 513,338,403 of record NC_066583.1, read on the forward strand.
CAAGATATCCCTTCTGTCATCCCCACACCCATTAAACCTCCTTTACAGGTATATCAGCGACGCACAACGCGTCCATCGGCAGTTAGAGATGATATTGATCCACCAACACCATCTCCTACTCCAATTGTTCCTCCAGCTACGTCACCTGAACTTGACCTTCCAATAGCATTACGAAAAGGTATTCGATCTCATAATTCAAATCCTAAATATGTCTGTGCTTTAAATTATGACCGTCTATCTACTTCCTATGTTTCTTTTGTGTCTGCTTTGGATTCTGTGTCTATTCCTAAGTCTACAGGTGAAGCTATGACTGATCCTAATTGGCGCCAGGCGATGGTGGAAGAAATGACTGCATTGCATTCAAATAACACTTGGGACATTGTTCCTTTACCTCCAGACAAAACTACAGTGGGTTGTCGATGGGTTTATACAGTGAAAATTGGACCAGATGGTCAGATTGTTCGTTTTAAAGCTCGTTTGGTAGCCAAGGGATACACACAAATATTTGGCCTTGATTATGGTGACACCTTTTCTCCAGTGGCCAAGATTAGTTCAGTCTGTCTCTTCCTTGCATTGGCTGCTATTAATTATTGGTCACTTCATCAGTTGGATATTAAAAATGCATTCTTACACGGAGAATTGGAGGAGGAAGTGTATATGGATCAACCTCCAGGTTTTACTATTCCTGGTAATTCAAGATTTGTTTGTCGGCTCAATCGATCTCTTTATGGGCTAAAACAATCTCCACGTGCTTGGTTTGGTCGCTTCAGCTCTGCCTTGATACAGTTTGGTATGACTAGATGTAAAGCAGATCATTCTATTTTCTTCCTTCACTCTTCCAACGGACAACACATCTTTCTTGTGGTTTATGTTGATGACATTGTTATCACTGGAGACGATATAGACGGTATTCAGCGACTCAAAACTCATCTTTTCAAAAACTTTCAGACAAAAGATTTGGGTCCACTCAGATACTTCTTAGGTATTGAGGTTGCACAGTCCTCATCAGGCATTGCAATTAACCAACGTAAGTATGCATTAGACATCCTAACTGAAACTGGTATGCTTGACTGTCGTCCGATTGATACTCCTATGGATCCCAATGTCAAGCTTCTTCCGGGTCAGGGGGAGTTGTTGAAAGACCCGGGAAGATATCGACGTCTAGTGGGTAGACTCAATTATCTTACCGTCACCAGACCGGATATTACTTTTGCAGTGAGTATTGTGAGTCAATTCCTTAATTCTCCTTGTGATACTCATTGGAATGCCGTTATTCGGATTCTCAGATATATAAAGAATGCACCAGGAAAAGGCCTATTATATGAAGATAAGGGTGATGCTAAAATCACTTGTTACTCAGATGCAGATTGGGCAGGATCACCGTCGGATAGGAGATCCACTTCTGGATATTGTGTTCTTATTGGAGGAAATATGATCTCATGGAGAAGCAAGAAACAAAACACAGTTGCATTATCTAGTGCTGAACCTGAATATCGGGTTATGGCAGCAGCCTCAAAAGAACTTGCTTGGCTTAAGAATTTGCTCTCAGAACTTAGGTTCGGTGACCTTCAGAACACAAAACTCATATGCGATAATCAAGCGGCACTCCACATTGCGTCCAATCCGGTTTTCCATGAACGGACCAAGCACATAGAAATAGATTGTCACTATGTAAGAGACAAGGTACTGTCGGGAGAAATAACCACGGAATTTGTCAAATCTGAAGATCAATTGGCTGATATGTTTACCAAGTCTCTCAAGGGTTCTCGAGTGAATTATATTTGTAACAAGCTCGGATCATACAATATATACGATCCGGCTTGAGGGGGAGTGTTAAGAATATGTTATCAATCAATTAGTATTGGTTGATATTCAATTAGTCATAACTGTAATTGATATTATTTCCTATTGTATATTTCCTATTTGCATATAAATATACACCATGTGTGATCATATTAGACACACAGAGATACAATTACAATAGCTTCAATCAGGTATTTTAAAGGTTGTAACATGGTTTGGTTCACGGTTTACGAAAAAATGATATAAGGCTCAAAACATGATTTAACCCACCTATACTCCTTTGATGTTCTCCATTCCTAAATCCAATTAAATCAACGAATGCATTCAGTTGGCAAGAGATATTTAGTAGTTATATGATAAAGGTAGATATAGTGGTTCAAGCACTTGATGAGATTCTTGAGGTGACACTCACCTATTATCCTTACAAGCTTGTTTTCATTTTTATTTTATTTTTGCTTTTAGTCCCTATTTTTGCATGGAACAATTCTTTTGAACTCGCGGGCCATCGGGATGCCCTAACTTTTGCCTAAGTAATTTTTTTTTTACTTAGTGAGATTCTTTTTTTGGAACAATTCTTGTGAAATTTTGCTTTCTGATTCGGAAAGTTTGTGATTGCTATGTTGTGAGTTTTACCTTTTCTCTGTTTCCTCGACATGGGATGATGTGTGCGATAAAAGGGTGTGCTTGAACTTCTTGTTATGGTGATTAAATGAGATGTTTCTCTTGAGATTAGAATGCATCATTGAATTAATTGAAAAACTATCATGCCCCTGGTTAAGATTAAAGATTTTTCTTAAATAGAAAGAACACCGACTTCAGGCTCGAGGGGGTTGACTACAGATTATCTCCTTATTTCTCCAGAGTTTGGAAAGTGAAACAATGCCTTACATCGTTAATTAGGTCTTGCTACTAAAATCATACATCAATAAATTCTGTTGTTTTATTTACATCATTCTCCCTTAAAGCAAATGTGCATCGCAAAAAGAATGGTTCAAGACTCAAGCACAAGTCAAGCTTCACTTATAAAAGAATTTCAAGTCTTGAAGATTTCTATTGAATTGATCAAATTATTAAGGTATAAAGTTCTCAACCTCTCTATGTTCATTCAAGTGCTCAAGAGTTTCATTCATACATGTCATGTTTCATTTAGACCTCTTAAATATTTACATTTGGCCTTACAATTCATTTTCAACTGCATTTGGTCATTCTGCCTTGATGATAATCGGTTACCATATTTTGGGTAATCGATTACATGGTGAAAATTTTCAAATTTTTTTAGCGTTGGTTCAGGTGTAACCGAGTACACCATATTGGGTAACCGATTACCACTGAACTAGTGGCAGAAATAAATGCATTTTTCATGAAAACATTTTTTGAATTGTGTTCTTGAAACATGGTATCCACTCATGAATTATGACCATTTAGAAAGGTGTCTAAGGGTTATATATACCACATATTTTCAGAATTTGAATTCACCTCCTTCACACTAATATTTCAAACAATTTTTCTCTTCATCTTTTCAAATTTTCTCAAGTGTTCTTGATTAAATTTTCTGGTGAAACTTTATACACAGAATTTTCAATATATATTCATATAGTTTCATCCATACCATTCTTAGAGCATTTGTATGTCATATAGAGAATTGATTTCTTAAAAGGAGAAGATCAATCAATAGATTGATATATTGTTCCATCTTTCAAATACTTGTAAAAATTCATATTGTTCTTGTTATCCTTGTTGTCCAGGACTGTTAGAAACAAGAAAGTCATTAAGAGAGGATTGTTCTCTTAGTGGACTTAGTGAAAAATCCAAGAGGATTGTTCTTGGTGTTCTTGATAGAGTCTATATAGAAAGACTAGGTTGTTTTGTCCATAAGATCTAACAATAATAAAATCTCTTACATATGGTAAGGGGACTGGAGTACTCCCAGATTGTGAGGGAAACCAGTATACGTCTCGGTGTTCTTTACTTTCCGCAGTTTACCGTTTCATTGCATAACCAAACCAGAAAAGAAAGAACAAAGTTTTCATAAAACCGATTTTTTTTCAAAGAACCTAATTCACCCCCTCTTATGCGCATATTAGTTTAACTCTTATATATATATATATATATATATATATATATATATATATATATATATATATATATATATATATATATATATATATATATATATATATATATATATATATAATATATATATATATATATATATATAGAGAGAGAGAGAGAGAGAGAGAGAGAGAGAGAGAGTAATTAATTACTATGCACTGTCAATGTAAAAAGTTTTACACAATCGATTCATCACCATCACCCGTTTGCATTACTTTATAGATTTTTAAAATAAAAGTCAAATTTGTTTCAACATCCAACGACTATGATTAACTGACGGTGTAAAATCAATTTACACTGTCAGTGTATTTCAATTAAATCCATATATATATATATATATATATATATATATATATATATATATATATATATATATATATATATATATATATATATATATATATATATATATATATATATATATATATATATATATATATATATATATATATATATATATATATATATATATATATATATATATATATATATATATATATATTGGATTTTTATTCTATTTATTATAGGTTTTTTTTTTTGTTAAGTATCCATTAAATATTTAATGGGCACAATTACCCTCCCTGTTATTGGCTAATCATTTGGTTTAATAATACACACTTAGAGTTGAGAAGTTTGAATATAAGAGTAGATCTTAATGGAGATATTTGTGGCTTCATATTTTGCTTACAAAGTTACTTTTCAAAATATATCTAAAAAACTGATATTTGGACAAATCTAAAGGATCAAGAAGTACAATTTCTTTCGGCCTATCTCAAAATGATTGAAACAAACAAACTTTATAAAGTTGAATCTAATATTTCTTAACGTTATTCAAATATATATAAAAACTTGCAAATTGTGATGATTTCCAAGAGATTAATGAACCAATCTTCAACATTGTTTTTTTAACAAAATCTCTTCAACATTGTCATTGTAAGTATATTCGAATCTTGTATAGAAATTGTCAATAATTCTCTTTAACAATGTTGCTCTAACGACTATACCCCTTTTGATAAAAAAAACACAAATAATAGAATATGTAACTCCAAATAGATATCACCAATATTCTTTGGAGTTTTATTCGTTTTGCACTATGTTGCTTCAAGAATATTATTCCATACTTAGAAAGTCACAAAATTTTCCTAACCATGTGGATGAATATTCTTGATCATAAGTATAACCAAAACCAATCATGTTTTTTTCTTGAAATATAAAACTCACATTGGTTGGATTTATGTGAACAATTTAAGAAAACAATATTGAGAGCATTAAGTGTGACTTAATGATCTAGAGTATATATTTAGATTAACAATATTAAATTGATGTATTTAATTTAAAATTTTTTGATTAAATATTTTAATTCTTGTTAATTCAAATATCTCTTATATTTAAGATGGAAATAATTAATTGATAAATTAATTTTTTTATTAATTTTGATTTTTGCATGTAAAAATAAATAAATAAATGGACTATGATTAGGCCTAAAAGAATCTAATTCTCCTTAATGTGAAGATTAAACCGAACATTGAACTCGATATATCTAGATAGACGAGAGTTCAACCACCTTAAATCATTTAAATCATATCAAAAATAAAGTGTAATTTATTGACGAACATAATTGAAAAATAATAAAAGCATATTCAAAGTTTAACCAATTGAATTGTATCTTCCAAAGTCCAAATTTTTAGGCTCTAATTTCAAGGCTAATAAAACCCTTCAAAATGAACACCACCACCAAAAGTGAATAGTGCATTCTTTCTCCCTTTACTCTCACAAAAAAATGTCTCATTCTCACAATCAAATAGTTGAACAACTTCCATTAAAATCCATTTGCTCAATGTGCTACAACAATAGACCAAAGCTTGATTGGACAATAAGAGAGTTCACATATGCTGAGTTGCATGCAGCCACACAAGGTTTTTCCATAAAGAATTTTCTGTCGGAAGGTGGATTTGGTTCTGTCTACAAAGGAGAGATTCATGGACAGAAGATTGCGGTTAAACAATGCATTCATGCGAATCACAAACAAGAGAAGGAGTTTAAGTCCGAAGTCGACGCACTAACAAAAGCAAGACATGAGAATGTTGTCATGTTTCTTGGATCTTGTTCCGAAGGAAACAATAGGTTTCTTGTTTACGAATTCGTCTGCAATGGTTCACTCGATCAACATTTATCACGTACGATATCAAGTTTAAAAACTTAGTAAATCTACGAGTTCATTCGTCTCCTTCTGATTATGGTTTTAAATTGCGGTTGCAGAATATTCTCGGAAACCTCTTTGTTGGCAAGATAGGGTGAAAGTTGCTAATGGAGCTGCCAAAGGATTGTTATACCTTCATCAGAATAACATCATTCATAGAGATATAAAACCAAACAACATTCTTCTTACACATGATTGTAAAGCTTTGGTAATCTTAACATACATATTTAACATAAATCATAATCATCAAATGCAGATATTTGTAATTGTTTTTATGTTGTTTTCAGCTAGGTGATTTTGGTTTGGCTAAAACTGTAAGTGAAGAATTCTCATGTTCAATAGAATGTCCTGGAAATTTGGGGTATTGGGCACCAGAATATGCAGCATTTGGTAAAGTATCAAATAAAACAGATGTGTATTCCTTTGGAGTTGTTCTAGTTGAACTAATAACTGGAATGAAGACTACAGACAAAAGACTTGGTGGAAAGAATCTAGTGAGATGGGTAAGAATCGATCATGATTTGAAATTGCGGTTTCGGTTGCATAGAATTTTGATATTGAGGTTAGTTAGTCGTTTTTGTGTGCAGGCTAGACCACTACTAAGACAAGGGAACTGTCAAAAACTTGTTGATGGAAGGATAATGGAATCACATGACTGTCATCAACTTTTCTGGTTGAGTCGTTTAGCCGGAAATTGTCTAAACAAAGATCCTCACAAACGATTGGATATGAACACAGTAAGTCTACACTTCGATTTCTTGCTGTCAAAATCTAGCTCCAATCCAATCCAAGCCGTAATATACATACTGATATTATTAGGTGGTCAAAGCCTTAACACATATAGAAGAAGGTTGCAGTGGCTGCATAGTGGGAAAAGACAGTATTGATATGTCAAAAGATGATATGCAGGATTCTTCAGAATCAGATGGTGAAAGTGGAAATATTGAAAGTAGTTCCATCACTGCAAATTGCAAAAACCTCAAATTATGATGACCAACTTAGTAGCTCCTACTCATCTTCTACAAATCAGAAAAACTAAAGTTTTATTCAAGTTTATCTACTGACATAAACAACAGTGTTTGAGAGAATTTATTAAAACAACTTAATACATGTTCATAAGTTGTTTTCGGCTTATTTTTATAAACTGCTCAGAATAACATATGAAAACAAATTATCAGCACACAACATTGTCAAATCAAATGGCAAAATATCAGCACAATATGCAAACATAATCACTCCATTTAGCAACTTGCAATCCAAAGTTTCATGTGTCATGTCATTATACAAATTATTCAAATACCTGAAAAAGCACAGTCCTAGGAGTTTCAAGGTTGTTTACAATAAATGCAACACCTAAAGATATTACACTGAATACTACTCTCATGTCAAAAGAATAACATGAATGCATAAGGAAAAATTCATAATATTCATTTTAACTGTTTTCTCAATGAAGATCAGATATTTCAGACAGAAAGCATGTTATGCCATGTGCATAAAGCAACCCCCTGTAGTCGAAGAATAAGTCTCACCAGCCACATGCTTATAATCTGTTAAGTTGTCACCAGCCTCAGTCATGTTCTTCTCATGCCCATAGCACTGCTCATGCCAATCTGAAGCTAACAAGACATCTGGCCAAGTGATGTTCAACATAGACATACCTTGATTTTCACTCTTTGGGGTACAAACTTGGTCAACAGGCTCATATTTCACATTGTTGCCTGCGGAAATTTCTAACAGAAATTAAAGGGGACATATAGTACTGATTTTAAGAATGTATTTTGCAAATGAAAAAATGAAGCATATAATAAAGCAATTAATATAGAAAATATTTATGAAATTTTGCATGGTGTCAAAGGTGTGCGTGAAGTGTCTGCAAATTTAAAAATTCTTTTCCAGTTCAACTATTAGTCTTCACCATACTACATTAAAGGGTACTAACCAATAAAGTTCTGAGCAGGTGTCAATTTATCCCATGAGTTTGCATTGGTGTTAACAGCATGACACTCATTCAGGATTGAGGTTGCACCAAAGGAAGATGCATGGTCAGTGTAATCTTCCCATTCTGTTTCATTCATGTTCAAAGCAGAACTCTCAGCTCTTTCAACAGGAGTTGCAGTAGATGAATGCGAACTCTTGTCAGAACAATTGTTCATTGAATTTGGAAGAGTTTTCTTCTGATAAATTATGTCCTCGAGTGTGCCACTATTACGTGGGGAAGAGCAACCGGACTCTAGCGCACCATGTGGCAGAGGAGACTGATTGAATACATCAACAGACTCATTCAATGGAGGTGAGGGAAAAGTACCCCCCCAGCCACCGAAGCCGGTTTCTGGATATTGGAGTGAAGGGAGCTCCAACTTCACAGCCTTGGATGTCGGCTTAGAAGTGGAGGAATTGCCATTTGATAGGGAATGGCGGTAATACATTGAGTTATGTGAGGAGAAACCAGGATCAAGGGGAGAATGCAAACCGAATGATTGTACAATCTTCTCAGAACTATGATCCTGAACATGGTAAAATGGATAAAACCAATTCTTGTTCGTTCCACTTGAGCCAAGAAAAGACATTGTTGATTCTCGAAGATGGTGATGGTTAACTAGTGTTGATGGAACAGAATTACAATATGGAGGAGAATCAAGACTGTTTAGCAGAATGCTATTCGCAGAAATGTCAGGATTCTCAGGCACAACTGTAATAGGTAAGATTCCTTGATTCTCTTTCAAATTGTCAAACATTACATCATGCATCTCATAGTTGTTTTTCGGCAAGAAACCATGATGCCCTCTATCACCATTATCGATTCCAACAGTGTCTTGGCGACGTTGACTCCCTTGCTTTTTTCGCACTTCTGGAGGATAAAGTGGCAAGCCAGCCCGATTACGCCTCTTGGTCCGGGTATTCCAGTAGTTCTTTATTTCGTTATCTGTACGACCAGGCAACTAAAAGCAAAAGAAATCAATCATAAAAATAATCATGGATTAAGAAAATTACTATGTGGTAATAGATGCAACTTTGTTGGGGATTAATAGCCTTTTCCCCCTTTGGTGAATTACAGTTCTCCTTTATTTGAAAAACCAAAATGTCCAGGAGTATTTAAGACATTTTATTAAAAGCTTTGATCTGAAATCTAAATCTAGCAATAATCCTCCATTTTACAAAGATTAGCAAAAGTGTTGGGTAATTAACCATTATTTTATATAATCAAAGGTTATTGTTAAAATCTCTCAATAGATTATTTTCAGATCAACAGCTATAACAACATGCTTTATCCTCTAAAGCGCACCTCATATTTTTGAGGAGACAACCGTTTTTATTTGTATCATTGATCTATCACCTCATATTTTCACTCAACTTACAAATTTATGTAGCTATTATAAAAATGTCCTAACAACTCTTGCTTAACATTAAGGCTTTTCTAACTTTTTGTAGTTTTTGGAAGAGAGACCCCTAATGGAATTTAGACAGCAAAAGGGATCAAACCCCCTGTGGCTGTAGCCCCACCTGATAGTGGCCTGTCCTTAAAATACCGAGAGAGGGACTATATGATCTAAAAGTCGAACTTAATTTTTAAAGACAGAAAAATGATTCTTTGGACCGAATGAAAAGGTGAAAGAGTTTAGCATGAAACTGGATACTGCAATTACAAAACCTTAGGTGATATAACTGTCATTTCATTTAGCGACATAAGAACTTTTTTGTTAAGCAGCAAAAGACCAACAAAATCAAGCATGATGTGATCACCCGACAAGTAAATGACAAGTAAACTGTATATATACCCTATAAGTGTTAGCTGCAGCACAAGCTATTAGGATGAAACCATACATATTTAGATTATTTAAATAGCGAGTTTTATTCATTTATCTGTATGTTTGTTGTTGAACGGTGCTGAGATGCATAAACAAATTAGCTTGATTGATATAGTTGGGAACAAGTTAAAAAGAATCATAAAGATAATACAAGGAAGATGTAAGACATCACTGACATCAACCTTGGAAAAAAGTATATTCATATCTTAAACAAAAACCAAAAGGAGCAGAAAAAATGAAACAAGAAAACTAGAGATGTAAGGTGATGACATAGACAAAGTGTGCTTACGTGCGCAGCCATACGTGCCCATCTGTTTCCCATTTCTAAATGGAGTTGAGCAATCAACTGCTCCTCATCTACAGTAAATGACCCTTTCTTTAAATTTGGCCTTAAGTGATTCGCCCATCTCAGTCGGCAGCTTTTTCCACATCGAAACAGGCCCGAATGCTTCTGAACAGCATTCCAGTTCCCTTCGCCATGCTTCCGAACGTACTCAACCAAAATAGCATCTTCTGCAGTTGTCCACGGCCCTTTCTTCAGAACAACTCCACCACCAACACCAACACTTCCCTTGTTACCCTCACCATTCAACATTGACTGTGATTGATCGTTGCAGCGCATATCATCTTCATTCTCCTTTTTCACACGACTCATCTCTTAAACAGCAGAGTCTATAAATCATTTTACAACCACAGACTAAATTAGCTAAAATGCCAAAAGAAATGAAAACCTTACAAAAAAGCAATTAATGTCCTAAATTTTTTGTCCCATTTTCAAGATCTTATTTTTGCGTGGGGGACCGGGACACACCAAGACGCAAACAGAATGATATTCAATTCAATGATTCAGACAATAAAAAATCAAACCAGAAATAACCTTTATCAAGGTGTCTCAAATACAAACAGAGCTAACACAATTCTTAAATAGAAAGGGAAATAATTGAAAACACAATAAAAGCCAAGCCAATCCAATCCAATCCATCCTTTAAGATGTATGATAATTTAAGTTTCTGTCTAAGCATTAAAACCTCTGAGAAATCAATTATGATATCACAAGTGAATCAGGAAAGAAACCACTAAAATAAAAACAACTATGATTACTGCAGTTTCAAATCATATTAATTATGCCTTACCAAATTGGGAAGTATAATAAATACAACACCAACATCAAACAAAATCTCCTCTCGAGGTCTCAGATTCAAATCCAGCTAAGTGCTATCAATTCTCGCATTAAGCTAGTCCATAGCTCTAGCTTTAAATGGGTCCCAGCTAGTGGACGGTGAGATTAGTCTTCTTTCAGAAAGAAAAAAAAAACATCAAAAAAAAATCCCAATCCCTTAAGCATACCCGTAAACACATAATCCATTTCCCACACAAACCCATCATCCTAACACTGATTTACAACATCATGAAACACAATTATCACAAAATTAATAACAAATAGTACAAATTATCATCCATGTAATTAATATAACTCCCATGTTTTACATCAACAAGCATAAACTATTAAATAACACTAGATTGAAACCAACTATAATTAATGCAGTTTCAAATCACATTAATTATGCCATACCAAATCAGGAAGTAAAATAAATACACCAACAGCATCAAACAAAAAATTCCCAATCCCTTAAGCATACATACCCTTAAACACATAATCCATTTCCCACACAAATCCATCATCCTATCACTAGTTTAGGACCTTTCTAGCACCAACACCTCTTAAAAAGGCGTGCCCATGTCCATATCCATATCAGTGTCTGAAATCAACACATCAATATATCAGTATTAATATATCACTGTCGATATCGTATTTCCGGTGTCCGGGATTCATAGTTTACAACAAAATGAAACACAATTATCACAAAATTAATAACAAATACAAATTATCATCCATCTAATTAATAAATCTCACATGTTTCACCTCAACAAGAATAAATTATTAAATAAATAGAAATAAATAAAAAAGAGTGAAAAAATTTCTACCTGAATAGAAAGTGATACTAGTAACGAATTTAAGATCCAAAAGTGTTGAATCAAATTCCCGATTGAGCTACAAACTGAACGAAACAGTGAAAACCGTGTTCCTGAAATTGAAATTGAAAACCAGAAAATGAATCAGAATGAATAATAAAGTGTTGTAGAATTGAATGCAAGAACAGAATTGAGATTGAATGAAAATGGATCCTGACCGTAGTTTGCGAATGAGTAGAAGAATGATCCGAGCGAAGAAAGAGCACAACATTGGGATTGAATGAGAATGGTTTAGAGAGAGAAAGAGAGTTACATGGGAGTGAGTGAAAGTGAAAGAGAGAAAAGGAGAGAAAGTGAGATAGGAAGAAAAATGGTGCGTACTTGACAAAAAAGGAAGAGAGAGAGAGAGAGAGAGAGAAGGGAGAGTAGAGAGAGAGAATAGGAGGAGGAGGTGGCGGAGAGTTTGCCTATGGGATACCACCACCTATCATTTTTCTCTTCGTGTATTAATCATCAACTATATAATATAGTATCAATTTTCGAGTCTAAGTTAAATGATTAAATATACAATCTTGTCAATTCAATTTTTCATCATTTAATTTAACTTGTTTTTATTAATATTTTGGCTTAATTCATCCTCTAGTCTATAAATTTAATTTAATGTTATGTTTTAATTTTTTATTTAAAAAATAATATAAGTTAATCTCTTAAAATATTTTTTTTAAATCGATAATTTTACGTGGCTATTTAGTTGGATTTTTTTTTATCAATGTGTTTTTTTTTTGAAACTATTTATATGGGTGATTTTATTGACCTTCTCTAATACTTAGACTTTCCTCTCTTTACGTCCTTTCTTTCCAAAACTCATCTTCTCCTTAAATCTTCTTCTTTCTATGTTTTTATTCTTTCTCTATTTCTCACAAGTCAATAATGTTTCTTTTACCGTCGATAGAGTTTTGGTTGTGTCGCTACCGGGGTTACGATAAAGAAATCAGGGACTTTGAACTGAATAAGAAATCAGAAGAGTCGCCACCGAATTTTATTTATTCCTATAAGAGAGAGGAAAAGGATAATAGTCGATAAAATCCTCAGGGAAAAGAGATGTACAAAAGAAGTGCAAACTCCAAATAAAGAATCGATCTTGCAACCGAGAATGGATTTGGAAGTCGGTTACGCAAGGGGAAGGTATTAGTACCCCTCACATCCATGGTACTCCATGGGAATTGTAAGACCCCAATTTTGACCCTAAGATCCCTCATGCTATTTCATCATATGCGTTGGCATTGGGATCATACCTTGGCATCCTCCATACCCCTCATTCATTGGGTTTGTATTGGGAGAGATCACCAAGCACCATGTGATTGTATCATACTTGTTATTTTATTATTTTTACTAACCAAAATACCAAAAATATATCTTTGCATTTGCCTAACTCTTTTGTAGGTAGGGCATTTGATCACCATTGATCTATCAAGTTCACATTTAGGGTTTAAGACCCTCATTGCTAATAGCTCAACTAAGGAATGATCCATAATGGCTCTAGGCATCATATATGAGTCCCTATGATCTTTACATGTTATTTTGATAAAAAAAATCTTCAATAGTTTGGAATTGGTTTGCCTTGGAAACCCTAGTTCATAGGGGTATCTTATGTGACTTCTTCACCAAGCTTCTTCACCAATTGATCAAATATTTCAAGGGACACTTCAAATTTAATCATCTTATGCATATATGATCTCCCAAGAATCCAAAAATTCAAGATAAGTGCAAGTTAGCAAGGTGGTGGATGGTGGTTGACCAGAGGATTTCATCTAATCAAAATTGGGTTCCCCTAGACCCTATCTCCTACAATTTTCATCATATGAAAATGATTCCAAGAGAAACATTACTCTAAATAAAATTCCAAACAACTTTCATATTGAGGTCTAGAGCTAGTTTTGCTTGGAAAATCATTTTTTATGTTGAAACATTATAGGTCATTTTGTCTAAACCCTAGTTTGGAGGTCAACTTCCCAAGGCCATAACTTGCCCAATTTTTATGAAATGAAAGATTTCCAAGTTTCACAATAAAATTCAGGTTGTGTGATTCAAATTTGATGTTTGGAGGAAGATCTAATTCAACTTTTTTGAGCATGTGATATGAGGATACATTATAGATCATTTTGGACCAATACCATTGAACAAGTATTTTTCCTCAACTTCAAAGATGCATAACTCATTCATACCAAATCCAAATGAGGTAAGATTTGTGACCATTTTGAATATTTTTGAAAGAGCTACAACTTTGATGAAGACACCTTTCTCATTTGAAGCTCACATAAAAAGTTAGTCAAGGTGGAATAATGAAACATATGGCTTGACACTTAGAAAAAATTTTGACATGTTGAAATTTCCAAACTTCCACCTCAGAATTCATCATGATACAAGCTCCAAATGAAAAAGTGTTCAACATAAGAGTTGTTCCTCTTGATCTAAACTTTCCAAAGAGTCTAATTTAATCCATTTTGGATAAGGTTTGAGGGGTCTGCGCATGGTCAAAACATGGTTGCATCAATTGGCAAAGATCAATCTTCAAACAACTGCACACTTTTGCCTTGCATCATAATCAACTTTCAGACTCAATTGCACTTGCATATGGACCTAATTGAGTAACTTCATGGGCATGTACACGCCCATGCAAGCATGCACTTTATTTACCAAATTTGGAAACATTTTGAAAGGTGTAAATAACACTTGGAATTTCTATAAATAAGAGGCCTTGGCATCCGATTTGAGAACCCTTGCGCGTCAGCTTTGCCTCCCACACTTGAAACCCTCATATATGAAAGGAAAACCTGATATTTTTCACTTGAAAATTGAGTTTAAATCGCTCTGTTTGGAGATTCAAAAACTCCAGGATCCAAAGCCTTGTACCAATCCTAAGCCACTTCTGCAAGCTTCCTAAGCAAGATCAAACACGAGTTGAAGCAAGAGAGATCAAGTTTTGCACAACATTGAAGGTATTTTTCCAGATTTTTCTTCTCTTCGATTCTCTATCAATTCTCATCAATTATCTTGGATCCTTGGTTGTCTGAAGTCTTACCAATGTAGGTAAGAAGATTGAGTTGCTTTGAGGTCAAATCGAAGCAACTCAGTTCATGTACCTCAAATTTCAACTTCATGCATCTCTCAATATACTTGGAGTTAGTTTTAATTGAGATCAGATTCGTGCTCGGTGCCATTTTTTCTTTAAGATCATTTCCTTCTTTTTCATTTTTGTGATGGTGATGAGAGAACCAATCCGAGCAAGGTCATCGGAGAAGATGACCGGTGGTTTGCTCCGGTGGTGTGCTGGACAGGTTTTGAGCCACATGATCAAGCCTTTACGTTTTGATCTTAAACGTTCCTTTTGATTACCAACTGTGTGGCACGCTGACTAGTGTACACCATGGAACACATGTTTTCATCCACTTGATCTGCCACCTCAATTAATGAGGGAGATCAAGTGGTCCACGTTTTTTCTGATTATTTGATTTTCATTTTATTTGTTTTATTTTCATTAATTCATATTAAATTTAATATTGATCCAAAAAAATGAGAGTTTCACCAAAAAAAATTAAATAAAATCCTCTTTCATTTTCTGAACTAAAATTAATTTTTGGATCATTATTAATATTTTTCATGATTTAATTGATTTTGTGAATATTTTTAATTGTATAGAGCCATTTTAATTGACTTTGTGAGTTTGACTTGTTTGTTGGGCCTTGGTCAAGGTTGATTTGACTTTGCTAGGTTAAAATCATTGGATTTAAGGGATTGATGGAGTGTACATTCCATCTTCCAAAATGAATGAATGATCTTAATTTGGTAAAAGTCCTCCTTTGACCAATTTGTGTTGAATCCATTCCCCCTCCCTCTTCATCTCATTCCTCTTCTTTATGCATTCATGTCATGGACCTATGATATCTCTATATCATAAGGCTAGTCGATTGCAAAATCAACATAAGTATGGATGAGATTAGGCCCCCCACTTTTCATATTCTTTTTGTGTGTGGTATGTTTCATGAGCATAGTCCATTATACTATGTCTCTAACATGCATTAACACCAGAATTTCATTGCCCGACCTCAAATAGTTATGACTTCTACATAAGTCCAATTATGATTGCTTAACATAGCGCTAAATTTTGACACAAAAAAGGCATAGCATTCTAGTTAGTGAGATTGTAAGTCTCCCCTCTTTCATGGTATTGTGTGGAAACTTGACCTTTTTTCCTTCCTTTGGAAGATGTCTTGGTTCAAGGATCCATGCTTGTGATAAGTGGGTTGAGTGCTCTCCATAGAATGACTTAAACAAAAGCAAAGCAAAAGCAATACTAACTTCTAATCAACTAACAACTAAAATTTAATTTCAAGTCATTTACTTTTAATGCACTTTAATTTTAAGCTTTATTCATTTGCCATTATTGATACCATTCAAATTGTTTATTTTAATATCATTTTCACTTTGTCTATTTGGACCATATTTTATGATATATTGTGTTTGTATATACTTGTTTATTTGTATGGTCTTTAGACCTTAATGTACATAAAAAGAAAAAAACCCTAAAAAACATCTTGTGTGGACTGTTGGTTTGATCTGAGACTATTGGACTTAGAATTTAGGCAACACTCCATATGAAAAGGACTTGGCCAATGCCAACTTTCATGAAACCAAGTGCTTGTGAAGTGAACATTCATCTGATACAATATTGAAGATCCATTTGAGTTTATCTGCAACATGATCGTTGTGAAGCTGTTATTTTGAACCTGTGACTTATGCCATGTTTTGAAGTCATATGATACATGGGAAATTTTGAAGAAGATCATGGAGTTGCTAAACTTGGATGTGGCTATCTTTATTTGATGCCTTTCTCTTCAACTTTTTATTTGTGTATTATTTATTGCTTGATTCTAAAGTCCAAGGAAAATTTGGGTTTCTATATGACATTCTTGTCTATTGGATTGCAGCCCATTGGTTAGATCTTTTCAACTCTCAACTTTTAAATTTATGCTTATGATTAGTCTCCTCATCTCCTCCCCACTTCTTTAATTTCAAAATCTCTCCCTCCTTTTAAAAATCTTCTTTGATTGTATCTGTTTTCTAAACTTTGACCATATTGCAAATTAGAAACCTTGGCCTTATGCCATTGCATTTTCAAATTTCTTCTTAACCAAGCTTGTAAATGAACTTAACTATACTTGACTTAAAATTTCAAAAGCCAAAAAGAACTAATACTCATCCAAACCATTTTTAGTCCCTTGTGCCTTTGTAAAACTTAAATTTTTGTTAAAACCAATGCACTCATTTTGAAATTGATACCACGAACTACGAGGTTTTGATCCCTCATTTTCATGTTGGTACGTAGGCACAAGTCCGAAGGTCTTGTCAATCACAAAAATATAATTAATGAATTATTTTCTCATCCCCACACTCTGTTTTACTTGCAAACATCATTTGTACAAAAACACATATGCACACAAGAAAGGGCTCCCTAGGATACTTTGGGTGCTAACACCTTCCCTCGGTGTAACCAACCCCTTACCTGTAATATCTGTCATTTTATTAGTTTTGATTTGAAAACTTCTTATCTTTTGGGTTTTGTTCGTACTTTTCCCTTTTCCCTTGGAAACAATAAAATCACGGTGCCGACTCTGGTTTTATTGACGTCTAGCTTATCCATAGCTTGATGGTCATGAATTTACCGCTACATAAGTGGCGACTCTGCTGGGGAGTAGTCTCCAGTGGGTTTAGCCTATTTTTTTTTTGTGTATATAATTGTATATTTGATAGTTGTATATTTGTTTGTATGATATAATTTGCTTGTTGTGCTTGGTGATCTCTAAGTGGTGAGATAAGTTCTAACCCGAACTTGAGTATAATTAAGATAGGAAGATGGTATAGTCATGTTCGACTTGTGTGGAGTAGTCCTTAACAAGTTAGCTTGAGACGCATCTACTCAGTGGAGACCCTTTTGGAGTTAGGAATGTCACACAAGTATTTGTGGTTAGGCATTACTATCTTTGATTTGGGGTCCGAGAAGCTGGGGTCCGTAGAACATTTAACCCCTCTTGGCCTATTTAGGACGTAGTGCGGAGACTGTCCAAGTGTAGACTTGATAACAGTTGTTACACGATACTACACCTATACGAGTTTCTCTTGAGAATATTATGGGTTGATGAGTCAGTCATCCTAACCTGTAATATCCGATAGATGGAACTAAGAATCTGGGAACTTTTTAGAACATGATCTATATGTTTTTATCCTTAGTTCACTCCTTTGGGATGGTTCTTACCCAGACTCCATGCTCGTGACTCACAACAAACCCTTGATTCTTGGTTGATCCAATCAAGTCTTGTCAATATCAATGGAACTTGGGTGTTGATAAGGTGAAAACCATAATCCACCAAAATGGATGATTGATCTTGACAATGACTTAATTCATCCCTTGACCTTTGTGTTGTTTGCCTTGTGTGTGATCCCTTATTTGTGATTGTTGCATTCATGCATTCATGCGCATCATAACATTCATCACACGAAAATTTCAAGGAACTGAGGTGTTATTTGCAAATATTTTCAGACCATGGATTATGAACGAAGGAACACTAAGAAGTACAGTTTTAGATGTCCAGATTTGAAAGAGTTAAGGGATCTAGCATCTTTTGTATTAGATCCCTTGGACCTCAAACAACGCCATGGGAAGCTTTTGTCTATCTTGTCTGCTGATGTGGTTGAAGGACTTCTAGGTGTGTTGGTTCAGTTTTATAACCCTCTCTACCGTTGCTTCACTTTTCCTGATTATCAGCTCGTGCTTACGTTAGAGGAGTATGCCTATCTCTTGGGAATACCTGTTTCTAACAAAGTGCCTTTGAGTGGATTGGAAGAGATTCATAGATCTTGTCTTATTGCTGAAACTCTTCATTTGAAGAAGTCTGACATAAAGGCTCATTGGGTGAAGAAAGGAGGTTTATTTGGGTTGACTTCTGAATTCCTCATCAAGGAAGCTATTGCCTTTGCTCAAGCCGGTAGTGTGGACGCTTTTGAAGCTATCTTTGTGTTACTCATTTATGGATTAGCTTTGTTCCCTAACATTGACGATTTTGTTCATGTTAACACCATTAGAATTTTCTTGATTGGGAATCTTGTGCCTACTCTGTTAGGAGATATGTACTTCTCTTTGCATCTAAGGAATTCTAAGGGTGGTGGAACTATTGCCTGTTGCATTCCTCTTTTTACAAGTGGTTTATTTCACACTTGCCTCAGACACCTACTTTTGTGGAGAACAAACAATGTCTACGGTGGTCTCAAAGACTTATGTCTCTCACTAATGATGATATAGTTTGGTATGATCCTTCATTGAGCAACTTGGAGATTATTGATTATTGTGGTGAATTCTCTAATTTGCCTCTCATTGGTACACAAGGAGGAATTAACTACAACCTTGCTTTGGCTCGTCGTCAACTTGGGTTCCCCTTGAGAGACAAACATAATAACACTCTGTTAGAAGGTCTTTTCTATCAAGAGGGTAAAGATCCCTAATATTTGAAGCAGAAGATTGTGCATGCTTGGCATAATGTGCATAGGAAAGGAAGATCCGAGCTTGGTCCATGCAATTGTGTAGCTTTGGAAGCTTACATTACTTGGGTGAAGAAGAGAGCTATGGAGTTGAAAATGCCTTATGCATGTGAAAGACCTATGATTATGGTTGTGGTTGAGCCATTAACTCTCCCTAACCAAGATGTAGAGGAGTTGGAAGACGCGCTCGCCAAGATGAAGTTAGAGAAGGATATGCGGGAAGAGCGTTTCCATGCTTTAAGCCGAAAACATGAGGAGTTGCAGCTTGAGTCTAAGGACAAAGATGCACTTATTGAGCTACTTGAAGACCGAGTGACAAAGAGACAGAGAGAGCCGGAGGTTTCATATTCCTCTAGTATGCCTCAACCTTCCGTCGCTTGGAAGAAGATTGTTGATCAGCTTGTCCTCGAGAGACTCAGATGAAGGCTTCTTTTGAGACTGAGATTTGACGCATTCGAAAGAAGTACGCGCCTACAACCAGATCTTCTGACATTGTTGTTAGGGATCCTTAGGATGACTAGTCTCCTTTTCACTTGTATTTTTCATTTGGTTTCTGAAGATGTACTCAGTGTAATCCTTCAAACTATATAAATAAAAGAGACTTTGGTGGTCATATCAATTTATTGCAATTGTTGTTATACATATATATTTGCAAATAATATAGTAAGTTCCTTGAAAACAAAAATAATCAAGTATTGCATTTCATGCATCATTTGCATAGCAGGTCTCTCTTTCGCCATATGTCTTATTGGTATTTCTTTTGTGCTTCAGCCAAGCTAACTCTTTGATATAATACTCGTGCCAATCACTCAAGGATTATGGAGCATCTAAAGCAAGATAATAGAGCCTTGAAGGACGAGATTTCCCGTCTGACTACCATGATGGAGTCAGTCCTAGCTGCTCGGAGTCAATCTTCTCCAATGCCTGCAACTCCTCCTCCTCAGAGGATTGTCATTTCAGAGGTGGCTACCTCTACCATTCCTGCAACTGCTGCTCACTTTGCATCCAACATGCTTGTCAGATTCCCATGGGGAATGCCGCCTAATGTTGTGCCTGAAGGCTTTGCGCCTACCTTTTCTTCCATGCCGACATCTAGCCCAATCATGTCTGTGCCACCACCTGTTATGCATACTCTGCCTCGTGTAGAAGACACCAGCTATCAGTCTGAGTTGTAAGGAGTTGAAGGTCTTTGAGGGGTAAGGATCTGTTTGGGAAGAGTGTTGCGGAACTTTGTTTTGTTCCAAATGTGAAGATCCCGGTGAAGTTCAAAGTGCCTGACTTTGAAAGGTACAAGGGGAATACATGTTGTCGCATCCGCGAAAAACAACCGGCGGGCTGAAACAAAAACAACACAGAGCCGCCACCGTGCGTTATTTATCCCAAAGAGGGAAAGGAAACGCTTAGAGTAAACCTGGAAAGAACATGGTCTCGCGACCAAAGAGAAAGGGTACGGGAGTCGGTTACGCAAGGGGAAGGTATTAGCACCCCTCACGTCCGTCGTACTCGACGGGATCCACGCTCTAAAAGAAAGAAAAGGTTGCTAAACAAACATCACACACACACACACTGAAGACAACACAGGTGGGGGAAAGAGGAAGAGGGCTCGCTAGGACATCGCATCCTATGCCTATGTATCTCGTCTGGAACGAGAATCAGAGCTGCCGTAGTTCGGCTCACGCACGCCAAACAAACAAAACACACAAACAGGCAAACATGGAACCCGAATGCCACTCGATGGACTTACATCGGCTTCCGAACCAAACAAGCACACTCAGGATACGGACAGCCAATCGCTGGTCTTACATCCATATCCTGACACACAAGAAGAAACAAGCAACAAACAAATTGCTAAGGAGTCGGGAACTCGAGCCTAGCAATCGTCAAACAACACACTCAAAAAAGAAAAAAAGTGCCCGGAGAGGTCTCGCACGACCTCCTGCCTACATACCTCGTCTGGAACGAGGATCAGGGCGATGTAGTTCCCCTGAAAGGGAAAGAAATTCTAGCCAGAGACAAAGGGAAGACACACTACCAGGGAGCTGTACTCGAGCCTAGTGTTATCATGCATCATTGCCCTATGTTAAGGTTTCTACCTACTTGCACAACAGCAAGCTAATCCTATCCAGGAAAGAAGCAAGCATGCAAGCATAAACAAAACAAAGCAAACAAATATTCACATAGCACACACTATATCCAGTCAAGTGGGCTCAAACAAAGGGTTTGACTGCCGAAGCAAGTCATCTGTACAAGGTGGTGTTCGCTCTTAACCTTGCCATTGAGGGGCTAAGGTGAAGCAGATAAAAGGTGAGTGAAGATTAGACTTCACAGCTCTTATCCCTGGCCAGGGAGAGCTTCAGACAAGGGAGCGTGGGTTCAGAAAGGTGGAACCCTTCTACGCTCAAGACTCAGACTCAACTGTACACTGTACAAGATCTTGGGTTACTGTCTCAATGCGTCAACACAAGCCGTGTGAGCAGGGGGACGACTCAACAGAATAGCGGGGGATAGATTGCATATCCCTTGGGTTCCGCCAATTGCCTTAATCAAGGACTTTACCTGCTTGGCACAAATGTAAACAAGCACAAACATTGCCTCTTAAGGAGGACTTCAGACAGTTGCATGGCCAAGTAACAGGCCAGGTCTTCCAGACTACATGGAGAATAGAAATTCTACCTCAATTGGTTTAAAAACCAAGCAACAGCAAGCAAATTCTCAAGGAACTGTAAGCAACTTAATGTACCTGAAATCAATCAAGTATCATCAGTACTCAGACAAACCAACAGTAAACAGCAAATGTTAATCTGTACATTCAAGCACAAGTTAATGCACATAAGTGCAAGCCATGAGCTCAAACTCAAGCATCAAACCCTACAAAACAAAACAAGTTAGTTTACAACATCAAACAAACTCAATTTAATCAACTTGCATTTTTCTCCTTAAGGCCTTTGCATCTCAACCTGAAAATCCAAACCAAACATGAGAAACAAGACCACTAGGCCAAGCCTAGGGTCCAAAGGAGATGAAAAATCCAAAACAGCAAGTGAAAATTATCCAAAATCACAATCAAACAATTTAAAAGCAAATGCAATTGGTCCCATGCTCATATCAATCACCATATTCATTTCATGAACAAAAAGGCACCAAACATGTAATTTGCAACTTCAAATGACCAAACAGAATGATCAACATCAAACAAATATCAAAATAGCTCAATTAATTCCACAAAAATTCAAGTCTAAACATAACACATTCAATGAGCTACATATCAAATTTCATGCAATTTGGACAAGAGAAAGTATAGAAATTAAATCAGAAAGTCCAGGCATGCAAAAACCAATCCAAACTAGGTCACAAAATAAGCACCAACTTTCACCAATCATAAAACAGTGACAAAACATGATAAATGAATGGGATCAACACCAAAATGACCTATAATGTGTCTATAATCCACATGTCAAATTTCACATTCATCCAATAAACCATGAGAATTTCACAAGCAAAATACAATCATGTGTCACACAATGTCACAAAATGAGCCAACAGAAGAGAAAATCACAATCAATTAGAAAATGCCATCAAAAATTCCAGAAAAAATCACACGTGATCTCAACATACATATGTTCATACATGCAAAATTTTGGCTCAATTCAACATCCCTAAGCCAGGCAAATAAAATCATGAAGTTGACCTAGCTTGGTGTGACACAAATTGTCACACCTCTAATCAAAAATTCATATCTCCTCAACCAAGTATCCAAAAATTACAAACTACATACCAAACTCACCATCAAAGAGTCCAGAATATGCACAAAAAATTTCATCCATTTCTTTGAAAGCATCATCATTTTATGAAAGATATGGCAAGACATATACAAATGTGACACATTGAATCAATCCCTAAGCCAATTAATTTTTTACACGTGCACAAAAATCACAAAAATCATGATTAAATTCTACACATCATCAGGAGCATGATGAAAAAAACCTCACAAATTTTGGATAAAAAATGAGTTAGTTATGAATTTTACAAGATCATGAACCAAATGAAAATGAAAATGAAAAAGAAATTGAAATAATATAATAATTAAATAGGACAATGGCAAAGTTGTAATATTAAAGCAACAGAGCAAAACGACGTAGTATCAAATAGAAGCCCTGGCGCGCGCTCATTGGCCAGAGATGGCACCAAACAGAATTTGAACTCGGGCAAGGGATTACAAAGATCTATGCGCACTATTCACTTGTGCTTCATCAAGAACAGTCCAGAAATTTCCAGATTTGGTCAAGAACATTTTTCAACGAAACTGAACAAACCGCACATCAACATGTTCATATTTCACTCAGGATCATGGATATGTCATTAGTTTTTCCTAATTCTAAGCATGGCAACGGGATCGAGCGATTTAAGATGTGCACATCAAACTTCAATTCGATATATCTCTCTCAATAATTAACCAAATCGAAAACTACGAGTTGCATGATGATCTATGTTGAATGATCTACAAAAGCCACCTAACAATTTGATCAATGATGAAACTCGAAAAAAATACCTGGTGATGATGGCAGGTGTTGATTTTGATGTTTCAAGATGCAAAAGGCCAAAACAGATGGAGATTATTGTATAGGAAGATGATAGGAATGATCAGCTTAGCTCAATGTTGCTTCCATTGCAAGATTCTTCACTTTGCCATTGATGACCTTGCTTCCAACAGTCCATGATCTTGAAGCTTTTGGCCACGATTCATCAAAACAGTTCCTCAATGAATCTTGTGGAAGATGAATCCAAGAAGCACGATGCAAATTGATGAAGGTTTGATGGAGAAATGATCAAAAATGCTTGATGAAGTTTTTGAGAATTTGAGAGGTTTTGGTGAAATTCAGTTACAGATCTTGGAGAATGTGATGTTGTTAACAAATTCTGTTATGATTAACAATATATACTCCTCCTTAATCCATTTCTTAATCTCAATTATCAAAATCCAAGTGATTAGTGTTAATGTGCATTTAAGTGAAAGTCCAAAAATGACCTTGCCAAATAATGCAATGTGACAGCAAAAACCAGTTGGCACAAGTCATATTTTGCATTTGGAGTGTGTTGGCATTGGTTTCATGTCCATTGGCCTTGTAAATCTCAAATTCACTATCTCACACCAAAAATTCAACATAGTCCACTTGAAATTTGACTTTTTGCCTTGACCACTTTTAATGAATTTGGATCACACATCATGAAAGTACATGTGAAATGGGGTTTGCTCACAAAAAGATCACCCAAATTGGACATTCCATGTGAAAGTTATGCCACTTTGATTATAGGCATTTTTGGAAAATGAATGGACCATAACTTGTCAACCATACATGAGAAATTCAAGTTCTTGGACTTTTTGGAAAGGTGAGAGCAAGATCTACAACTTTCATGTTGAACAAAATTTAATTTGAAGCTTTTTTGGACATGTAATTTTGTGGTGAAAAACTTTCCATTTTTGGAAACTTCCATTACAAGTCACTTTCTATTTTTGGAAATTTTTTTATCTGACTTTATTTTCTTTATTCTTGAGCTTTGAAATGTCAAATGAAACTTGTTTCAACATGAATGAAGTGTATCCAACTCTCTCCCACCTCCAAATCCATAAAATCAAGCACAGTTGACCACAATTGACTTTTTCAACTGATAGATGAATTTGGCAATGCACTGATCAAGCTGAGCCCCAATCCTCTGATGAAATGGCTCAATGATGATACCCTAGCCTTCATAAGCTCAATATAATCATGAAATGATCCCCATATCCATTGTAGACCCCATCTCCTTGTCATGCCCTGATTGGCCCAATGCAACTGATTAGGGTTGACCAGTGGTCAAAACCCTAATCTCAAGGTATATGATCAATCCCTTGAACCTCCTGGATGATATCAAGACCATGATGATGATGATGTATCACTTCAACCAAGCTGAAGATCAATCTCCCTTGAGAATCAAAACCCTAATTTGAACCACAACCCTCAGACAGTTAATGATCCAGTCCAATGAAACCCTAGCTTGCATCATGACCTCTTATCTTTTGACCAAGACCTAGGAGGATGACTTGCACAATGTAACCACATGATATGCAATATGCAATGCCTAATGGCCTAGAAATGCAATGCAATATGTTAAGCTAGTCCCAAGAGAGGAGGGAAAATTTTGAGGTGTTACACATGTCCACTCAGTCATTTGGTGATGTACGCCAGAAAGATGTCTACTCAAACCGATAATGATCAGTTGTTGATCCATTATTTTCAAGACAGCTTGACCGGTGTCGCTCTGAGGTGGTACATGGGATTGGATAGTGCAAGCATCTGCACGTTCAATGATTTGGGTGAAGCATTCGTGAAGCAGTACAAATATAATGTTGATATGGCTCTAGATAGAGACCAGTTAAGATCATTGTCTCATAAGGATAAGGATACATTCAAGGAGTATGCGCAAAGATGGAGAGAGCTTGCCGCTCAAATTACCCCTCCTTTGGAAGAAAAGGAGATGGTCAAATTTTTTCTCAAGACCCTGAGCTCATTTTACTATGAGCGGATGATTGCCAGTGCCCCCAGTGATTTTACCGAGATGGTAAACATGGGAATGAGGCTCGAAGAAGGTGTCCGAGAGGGACAATTATCCAAGGAGGAAGCGTCATCTAGGAAGAGGTATGTCAACAATTTCAGTAAGAAGAAAGAGAGTGAAGTTAATGCAGTTTCTATGGGGAGGCAAAGGAGACCTCATGTAAGAAGAAATTAACCACCCCATCAACATCATTATCAAGTATCATCAGTAATCCCAGTATTTTCAGCTAATCAGTCAGCACCAATTCAACAACAACATCAACAACAATAACCATAACAACGAACAAACACCTATAACAACAACAATACCAACAATCATCAGCAATCAAATTTTGAGAGGAAGAAGGTCTCCTTTGACCCAATTCCAATAACATGCGCAGAATTATATCCATCGTTGGATCTCAAGAACCTGTTGCAACCAAGGAACCCACCTCAAATTCTTGAACCACTTCCATGGTGGTATAAACCAGAACTCCGTTGTGCTTTTCACCAAGGAGCTCCCGGACACGATATTGAGAATTGTTACCCCCTCAAGTATGAAGTCCAGAAGCTGGTGAAGAGTGGAATGGTTTCCTTTGAGGACCGTGAGCCGAATGTCAAAGCTTACCCACTACCTGCCCATGGGAATTCATCTATTAATATGGTGGACAATTGTCCAAAGGAGTTTAAAGTATTTGATGTACACTTCATTAGAAGGTCCTTGGTGACGATGTACAAGGATATTTGCTTGGTTATCGATTGTGAGCATGATCATGATTGTTGTGCTATCTGTAGTGTCAATCCCAGAGGTTGTATGGTTGTGAAGAGGGAGATCCAGAGGTTAATGGATGAAGGTTTGATTCAGATTGTTCAATCCCATCATATAGATGACGATGTCAATGTTATAATCCCGACTTTCAAAACTCCTGAGAAATTGAGAAAGTAGTGATTCAGTACGACAACATCAGCAATAGATCGGTATCGCCATTGGTTATATAGTTAGCGGGTCCAGTCTCGTATGCATCCGATAAGGCTGTGCCATATCAGTATAATGTTACCATGTTGGAGAACGGTCAAGAGGTCCCTTTGCCTATGACCAGTTCTGTTGTAAGCATAGCTGATGTTACCAAGGTGACCCGCAGTGGTCGTGTGTTTGGGCCGGTGTTCCCAAAGAATATGGAAGATTTGTTTGTCAATAAGAAGGTTGATGTACCTGTGGTAGAGTCTGTTAACGCTCCAAAGTGTCAGTCTGGTGAATCCAGCGGTTTAAAGCCTAATGATGACGATGAGGTGCTCAGATTGATAAAGAAAAACGAGTTCAATGTGGTGGAGCAGTTGCTCCAAACTCCCTCCAAGATCTCAGTATTGTCTCTGTTGATGAATTCAAAAGCACATAGAGAAGCGTCGTAGAAAGTTCTTGAGCAAGCTTATGTGGAACATGATGTTACGGTGGATCAGTTTGATCATATTATAGCTAACATCACTTCCTGCAACAATCTCAGTTTCTGTGATGAAGATAGGTCCGAGTGACTTCCAAATTACTTTCCAATTAATGGATATCCATCCGACCTACAGTTGTCTATTGGGAAGGCCATGGATTCATGAGCCAGAAGCCGTCACTTCAACGTTGTATCAGAAGTTGAAGTTTGTCAAGAATGGGAAGCTTGTTATTGTTGGCGGGGAGAAGGCGTAATTGGTTAGCCACCTGTCATATTTCTCTTATGTAGAAGCTAAGGATGAGGTTGGAACCCCATTCCAAGCCTTATCTATTACTGAGGAAAAGAGAGTTGGGGCACCCATATCCTCATTCAAAGATACGCTGAAGATTGTCGAAGATGGTCAGTCAGATCAGTGGGGGAAGATGGTAGAGGTCTCCGACAACAAGAGCAGAGCCGAATTGGGTTTCCAACGAGGTTCATCAGTGGTTAGATCTGAAGATGTGCAACTCAATTTCCGTAGCGGAGGGTTCATTCATGGTAATGAACAACACTTAGTTGTTGTGCTAGAGGATGATGAAGATGAAGACTGCACCAATTTTGTGACGCATTGAAAGGCTTGCGACAATTGGACTACTTTTGATATCCCTGTTGTTATGCATCGATCTAAGTAATTGCTTTTATTTGTTTTTGAAAATCCTTCTCCTATGCCTAAGGGAGGAGTAAACATTGTTTGGGCATTTCAATTTGATCATTAATAAAATACAATTCTATTCATCCACATCTATGATGTTTTATTTTTTCTTTTTGCTTTATTCTGAAAATGGTAATCACAAAAAACATAAATAAATAATAAATTGTCCATCTGCATAATATTTGGTCATAAATCACTTCTCTAAAATCAAAGTATTAAATTGTTATGCATGTTGGTTTCTAACCTCATTGAATACAATGATCCTTCTCCTTCTCCAAATTTTGAGTTCCCTGTGTTTGAGGCTGAGGAGGAAAGTGATGAAGAAGTAAGTGATGAATTGTCTCGTCTTCTTGAGCATGAAGGAAAATCCATTCAGTCATTCGAAGAGCAGATTGAGTTAGTCAACTTGGGTTCCAAAGATGATGTGAAGGAAGTCAAGATTGGGTCTCGACTGTGTCCTGATGTTAAGAAGGGGTTGATTGATCTTCTCTGAGAATATTCAGATGTGTTTGCCTGGTCCTATCAAGACATGCCTGGTTTGGATTCTGAGATTGTGGAGCATAGATTGTCGTTGAATCCAGAATGCCCTCCAGTCAAGCAAAAGCTGAGGAGAACTCATCCTGATATGACAGTAAAGATCAAAGAAGTGCAGAAGCAGATTGACATTGGTTTCCTTATGACCGTTGAGTATCCGCAGTGGGTGGCCAATATTGTGCCTATTCCGAAGAAGGATGGAAAGGTCTGCATGTGTGTTGATTATAGAGATTTGAATAAGCCAGTCCAAAAGATGATTTTTCCTCTTCCACACATTGACATGTTGGTAGACAATACAACTAAGTTCAAAGTATTTTCATTTATGGACGGATTTTCCGGATATAATCAGATCAAGATGGCACCCGAAGATATGGAGAAGACCACATTCATTACACCCTGGGGAATATTATGTTATAGAGTGATACCTTTTGGTTTAAAGAATGTTGGTGCAACTTACCAAAGAGCAATGACTACTCTTTTTCACGATATGATGCATAAAGAGATTGAAGTCTATGTTGATGATATGATTGCTAAATCTATTGATGAAGAGGAACATGTTGAGCATTTGTTGAAGTTATTCCAACTTTTGAGGAAGTATAAACTCCGCTTGAATCCCAATAAGTGTACTTTTGGTGTTCGTTCTGGTAAGTTGTTGGGCTTTATTGTCAGCGAGAAGGGTATTGAAGTTGATCCTGCTAAGGTCAAAGCAATACAAGAGATGCCTGCACCCAAAACTGAGAAGGAAGTCAGAGGTTTTCTCGGTCGCTTGAACTATATCTGAAGATTCATTTCACACATGACTTCCACATGTGCGCCTAAATTCAAGCTTCTTCGGAAAGATCAGCCTTGTGATTGGACCAAAGATTGCCAGAAAGCTTTTGATAGTATCAAAGAGTATCTGCTTGAGCCTCCGATTCTGTCTCCACCTATTGAAGGAAGACCGTTGATCATGTATTTGACTGTGCATGATGAGAGTATGGGTTGTGTTCTAGGTCAGCAAGATGAGACTAGAAAGAAAGAGTTTGCCATTTACTACCTCAGTAAGAAGTTTACCGACTGTGAGACTCGGTATTCTATGCTTGAGAAGACTTTGTGCACATTGGCTTGGGCTGCTAAGCGTTTGCGTTAGTATATGTTGAATCATACCATTTGGTTGATATCCAAAATGGATCCAATCAAGTATATATTTGAGAAGCCTACTTTAACTGGGAGGATTACCCATTGGCAGATGTTGACCATTTGGCTCACCAACTGATTGAAGATTACCAGTCAGTACAATATGATTTTCTTGACGAAGAGATCTTGTACTTGAAAATGAAAGATTGTGACGAACTATCGCTTGAAGAAGGGCCAAAAACTGGTTCCCGTTGGGGAATGGTATTTGATGGAGTTGTTAATCAGTATGGTAATGGCATTGGGGCAGTAATTATTACTCCTCAAGGCACGCATTTTCCGTTTACAACTAGATTGACTTTCAAGTGTACAAACAATATGGCAGAGTATGAAGCTTGCATTATGGGGCTTGAAGAGGCCACTGATCTCAGAATCAAATATTTAGACATCTATGGAGATTCAGCTTTGATTGTGAATCAAATCAAAGGTGAATGGGAGAAGAATCAACCCGGTTTGATACCATATAGATATTATGTGAGGAGGATTTCAACTTTCTTTACAAAGGTTGAGTTTCATCATATCCCTCGAGATGAGAACCGGATGGAAGATGCTCTTGCAACGTTGGCTTCAATGATTATGGTGAAGTATTGCAATGAAGTTCCCAATCTGACTGTAATGCGTCTTGATAGGTCAGCTCATATGTTTTCCATTGAAGAGATCAAGGATGAGAAGCCGTGGTATTTTGATATCAAATGTTTTCTCCAAAGTCAGACTTACCCGCCCGGGGCATCTTTGAAAGATAAGAAGACTTTGAGGATATTAGCCGGTAACTTCTACCTAAATGGTGATATATTATACAAGAGAAACTTCGATATGGTTCTGCTCAGATGCGTGGATAGACACGAAGCAGACCTATTGACGACTGAAGTCTATGAAGATTCCTTTGGTACTCATTCCAATGGACATGCAATGGCAAAGAAGATGTTGCGAGCAAGTTACTATTGGCTGACAATGGAATCTGACTGTTGCAAGTTTGTGAAGAAATACCATAAGTGTCAAATATATGTAGATAAGATTCATGTTCCTCCGACACTGTTGAACGTCATTTGCTCCCCATGGCCTTTCTCCATGTGGGGGAATGGAAATGATTGGCATGATTGAGCCCAAAGCTTCGAACGAACATCATTTCATTTTGGTGGCTATTGATTACTTCACAAAATGGGTTGAAGCAGCATCGTATGAGATTGTAACCAAGCAAGTTGTTCTAAGGTTTATCAAGAATCAGATTATATGTCGATATGGTGTGCCAAGTAAGATTATTATTGATAATGGATCGAATTTGAATAATAACATGGTGGAAGCTCTTTGCAAAGACTTCAAGATTGCACACCATAATTCTTCCCCCTAAAGACCTAAGATGAATGGGGTTGTTGAAGCTACAAACAAGAACATCAAAAAGATCATTCAGAATATGGTTGTAATGTATAAGGATTGGAATGAGATGCTTCCATTTGCTTTGCACGGTGTCATACGGTGAACTGACTTGGGGGTGTTTTTGCTTTTTATCGCAATGTCGCGGATAGCAAGAGTCGCCACCGACTTTTCTTTTATCCAATAAGGAAAGTTGGAAAAGAACAGGAAAAACCTTGATTAGATTTTGGGTTCGGGAGGTACATTATACAAAGGGAAGGTGTTAGCACCCTTTGTATCCATGGTTATCCATGGGCTCTTAATTGCTGGATCACTTATTTTTGTATGAAAAAGGTGTTCGTGAATTGCTAAAAAAAATGTTTTGGAAAGAGAGTTTAACTTTGTAATGATTCTCGTATGAATGTATACAAAGTATTTATCTCGTTTAATTTTGAAAACTATTTAGAAAAAATATAACTTGGTAATGATTCTAGTATGAATGTATACCAAGTGGTGATTTTCTAGTATTTGCAAAGTGTGGCATGGAAAACGTTTTAGGTTGTGGGCCAGCAATTAAAAGTTATACCTACCCAAGGTCTTTATGGGCATTTCCTATCCTTATGAGGGTAAAACTGTCCTTACTATTGAGAAGTAAGTAGTTTATCCTTTGGATGTAAAAGGGTCATCGTAGGATCATCGATTGGTCATTGAAGGCAACATTTGTAAGGATACCTTAGCATTCGAAGGGACGATCATCATTTAACCGTAGGCTACACCGAAGGGTCATCGAGGGACAAAATCATATATTCGAAGGCAACATCCGAGGGACTATGATTTATTTTATGATGATTTAATCGAAGGGTCTTTGCTAAGTGTATCCCCACATTCGCGGGACATGACCGTAATACTGTAATACCGTAGGGCAACAAAGAGAGGTCCAAGATCACATATTCAAAGGCCATATTTTACAATCAATTAGGTAATTAGGATGAATCTCCACATTAAAATTAATACATTAAAATCAGCTAAGTAAATCAGGGTGGATCTCCACATTAAAATTAATACATTAAAATCAGCTAAGTAAATCAGGGTGACTCTCCACAAGGGTATCCCACAAATAAAGTGGAATACCTATCAATTTATCTTTTCTGGGAATATGTGAACCTTTACAAAACTCAGCAAACATGTCAGAATACCAAATCAGGGTGCAATCGAGAATTACACCACAAAAAGAAATCACAACAGTAATAGGATCAGGTAAACAATGCATGGCTATGATAAAACATGTCAGACGAACGAAAATCAGAACAGAAAAGTCAGCTACTGTCACGTTCGCTCCTGCCTCGCCTAGCGAAGGCTTAGCGAATGCTCGCTGTATGCTCGCTTAGCGATGTGCTAGCGAGCGGCTGCGGCTTCTGGTTTTGATAACAGTATAATTTCAACCAATTTTATGCCTTATGGCTTTCAATATAAAGATTATATGGTTACACATTCCAGATATTCATACATACTTAAATTCACATGCAAAACTTAAGCTATTTTCATGAATTCAATCATAATGCCTTATGCAAATTAAGAACATAAGTCGGTAATAGCAATGCAAACCTGTTTGCAATTGAATTGCAACCTGGAATTGGCGAGTCGGGTTTGAACTGGGTGGAGGTATCCTTGATGCAGCTGAACTTCCTTCAGGGTTTCCTTTAGGGTTGCTCTGAATTCTAGGGTTCGCCTCCGTTTTCGTTTCGTCTCCGTTTTCGTTCCGTCTTCCTCCCCCTTTTCGTTTCTGAAGTGCTGGTATTTATAATGCTCTTTTTATGACCTAATGGGCTCAGAATGAAGCCCAGAATTTTCTGTTATTCGCAAGCTTCACTAGGCGAGTGACATAGCGAAGGGTTCGCTAGGCGAAGGATTTGCTCGCCTAGCGAGCAAGCCAGTTTAGGCCATTTTCTGGATTTGGCCACCTGTACGCTAGGTCTTTGTTCCTTTAAGATCAGTGTCTTGCAAAAGGAGTTGGAGGGCCTTGAAACTGCCTTGAAATATTAACGGGCAAATTTTGGGGTATGACAGCTACCCTTGTTCAATATTCTTGAACCGAGAGAGTTAGAATGGCAGGCACACCATTCGTGGTCTGGAGGAGGAAGATTATTGAACACTAGAATGCCCCAAGAATTTGCACTTGTTAATTAGTCTTGATGGAGATGGGCTTAAAGATGCCATCCAGGAAGTTTGATAGTGAGAGCTTCAGAATGCGTCGTACGTTAGACGATATCTGAAAACATGGGTGTCATACTAGGTTATACGCTAGACCGTATAGTGAGTCATCCATTAGGCTGTCGACTTTACTGGGGAGTCAGAGTGTGTCATACGCCGCTGGGGATAACATATCAGAATGGATCATATGCTAGATCGTATCTGAGTTGCAGAATGAGTCGTCCGTTAGGCTGTAGCTGACGAAAAGTAGTCGTATGCTAGACTACACCTCGGAATGTACCGTACGCTAGGTGGTATCTGAGGAAAGAACATCCAAATGGGTCGTACGCTAGACCGTATCGGACTTGTTGGAGGAGTCCTATGTTGTGCCGAATCAGGATGAGATAAGGATCTGGATGAGTCATACACTGCTGGGGATAAAGGGTCAGAATGGATCACACGCTAGATCGTATCTGAATAGCCGAATGAGCCGTCTGTTAGGCTGTATCTAACGAAATAAGAATCGGAATGGATCGTACGCTAGACCGTATCCGGGTTGCAGAATGAGTCGTCTGTTAGGCTGTATCTCTACTGGGGATGAAGAATCAGAATGGATCATAGGCTAGATCGTATCTGAGTTGCAGAAGGAGCCGTCCATCAGACTGTATCTGAGGATGAAAGTGTAGTCGTACGCTAGGCCACATTTCAGAATGTACCGTACGCTAGGTAGTATCTGAGTTGCAGAATGAGCCGTCCATTAGGTTGTATCTGAGAAATAAAGGTCAGAATGGATCGTATGCTAGATCGTATCTGAGTTGCAGAATGAGCCGCCCATTAGGCTGTATCTGACGAAAAAGTAGTCGTACGCTAGACTACATTTCAGAATGTACCGTACGCTAGGTAGTATCTTGAGGAATGAAGATCCGAATGGGTCGTCCGCTAGACCGTATTGGAGTAGTTGAAAGAACCATATGTTGGGCTGACAGATGTAGATGTAATCGATTAAGATGTCCGTATGAATGGATCTTTGCTTTGACTGTATCAGGAGGATAATTAACCTGAAAAATAAAGTTAGCTTCATGCCATGTCATGATGCATGAGATGTTTTATGTTTTCGAAAATAAATGCGAACGATGTATGCATGCGTATGCTGTGAAATGATGTAATGAATGAATTATGCATCTGAAAAATTCTCCCAGGGGACTCTACTGGGGAAAATAAATCCCAGCATTCTGGTTGGAGATACTGGTATTGATGACCCTTCCTTAGCTGGGGATACTTGATTTCTGTCTGATAGTAGAAATATTCAACAGAGCCTGGCTGGAAATGGAGTATACGACCAGTCCGTCTAGTAATGCCAATCTCTTCTAGGGAATAGCTGGCTTTTGTTGGGGAATAGAATTAGCAACCGGGTTCATTGGAAAGCATGGTTAGACATTCTCCTCGATCCTAAAGTCTTTTAGTAATTGCTATTGCTATTTTATGCATGTATTTTTGGTAAACATCAATCATATCCAAATGCATATATCAGTTCGAGTTAAATCAATGGACGTTTATGCAAACAAAACAGAGGAAGTAAAACAGCATTTTTTCGAAATAAAATTGTATTGATTTTGAAAAGGGGCCTATAAACAGGCGATTTGAATACAAGGGGACAGAAATCCTAGTAAGAGGAGATTGTCAAGAAAGCAAAGAAAAAGCTATGAAGAAAAAGTCCTATCGATTTTAATTCCACTACTGTCATTATGTCTTCAAGCATCTCATCCCTTGCTGTCGGATAGAAGTGATTGGTTGGTTCAGTCCCTTTGACTTGGATGAAGCTGACCGAGAACGGGACATAGTCATACGCTTTAATCCCTAATTTTTGCCTGGACCGCCTTTTCAGGTTTTCAGTCCACCAGGATACCCTTTTTTGCCCAAGCCGCCTTTTCAGGTTTTCGACTTGTCGGGTGTATGTTTATCCCTGATTTTTGCCCGAACCCTTTTGGTTCGCCGGGATGCCCTTACTTTTGCCTAGGTACGTCGACCTAGCGGGTCCCTTTATGCGTAGTATTTTTTAACTATGTCCATATTCACAGGATGTGGGAAATCTTCGCCATCCATTGTAGCAAGTGTCATGGCCCCACCAGAAAATACCTTCTTAACTACAAATGGCCCTTCGTATGTGGGAGTCCATTTGCCTCTGGGATCACCTTGTGGTAGAATGATACGCTTTATCACCAAGTCGCCAATTTGATACACCTGTCTCTTGACCCTTTTGTTAAATGCTTGGGCCATGCGTTTCTGATATATCTGCCCATGACAAACAACCGCAAGTCTCTTTTCATCGATCAAATTTATCTGATCGAGTCGAGTCTGAATCCATTCATCTTCATCTAAGCCCGCCTCTTTCATGATTCTTAGAGAGGGAATCTGAACCTCCACTGGTAAAACGACTTCCATTCTGTAGACTAAAGAGAAAGGAGTGGCCCCTGTCGAAGTGCGCACTGAAGTGCGATAGCCATGAAGAGCAAAGGGTAACATCTCGTGCCAGTCTTTGTATGTTACTGTCATCTTTTGTATGATCTTCTTAATATTCTTATTAGCAGCTTCCACGGTGCCATTCATCTTTGGCCGGTACGGAGAAGAGTTATGGTGTTTGATTTTGAACTGCGTGCAGAGTTCAGTAATCATCTTGTTGTTCAAATTAGTGCCATTGTTAGTGATGACTCTTTCAGGAATGCCGTATCGACAAATGAGATTATTCTTGATGAATCGTGCCACCACATTCTTGGTGACAGAAGCAAATGAGGCTGCCTCTACCCACTTCGTAAAGTAATCAATAGCAACAAGAATGAAATGGTGTCCATTAGAAGCAGTAGGTTTAATCTCCCCAATCATATCAATGCCCCACATTGCAAAGGGCCAAGGGGCTGTCAACACATTCAATGGGGCAGGAGACACATGTACTTTATCCGCATAGATCTGGCATTTCTGACAGGTTCTGGAGTGATGGTGGCAATCAGCTTCCATGGTAGACCAATAATACCCCGATCTCAAACTCTTCTTGGCCATCGTATGTCCACTAGAATGAGTCCCAAAAATACCGTCATGCATGTCTTCCATAATCTTTTCTGCTTCCTTTTTATCCATACAGCGCAACAACGTCGAATCATGATTACGTCTGTATAACACTCCATTACTCAAAAAGAATTTAGCGGAGAACCTCCTTAGAAATTTCCTATCATTGATAGATGCCCCTTCAGGGTACTCCTGAGCTTCTAAATATCTTTTTACTTCGTGGAACCAAGGTTTCTCTTCCACTTCACCAGCATTAAGTTCATAACAGTATGCTGGTTCATCTAATCGCTCAATAGTGATCATGGGAGCTTCATTGTCCCATCTGACTCTGAACATAGATGACATGGTAGCCAATGCGTCTGCCAACTGATTCTCTTCTCGTGGAATGTGTTCGAATGTAATCTCTTCAAAGTATGGGATTAACATCAACACCCGCTCTCGATAAGGGATGAGATTAAGATGTTTAGTGTCCCATTCTCCTTTGATCTGACTGATTACTAATGCTGAGTCTCCGTACACTCTCAAAAACTTGATTCTTAGGTCTATAGCAGCTCTGAGTCCCAAAATACATGCTTCATACTCAGCCATATTATTGGTACAATCAAAACATAGTCTGGCAGTGAAAGGCGTATGGCCACCCCTGGGAGAAATAATTACAACACCCACACCGTTGCCCAATGCATTAGAAGATCCATCAAAAACCATAGCCCATCGGGATCCCAGTTCGGGTCCTTCATCCGGTCCAGGTTCTTCATAATCGATGACAAGCATGATATCCTCATCTGGGAACTCAAAATTCATAGATTGGTAATCATCCACCGCTTGATGAGCCAAATGATCAGCTAGCGCGCTTCCTTTGATTACTTTCTGGGTAGTATACTGGATGTCATACTCTGTTAAAATCATCTGCCATCTTGCTATTCTTCCAGAGAGGGCGGGTTTCTCAAATATATATTTGATAGGATCCATCTTAGAAATCAATAAAGTGGTGTGATTCAACATATACTGTCTTAGTCGGCGAGCAGCCCAGGCCAAAGCACAACAAGTTTTCTCAAGCAGTGAGTATCTTGTTTCACAGTCGGTAAACTTTTTGCTAAGGTAGTATATGGCATGCTCTTTTCGACTAAACTCGTCATGTTGCCCCAACATGCACCCCATTGAATTTTCTAACACGGTCAAATACATGATTAGAGGTCTTCCTTCAACTGGTGGCATCAGAATTGGAGGTTCTTGAAGATACTTCTTGATTTTGTCAAAAGCTTCTTGACATTCATCATCCCATATCATCTCTTGGTTTTTCCTCAGTAGTTTGAAGAGGGGTTTGCAGGTAGTAGTCAAATGGGAGATAAATCGGGCAATATAATTCAAGCGTCCCAAGAAACCTCTGACTTCTTTATCTGTACGAGGAATTGGCATTTCCTGAATAGCTCTCACCTTAGCCGGGTCAACCTCAATTCCTTTACCACTGACGATAAAGCCCAAGAGTTTGCCGGATCTTACTCCAAAGGTGCATTTGTTCGGGTTCAATCTCAACTTGTATTTCTTCAACCTCTCGAACAGTTTGTATAAATGATCGAGGTGTTCTTCTTCAGTATGAGATCTGGCTATCATGTCATCCACATATACTTCTATTTCATGATGGATCATATCATGGAACAAGACCACCATAGCACGCTGGTACGTTGCCTCTGCATTCTTTAAACCGAATGGCATCACTTTATAGCAGAACGTGCCCCATTGCGTCACAAACGTAGTTTTCTCCATGTCCTCAGGCGCCATCTTAATTTGGTTATAACCTGAGAATCCATCCATGAATGAAAATACCTTGTGTTGAGTGGTGTTATCTACCAGAACATCAATGTGCGGAAGTGGAAAGTCGTCTTTGGGACTTGCTTTATTCAGATCTCTGTAATCTACGCACATTCGCACCTTACCATCCTTCTTTGGCACTGGTACCACATTGGCAACCCATTGAGGATACGAAGTAACAGCCAGAAAACCTGCATCAAATTGTTTCATAACCTCAGCTTTGATTTTCTCAGACATTTCAGGACGCATGCGACGAACCTTTTGCTTAACAGGACGACAATCTTACCTTGTTGGCAGCCGATGCACTACTATATCAGTATCCGGTCCTGGCATGTCTTCATAAGACCAAGCAAAAATCTCTACATAGTCATGTAACATCTGAATCAATCTTCCCTTGACACTGTTTTCCAAGCCTGCTCCTATTTTGACTTCTTTCTTGTCTACTTCGGTACCCAGATTGACAATTTCGACTGACTCCTCGTGCGGCTGTATAGCCCTCTCTTCTTGCAGTAACAGTCTGGCAAGTTCTCCAAGTACTTCACAATCTTCCTCACTTCCATCCTCGGCTTGGTAGATCGGATTTTCAAAGTCATAATGAACAGTAGTAGACCTATTATCAACCGGATCCAGAGTGGGTATGGATCTGCAATTTGTTACGTGAGTGTGTGTAAGAAAACATAGCTTGTTTGGAAGATGACAGGAAAGATAAAGAGCGCAATATTTGAATGCAAAAAGGTCCATTGATTTAGTGAATGTGAATATGCTTATGAAAATGACAACCCTTAACAAATTAGCTATTGTGCCCCGGGCATAGACACAACGCTTTAAGAAGTTCAATTGTAAAAAATTAAAAAAAATTGCAACATTAAAATAGCAATGACAATTACTCCTGACTAAAGGAAATCGGGATAATGTCTTCAGCCTTCCAATTATTGAGTCCGTCACCAATTGTTGGGAAAATCCAGCTGTCCATGTTGCAATCGCTGTCAGCATCTTCTACAACATTAATCTGACTCTTGACTACCTTCTCAGAGCTAAACCCCAGGCCAAATTTATCGGACTTGTATGGTACATCGATCAGTTGACCCAGCCAGTACGACCACCGTCTTCAACCATGGCTTGAGCGTCCTTCAGAGAAATCATAACAGGAGGAGCACGAATGACCGTGGGCACACCGGAAGTTGGCTTAAGGACAAGATTAGTCGTAGGAACTACTTCGAATGACTGACAAGGAGTCTCAATGAATTCACCATCCATCTCGACGTATCTGAAGGCATGCACACTACTGACAATGTACTCTTCTTCTCCATACACTGTGACAATTTTGCCCTCCGTTGGATACCTCAGCTTTTGATGGAGAGATGAAGCTACAACACTTGCCCCATGAATCCAAGGGCGTCCCAGTAAGCAGGAATAGGCAGGACGAATGTTCATTACATGGAAGGTAGTGCTGAAGACTTGAGGTCCTATCTTGATAGGGAGAACTACTTCACCATGAACAACACTCTTCGCACCATCGTAAGCACGTACCACAATGTCACTAGGCTTCAGTTCGATGCTTTTACAGTCAAGTTTATCCAGCACAGCTGTCGGCAGCACATTCAAAGAAGAGCCATTATCGATCAACACATGAGACAAAGTGATACCCCTACACTCAATGGAGATATGCAGGGCTTTGTTGTGATTCTTTCCTGCTGGTGTCAGGTCAGCATCGGAAAAGCCTAGGCCATTGTCAACAACCAAGTGAGCAACATAATTTTCGAACTGATCGACAGATGTCTCCTGAGGTACATGAGCGGTCTTCAAGAATTTTATCAATGCATTGGCATGAGACTCAGAAGATAACAGCAAGGATAACATCGAGATCTTAGACGGCGTATGCCCCAACTGTTCTACCACATCAAAATCACTCTTGCGGATGATTTTCAGCACTTCTTCCATTTCTTGCTTGGCAACATCTTCGGTAGTCACTTCGATCGGTGTCTCTGACTGAGAAGGATTGACTGGTTCCTTTCCTCGAGTTTCAGGGACGGGAGGTGAGATTTCT
Source organism: Lathyrus oleraceus (assembly GCF_024323335.1). Lineage (NCBI taxonomy): Eukaryota > Viridiplantae > Streptophyta > Magnoliopsida > Fabales > Fabaceae > Lathyrus > Lathyrus oleraceus. The sequence continues at coordinate 513,378,753 of NC_066583.1, forward strand.
GGAGAGAAGATCCTTCCACTTCGAGTAATTTTACTAGTCCCAACAATGCCATTAGGATTAGCAGCATTATCAACTTGCTTTACGCCATGGATGTAAACATCACCTCTATAATTCCACGGAATGGCTTTGCTTGAGGAATACGGTACTGGGCCAGGTGCAGTAATGATTAGGGGAGCTACCTTGGGCTCAGCAGTAATCTTCACATGCGCTCTAGTAGCGGTAATCTTCACTGGAACTTTGGACCTAGCAATCACAGATATTTCTTCAATAGAGTTTTCCGCCTTAGGAATCTTTCCAAAGAGAATTGTACGATCATCCATCAGCCGTTGAATACCATTCTTCAACTCCAAACAATCATCGGGTCGGAGTATGCAGCGATCGCAATTTTCAGCACAACCTGGAAATAAACCGGCTTGCAATAAATTCCTCTTGATGATCGGGAGAGGAGATGCTAAGTCAGCTACATTAGAAATGTGAGAATCGTCATCCACAACATTAATAGTCTTGTCATGGTTAGGCATAGGTGCAGTGATGACATTAGGAGTCTCCGGAGGATCAAATTCAATTTCTCCAGCTTCGATCATATCCTGAATCTTATTCTTCAATGACCAGCAATCGTTTGTATCATGCCCGGGGCTATCGGAGTGATATGCACACCTGGCATTGGGACTATAACGAGAAGAGGTAGTGTTGGGATTCGTAGGGGGATCTCTGAGGGTGATCAGATTTGCCTTTAGCATTCCCTGCAGTGCCTGTGCTAAAGTCATATTGATCCTGGTAAACTGCCTTCTTGGCTTGTCTTGTCTGTTCTGGAAGTTTTGAGATGGCGGTGCTGCAATCGTAACCGCTCCAATGGTATGGTCACGATTTTTCTTGTTACGACCCTTTTGACCGTACACAGCATTTGATTCGTTCCTCCCCTGATAGGACCTTTTGGTGCTTGCAGAGATAGCCGCCTGTATCTTTCCACTTCGGATGCCGCTTTCAACACGTTCACCTGTCAATATAAGTTCAGTGAAACCCGATGAGGAACTTCCCAGTAGATGGCTGTAGAATGGGCCATCCAGGGTGCCCATGAACATGTCTACCAATTCTCGATCAGTCATAGGGGGTTTGACTCTGCCAGCCAAATCTCTCCATTTTTTAGCATATTCTTTGAAACTTTCTTTAGATCCCATAGTCATATTCTACAACTGTAGCCGAGTAGGTGCCAGTTCAGAATTATACTGGTACTGCTTGTAGAAAGCTGTTGCTAAATCAGTCCAGGTGTGGATGTTAGAGCTCTCGAGCTGATAGTACCATTCTAACTGTGTGCCCGCCAGACTCTCTTGGAAGAAATGGATCCATAGCTTCCTATCGGTGGTATATGGCTGAATCTTTCTCACATAAGCTCTCAGATGCATCTGAGGACAAGACGCACCATCGTACTTAGTTAAAGTGGGGACCTTGAATTTGCGCGGAATGACCACATCAGAGACCAGACCCAAGCTTTTGAAATCCAGGACGGGCGCCTTCTGACCTTCCATAGCTAGCATGCGTTCTTCCAGCAACTTGTACTTATCATCTCTTGGAGAGTACTGTTCATTTTCATAATCTTCGTCGTCCTCAGGGTTGGAGAGATCAACATTCTCTTCCTCTGAATCATTCTCCGCCTCCTCTTCTGGACCATTCGGAATTCTAAACTTGACTCCTGCGGCCTGTCCTTTAAGCCTTCTTCCCGGATTAATGTAACTCACAGCTTTCTTGTCTTTCTTCTTTTCGAGCAAAAGAGCCTTCAGTTCCTCCTGCCCCTTGGATAAGCTCGAGATCAACTCCTGGAATTGAGCATTCTGGGCCTGGAGATCCTTGACAGTTTGTTCGAGATCCATCTGTTCTGTTTAGAAGGAAGACCGTGAGAACATTGATCTTTTAGAATACCTGTTATGCAATGTTATGTTATGCTATGCAATGTATGAAATGTTTTCAAGGACTCTTGGAATTTAACTTTGCGTAAACCACCAAGAAAGAAACTTTTATTAACATTTTTTTTATCAACGTTCATTACAAAAAATAATAATAAAAATACAATGAAAGCTCAAGTCTCCCATGGACGGCTTCTTTTTGGGCGAAGATATGCATTGAGTCTTCGTTCCTCATTAAGCTGGCTGGTAAGTTCTAACACCTTCTTCCTTTCAACACAGAACTGGGCTTCAAAAGTATCCCTTTCCTCTCTCAATTGAGTCCAAGATTTCTTCAATTCTTCAAGATCGGTAGGCATATTTGGATAAGTATTGATCTGAGGAGTACTTCCTTCAACTCCTGGTTCAACAATCAGCGGTCCGACTTCAAAATATGGCATGACAAGTTCACGAGCTCTTGCGCGTACCCATCTGAGATAAGGTTCCATAGGAATAGAGTTTTTCTGTCCTAAAGTGCCTCTTTTCACCATGCCCCAAGTGTAACACCTCAAAATTTGCCCTCCTCTCTTGGGACTAGCTTAACATATTGCATATCATTTTTTAGGTCATTAGGCATTGCATATTGCATAGCATGTGGTTACATTGTGCAAGTCATCCTCACAAGTCTTGATCAGAAGATGGAGAGGTTATGGTGCAAGCTAGGGTTTCATTGGACTGGTTATTAATCATCTGAGGGTGTGGAGGTCCAAATTAGGGTTTTGTGATTCTCAAGGAGATTGGTCTTCATCTTGATTGAAATGATACATCATCATCATCATGGTCTTGATTTCATCAAGTGTTGGAGCATATTCCTTGAGATTAGGGTTTTGACCACTGGTCAACCCTAATCAGTTGCATTAGGCCAATCAGGGCATGACTAGGAGATGGGGTCTACAATGGATATGGGGATCATCATATGATTGTATTGAGCTTATTTAGGCTAGGGTTTCATCCTTGAGCCATTCCATCAGGGAATTAGGGCTCAGATTGATCAGTGCATTGCCAGATTCATCTATCAGTTGAAAAAGTCAACTGTGGTCAACTGTGCTTGATTTTGTGGATTTGGAGGTGGGAGAGAGTTGGATACACTTCATTCATGTTAGAACAAGTTTTATTTGACATGTCAAAGCTCAAGAATGAAGAAAATAAAGTCAGGACAAAAAATTGCCAAAAATAGAAAGTGACTTGTAATGGAAGTTTCCAAAAATGGAAAGTTTTTCACCACAAAATTACATGTCCAAAAAAGCTTCAAATGAAAATTTGTTCAACATGAAAGTTGTAGATCTTGTTCTCACCTTTCCAAGAAGTCCAAGAACTTGAAATTCCCATGTATGGTTGACAAGTTATGGTCCATTCATTTTCCAAAAAGACCTATAATCAAAGTGGCATAACTTCTACATGGAATGTCCAAAATGGATGATCTTTTTATGAGCAAACTCCATTTCACATGCACTTTCATGGTGTATGGTCAAAATTCATCAAAAATGGTCAATGCAAAAGGTCAATTTTCAAGTGCAACAATTAAAATCCAAGGGCAAAATGGTCCAATTTGAGAAATACATGGAATTTTGAGATGGGATTTTTTGCAACACTCTCCAAATGCAAATTGAAACTTGTTCCAACTGTCATGAGCTGTCATATAGCAAAATTTGGCAAGGCCATTTTGGAACTTTCACTTAAAGTGCAATTATGCTAATTCTTCCAAATTTTGCTAATTGAGATTAGTATATTGGATTAAGGTGGAGTATAAGTTACTAATTGTAACAGAATGTTAATCACAATTGCACATTCCAAGAAATCTAACCAACTTTCCCTCCATTTTTCCAAATTCTCCAAAATCTTCATCAAACATTTTTCATCAAATCTTCACCAATTCTCAATCATTTTTGCTGATTCTTCTTGATTCGTGCTCCACATACATTGCTCTACAACTGTTTTGGTGAATTAGTGGAAGAAGCTTCAGATTCGTGGACTGTTCATCATGAGCTCAACAATGGCATTTTGAGATTTCTTCCAATTGAAGCATCTTTGAGCTAAGGCACGAGTTGCATTCAACTTCCTCATCATCAATCTCAATCTGTTTTGGAGTTTGGCACGAGGAAACACAAGATTTCATCACTGCTTCATCATAAGGTGCAAAATTCGACTTCCTTAATTGTGTAAATCATTAGGTGGCTTTTGTAGATCTTTCAGTGTAGGTTAACGTGATATTCGTGGTTTGTGATTTGGTTAAGTGTGGAATGAGAAATTGCGATTTGAATGTTTGATGTCATAACTTAAAATGCTCGATCCGTGCTGTGTGTTTAGTGTTAGGAAAAATAGATTGCATATTCGTGATGTGTGTTGAGATACGGTTCCAACGGTATATCGCTTGTGCATTTTCGTGGCCAAACGCTCATAACTGAATTTGGAGTTGATGAAGAACATGAAGGCGCGAAGAACACGACGAAGAAGCTTCAAATTCTGGGAAAGTTCGCTGTTCGATCCGTTTCGCAGCATGCCATTTTCGAATATGTGTTTCCCTCCCATACCGGCCAATCAACACGCGACAGCGAATAAATGAAGCTTCTGCGTTTTGGCCAGGCGTGAGCTAATTACGCAAATGCCACTGTTAATTAATTAATCCATCAATCCTTTAAATAAATATTTCAAAATTTCATAAAACTTCAAAAAATCATAGAAAATCCAATTCTAATCCAAATTTAGTGGGAGTTTTTTTGTTAGATTCATAATTTTCTCTAGTCTTTTATAGGTATGATAACTCAAGTTGTGCTTGGTGGATTTTTGCTTTTGTCTAGGGATCTTTGTCATGTGTGCATTTTTTGTATGTTTCACCATTTTTAACATGAAATACTCATACATTATCCAAATTGAATGAAATTTCACATGATGATTCTTGACTCCTTGCTGGTTATTTTGATGTATAGTTTGTGAATTTTGGATCTCTGGTTTGGTAGATATGATGTGTGCAAGTTGAGTGTGACAATTTGTGTCACACTAGGTTAGGTCAATTTCATGAATTTATTTGACATGCCTAGGCTTTTCCAATTGATCTCAAATTTTGCATGCTGTGTCTTGTATATGTCTAGTTTCACCATGAAGTTTTGCATGAATTGTTGATTCATTTTCTATTTGATTGAGATTTTTGATTGCTGTTTAGCATTTTTTGGTCCTTGCTTGACTACTTGGCTTCCATGTCTCATGAAATGCTCATACTGTATCATATGAATGTGAAATTTGATGGAGTGATTCATAACATGTTTAGGTGTAGTTTGGCTTTGGTCCCATCCATTTATTAATTGTTCTCACTGTTTGGCATGTGATTGAAGTTGATGCTCATTTTGCTACCATGTGTTGACTTGTTTGGATGTCTGCTGGCTTTTTGATTTTTATTGACCTACTTCCTGTTGTCCAAATGGCATGAAAATTGATGTGTAGTTCATTGGATGTGTCCTGTTTAGGCTGGAATGTTTGTGGAATTTATTGAGCTGTTTAGGTATTTGTTTGAGTGATATCATTCTGTTTGCTCCTATATGACTCATAATTGCCTAGCTTGACTTCAATTGTGCATGAAATTAATTTGGTGTATGGTTTAGACATGAGACCAATTGGATTCTCTTTGTATTTGGTTAATCTTGATTTTGATCATGTTTCACTTGCTGTTTTGACTTTTTTACTTCTTTTTGACCCTAGGCTTGTCCTAGTGGTCTTGTATCTCATGTTTGAATGTGATTTTCAGGTTAAGAGGCAAAATACCTTAAGGAGGTGGATTCACATTTGATTGAGATCTCATTTGATATTGTAAACTAACTTGGTTTATGTTGCAGGATGCTTGGATCCTTTGAGTTGACTTGCACTTTGGTGCATTGGGTTGTGTTTGTCTGTGTATAAGCTAATTGTGAACCATTTGCTGTTTAGTTATGTGATTGGTATACTGATGATATTTGATTGATTTCAGGTACATTAGTTGCTAATATTGCTTTGCTTTGCTTGATAAGCAATTTGCACTGAGGTATAACTTTCTTGTCTCCATGTAGTCTGGAAGACCTGGCCTGTTACTTGGCCAGGCACCTGTCTGAAGTCTTCCTTAAGAGGCGATGTTTGTGCTTGTTTACATTTGTGCTAAGCAGGAAAAGTCCTTGATTAAGGCAATTGGCGGAAGCCAAGGGATATGCAATCTATCCCCCGCTATTCTGTTGAGTCGTCCCTCTGCTCACATGGCTTGTGTTGACGCATTGGGACATAAACCCAAGATCTTGTACTTTGTACAGTCGTGTCAGAGTCTTGAGCGTAGAAGGGTTCCTCCTTTCTGAACCCACGCTCCTTTGTCTGAAGCTCTCCCTGGCCAGGGATAAGAGCTGTGAGGCACACCCCTCACTCACCTTTCCTCTGCTTCACCTTAGCCCCTCAATGGCAAGGTTAAGAGCGAATAATACCTTTGTACAGATGGCTTGCCTGGGCAGTCAAACCCATTGTTTGAGCCCACCTGATTGGATATAGTGTGTGCTTTGTGAATATTTGTTTGCTCTGTTTTGCTTGTATGCTTGTATGCTTGCTTTCTTCCTGGATAGGATTAGCTTGCTGTTGCGCAAGTTAGGATAGAAACCTGAACATAAGGCAATGATGCATGATAACACTAGGCTCGAGTACAGCTCCCTGGTAGTGTGTCTCCCCTGTGTCTCTGGTTAGAGTTTCTTTCCCTTTCAGGGGAACTACATCGCCCTGATCCTCGTTCCAGACGAGGTATGTAGGCAGGAGGTCGTGCGAGACCTCTCCGGGCACTTTTTTTCCCTTTTTGTGTGTGTTTGTTTGACGATCGCTAGGCTCGAGTTCCCGACTCCTTAGCGATTCGTTGTCTGTTTGTTCTTGTTGTGTGCTCGGAAGCCGGTGTAAGTCCATCGATTGGCATCTGGGTTCCAGTGTGGGTACGTTTGGTTCGGAAGCCGATGTAATTCCATCGAGTGGTTGTCGGGTTCCCTGTTTGCCTGTTTGTGTGTTTGTGTTGTTTGGCGTGCGTGAGCCGAACTACAGCAGCTCTGATTCTCATTCTAGACGAGATATGTAGGCATATGATGCGATGTCCTAGCGAGCTCCCTTCTCTTAACCCCACCTGCGTTCCCTGTGTGTGTGTGATGTTTTAGAAACCTTTTCTTTCTTTTAGAACGTGGATCCCGTCGAGTACGATGGACGTGAGGGGTGCCAATACCTTCCCCTTGCGTAACCGACTCCCTTACCCTTTCTCTTTGGTCGCGAGACCTTGCTTTTTCCAGGTTTCTCTGAGCGTTTCCTTTCCCTATCTTGGGATAAATAACGCGCAGTGGCGGCTCTGTGTTGTTTTTTGTTTCAGCCCGCCGGTTGTTTTTTCGCGGATGCGACTGCTGGCGACTCTGCTGGGGAATATCTGGATGTTGACCTGTGCTGGTCCATCGTCCCTAAGCGAGTCCTTCCTAGCATTCTAGGATAGTGTAGGTTGCTTGTTTTGCTTTATTTATTGCATTGATTATGCTGATTTTGTATATATTTGCATAAATATTTGCATGCATCATACTATCATGTTGTCGTCCTCTGTGCAAGTGGTTCCTCTGTTTTGGGGTGGGTGTTCTGAGTGGGGCTAAAACCCAGGCCCGAGTGTACACCTAGGATTAGTGTGGTCTCATGTTGCCTCCTTCATGTTAGGTCAATATGTGCCTGGCAACGTGATGTACCACAAGCCGTACGAGGTTCATTTGATAGTGCTTTCCTCTGTGGGGTACTCCACTTTGGTTGAGTTACTTCATTTGAGCTGTTGACTCTGGTGACCGATCATTTCCCGGATCTTTGGTTTAGACGATCTTAAGAGAGCTATAATGGCACACCCGAAAGGGCAAACCCATTGAGTATCTTTGCCCGATTGTCGAGACTATTATCCGCCTTAGGATGACCTGATTAGAATTTACCTGTGAGGGGAGGGTGATCCTTTCAGATACATGCTCAAATGGTGACTCAGATGGTGACTATTGGTTCCGTTGATCAGAGTCCTATTTATAAGTCGGATTTATGGCCATTTATTGCTGAGACGCCGGAGTGTTGTCCGAGTTATTTATCAGTGGGGATCCGTTTATTTCAGGATTCCCCGGGCCGATTTAGATGGTTATGGGTATCTGCTCAGAGATTGTCTGGTGATGATGATGATGATGATGTATCTGTCAGTTCCGTTTATTTCGGAATCCCTTGAGTCGGATTTGTGGTTACATATTCCGTCAGATGGTTATGATTGGTTCAGAGACCCGGCTTCAGTGCAGATGATCAGATGGCTTGGAGGATGGCAATGCAGTGCATTCATTCATCTGCATCATTCTCATTTTGCATTCATCTGCACCAAACCTACGTCTAGTCATATGGGGAGTATTATTGACTGAGAATCTGGTTGAGAGACATCCTGAATGTCAGAGTGTGGATGTCAAAATATTATCTGTCTCGATGAAACCAGAATCAAAGGACGGAATGTTCCTCATATGGACAGACGTTGCATTCATGCATATTAACCTGGTTGCTGTTTTGCAGGTGTCGGGTTCTAACGTGCTTAACTGTTTCAGGAACCATTGCTCGAGCTCGCAGAGCTGTACCTTTGCACTCAACTCGTCCTCACAGATACTTCACTAGGCGCAATACTCCAAGACTGATGGATCTCTCGAACTCAGATATCCTCGAGCTGAAAGACAAGATGAATGAGCTGATCAACATCATGCAGGGTTTTGCAGTTGGTCAGAAGGCTCTAGCTGACAAAGTCGAGAAGCTCGAGCGGGCTTCAGCTGCTAACAGTGCTGTTAACCTGGATGGCGTCTCCAACCAAGGGCTGGGTGGATCCAGAGACGGTGGTAAAAGAGCAACTGTGGGTATGGTGAATAATAATGCTGGTGGTTTCGGTGTTGCTACTGGTGGTGGGCCCGGTCTGGGGCATGATATGAAGGATAGTCTGTTCCCTCCCTTCTTCGGGGCTGATGATGATAAAGAGGAAGACAGAGAGGCCGACCAATTCTCCATGCTGAATGAGCCACTTGGGCAATATGGTGTCCAACCGCCAAATAAGGAGATTCAGCTGCTGGCTGAGAAAATCAAAGCTCTGGAAAGCCATGCTACTCTGGGATTTGTCAACATGTCCAACATGGGGCTGGTCGAGGGGATTGTGATCCCACAGAAACTCAAGGCGCCTGCATTTGACAAGTACAATGGGAGTTCCTGCCCGGAAACTCACCTTCAGGCCTTTGTCCGCAAGATTTCTGCCTATACAACGGATCAGAAGCTATGGATGTACTTCTTCCAGGACAGTCTGTCCGGAGGATCTCTGGAGTGGTACACCAAGCTGAAGTCTGCTGACATCAAGAGCTGGCAAGATCTTGGGGATGCGTTCTTTAAACAGTACCAGTTTAACGCTGATATGGCTCCCAGTCGTACCCAACTGCAGGGTATGTCTCAGAAGTCAAGTGAAGGGTTTAAAGAGTATGCACAACGGTGGAGGGAGTTGGCGGCCAGAGTTCAACCTCCTTTGGTGGATCGGGAGATGTCTGATCTATTCATGGGTACCCTGCAAGGGGTTTTTGCTGAAAGGATGGTGGATGGTTTGTCATCCTGGTGCCTCGTCACTTTCTTCAGTGGGTCGCTACCCCCAGACTTTATTTGTCTCCTTGGCGCAGTCACGAGCAAAACAGTTGTTGACATCCCCACCGAAGTCGCGAGTAGAGTTGTTATCACTCATCCCCAGCAGAGTCGCCACTTTTCTGTAGCGGTGTATTCGTTACTATATGATCTATCAATTAAATCATAAGCAATGTATACAATGAATTAGATTCGCCACCGCACTTTTATTTATCCTAAGGACTGGTTAAAAAGCGAACAAAAACCTAAGAAGTTTTACACGTAGAAAACTAATGAAAAAGATCAGAGAGTCTGAGTAAGGGGTAAATTACGCAAAGGGAAGGTGTTAGGCACCCAATGCGTCCTAGGTACTCCTAGGGAGCCCTTTTCACACTTGTTGTATAGAAAATGTTTATTTGTTTTGACATATTGTGCAAACATGAGTGGGATGATGAGAAAAGAATATACAAGTTAATTATTTTTGTGTTCGAACGGATGAACCCGTTGCCTACGTACCTTCCATCAAAGGTAAGGATCAAAACGCCGTAGTTCGGCTAAAAAATTTCCAAACATTTGTGAGTTCATTTTAAAACAATAGCACTAAGGCTTTACGTTATCCACGGGAGAAAACTCACCCTTATATAACAACAAGTCCACCATGTGAGAAAAGCTTCCACTTGCTAGAGAGGGGTTAACCCTATAATGAGCAAGGAAAACTTACAATTCAATCAACTAAGGACAAATAGGTGAGGTTAACATCAACCAACTAGGATAAATCAAGCCTATAGCTAATGTATGAAAACTTAACAAACATGGACAAAGCCACAAAATCATTTGAATGAGTGAAGTTAATTGATTTGGGGTTATTTACAAAAGTGTAGTCAAAGTATGATTAGAGTCAATTCAAAGAAGTATTTACAAAATGGAGTTTGGAAAATCATGGACTTAAGGTCCAAGTTTCTAATTTGGAAAGAGGTGAGAATGTTTGCACAACATTTATGTCAAGTTTTAAAACATGTGCGAAAAGGTTTAGGACACAATGGGATGAATGGAATGGAAGAGTGAATGTAAAACTTCCTAGGAGGGTCCACCTCTTGAAATCATATAGAAGATGATTCAAGTGGGTCCTTAGGAATAGGCTACAAATGAGAAATAATGGTAACAGATGAAAGTCAATAAAAGCGGATACTGGATGCCACTCAATGGTCTTATACCTGTCTCCTAAAACAAGTAAGGATATCAGGAGCCACTCCATGGACTTACACTAATCTCCATCAGAATAAAACAAAAAAAACAAAACAGGGAAGTCAACTGCCAATCTATCTGGACTTATGTTAACCTCCACAGTATGATCCTAGGAATACAGATGCCACATCACAGGGACTTACAATGAATTCTCACATACAACACCAATGCTCAAACAAAGAGCAAAGAAGATATGAGTGACCAATGAGGTCTTACACTCTATCTCTTCCATATCCTAGGAGCAAAAGCCAATCTACATGGACTTACAATTGTCCTCAATGGGGAAACAACAATGTGTCATAAAGACAAATGGAGTGATCATGCACTAATGGCAAGCAAAGATGATGAATGCACAATGGCAAGCAAAGATGATGAATGCACAATGGCAAACTCAAGTAATCATGTATAAATGAATCAAGTAATCAATCACATAAATTCAAGTAGCACACACTATAACCATTCAATTAGGCTCAAGCAAAAGGGTAAGGCATTAAAGCCAACTATAATGGGGTAAAAGTTGCTCTTAACCTTGCCATTGAGGGGCTAAGGTGAAGCAGATGAAAGGATATGAGGGGTGTGCCTCATCACTCTTATCTCTGGTCAGAGAGAGTATTGAATATCAGAAGGTGTGGGAGTTCAGAAAGTAGGAACTCTCTCCACATTTTAGACTCGATAGATCTTGGGTTAGGATCTCAATGCTACAACCATGTAATGGGAGCAAGGAGAAGACTCACAGAATAGTGGGAGATAGGCTACATATCTCTTATATCCACCAATTGCCTCAAATGAGGACTTTTCCTGCTTGGGACAAACATAAACAATCACAAACATCGCCTCTTAAGGAGGACTTCAGACAGTTGCCTGGCTAAATAACAAGCCAGGTCTTCCAGACTACATGGAGACAAGAGAGTCTACCTCAATGCAAATTGCTATTAAGCAAAGCAAAGCAAGTTCTTAAGAGAACTGAGCGACTAAAGGGTACCTGAAATCAATCAAATATAATCAGCATCCCAGCATAAACAAAACAACAACATAATGATCAATCAACAATGTACAATCAAACAATAATGTGCATAACACCAAGCTCAAGTGGCCCAAGCACCCTACAAAACAAATAGGTTAGTCGACAATAGTCAAATGAAACAACTCAATTATGAATCAACCTCCTTAAGGCATTAGCTTTTTTAACCTGAAAAGTCAAAGTCAAGCTCAAACATAAGTAACAAGACCACTAGGACAAGCCTAGGGTCCAAAAGAGGGAAAAAACTTAAAACAGCAAGTGAATCATGATTCAAAGTCAAGATAATTCAATTAATAAGAGCCTCCAATTGGTCTCGTATCCGAACTATGCACTAATTTCATTTTATGCACATATTAAGGCAAAGTAAGCAATGTTGCATCACATATGGACAACCAGAATGATTTCAATCCAAAAAAATATCAAAACAATACAGTAAATTCCACAAAAATTATATCCTAAACAGAGGGCATTCAATGAGCTACACATCAATTTTCATGCCATTTGGACAAAAGGAACTATGGGAATTAAATCAACATGTTAAGACATGCAAAAACACAATCTAAACTAGGTCCCAACATGTGTATCAACTTCAATCAATGGTAAAACAGTGAAATCAAATTAGAAATGAGTGGGACCAACTCCAAATTAAATCTATACATGTTAGGAAGCACTCCATCAATTTTCATGTTCATAGGATAAGGGATGAGTATTTAATGACACATGTACATTTGTCACTCATAAAACAAACCAAAATTGCTAAACAGCAATCAAAAATCTAAATCAATTAGAAAATGGATCAATTAAATCCACAAAAATTCAGGGTGAAACCTAACATTAACATTGTATCTCATGCAAAAAATCAGGGCCATAGGCCTAGGGGAAGCATGGAAAAATAAATCATGAACTCAGCATAGCATAGTGTGACACATATTGTCACACTCAAAAAGAATAAATCATATCTAATAGACCAGAGGTCTAAAAATTCCAAATCATATATCAAAATCTCCAGGAATGTGTCAAGAATCATCATATGAATTTTCAATTGATTTGGAGCTAGCATGAATATTTGGTGATTAAAATGGTAAAACACATGAATATTGCACACATGTCAAAAATCAATATACCATTCAAAAATTCCACCAGGCACAACTTACACTACTATGCCTAAAAAATTCTAGAGGAAATTCTGAATCCAACAAAAAAAATTCCCACCTAATTTGGATTAAGAATGAGTTAATTAGGATTTTTTGAAGATTGGTTAAATATTGAAATAATTATCTAAGTTTAAATGAAATTAAATTAATTCAGCATGGCAAACTTGTAATTACTTGCGCCATAGCCAAAACGACGCAGTTTCATTAAACTGCATGTCAGCACGCTATTGGTCCATTCCGGAGGGAAACAAGATTCAAATGCGCGGCCAGGGAACTGAAGATCAAAACACGAATTTTCCAGAAAACTCCAAGAACATCAACGTGTTCTTCATCTCCAGATTTCATTATGAACAATTTTCAACCAAATCGAACGAATCTTATACCGTTCTCTCCGTCTTTCACTCAGGATCACAAGTATGGTGGTGAAAATGTCCAGAAGTTAACACATACAAAGATCCAATCAAGAAACGTTTTACTACACAAACTTCAAATCCAAAGATCTTGATGCATAATGGATGGAATTGCGCGATTCAAACTTTAATCTACTCTATGTTCAAAGCACTATCAAATCCATATGACAAATGCACGAATTAAAGGTTTCGAAATCCAACCTCTTGAAGATCACAGTGTGAAATCCGCGTGATTTTGGTTCCAATTGGTGCAAACAGATGATGTTTAGTGCTCAAGAAGATGATTGGGAACTCCAGCACAACTCAACAATGCTCCAATTCAAGGAAATTCGTGACTGCCATGGATGGATGATGCTTTCAACAGTGGAGTTTTTGCTCGGTTCTTGCTTCAATCTCCACAAACAGAACTCCAAATGCACCTGTCGATGAAGAATCAACAAAGCACTAGCAAATAAATTCGTCAATTCTTGATGAACAATGAAGAAAAAGTTTATGTGAAAAATCTGAAAATTTGAGAGAGTTTTTGAGTTTTTGTGATTGGATCTGAAAAATGATTCCCCCCTAGAATTCTGTTACAATTAAGACTTTATAGTACCTGTTAATCATACTTGCTAAACATGATTAGGCGAAATGGATTGGATTAGTGAAATGAAGCTTTTATGCCAAAATGCCAAAATCACCCTCTAAACATGATTAACCAATTGGTAAATGGAAAGGATTAAAATGGAGGTGTTTTGACAAAATGGGATTTTCACCCTTGTGTATGAAAATGGTGCATGAAGTAATATGGACGTGAACAGTGCTGTATGAGAGCTCAAAATAGAGTTATGTATTGATACAAAAGCTCCTGCATCGATGCGTAGCACATTTTTAACAGTACGGATCGATACACAACTCGTACGTATCAATACATAGCACTTTTTAACAGTATGCATCGACACATAACTTGTTTGTATCAATACATAGCATTTTTTAACAGTATGCATCGACACATAACTCGTATGTATCAATACATAGCACTTTTTAACAGTATGCATCGATACATAACTTGTTTGTATCAATACATAGCATTTTTTAATAGTATGCATCGACACATAACTCGTATGTATCAATACATAACACTTTTTGCCTTGCATGCATCGATGCGAAATTCGTATGTATCGATACATGGAAAATTTTGCCCTGCACGCTCGGTGGTAATTTGATCATATCTCCTCAACTGTTCATCCGATTCTCACGATCTTGGATTTTTTGGAAATGGGAGAGAAAGATATACAACTTTCATGTTCAACACAATTCCATTTGAAGATTTTTTGATGATGGAAAGTTGAGTTGAAGTTGTTCCAAAAACTTGCCATTTTTTTGGAAACTTGAAACCATAGGTCATTTTTCCTTTTGGAAACTTTTGGTATGACCTCAAATCCTTCAATGTGAGTATTTGAAATGTCAAATGAGACTTGTTTGAACATGAATGGAGTATTTCTAATCACTTCCCACCTCCAAATCCATAATTGACTTTGCAGTTGACTGGCTAGGGCTTCAGTTGACTGATGAATGCCTTGATGAGATTCAAGCCTCTACCACTTGAGATTTTGATTCAAAATGATGTCACAACTCAAATGAACTCTTGATTAATGATCATGGGATCCAAATTCTCAAGAATGGCCACCATCTATTGCTCAATGGCTGATTTTGACTGATTGACTGATGATTGTTTCAGCTGTAAGTAACATGGTTAGATGACAATATTTTTGTACTTTTGGTCAGTAAACATATGAAACGCAATGATATACAAATGCAATACATGCTTGGTGATCAAGAACCACACTCACAAGGTATCCCACCCACTAGGAGGACATCTAGGGTATGCAATGATCCTTGAGGCTATGATATCATATGATATGAGCCATGAGGGATCTTAGGGCAAAAATTGGGGTCTTACAGTTGTCCTGTCACCAACTTTGCCGATATTGTGGTGGCAGGGGAGAGAATTGAAAGCTGGCTGAAGATGGGGAAAATACAAGGTAATGCTCTGCCATCAGGATCGAAGAAGCCATTCGGGAATGGTCAGCGCAAGAATGAAGGTGAATCGAGTGCTGTGTATGCCCAGAGAGGACACGGTAGGGATCGTTACTACCAGCACATTGCTGCTGTAACCACCCCTGCTGGTAATCAGTCAGTACGACAGCAACGTCAGCCACCTCAACAGAGAGCCGGATATCAGGTGAGAGGAAAAGGGATTGATCGCCATTTTGACAAGCCGCCCGTGACATATGCTGTTTTGTTTAAGAAGTTGATGGATCTTGGGTTGGTTCAGCCGAGGGCGATGGTTCCGATGAGATCAGATCAGAGACCTCTTAACTATGATGAGAACGCCCAGTGTGAATTTCATTCTGGTACACCGGGGCATAACATTGAGGGCTGTAGGGCATTCAAGAATGTTGTCCAGGACTTGGTGGATTCTAAGGCAATCAATTTTGCACCGTCTCCAAATGTTAATGCTAATCCCATGCCGGCGCATGGTCAGGCGATGGTGAGTGCAATTGCTGAAGATTCAGGTCACACCGGTGCGGTAGGTGAAGGGACTGACAGTGACTGTAAGTTTGATGGTTGGATAAAGCCGTGCGTACCAGGGAACTGGAAGGCCTAAACAAAGATCAGCACTGTCACTCATCTTGAAGAGTAATATTTTCTTGTTTTCAGTTTTATTTGCATGAAAGCCATACGTGTTGCCCGACACGTAATGGTTCATTGTAAGGGCCACCTCATGTTCATATTTTGCAACATTTCTGCATCATTAATAAATGGATGTTTTTCAATTAAAAGCGGTGTTCCCTGTTTTTCATTTATTTTTGCAGTTTAAAAACAAATAAAAATGGCAATGTTTATTTTCATTTTTCCTTTTTTTGATTTGTCCCGTCCCAACTTCAAAAATAATTCTCCGGATCTAGTTGATAACAATTTGGTTACACCTCATATGACTTCGACAAACCGATCTATCATACCGAAGAAGAAGGCGAAGAAGATTGTGATCTGCTGGAATTAGCCAGGTTGTTGAAACAAGAGGAGAAGGTGATTCAGTCGCACGATGAGTGGTTAAAGGTTGTTATTCCAAGCACCACCGAGGTCAGGAAGGAAGTGAAAATCAGGGCCGCTTCAGAGGCGAGTTGAGAACAGAATGGTAGTCCTGTTGAAAGAGCATGGGGATACCTTCACCTGGTCATGTCAGGATATGCCAGGGTCGGATACCGATGTCGTTGTGCACGAGCTACTATGGAGGGAAGACAGTCCTCTGGAAACGCAGAACGCCAATGCCTATATCAGAGAGCCATGGTGACTTTGTTTCATGATATGATTCATCATGAAATTGAATGTTATGCTATGACATGATAGCAAAGTCTCAAACAGAAGTGGGGCATCTGTCAGATTTGGCCGAGTCATGTGACCGGTTGGGATAATTCAAACTGAGGTTGAATTTGAGTAAGTGCACTATCGGAATGCGGTCCGGTAAGATGTTGGGGGTTCATTGTCAGAAAGGAATCGAGGTTGATCCTGCTAAAAAAAAAAGAAGGTAAAAGAAAATATGAGAAAAGGCCTGAACCGAGAATAAAGAGAGAGGTTCGTGGTTTCTTAGATAGATTGAACTACTTGTCATGGTTCACATCTCATCTATCAGCCACGTGTGAACCCATATTCCAGATGTTGAAAAAAAAAAGATCAAACGGTCGGGGTGAAATAATGATTGCCAAGGAGCATTGAAAAAAGATAAAAAAAAAAAGAAAGTTGCAGGAACCTCTGATTCTGATACCTCCTGTGGAAGGAGCAATTGTTAATCTGGTACTTGACGGCCTTCGAGGGGTCTACGAGGTGTGTTGGGTCAGCATGACGAGTCTTGTCGAAAAGAGCATGCAATTTACCTTAGCAAAAAGTTTACCGACTGTGAAACAATACATTCACTGTTCGAGAAAACTTGTTGTACTTTGGCATAGGCTGCTCGCCGACTAAGGCAGTGTATGCTGGTTCATACCACTTTGTGGATTTTCAAGATGGATCCGATCGAGTATGGGTTTGAGAATCTAGCATTGACCGGATGGGTTGTGAGAGAGCCAAGTAATGTTGATTGATTTGTGGTGCTCTCAGAAAGCAGTCAAGGGGTATTGTCTGATTATATCGCTTCGCAACCCATGGTGGATTATCAACCGAGGAAGTTTGAATTCCCTGATGAGGACATCTCGAGGTGCTCTAATCGAAAGATTGAGAGTAACCGATCCCGGAGGAGGGGCCTGACCCTGAATCCGAACGGATTCTGATGTCTGATGGGGTTAATGTGAAGGAGTTAGTGCTGCTGTGGTAATGCCAAAAGGATCCCACGTTCCTTTTGTGGCCCGATAACATTTGGATGCACCGACAATGTGATTGAGTACGAAGCTTGTATCCTGGGTGCCGAACCTCGATGCATGAATCTACTGGGGCAAACGCCTTTCTCACTCAGAGAGCATGATTGAAGAAAAGAGGCTGGCAGCCATCTGTCATGGGCAAGTGTACCAGCAAAGGATGAAGCGTGCTTTTGACAAAAAAAGGTGCGACCTCGAGTATATCACGTGGGTGATATGGTGCTGAAAAGGATCCTTCCTCCTCAAAACGATCGAAGGGGCAAATGGACACCGAATTATGAAGGTCCGTTCGTGGTCAAGAAGGTTTTCTCTGGCGGAGCCTTGTTGTTAACGACCATGGATGGCAAGGATTTTCCATCCCCTGTGAATGCGGACGCAGTTAAAAAATACTTCGTATAATTGACCCGCTGGACGAAAAGAATAAAATAGTCCAGGCAAAAATGGGCATCCCGGCGAACCAAAAACAGAAAGAAAAGGTTCGGGCAAAAATTAGGGATAAAAAGAAAAACTGTACACCCGGCAAGTCGAAAACCTGAAAAGGCGACTTGGGCAAAAAAGGGTATCCCGGTGGGCTGAAAACCCGAAAGGGCGGTCCAGGCAAAAGAGGGATTGAAACGAATAACGGCGTCCCGCATGATCGTTTGCGCTTTGGTTAAAGCATCATGGATAATACCCGATAGGGATCAATCAGAATCGTCTTGCTCAGAAGGCAGAAAGCACGGAGAGTCTGAGGACATATGGGGTGTAACCGAGTTGGAACTCGATGAGATCACGGGTTTCACATTGCCATTAGGATAGATTTTTCCTTTTGTGCGCAATTACCTCTTTTCAGGAATTGCTTCCTTTGTATTGCTCGGTTTTGAGCCACACACTTTTTCCAATCAATAAAATGCATATTCAGTCAAATAATTTTGTTTTTTGTTTTCATTACCGCTTTGATTGCAAAAACATCCAGATATTTTTGATAAAGAATCTTGCATTTTAAGACATACAGGTCCCTTCCGATGCATGTTTATAAGATTGAAAGCTTGAAATCTTATTCGGAAGGTTGAGTGACCCAAGTGTTGAAATCTTGACACGCCTGGGGCACGGTTTTATCTAACGATCTGTTTTGCAGGTGCCGTTAGGTGTTTTCGCTCACTTGCAGGTTGTGATGTGGAAGCTTTTGACAAGAGAAATCCCCATGGAGTCTAGTCAGGGACGAATGAATATGAAGGGATGATGAAGAGACGTTGAGACGTACGACGATCCTTGATGATAATCAAGAAGACTCTTCAAAATCGGAGGATTTAAGTCTGTAGAAATTCCCCGCAGAGTCCGATCAGGGACAAGCAAATTAGGGACAAGCGAGTTGGGGACCGGTGAAGAGACGACGAGAGACGTCCGACGGTCTTTGAAATTAATCAAGAAGACTCTTCAAGGTCGGAAGATTGAAAAGTCTGTATGGTCCCCATGGGTTTGTTCTTCGTCGAGCGCGAAGCGATTGGGAATACAAGATGATGGAGCAGAAAAGGTCCAGACGAGTCTGGGAATTCTCAAAGGTGGAAAGATGATACGAGATCGGGAGGTGGATACCGTGGTTAGACGAGTCGACGGGTGTTCTGTACCAACTTTTCTCATTTCCCAGCGTAGTCCCCCAAGCAGAATCAAAGGACTAACTCCCCAACAAATCCAAGGTCTGTGGATTCCCTAGCCGAGTCAGGATGGTTATCCCCGGAGGGTTGAGACGGTGTTTCCTTAGCAGCCAGGCCTGAAGGTTGCTATTCCCCGAGTGGAGAGGGTTTCAATGAAATATATCTCCAGCAGTGTTCATCCTACCAGTGGATTAGACGAGTTTCCGTAGCAGACTGATATCTGCATCCCCAGCTGAGTGTATCCTACATGTGGGTTGGTGGTTCTTATCCCAGCAATTCCCAAGCGGGTCGGGTGCAAAGGAGGTTTTTCCCAGCAAGGGTTACCTTTTCCCAGCAGCAGTGCTATTCCCCAGCAGGGTGGAGATCGGAGATTGGCGAGTTCCTCAGCAGAGTGTCTCGAGCTTCCCAGGAGAGTCCCTTGAGGGGGATACCTTTTTTATGCATTCATCATAAAAAAGCATAGCATGTTGCATAGAAAAATAATAAATCGCGTAGCATTTCCATAATTATGGAGCATTACGCAGAAAAATCAATCATGCATCATTGCAAACATAGGCTAGTCTCAAGCCGTGGTTACCGGCTGAGATATGGTTCTACCAGTGGGTGAAGACGCTACTCGAGCCGTGGTTACCGTGTGAGGAGTGGTTTCGCTGGTTGGAAGATCAACATCAGCATTGCAAGCATCAGTTACTCGGGCCGTGGTTACCGCTTGAGATTTGTTGTACCCCAGTAGTGCGATGCTGAAGGAAAATTTTCCGTCGGACAGAGATGGAAATGTTACGCGATCAGCTCGATTCAAGCCGTGGATACCGCTTGATATTTGGTTTCGCCGAATGGTGAAGATGTTACTTGGATAAGTTCAACATCATGACGCGATCAGCGCGATTCAAGCCGTGGATACCGCTTGATATTTGGTTTCGCCGGATGGTGAAGATGTTACTTGGATAAGTTCAACATCATGACGCGATCAGCGCGATTCAAGCCGTGGATACCGTTTGATATTTGGTTTCGCCGGATGGTGAAGATGTTACTCGGATGAGTTTTGTAAGAACAAAAATTGTTCTACAACAGATTCCTTGATTTTGATGATAACAAAGGATGAAACCAAAAATGGCACCCTAACGAAAAGTTTCTAAGTGTGCAGGATTCTAAAGAAAGAAGGAAGAAATCTGATGATGTCATCAGATACAAAACAAGATCAGATACAAAATATCAAATGATCAGAAGCATCTGAAGTGGAAACAATGTCAAGAAGTCCTAACTCTGAGCAAAACATCAAAGTATCAGAAGCATCTGGACAAGTAGTAAGCTCTAGAAGTTCTGACTCTGAACAAAGGTTTGTCTAACTTCAGAAGCTCTTGGCACTATCTGAAGAATCCATCAGAACTCACAAGAGATCAAACATCAGAAGCAAGATTTCAAGATTCTCCAGATACACAAATACTCTGAGCATGGAATTGCTAATCATGAAAGAGTAACGTTTAAGTCAAGAAAAGATTTGCAAATGGATTTCCTAATTGAGAAAGAGACGTTAATCTTCAATCTCAATAAAGAAAATACTACTTGTGGTAAGTAGTCAATTCAAGAAGAAAAAGTCATCCTGCAGAAGCTATTTATGTGATGGCGTAACTTCATCTCAATATCCATCAGTTTCAACTACTACTTCATTGATCTATATAAAGGATTGCAAATCAACATTTCAAACAGTACACATACAAGGAAAAATTATACTGAAACATCAACACAAGAAAACCTTCTTGCTCTCTAAGATCCTCACGAAGCTTTTGCTTATAACGTGAAAAACTCTTGTTCTTAATACTGTAATATTTGCTTTCTTAGAAGCACTCTAGATTACATAAATCTTTCATTTATTGTTTGTTGATTTCCTCAAGTGACTCTGTGTAGTCTGTATACTTGAGAGGGCTAAGAGATTTTTATCTTAGACGTTGTTTGTAATCTTTCAAGATTAGTGGATTAAGTCCTTGTTGAAGGCGAAATCACCTTGGCTGGGTGGACTGGAGTAGCTTTGTGTTATAAGCGAACCAGTATAAAATCATTGTGTGGTTTTCATTTTGAAAAACGCTTATTTTTCAAAACAATTCAAACCCCCCTTTCTTGTTTTTCTCACCTTCAAGTTTAACATCATGACGTCAGGTCAGCAATGTTCCCCAGTAGTGCGATATTGGAGGAAATTTTTCTATCGAGCAGAGATTCCGGGGTTCAAACGGAGTTACGCGATCAGCGCGATTCCGGGGTTCAAACGGAGAAAAGGAAATGTGGAGACATTTTCTGGAGATCGGGGTTCAAACGGAGAAAAGGAAATGTGGAGACATTTTCTGGAGAGCGGGGTTCAAATGGAGATTGGAGTTGAAGATTACATCCGGGAGGAGGTCCTCAGGATTATCTTCTGTTCATGTGTCACCTTAGACTTTGGCGGATGCCAATGGAGGTCGTTATGGGTGTCTTCGGATGAAGAGATGCACATGTTACCTTCCTTTGTGAAGGTGTACCCTCTGATATGTCGCCCTCAGAGTGGGGTTTGGTGTTATTTCCGATATTGCCAGCGGAATTATCACGAGAGATTGGAGAACGGGGTTCAAATGGAGAAAGGGAAGTGTTGAGGCATTTTCTGGAGATTGGGGTCCAAATGGAGAAAAGGAGACACGAGGTGTTTTCTGGAGATGGGGTTCACATTGGCGATCGCAAGTTATCGTCAGGCGACTGGGGTTCAAATCGGAGAGTGGGATTCATTATTTTGGCAAACGGGAGAACGGGGTTCAAATGCGGTGATCGGGGATCATTGGCGCAGAAGAAATTTCGGGGTTCAAGAAAATAAAAATAAAGAAAATTTCGGGGTTCAAGAAAAGCATAAAGAAGAAAGAGATAATAATCCCCAGCGGATGTGGTGTTCAGGCCATAGTTATCCCTGTGTTACCATTTATTTTGGTACCCAGGTCGACGTTGCTGTTTTTCGGTAATCAGGCCGACTTTCTCCGTACCAGACGGATTTTTGTTTCAAGATTGTTTCTTCGCCGATGCTGACAGGCGTTGTTAATTATTTTCTCATCAGAGTGCAAATTGTTCGTCTGTTCTTGGTATTCAATCCCTCTTCATCCTGGTCATCTGAAAGCCGAGGCTATTCATATCGACAGGTTCACAGTGGATTGAATAGGGGCAGCTGTAACACCTCAAAATTTGCCCTCCTCTCTTGGGACTAGCTTAACATATTGCATATCATTTTTTAGGTCATTAGGCATTGCATATTGCATAGCATGTGGTTACATTGTGCAAGTCATCCTCACAAGTCTTGATCAGAAGATGGAGAGGTTATGGTGCAAGCTAGGGTTTCATTGGACTGGTTATTAATCATCTGAGGGTGTGGAGGTCCAAATTAGGGTTTTGTGATTCTCAAGGAGATTGGTCTTCATCTTGATTGAAATGATACATCATCATCATCATGGTCTTGATTTCATCAAGTGTTGGAGCATATTCCTTGAGATTAGGGTTTTGACCACTGGTCAACCCTAATCAGTTGCATTGGGCCAATCAGGGCATGACTAGGAGATGGGGTCTACAATGGATATGGGGATCATCATATGATTGTATTGATCTTATTGAGGCTAGGGTTTCATCCTTGAGCCATTCCATCAGGGAATTGGGGCTCAGATTGATCAGTGCATTGCCAGATTCATCTATCAGCTGAAAAAGTCAACTGTGGTCAACTGTGCTTGATTTTGTGGATTTGGAGGTGAGAGAGAGTTGGATACACTTCATTCATTTTGGAACAAGTTTTATTTGACATGTCAAAGCTCAAGAATGAAGAAAATAAAGTCAGGACAAAAAATTGCCAAAAATAGAAAGTGACTTGTAATGGAAGTTTCCAAAAATGGAAAGTTTTTTCACCACAAAATTACATGTCCAAAAAAGCTTCAAATGAAAATTTGTTCAACATGAAAGTTGTAGATCTTGTTCTCACCTTTCCAAGAAGTCCAAGAACTTGAAATTCCCATGTATGGTTGACAAGTTATGGTCCATTCATTTTCCAAAAAGACCTATAATCAAAGTGGCATAACTTCTACATGGAATGTCCAAAATGGATGATCTTTTTATGAGCAAACTCCATTTCACATGCACTTTCATGGTGTATGGTCAAAATTCATCAAAAATGGTCAATGCAAAAGGTCAATTTTCAAGTGCAACAATTAAAATCCAAGGGCAAAATGGTCCAATTTGAGAAATACATGGAATTTTGAGATGGGATTTTTTGCAACACTCTCCAAATGCAAATTGAAACTTGTTCCAACTGTCATGAGCTGTCATATAGCAAAATTTGGCAAGGCCATTTTGGAACTTTCACTTAAAGTGCAATTATGCTAATTCTTCCAAATTTTGCTAATTGAGATTAGTATATTGGATTAAGGTGGAGTATAAGTTACTAATTGTAACAGAATGTTAATCACAATTGCACATTCCAAGAAATCTAACCAACTTTCCCTCCATTTTTCCAAATTCTCCAAAATCTTCATCAAACATTTTTCATCAAATCTTCACCAATTCTCAATCATTTTTGCTGATTCTTCTTGATTCGTGCTCCACATACATTGCTCTACAACTGTTTTGGTGAATTAGTGGAAGAAGCTTCAGATTCGTGGACTGTTCATCATGAGCTCAACAATGGCATTTTGAGATTTCTTCCAATTGAAGCATCTTTGAGCTAAGGCACGAGTTGCATTCAACTTCCTCATCATCAATCTCAATCTGTTTTGGAGTTTGGCACGAGGAAACACAAGATTTCATCACTGCTTCATCATAAGGTGCAAAATTCGACTTCCTTAATTGTGTAAATCATTAGGTGGCTTTTGTAGATCTTTCAGTGTAGGTTAACGTGATATTCGTGGTTTGTGATTTGGTTAAGTGTGGAATGAGAAATTGCGATTTGAATGTTTGATGTCATAACTTAAAATGCTCGATCCGTGCTGTGTGTTTAGTGTTAGGAAAAATAGATTGCATATTCGTGATGTGTGTTGAGATACGGTTCCAACGGTATATCGCTTGTGCATTTTCGTGGCCAAACGCTCATAACTGAATTTGGAGTTGATGAAGAACATGAAGGCGCGAAGAACACGACGAAGAAGCTTCAAATTCTGGGAAAGTTCGCTGTTCGATCCGTTTCGCAGCATGCCATTTTCGAATATGTGTTTCCCTCCCATACCGGCCAATCAACACGCGACAGCGAATAAATGAAGCTTCTGCGTTTTGGCCAGGCGTGAGCTAATTACGCAAATGCCACTGTTAATTAATTAATCCATCAATCCTTTAAATAAATATTTCAAAATTTCATAAAACTTCAAAAAATCATAGAAAATCCAATTCTAATCCAAATTTAGTGGGAGTTTTTTTGTTAGATTCATAATTTTCTCTAGTTTTTTATAGGTATGATAACTCAAGTTGTGCTTGGTGGATTTTTGCTTTTGTCTAGGGATCTTTGTCATGTGTGCATTTTTTGTATGTTTCACCATTTTTAACATGAAATACTCATACATTATCCAAATTGAATGAAATTTCACATGATGATTCTTGACTCCTTGCTGGTTATTTTGATGTATAGTTTGTGAATTTTGGATCTCTGTTTTGGTAGATATGATGTGTGCAAGTTGAGTGTGACAATTTGGGTCACACTAGGTTAGGTCAATTTCATGAATTTATTTGACATGCCTAGGTGTAACACCTCAAAATTTGTCCTCCTCTCTTGGGACTAGCTTAACATATTGCATATCATGTTTTAGGTCACTAGGCATTGCATATTATATATCATGTGGTTACATTGTGCAAGATATCCTCTCAAGTCTTGGTCAGAAGATGAGGAAGTCAAAGTGCAAGCTAGGGTTTCATTGGGCTGGTCATTAATCATCTGAGGATGTGGAGGTCCAAATTAGGGTTTTGTGATTCTCAAGGGGATTGGTCTTCATCTTGTTTGAAATGATTCATCATCATCATCATGGTTTGTCATCATCAAGTGTTGGAGCATATTCCTTGGGATTAGGGTTTTGACCACTGGTCAACCCTAATCAGGTGCATTGGGCCAATCAGGGCTTGGCAAGGAGATGGGGTCTGTGATAGCTATGGGGATCATTTCATGATTTTATTGTGCATATTGAGGCTAGGGTTTCATCCTTGAGCCATTTCATCAGAGGATTGGGGCTCAGATTGATCAATGCATTGCCAAATTCATCTATCAGTTGAAAAAGTCAACTGTGGTCAACTGTGCTTGATTTAATGGATTTGGAGGTGGAATTGAGTTGGATATACTTCATTTATGTTGAAACAAGTGTTATTTGACATTTCAAAGCTCAAGAATGAAGAAAATCAAGTCAGGACAAAAATTGCCAAAAATAGAAAGTGACTTGTGATGGAAGTTTCCAAAAATGGAAAGATTTTTACCACAAAATTACATGTCCAAGGAAGCTTCAAATGAAAATTTGTTCAACATGAAAGTTGTAGATCTTGTTCTCACCTTTCAAAAAAGTCCAAGAACTTGAAATTCCCATGTATGGTTGGCAAGTTATGGTCCATTCAATTTAAAGAATGACCCATAATCAAAGTGGCATAACTTTCACATGGAGTGTCCAAATTGAGTGATCTTTTTATGTGCAAACTCCATTTGACATGTACTTTCATGGTGCATAATTGGAATTCATCAAAAATGGTCAATGTAAAAAGTCAATTTTCAAGTGTACAATTAAAAATCCAAGGGCAAAATGGTCCAAGTTGAGAAATAATTGGAATTTTGGCATGGGAGTTTTTGCAACACCTCACATATGCCAATTGGAGATGGTTTGAATTGTCACAAGTGCCCAAAGTTCAATATTTGGCCAAGTTATTTTTAAACTTCACTTGAAAATGCAAGATGTGGCATAACATAGTGAAAGTGAATTACACAAGGCCAATTGATGTGGGACCAATGCCAACACATCATAACTGATAATTGGAGAATGTGTGAGCTGTCATACAGCTGTCACAAGGCCTAGGGGAAATGTCTATTTTGCCCTTGCTTTGTAAATTACACATTAAGCTAATCCAATGCATTTTTGGTTAATTGGTGATTAAGAGTGGATTAAGGGAGAGTATATAACATTAATCATAACTGAATGTTGATCATAATCACAAATCTCAAGAACTTCCAACTGTTTTTCCCTCCAAATTGCAAAATTCATCAAGAAGCTTCAAGAACCAAATTCATTGGAACTTCATCAATTCTTCATCATTCCACGAAATTCTTTTTGCTTCATCTTCCATGGATCATGAACTCCAACTGTTTTGAAGAATTGGAGCAAGAAAGTGTCAAAATCGTGACTGTTCATCTTTAGCTCATCCATGGTGAATTGAAATTTCTCGCACTTGGATCAACGTTGGACCAAGCTAAGCATTGCATTCACTTTCCTATAGCTTCTCCTTCATCTGTTTTAAGGAATCACGCGCCAAAGCTCCAAGAACATCAACTGCTTCATCCAAGGTACCAAAACTCGACCTCAATGTTTGCTTCAATTGTTACATGCTTATTGTAGTGTGTCCAACGTAGAACAACATGATGTATTTGGTTTTCAAAATGATGAACTGTGGAACGAGATATGTTGATTTTTTGTTTTGATGTCGAAACCTAAACTGCTCGATCCGTGAGATGTAGTGAGAGTTAGGAAAAAGCGTTAGCATATTCATGATCCTGGTGTTTAGACGGTTCCAATGGTTACCTGCTTGTAAATTTTCATGGAGTTTCGTGGATTATGATTTCTGGAAGTTTAGGGATGAGAACGATGTTGTTCATGGAGTTTTCTGGGAAAAAAGCTCGTTTGATCCGTTTCCTTGCAATGCCAATTTGAAAATGTGTTTGGCGCCACTGTTGGCCAATCACAACATTTCCTGGCCGTGTCTCAAAACGGCGTCGTTTTGGCTCTGGTGTTAAAATTTACGCAATTGCCATTATGCTATTTATTTAATTAATTATTTCATTTCATTTTCTTTTCATTTTTATTTTTGTTATCAAATCTCTAAAAAATCATAGATCACTCAAAACTCATCCAAATTTTATGAGATTTTTCGTGCCATGCTCATGAGAATGTGTAGAATTTAATGGATATTTTTTGGAATTTTTTGTATGAGTAGAAAAATAAAATGCTTAGGGTTTGTAGAATATGTCACAATTTTGTACACTTTGCCATATCTATCATGAAATGCTCATACTTTTAAAGAAATGATTGAAATTTTTTGTGCTCATTCTGGACATGTTGATGGTGATTTCCATGTATAGTTTGTAATTTTTGGATACTTGATGACTGAGATATGATTTTCTGAATCTAGGTGTGACAATTTGTGTCACACCTAGCTAGGTCAACTTTCTGAATTTATTTGCATGACCTATGATTGTTTGATTGAGTTGAAATTTTGCATGAATGATCATTGATGTGTCAAGATAACATGTGAATTTTGCTGGAATTTTTGATGGAGTTTTCAATTTGATTGATAATTTTCTTCACTGTGTGTTCATTTTGCAACCTTGTGTGACACATGTTGGTATATCCTTTGTGAAATTCTCATATGGTATTGGATGAATGTGAAATTTGGTATGCTGATTGTAGACACATTATAGGACATTATGCTTTTGGTCCCATTCATTTCTAATATGTTGTCACTGTTCTATGAATTATTGAAGTGAATGCTTGTGTTGATGCTATGAATTGGCTTGAATAATTGTGTCTGGATTTCTTGATTTTCATTGACCTAGTTCCTTTTGTCCAATTGAGCTGAAAATTGACATGCTATACATTGAATGTGTCCTGTTTAGGTGTGAATTATTTGAGGATTTTTGGAATTGTTTTGATATGTTTTTAATTGAAGTCATTCTGTTTGGACATTTGAGGTTCCATTTGACCTAGTTTGTACCAAATTGTGCATGAAATGAAAATGGTGAATGGTATGAGCATGGGACCAATTGCATTTGCTTTTGATTTGTGTTAATTTGATTTTGGTTGAGAATCACTTGCTGTTTAGAATTTTTTTCTCCCTTTTGGACCCTAGGCTTAGCCTAGTGGTCTTGTTTCTCACATTTGGTTTGACTTTTCAGGATGAAATGCATAATGCTTAAGGAGAATGCTTCAAGTCAATTAAATTGAGATTGGTTGATGTTGAGAACTAACATGACTTTGTTTTGTAGGTTGTGAAGCTTGAGCTTGAGCTTATAGCTTGCACTCATGTGCACTAACTTGTGTTGTCTGACTGATTAACATTTGATGTTTATTGTTTGTCTGTCTGAGTACTGATGATACTTGATTGATTTCAGGTACATTAAGTTGCTTATAGTTCTTTAAGAACTTGCTTGCTGCTGCTTGGTTGTATAAACCACTTGAGGTAAGATCTCTTGACTTCATGTAGTCTGGGAGACCCGGCCTGTTACTTGGCCGGGCAAATGTCTGAAGTCCTCCTTAAGAGGCAATGTTTGTGGTTGTTTACACTTGTGCCCAAGCAGGTAAAGTCCTTGATTAAGGCAATTGGTGGAAGCCAAGGGATATGCAATCTATCCCCCACTATTCTGTTGAGTCGTCCCTCTGCTCACACGGCTGTGTGTTGATGCATTGGGACACAAACCCAAGATCTTGTACTTTGTACAGTCGAGTCAGAGTCTTTGAGCGTAGAAGGGTTCCATCTTTCTGAACCCACGCTCCTTTGTCTGAAGCTCTCCCTGGTCAGGGATAAGAGTTGTGAGGTCTCATCCTCACTTCACCTTTCATCTGCTTCACCTTAGCCTCTCAATGGCAAGGTTAAGAGCGACTCATACTGTCATACCCCAAAATTTGCCCATTAATATTTCAAGACATTTCAGGGCACTCCGACTCATTTTATGACACTTAAAGGAACAAAGGCCCAGCTCGCGAATGACCCAAACTGGCCTACACGCTCACCCAGTGATAATATGAAAGTGGTTTATTTGGAAGCGGAGAAAAAGGGGTGCAAAAAGAAAAGAAAACGAACCAAACAGCAAAGCCCAGCCCAAAGCGCAAGACACAAATGTTGTGCCTGTGACGGACGTCACAGAGGGCGTGACGAGCGTCACGCAACACAGCCTTGTGACGGGCGTCACAGAAGGCGTGACGAGCGTCACGCAGCACACCCCTGGGACGGGCGTCACACATGGTGTGACGAACGTCACACCATTCCCCTACTTTGTAGGCGCAGGTAACGCTTCGGAGATTTGAAGATCCGTTGAGGAATGTTGGGCCCTGCATCCACTATATCCATGCGCACGTTGAAGACTTTTTGGGCAGCATACATGACCTAATGACAACAATATAAATAGCCACCTTGAAAACCTAAAAGGGGGGCTTTTTCGGAGATTCTTTTTTCCTTTGCCGTTTTCGCCTTTGCATTTTTTTTCTTCTTTTCCAGCAGCTTAGGCATTGTGTTTTACAAGTGCTACACTATTTCTTTTGCAATTCCGGATTCCCTTTTGGTATTTAGTTAATTCTTTTCGCACAATAGTTTCTACAACGGAAACTATTGTGTGCCTTTTTACCGAATCTAATCTTACGGCGGCAGCAAGGTCACCTCCGCTCAATTCTACCCGATCGGCCCATTCAAGGTTGCGACTCAATTGCAAACAGGTTTGCGTTACTATTATCGCCTTATGTTCCTAATTCACATGTGATATCATAATTGAGATTCATAAATATATTTGAGGCTTTGCATGTAACTTAAGTATGCCTGGATACTTTGAATTGTTGTAATGGGTGCCGTTGTTCTTCGTCCTATTTTGATCTTTGCCCATCTGACCTGTTTTATCATAACCATGCTTTGTTTACCTATTACTTTGGTGCAACTCTCGATTGCACCCTGATTTGGTATTCTAACCCGTTTGCTGAATTTTGCAAAGGTTCATATGTCCCGGGAAAAGATTGTTGTTTAGGTCTCCCACTTTATTTGTGGGATACCCTTGTGGAGACTCATCCTAAGTGGCCTAATTAATTTTAATGTGTTCATTTTAATGTCTTAATTTTAATGTATTAATTTTAATGTATTAATTTTAATGCATTGATTTTAGTATGGACTTAATTACTTAATTGACTTTAAAATATGACCTTTAAATAAATGATCTTGGACCTCTCTCTGCTGCCTTACGGTATTACGGTATAGTGGTCATGTCCCGCGAATATGGGGATACCCTTAGCAAAGACCCTTCGGTTAAATCATCATAAAATAAATTGTGGTCCCTCGGATGTTGCCTTCGAAAATACGATTTTGTCCCTCGACGACCCTTCGGTGTAGCCTACGGTTAAATGATGATCGCCCCTTCGAATGCTAAGGTATCCTTACAACTGTTGCCTTCAATGACCTATCGATGACCCTACGATGACCCTTCAACATCCCCAGGATAAAACCACTTACTTCTCAATAGTAAGGACAGTTTTACCCTCATAAGGATGGGAAATGCCCGGAAAGACCTCGGACAGGTATAACCTTAATTGCTCAGTCATAACCTAAAAAATATACTTTTCGTACCTCGCACCTTTCAAACGTCTTCTTTTGGAAAATCACCACTTAGCATACATCCGTACTAGGATCATTGCCGAGTTATATTTTTCTAAACTATTTTCTAAATTAAACGAGATAACCACTTTGTATACATTCATGCAAGAATCATTACAAAGTTAAATTCTCATTTTCTAAACATTTTCATACTTTTCTCAACCGCTTTTTTTTCAAACAAAGAAAACATAAATGATTGAGCAATTAAGAGCCCATGGATAACCATGGATACGAAGGGTGCCTAACACCTTCCCTTTGTATAAAGTACCTCCCGAACCTAAGAATTTAAAATTAAGGTCTTTCCTGTTCTTTTCCACCTTTCCTTATGGGATAAAAGAAAAGTCGGTGGCGACTCTTGCTATCCGCGACATTGCGATAAAAAGCAAAATACCTAAAGTCCAGTTCACCGTATGACAGAACTGGCGACTCTGCTGGGGAAAACAAAGAGAGGTCCATCTTAAAAAAAAAATCATTTATGTTTTATTATTCCTTCTTTTAAGGGGGCTTTGAGTGAAAGATCCTACACCCGGATCTAGTGTACCTTAGGTAAGTAGCAATAGATCATCGCGACTATCCGGCGTATACTGGAATGGTCAAAATGATAGCTACGGTTAATGTGACACTTTGGTTGTCCTGATGTTCCTCATGTTATTTGAGGAAAAATTTGGCTTCCGCGTGGTGTCATCAAAGCATTAACCAGACCTTTAGAACCCTAATTGACTCATCCTAGCCATTAGAAAGTAGTGAGATAACTGACTTCGGTTCCGACTGGGGTTGGTTGAGACTCGATACTACACTCTTTGAGATTGGACTTTAGGGAAGCTTTGGTCAACCACTTGGTGTTGCACTGAAGTGGACTTAAGGAAAGGTCGATGATCTGAGATCCTTCTAGAACCCGGTTACTATTCTAGGACAGGTTGAACCAACCAAACTTCAATGGGGAGGGTACTTACCTATGGAACTCATGCAAGCCTTAAAACCTAGGAATGATGGTTGTGTGACTTGCTTGTGCTTGTTATTTATTTAACCTCATAACATCATAACATCATAACATCATGACATCATAACATTGTACTAACCATTTCAAGGACTTAGGGATTTAACTTTGCTCTGTTTTGTATGAAAAAAAAAACAAAAAAAAAAAACAAAAAAAAAAAAAAAACCAAAAAAAAAAGTTTCCCTTTTCGGTAGTTTATGCAAAGTTAAATTCCAAAAGGCCTTGAAAACATTTCATGCATTGCATAGCATAACATAGCATAACAGGTACTCTAAAGGGATCAGTGTTCTCACGGTTTTCCTCCAAACAGAAAAATGGATCTCGAGCAAACTGTCAAAGATCTCCAGACTCAGAATGCTCAGTTCAAGGAGATGATGCTAAGCTTATCCAAGGGGCAGGAGGAACTGAAGGCTCTTTTGGCCGAAAAGAAGAAGGACAAGAAAGCTGTGAGCTTCATTAACCCGGGCAGAAGGCGTAAAGGACAGGCTACGGGAATCAAATTTGGAATCCCGAATGGTCCAGAAGAGGGGGCGGAAATTGATTCAGAGGAGGAGAATCCTGATTTCTCTAACCCTGAGGATGAAGATGAAGAGTATGAAAATGAACAGTACTCTCCAAGAGATGATAAGTACAAACTGCTGGAAGAACGCATGCTAGCCATGGAGGGTCAAAAGACACCTGGTCTGGATTTCGAAAGTCTGGGTCTGGTCTCCAATGTGACCATTCCCCGCAAATTCAAAATCCCCACTTTCACTCAGTATGATGGGGCATCTTGTCCTCAGATGCATCTGAGAGCTTACGTGAGAAAGATTCAGCCGCACACCACTGACAAGAAACTATGGATCCATTTCTTCCAAGAGAGCCTGTCTGGCACACAGTTGGAATGGTATTATCAGCTCGAGAGCTCTGACATCCGCACCTGGACTGATTTAGCAACAGCTTTCTATAAGCAGTACCAGTACAATTCTGAATTAGCGCCTACTCGGCTACAGTTGCAGAATATGACTATGGGATCTAAAGAAAGCTTCAAAGAGTATGCTCAGAAATGGAGAGATCTGGCCGGCAGGGTCAAACCCCCTATGACTGATCGAGAGTTAGTGGACATGTTCATGGGTACACTGACTGGCCCATTCTACAGCCATCTACTGGGAAGTTCCTCGTCAGGTTTCACTGAACTTATCTTGACAGGTGAACGGGTTGAAAGCGGCATTCGAAGTGGAAAGATACAAGCAGCTACTTCTGCAAGCACCAAAAAGTCCTATCAGGGAAAGAATGAATCAAATGCTGTGTACAGTGAAAGGAAGCATAACAAGAAGAATCGTGACCATACTGTTGGGGCAGTTACAATTGCCGCCCCGCCAGCTCAAAACTTCCAGCAAAGACCAGACAGACCAAGAAGGCAGTTTACCAAGCTCAATATGACTTTAGCACAAGCACTGCAAAGTATGCTAAAGGTAAACTTAATCACTCTCAGAGGTCCTCCTGCAAATGTCAACACTACTTCGCCTCGTTATAATCCCAATGCCAGGTGTGCATATCACTCCGATAGCCCCGGGCACGATACAAACGATTGTTGGTTGTTGAAGAACAAAATTCAGGATATGATCGACGCTGGGGAAATTGAGTTCGAGCCTCCGGAGACTCCTAATGTCATCACTGCCCCTCTGCCTAATCATGACAAGACTGTCAATGCTGTGGAGGATACTGATAACGATTATGACTTGGATAGCTGGATTTTCCCAATAATTGATGACGGACTCAATGATTGGAAGGCTGAAGACACTATCCCGATTTCCTTTAGTCAGGAGTAATTGTTGTTGCTATTTTTGTGTTGCAAAGCATTGTGTCTATACCCGGGGCATAATAGCTAATTTTAAGGGTTTGTCATTTTCATAAGCATATTCATATTCAATAAATCAATGGACTTTTTTGCATTCAAATATTGCGCTCTTTATCTTTCCTGTCATTTTTCAAACAAGCTATGTTTCTTGCACACACTCACGTAACAATTTGCCGATCCATATCCACTCTGGATCCTGTTGGTAATGACTCTGCTACTGTTCATTATGACTTTGAAAATCCGATCTACCAAGCCGAGGATGGAAGTGAGGAAGATTGTGAAGTCCCTGGAGAACTTGCCAGACTGGTACTACAAGAAGAAAAGACCACGCAGCCGCGTGAGGAATCAATTGAAATTGTAAATCCGGGTACTGAAATAGACAAGAAAGAAGTCAGAGGTTTCTTGGGGCACTCGAATTACATTGCCCGATTCATTCCACACTTGACTGTTACCTGCAAATCCATCTTCAAATTACTAAAAAGGAAAAATCAAGAGATGGTATGGAATGATGAATAACAAAATCAGGAAATATCCCCAAGAACCTCCAGTTCCGATGCCACCAGTTGAAGGAAGACCTCTGACTATGTATTTGACCGTGTTAGAAAATTCAATAGGGTGTGCTGGGGCAACATGACGAGTCTGGTCGAAAAGAGCATGCCATATACTGCCTTAGCAAAAGGTACCGACTGTGAAACAAGATACTCACAGCCCGAGAAAGCTTGCTGTGCTTTGGCCTGGGCTGCTCGCCGACTAAGACAGTATATGTTGAAGCATACCACCTTATTGACTTCTAAGATGGATTCTATCAAATACCTATTTGAGAAACCTGCTGTCTCCTGAAAGAGTTATCACTGACAATGGTACTAATTTGAACAACAAGATGATTACTGAACTCTGCACGCAGTTCAAAATAAAACACCATAACTCTTCTCTGTACCGGCCAGAGATGAACGGCGCCGTGGGGACTGCTAACAATATCAAGAAGGTCATGCAAGAAATGATAGTAACATACAAAGACTGGCATGAGATGTTACCCTTTACTCTTTACGGTTATCGCACTTCAGTGCGCACTACGACAGGGGCAACTCCGTTCTCTTTAGTCTATGGAATGGAAGCCATCTTACTAGTGGAAGTTCAGATTCCCTCTCTAAGAATCATGAAAGAGGCGGGCTTAGATGAAGATGAATGGATTCAGACTCGACTCGATCAGATAAATCTGATTGATGAGAAGAGACTTGCGGCTGTTTGTCATGGGCAGATATATCAGAAATGCATGACCCAGGCATTTAACAAAAGAGTTAAGAGACAGGTGTACCAACTTGGCGACTTGGTGATCAAACGCATCATCCTACCACAAACTGACCCCAGAGGCAAATGGATCCCCACATACGAAGGGCCATTTGTAGTTAAGAAGGTATTCTCTGGTGGAGCCATGATGCTTGCTACAATGGACGGCGAAGATTTCCCGCATCCTGTGAACGCGGACATAGTTAAAAAAATACTACGCATAAAAGAGACCCGCTAGGTCGACGTACCTAGGCAAAAGTAAGGGCATCCCGGCAAACCAAAAGGGTTCGGGCAAAAATTAGGGATATATAAAAAAAATGTACACCCGGCAAGTCGAAAACCTGAAAAGGCGGCTTGGGCAAAAAAGGGTATCCCGGTGGACTGAAAACCTGAAAAGGCGGTCCAGGCAAAAATTAGGGATTAAAGCGTATGACTATGCCCCGTTCTCTGTCTGCTCCAACCAAGTTCAAGGGACTGAACAAGCCAATCGCTTCTATCCGACAGCAGGAGATGAGATGCTTGAAGACATAATGACAGTGATGGAATTAGAATCGATAGGACTTTTTTCTGCATAGCTTTCTCTTTGTTTGCCTGACAATTTCCTCTTACTAGGATTTCTGTCTCCTTGTACACAAATTGTCTGTTTATAGGCCTTCTTTCAAAATCAATACAACCTTCTTTCAAAAGATGCTTTTGTTTTTTTTCTTTTTCTGTTTTGTTTGCGTAAACGTCCATTGATTTAACTTGAATTGACTTATGCACTTGAATATGACCAATGTTTACAAAAATGCATGCCTAAAATAGCAATAGCAATTACTATACGACTTCGGGATCGAGGAGAAGGCCTAACCACGCTTTCCAAGGAGGCTGTTACTAATTCGATTCCCCGGCAACGCCAACTACTCCCCAGAAGAGGTCGGCACCGCCCTACCGAGAGGTCATCCCTTCCATCCCCAGCCAGGCCCCGTTGGACAGAACCCAAATCCCCAGCTAAGGAAGGGCCATCAATACAAATATCTCCGACCCGAAGACTGAGATTTGTTTCCCCAGTAGAGTCCCCTGGAAGAACGTTTCAGACGCATAGTGCATTCATTACATCATTTCATATTACATACCTACATACAATTTTCGTTCCGCATCATATACATTACATCATTTCATAACATATACATGTATACAATGCTCTCATTTATTCCAGACGCATAATTCACTCATTACATCATTTCGCATGCATATAACATTTGCATCTCATGCATCATGACATGGCATGAAGCTAACTTTATTTTTCAGGACAATTATCCTCCTGACACAGTCAAAACAAAGGTCCATTCAGACGGACATCTTTATCAATTACATTCAAAATTCAACTATAACCCTCAGACACTGCCTAGCATATGGTATATTCCGAGGTGTAGTCTAGCGTACGACTACTTTCTTCTTCAGATACATCTTTCAGATCTGCTCCATGTCGACATTCATTCTGACATCCTCCTAACGATGGCATCTATAAGCCCATCCCAGACATTTATTGCAAATACAACATATACAAATACTATCAGATATAGCCTAGCGTACGGTTCATCCTGATTCATCTCAACATATGACTCCTTCAACTCAGATACGATCTAGCGTACGATCCATTCTGACCTTCATTAACTCAGATACAGTCTAATGTACGACCAAGTTAGACCAGATGTTGCTCAAATACAGTCTAATGTACGACCAAGTTAGACCCTCATCCCTTGCTCAGGTGCTACCTTCGGACAGGTACATTCCTGAATGGTAGCCTGGTATACGGCTACTCCCTTGCTCAGGTGCTACCTTCGGACAGGTACATTCCTGAATGGTAGTCTAGTATACGACTACTCCCTTGCTCAGGTGCTACCTTCGGACAGGTACATTCCTGAATGGTAGTCTAGTATACGACTACTCCCTTACTCAGGTGCTACCTTCGGACAGGTACATTCCTGAATGGTAGTCTGGTATACGGCTACTCCCTTGCTCAGGTGCTACCTTCGGACAGGTACATTCCTGAATGGTAGTCTGGTATACGGCTACTCCCTTGCTCAGGTGCTACCTTCGGACAGGTACATTCCTGAATGGTAGCCTGGTATACGGCTACTCCCTTGCTCAGGTGCTACCTTCGGACAGGTACATTCCTGAATGGTAGTCTGGTATACGGCTACTCCCTTGCTCAGGTGCTACCTTCGGACAGGTACATTCCTGAATGGTAGCCTGGTATACGGCTACTCCCTTGCTCAGGTGCTACCTTCGGACAGGTACATTCCTGAATGGTAGCCTGGTATACGGCTACTCCCTTGCTCAGGTGCTACCTTCGGACAGGTACATTCCTGAATGGTAGTCTGGTATACGGCTACTCCCTTGCTCAGGTGCTACCTTCGGACAGGTACATTCCTGAATGGTAGTCTGGTATACGATTACTTCCCTGCTCAGGTGCTACCTTCGGACAGGTACATTCCTGAATGGTAGTCTGGTATACGACTACTCCCTTGCTCAGGTGCTACCTTCGGACAGGTACATTCCTGAATGGTAGTCTGGTATACGGCTACTCCCTTTCTCAGGTGCTACCTTCGGACAGGTACATTCCTGAATGGTAGTCGGGTATACGGCTACTCCCTTTCTCAGGTGCTACCTTCGGACAGGTACATTCCTGAATGGTAGTCGGGTATACGGCTACTCCCTTTCTCAGGTGCTACCTTCGGACAGGTACATTCCTGAATGGTAGTCGGGTATACGGCTACTCCCTTTCTCAAGTGCTACCTTCGGACAGGTACATTCCTGAATGATAGTCTAGTATACGACTATTCCCTTTCTCAGGTGCTACCTTCGGACAGGTACATTCCTGAATGGTAGTCGGGTATACGGCTACTCCCTTTCTCAGGTGCTACCTTCGGACAGGTACATTCCTGAATGGTAGTCGGGTATACGGCTACTCCCTTTCTCAGGTGCTACCTTCGGACAGGTACATTCCTGAATGGTAGTCTAGTATACGACTACTCCCTCTTCAAGCAGATTCAGCCTAACGGACGGCTCATTCTGCAACTCAGAACCGATCTGGCGTACGATCCGTTCTGATCTTTCATCCCCATCAAAGTCACCTGCCTAACGAACAGCTCACGGTCCAGTGTATGACCCATTCTGATCCTTTATCCCCAACAGCATATGACACACTCCGACTCCCCAGCGAAGTCGGCAGCCTAATGGATGACTCATTATTCGGTCTAATGTACGACCCAGTGTGGCACCCATGTCTTCAAATTGGCCTAACGTACGACACAGTCTGAAGCTCCCCTCATCAAATTTCCTGGATGGCATCTTTAAGCCCATCTCCATCAAGACCAATTGACAAGCGCAAATTTTCGGGGCATTCTAGTGTTCAATAATCTTCCACCTCCAGACCACGAATGGTGCACATACCATTCTACTCTCTCGGTTCAAGAATATTGAACAGGGGCAGCTGTCATACCCCAAAATTTGCCCATTAATATTTCAAGACATTTCAGGGCACTCCGACTCATTTTATGACACTTAAAGGAACAAAGGCCCAGCTCGCGAATGACCCAAACTGGCCTACACGCTCACCCAGTGATAATATGAAAGTGGTTTATTTGGAAGCGGAGAAAAAGGGGTGCAAAAAGAAAAGAAAACGAACCAAACAGCAAAGCCCAGCCCAAAGCGCAAGACACAAATGTTGTGCCTGTGACGGACGTCACAGAGGGCGTGACGAGCGTCACGCAACACAGCCTTGTGACGGGCGTCACAGAAGGCGTGACGAGCGTCACGCAGCACACCCCTGGGACGGGCGTCACACATGGTGTGACGAACGTCACACCATTCCCCTACTTTGTAGGCGCAGGTAACGCTTCGGAGATTTGAAGATCCGTTGAGGAATGTTGGGCCCTGCATCCACTATATCCATGCGCACGTTGAAGACTTTTTGGGCAGCATACATGACCTAATGACAACAATATAAATAGCCACCTTGAAAACCTAAAAGGGGGGCTTTTTCGGAGATTCTTTTTTCCTTTGCCGTTTTCGCCTTTGCATTTTTTTTCTTCTTTTCCAGCAGCTTAGGCATTGTGTTTTACAAGTGCTACACTATTTCTTTTGCAATTCCGGATTCCCTTTTGGTATTTAGTTAATTCTTTTCGCACAATAGTTTCTACAACGGAAACTATTGTGTGCCTTTTTACCGAATCTAATCTTACGGCGGCAGCAAGGTCACCTCCGCTCAATTCTACCCGATCGGCCCATTCAAGGTTGCGACTCAATTGCAAACAGGTTTGCGTTACTATTATCGCCTTATGTTCCTAATTCACATGTGATATCATAATTGAGATTCATAAATATATTTGAGGCTTTGCATGTAACTTAAGTATGCCTGGATACTTTGAATTGTTGTAATGGGTGCCGCTGTTCTTCGTCCTATTTTGATCTTTGCCCATCTGACCTGTTTTATCATAACCATGCTTTGTTTACCTATTACTTTGGTGCAACTCTCGATTGCACCCTGATTTGGTATTCTAACCCGTTTGCTGAATTTTGCAAAGGTTCATATGTCCCGGGAAAAGATTGCTGTTTAGGTCTCCCACTTTATTTGTGGGATACCCTTGTGGAGACTCATCCTAAGTGGCCTAATTAATTTTAATGTGTTCATTTTAATGTCTTAATTTTAATGTATTAATTTTAATGTATTAATTTTAATGCATTGATTTTAGTATGGACTTAATTACTTAATTGACTTTAAAATATGACCTTTAAATAAATGATCTTGGACCTCTCTCTGCTGCCTTACGGTATTACGGTATAGTGGTCATGTCCCGCGAATATGGGGATACCCTTAGCAAAGACCCTTCGGTTAAATCATCATAAAATAAATTGTGGTCCCTCGGATGTTGCCTTCGAAAATACGATTTTGTCCCTCGACGACCCTTCGGTGTAGCCTACGGTTAAATGATGATCGCCCCTTCGAATGCTAAGGTATCCTTACAACTGTTGCCTTCAATGACCTATCGATGACCCTACGATGACCCTTCAACATCCCCAGGATAAAACCACTTACTTCTCAATAGTAAGGACAGTTTTACCCTCATAAGGATGGGAAATGCCCGGAAAGACCTCGGACAGGTATAACCTTAATTGCTCAGTCATAACCTAAAAAATATACTTTTCGTACCTCGCACCTTTCAAACGTCTTCTTTTGGAAAATCACCACTTAGCATACATCCGTACTAGGATCATTGCCGAGTTATATTTTTCTAAACTATTTTCTAAATTAAACGAGATAACCACTTTGTATACATTCATGCAAGAATCATTACAAAGTTAAATTCTCATTTTCTAAACATTTTCATACTTTTCTCAACCGCTTTTTTTTCAAACAAAGAAAACATAAATGATTGAGCAATTAAGAGCCCATGGATAACCATGGATACGAAGGGTGCCTAACACCTTCCCTTTGTATAAAGTACCTCCCGAACCTAAGAATTTAAAATTAAGGTCTTTCCTGTTCTTTTCCACCTTTCCTTATGGGATAAAAGAAAAGTCGGTGGCGACTCTTGCTATCCGCGACATTGCGATAAAAAGCAAAATACCTAAAGTCCAGTTCACCGTATGACACATACCCTTGTACAGATGGCTTGCCTCGGCAGTCAAACCCATTGTTTGAGCCCACTTGATTGGTTATAGTGTGTGCTTTGTGAATATTTGTGTGACATGTTTGTTTGGATTGATTGATGCTTGTATGCTTGCTTCTTTCCTGGATAGGATTAGCTTGCAGTTGTGCAAGTAGGTAGAAACTTGAACATAGGGCAATGATGCATGATAACACTAGGCTCGAGTACAGCTCCCTGGTAGTGTGTCTCCCCTTTGTCTTTGGCTGGAATTTCTTTCCCTTTCAGGGGAACTACATCGCCCTGATCCTCGTTCCCGACGAGGTATGTAGGCAGGAGGTCGTGCGAGACCTCTCCGGGCACTTTTTTTTTCTTTTGTGTGTGTTTGTTTGACAATTGCTAGGCTTGAGTCCCTGACTCCTTAGCAAGTTGTTGTTTGTTTGTGCTTGTTGTGTGCTTGGAAGCCGGTGTAAGTCCATCAAGTGGCATCTGGGTTCCAGTGTTGTGTTTTGGTTCGGATGCTGACGTAAGTCCAGTGATTGGCTGTCGGGCTCCATGTTTGCCATCTGTTTGTGTGTTTTGTGTTGTTTGGCGTGCGTGAGCCGAACTACAGTAGCTCTGATTCTCGTTCCAGACGAGATATGTAGGCATAGGATGCGATGTCCTATCGAGCTCCCTTCTCTTAACCCCACCTGCGTTCCCTGTGTATGTGTGTGATGTTTTAGCAACCTTTTCTTTATTTTAGAACGTGGATCCCGTCGAGTACGACGGACGTGAGGGGTGCTAATACCTTCCCCTTGCGTAACCGACTCCCTTACCCTTTCTCTTTGGTCGCGAGACCGTGCTTTTTCCAGGTTTCTCTGAGCGTTTCCTTTCCCTATTTTGGGATAAATAACGCGCAGTGGCGGCTCTGTGTTGTTTTTGTTTTAGCCCGCCGGTTGTTTTTTTCGCAGGATGCGACAGCTGACGACTCTTCTGGGGACTTATAGATGTTGACCTGTGCTGGTCCATCTTCCCTAAGCGAGTCCTTCCTAGCGTTTTAGGATAGTTTAGGTTGCTTGTTTTGCTTTATTTATTGCACTTATTATTCTAACCAGTGTATATATTTGCATAAATGTTTGCATGCATCATACTATCATGTTGCCGTCCTCTGTGCAGGTGATTCCTCTGTTTTGGGGTGGGTGTTCTGAGTGGGGCTAAAACCCAGGCCCGAGTATACACCTAGGATTAGTGTGGTCTCATGTCGCCTCTTTCATGTTAGGTCAACATGTGCCTGGCGGCGTGATGTACCACAAGCCGGACGAGGTTCATTTGATAGTGCTTTCCTCTGTGGGGTACTCCACTTTGGCTTAGTTACTTCATTTGAGCTGTTGACTCTGGTGACCGATCATTTCCCGGATCTTTGGTTTAGACGATCTCAAGAGAGCTATAATGGCACACCCGAAAGGGCAAACCCATTGAGTATCTCTGCCCGATTGTCGAGACTATTATCCGCCTTAGGATGACCTGATTAGAATTTACCTGTGAGGGGAGGGTGATTCTTTCAGATGATGACTCAGATGGTGACTTTTTGTTCTGTGGATCAGAGTCATATTTATAAGTCGGATTTATGATCATTTATTTCAAAGACGCCGGAGTGCTGTCCGTGGTATTTATCAGTGGGGATCCGTTTATTTCCGGATTCCCCGGGCCGTGTTATTTATCAGTGGGGATCCGTTTATTTCAGGATTCCCCGGGCCGATTCAGAGATTATTGTGGGTATCTGCTCAGTGGATCTTAGGTGATGATGATGATGATGTATCTGTGTTCCATTTATTTCGGAACCCGTGGGCCAGATTTGTGGTTACATTGTCCCTTAGATGGTTATGATCAGTTCAGAAACCAGGTTTCAGTGCAGAGGATCAGATGGCTTGGAGGATGGAAACGCATTGCATTCATTCATCAGCATCATTACATCTTGCATTAATTGCATCTAACACATGTTTACCCATATGCAGGGACACTTTTGATCGAGATCCTGGTTGAGAGACTTTCTGCTCAGATATGAGGACCGGTTTGAAGCATGATGTGGCCTATAGTTTCTTCGATCCAGAGATTAGTGCGCTGAAAGAGATGATAGCATTGATTACTCCCGACCATGTGGGGATGTTCAGAGAGTCATACGGTAGTATCCTGAAGATGGTTTTCAGACTCACTGACAGTGACAGAAGTGCCATTCATACTCTTCTTCAGTTTTATGACCCGAGGCTGAGATGCTTTGTATTTCCAGATTATCTGTTGGG
The DNA here is from genome assembly GCF_024323335.1 of Lathyrus oleraceus. NCBI lineage: Eukaryota > Viridiplantae > Streptophyta > Magnoliopsida > Fabales > Fabaceae > Lathyrus > Lathyrus oleraceus. Next base: position 513,421,775 of record NC_066583.1, read on the forward strand.
ACCTCTGATGGAGGATTATGCTAGCATTCTGGGTATGCAGATCCGAGATCAGATTCCTTTCCATGTCACTAGGGCGGAGCCAGATGTCCTTGGGATTTCACGTGCTCTTTATTTGAGTCCGGAAATGGTCAAGGAGGGTTTGAAGGAGAAGGGAAAATTACCCGGTTTTCATTTGAGTTTCTTGGAGGCTAATGCCAAGGAGCATGCTGCTGTGGGTAACTGGAAGACGGTTTGTGCTCTGATTGCTGTAAGCATTTATGGGATTGTTCTGTTTCCTAATCAGAAGAACTTTGTGGACCATAATGCCATCAGATTGTTCATGCAGAGAAACCCTATCCCTACTCTGATCGGAGACGTCTACTACTCGGTGCATAATAGGAATGAGAAGCGGCGTGGGGGGTTTGATCAGGTGCTGTGCTCAGTTGCTCTTCAGGTGGTTTATGGGGTATTTACCTTCTCGAGGTGCCTTTGCTCATATTGATCCCACTGTCAAGTGGTCATTCAGGTTGATGGGTTTGCGGGCTGATGATATTGCTTGGACTCATAGTGGTTTGGCTGGACGGGATTTTATATACAGTTGTGGGAGTCTACCTAATGTGCCTCTTATCGGAGTTCAGGGCTGCATCAATTACAACCCGGTGCTTCTCAGGAGACAGATGGGGTTTGCTGTAGAGGGTCCTCCTCTCGGGCGAGAGATTCAGGAGTCCTTTTACTTCCCGATTGAGGGTAATCAGGCCAAGCTGAGGCAAGTATTGGATGAGTGGCGTGATATCCAGAGAAAAGGCAAGGTTCCTTATGGTAAAGTCAACAGTCGGTATTTTCCTCTATTCGATGATTGGCTTCGGAAGAGGATTGAGCTCACACTTCTACCATTTCCAGGAGGTGATCCTGTGTGTCCTGCGATTGAGGGTCCAAGTTCTTCTGTCAGTATGGAAGAATTCCTCGAGATGAAGAGGGCCAGAGATCAGTTACTTGCAGAGAAAGCTGAATTGGAGAGGAGTGTTGCTCGGTTTCAGACAGCTAATCAGGAGATCAAAGTGAAGATGGAAGATCAAGACAGGCGACATGCCCTGGAAGCAAAGCGTTTTGAGATGGATACTGCCTATTATGGGAAGATCAGCCAAGCCTTAGCATCGTCCAACAGGGAGCACGACATCACTAAGGAGAAGCTATCCAGAGCTTCAAAGGTCATTGAAGATGAGAAGAGGAGGCAAGTCCTTGTCAGAGATCAGAGGGACGACAGAGTCCGGGTTCTTATTGCTGAGTGGGAGACCAAGCTGAAGGTCAAGGAAGCAGAGAATATGAAGATCATCGCCGAGAGAGATCACTACATTGCCGAGAGGGATCATTACTTCAGACAGATGAAGATTCATCAGAAGGAAGTGGGGAGGTTGCAGCAGGAGAACACCGAGCTCAGGTTCGCCGTAGAGTTCGCGAAGATGGAAGATGAGATAGGGCCATCTGTGGGACCCTCATCCAGCTAGATCTTTCATTTGTATTGGATTACCGTCAGGCTTGTTGACGGAATTCATTTGCTTGTATTTCTTTCCTGATTCTGGAGAATTGTATTTGAATTTTATCTGGTTTGATGTATGACTATGGCACTTACTGTGCACCTTTTGTTATGTGATGGCGATTTTTTTTTCATTCAGTGATTGGTTTTCAAGCTTTATTTGCTTTACCGTATGCACTCACACAAGCACACACATGGTTGGGGGTATCATGCTGAATCACATATCTTCGATCTGCACGATGGAATCAAATGCTGACTATCAGAATGTTGATGCCGGATTATTATTTGTCTCAATGATGCCAGAATCGAGAGACAAAGTGTCCTTCATATGGATAGACACTGCATCCATGCATTGATCATAATAACTTGTGTTTTATTTTGCAGGTATTTGTTGCTAACGCGCTTGATTGTTTCAGGAATCATTGCTCGTGCTCGTAGAACTGTACCTTTGCACTCAACACGCCCTCACAGATACTACACCAGGCGCAATACTCCCAGACTCATGGATCTTCCCAACACAGATATTCTCGAGCTGAAGGATAAAATGAACGAGCTGATCAACATCATGCAAGGCTTTGCAGTTGGTCAGAAGGCGTTGGCAGATAAAGTTGAAAAGCTCGAGCGGGCTTCGGCAGCAAACAGCGGGGTTAACCTGGATGGTGTCTCCAACCAGGGGCTAGGGTCTCGTGATGGTGGAAAAAGGACAACTATTGGTGTGGTGAATAATGCCGGTGGTTTCGGTGCTGTAGTTGGTCAACCTGGGCCGGGTCAGAATATGAAGGACGGTCTGTTGCCTCCATTCTATGGGTTTGATGAGGACCGAGAGGAAGACAGGGAGGCTGATCAGTTCTCGATGCATAATGAACCGTTCGTTCCTTACAGTGCTCCGCCTCAGAACAAGGAGATTCAGCTGCTGGCTGAGAAGATTAAAGTGCTTGAAAGTTATGCCACTCCAGGGGTGGTGAATATGTCGAATATGGGGCTTGTGGAGGGGATTGTGATCCCGCAGAAGTTCAAAGCGCCCACATTTGATAGATACAATGGGAGTTCTTGTCCAGAGACCCATCTGCAGGCATTCGTCCGCAAAATTTCTGCATACACTATGGATCAGAAGCTATGGATGTGCTTCTTCCAGGACAGTCTGTCTGGAGGTTCCCTGGAATGGTATACCAAGCTGAAGTCCTCGGATATAAAGAATTGGCAGGATCTTGGGGACGCGTTCTTCAAGCAATATCAGTTCAATGCCGATATGGCTCCGAGCCGTACCTAGCTGCAGGGTATGTCTCAGAAGAACAGTGAAGGATTTAAGGAGTATGCCCAGCGGTGGAGGGAGTTGGCTGCCAGAGTGCAACCTCCTCTGGTTGACCGGGAGATGTCAGATTTGTTCATGGGGACCCTGCAGGGGGCTTTTGCTGAGAGAATGGTTGGTTGTCAGGTGACCAACTTTTCTGATATTGTTGTGGCAGGGGAGAGAATAGAGAGCTGGTTGAAGCTCGGGAAAATTCAGGGCACTGCTTCTGCTTCGTCGTCTGGGTCTAAGAAGCCGTTTGGTAATAATGGACAGAGGAAGAAGGAGGGCGATACAAGCGCTGTCTATGCTTAACGAGGACCCAGTAGGGACCGTTACTTCCAGCACACTGCTGCGGTAACCATTCCTGCTGAGTCTCAACAGCAACCGCAACAGCAGCAACAACAATAACAGAGGCAACCGTTTCAACAGAGGCCGCCGAGGGCTGGGTATCAGGTCAAGGGGAGAACTGTGGACAGACAATTTGATAGACCTCCGGTGACCTATGCTTTTCTGTTTAAGAAATTGACAGATTTGGGGCTTGTGCAAACTAGAACTCTGGCACCTTTGAGACCTGATCAAAGGCCAGCCAGCTATGACGAGAATGCAAAGTGTTAATTCCACTCAGGTGCGCCTGGACATAACATTGAGAACTGTAAAGCTTTTAAGCACACAGTTCAAGACCTGGTGGATTCAAAGGCAATCAACTTCGCACCATCTCCCAACGTGAATGCTAATCCCATGCCCGCACATGGTCAGAGGGGGGTGAATGCTATCTCCGAGGAGAGTCGAATTGGGTTGTTGTCTATTGACCAGTTGAAGACTCCGTTGGCTGAGGTCAAGGGTTTGTTGTTGAAAAATGGGGTTTATCCGGGCTGTGGCCATGAATGTGCTGAGTGCATCGTCTCTGTTAATGGGTGTGAGCTTCTGAGGAAGAATGTCCAGGGTCTGATGGACGAGGGGAGTATTGTGGTTGAGAAAAAGGTTAATAAAGAAAAAGAGGAGATCTCCACCATAACTATATATTTTGATCCGGTGGATTTGTCTGATCTAGCTGAAGCGGCTCCAGTTACTATCACGGTACCTGGACCGATTCCTTACGACAAAGATGACGCCGTGCCATGGCACTATGGTGGGGAGGTCTATTGTAACGGCGAGAAGGTAGTGGAAGAGCAATCTGCAAGTGAAACCACTATTTCAAAGGTGGATAATGCCGGTCCCAGCGATTTCACTCGCAGTGGAAGGTTATTTGCTCCAGAGGCCCTGAGGGGAGGAGAAGGAGAAAAAGATAAAAAAGAAAAGGCCGAGGCTTTAGCCAGGGCGAAAGGGAAAGCTGTGATGAATGAGGGTACTCCTGTGGTGACACCGGCGCCTGCGGGGTCGGAAGACAAATTTGATGATGATGCTGAGGAATTTCTGAGGATCATCAAGAAGTCAGAGTACAAATTGGTGGATCATCTGCAGCAGACTCCTTCCAAAATATCCATTTTGTCTTTGTTGTTAAGCTCTGAGGGGCATAGGGAGGCTTTATTGAAAATCTTGAAGAAAGCCTATGTTCCTCAAGAGATCACAATCAATCAATTGGAGACGGTGGTGTCTAACGTGCACGCCAGCCATGGGCTGGGTTTCACTGATATGGATTTGACCGTGGATGGGAGGAATCACAACAGGGCATTACACATAGCAATGGAATGTAAAGGAGCCGTGCTTTCGCATGTGTTGGTTGATACCGGCTCCTCATTAAATGTGTTGCCGAAGAAGGCCTTGGCTAAGCTAAACTGTGATGGGCTGATTCTGACTCCAACAGATTTGATTGTACGGGCTTTTGATGGGTCGAAACGGGCCGTGTTTGGGGAGGTAGAGCTGCCAGTAAAGATTGGGCCTGAGGTGTTCAAGTCGACATTCTATGTCATGGATATTCAGCCGGCATACAATTGCCTGTTGGGTCGCCCATGGATTCATGCTGCTGGGGCAGTAACTTCGACTTTGCACCAGAAGCTAAAGTACATCTGGGAAGGCCAAGTCGTCACTGTTTGTGGAGAAGAGGACATATTTGTCAGCCACCTGTCCTCATTCAAATACGTTGAGATGGATGGCGAAATATGGGAGACGCCCAGTCAGGCATTCGAAACTGTTAAGGTGGAGAATGCTCTTTTTGCTAAGGAGGAGGAGAAACCGTCCATAGCCTCGTATAAGCAGGCCGCCGAGGTGGTGAAAAGCGGAGAGGCTCCTGGTTGGGGCAGAATGATGGAGGTCCCTGCAAAGAAAGATCGCTTTGGAGTTGGGTATCAACCGGGCCGAGGCTCAGGGCAAGGTCGAGGACGTCGTACGTCGGTAACCTTCACAAGCGCCGGAATGCTGGATCCGGATCACATCTGCATGATGGGTGAAGATGCTGACAGCGACTGTGACATGGACCAATGGATAAAGCCGTGCGCGCCAGGGATGGGAATCCAGAACTGGAGGGCTGAAGAGATCATCCGGGTCACTCTCCTTGAAGAGTAATATTTTTCTTGTTTTCATCTTATATGCATGAAAGCCATACGTGTTGCCCGACACGTATTGGTCCATTGTAAGGGCCACCTCATGTTTAAATTTGCAAGATTTTTGCATCATTAATAAAAGGATGTTTTTCAGTTCAAAAGCGGTGTTCCTTGTTTTTCATTTGTTTTTGCAGTTTAAAAATAAAAACAAAATAAAAATGGCAATGTTTTCATTTTTCTTTTCAATTTCTCACACCGGTTCTAAAGCAATGCATGAACCAACATTCATGCAGATGCGATTCTTCTCCGGATCTCATTGATAACAATCCTGTTACACCCTTGTATGACTTCGACAATCCGATTTATCTTGCTGAAGAAGAAGACGAAGAAGATTGTGAACTGCCAGGGGAATTAGCCAGGTTGTTGAAACAAGAGGAGAAGGTGATTCAGCCGCACGAAGAGCAGATTGAGGTGGTGAATTTGGGAACCGACGAGGTCAAGAAAGAGGTGAAAATCGGGGCTGCTTTGGAGGAAAGTGTCAAGAGCAGATTGGTGGCATTGTTGAAAGAATATGTCGACATCTTTGCCTGGTCTTATCAAGATATGCCAGGGTTGGATACCGATATTGTTGTGCACAAGCTACCATTGAGAGCAGATTGTCCTCCAGTGAAGCAGAAGTTGCGCAGAACTCGACCTGATATGGCAATGAAAATCAAAGAGGAAGTGCAGAAGCAGTGGGATGCTGGTTTCCTTGCTGTCACAAATTATCCGCCATGGGTTGCGAACATTGTGCCAGTCCCGAAGAAAGATGGTAAGGTGAGAATGTGTGTGGACTACCGAGATCTGAATAGAGCTAGTCCGAAAGATGATTTTCCATTACCTCACATTGACGTGTTGGTAGATAATACAGCTCAATTCTCGGTGTTTTCCTTCATGGATGGCTTTTCTGGCTATAATCAAATCAAAATGTCGCCAGATGATATGGAGAAAACAACGTTCATTACACCGTGGGGTACTTTTTGTTACAAGGTGATGCCATTCGGTCTCAAGAACGCCGATGCTACTTATCAGAGAGCCATGGTGACTTTGTTTCATGATATGATTCATCATGAAATTGAATGCTATGTGGATGACATGATAGCAAAGTCCCAGACAGAGAAGGGGCATTTGGTAGATTTGGCCAAATTGTTCGACCGGCTGAGACAGTTCAGACTGAGGTTGAATCCGAACAAGTGTACATTTGGGGTGCGATCCGGTAAATTGCTGGGGTTCATTGTGAGTGAGAAAGGAATCGAGGTTGATCCTGCAAAAGTAAAAGCAATAAAAGAAATGCCTGAACCGAGAACAGAGAAGGAGGTTCGTGGTTTCTTAGGTAGATTGAACTACATTTCACGGTTCATATCTCATCTAACAGCCACGTGTGAACCAATATTCAAATTGTTGAGAAAAGATCAAACGGTCAGGTGGAATGATGATTGCCAAGCGACATTTAAAAAAATAAAAGAATATTTGCATGAGCCTCCGATTCTGATGCCTCCTGTGGAGGGAAGACCGTTAATTCTGTACCTGACAGTCCTCGAGGGGTCAATGGGGTGTGTATTGGGGCAGCATGACGAGTCTGGTCGAAAAGAGCATGCCATATACTACCTTAGCAAAAAGTTTACCGACTGTGAAACAAGATATTCACTGCTCGAGAAAACTTGTTGTGCTTTGGTCTGGGCTGCTCGCCGATTAAGGCAGTACATGCTGGTTCATACCACTTTGTTGATTTCCAAGATGAATCCAATCAAGTACATTTTTGAGAAGCCAGCATTGACCGGACGGGTTGCGAGGTGGCAAATGATTCTGACGGAATATGATATTCAGTATACTTCTCAGAAAGCGATTAAGGGGAGTGTATTGTCTGATTACCTCGCCCAGCAACCTATTGATGATTATCAACCGATGAAGTTTGAATTCCCTGATGAGGACATCATGTTTCTCAAATCGAAAGATTGCGAGGAACCAATCCCGGAGGAGGGGCCTGACCCTGAATCCGAATGGATTTTGATGTTTGATGGGGCCGTTAACGTGAATGGAAGTGGTGTTGGTGCTGTTTTGGTTACGCCGAAAGGATCCCACATTCCTTTTGCTGCCCGGCTAACATTTGAGTGTACCAACAACGTAGCTGAATATGAAGCTTGTATATTGGGGATTGAAGAGGCGATTGATTTGAGAATCAAGAACCTTGTCATATATGGAGATTCAGCTCTGGTGATAAATCAGGTTAACGGGAAATGGTATACGCATCAATCTCATTTAGTTCCGTATCGAGATTATACAAGGAGATTGTTGACGTTTTTCACCAAGGTGAAGATGCATCATGTGCCCAGAGAGGAGAACCCTTTGGCAGATGCTTTGGCTACTCTGGCTGCTTTGATTAAAGTGCAGTGGTGGAATCAGTTCCCCAGTGTTGAAGTAGGACGTCTGGATAGACCGGCTTATGTGTTTGCTGTTGATACAGCGCCTGATGATGAGAAGCCGTGGTATTACGATATCAAGCGCTATCTTGAGACGCAGGAATATCCTGAGGGAGCATCGAAGAAGGACCGAAAGACTCTGCGGAGGTTAGCCATGGTGTTCTACTTGAATAAGGATGGGGTTTTGTACAAGAGAAATTTGGATTGGGTCTTGCTCAGATGTGTTGATGATAGAGAAGCAAGCCAATTGATGAAAGAGGTTCACGAGGGGTCGTTCGGTACCCATGCCAGTGGGAATGCGATGGTGAAGAAGCTGCTGAGAGCAGGTTATTATTGGATGACAATGGAGGCCCAATGTTTTAACTTCGTGCGGAAGTGTCATAAATGCCAGATTTATGCTGATAAGGTGCACGTGCCTCCAAATCCATTGAGTTTAATGTCGTCTCCGTGGCCGTTTGCTATGTGGGGCATTGATATGATTGGAAAGATAGAGTCTACAGCTTCGAATGGGCACAGATTCATATTAGTGGCTATTGATTACTTCACCAAGTGGGTTGAAGCAGCCTCTTATACGAATGTGACGAAGCAGGTCGTCGCCAGATTTCTCAAGAGAGACATCATTTGCAGATATGGGGTTCCCGAGAGAATCATTACTGATAATGGTTCTAATTTGAATAATAAGATGATGGCAGAGCTGTGCCGGGAATTCAAGATTGAGCATCACAATTCTTCTCCCTATCGTCCGAAGATGAATGGGGCGGTTGAGGCAGCCAATAAGAATATAAAGAAGATTGTGCAGAAAATGGTGGTGACCTACAAAGACTGGCATGAGATGCTGCCGTTTGCATTGCATGGGTATCGAACGTCGGTACGTACGTCCACTGGGGCAACTCCTTTCTCATTGGTGTATGGAATGGAGGCTGTATTACCCGTTGAGGTTCAGATTCCCTCTTTGAGAGTCCTGATGGACGTGAAGTTGCAAGAGGCTGAATGGGTAAGGACCCGGTACGAAGAGTTGAGCCTGATTGAGGAAAAGAGGCTAGCAGCCATTTGTCATGGACAGTTATATCAGCAAAGGATGAAGCGTGCTTTTGACAGAAAGGTGCGACCTCGGGTATATCGCGTAGGTGATATGGTGCTGAAAAGGATCCTTCCTCCTCAAAACGATCGAAGGGGCAAATGGACGCCGAATTATGAAGGTCCATTCGTGGTCAAGAAGGTTTTCTCTGGGGGAGCCTTGTTGTTAACGACCATGGATGGTGAGGATTTTCCGTCCCCTGTGAATGCGGACGCAGTTAAAAAATACTTCGTATAATTGACCCGCTGGACGAAAAGAATAAAATAGTCCAGGCAAAAAAGGGGCATCCCGGCGAACCAAAAACAGAAAGAAAGGTTCGGGCAAAAATTAGGGATAAAATGAAAACTGTACACCCGGCAAGTCGAAAACCCCACAAGGGCGACTTGGGCAAAAAAGGGTATCCCGGTGGACTGAAAACCCGAAAGGGCGGTCCAGGCAAAAGAGGGATTGAAACGAACAACTGCGTCTGGCATGATCGTTTGCTTTGGGTTAAAGCATCATGGATAATACCGGTAGGGATCAATTGGAAGCGTCTTGTTCAGGAGGCAGAAAGCATGGAGAGTTTGAGGACATATGGGGTGTAACCGAGTTGGAACTCGATGAGATTACGGGTTTCACATTGCCATTAGGATAGATTTTTCCTTTTGTGCAATTACCTCTTTTCAGGAATTGCTTCCTTTGTATTGCTCAACTTGAGCCACACTTTTCTAATCAATAAAATGCATATTCAGTCAAATAATTTTGTTTTTGTTTTTCATTACCGCTTTGATTGCAAAAACATCTGATTATTTTGATAAAGATCTTGCATTTTAAGACATGCAGGTTCCTTTCAATGCATGTTTATAAGATTGAAAGCTTGAAATCTTATTTGGAAGGTTGAGTGACCCAAGTGTTGAAATCTTGACACGCCTGGGGCACGGTTTTATCTAACTATCTGTTTTGCAGAAACTGTTAGATATTTTCACTCACTTGCAGGTTGTGATGTGGAAGCTTTGTAACAGATCCCCAGAGAGTTCGCTCAGGAACCAATGAATGAAAGAACGACGAGGCGACGTTGAGACGTACGATGATCCTTGATGATAATCAAGAAGACTCTTCAAAGTCGAAAGATTTGAAAGTCTGTAGAAATTCCCCGTGGAGTCCGATCAGGGACAAGCAAGTTGGAAAGCGGTGAAGAAACGACGAAGAGACGTTGAGACGTCCGACGGCCTTTGGAATTAATCAAGAAGACTCTTCAAAGTCGGGAAATTGAAAGTATGTATAAATCCCAGGAGTACGTTTCTCGTCGAGCGTGGGGCGATTGGGAATACAAGATGATGGAGCAAAAAAGGTCCAGACGAGTCTGGGAGTTCTCAAAAGTGGAAAGCTGATATGAGATTGGGAGGTGGATACCATGTTTCGACGAGTCGACAGGTGTTCTGTACCAACTTTTCTCATTTCCCAGCTAGGTCCCCAAGCAGAGTTATGAGAACCAACTCCCCTGCAGATCCAAGGTCTGTGACTTCCCCAGCCGAGTCAGGATGGTTATTCCCGGCAGGCAAACGATGTTTCCTCAGCAGCCAGTCCTGAAGGTTGCTATTCCCCGAGTGGAGCGGGTTTCAATGAAATATATCTCCAGTAGTGTTCATCCTACCAGTGGATTGGACGAGTTTCCGTAGCAGACGGATATCTACATCCCCAGCTGAGTTGATTCTACCTGTGGATTGCATGGGTTGTCCCCAGCGGAGTAGTATTCGTTTCCCTAGCAGGGTCAGGATGGTTATCCCCAGCAGGTGTCAGATAGATGCTTCCCCAGTCGTCAGTTCTGGAGGTTGCTGCTTCCCCAGCAGAGTATCTGTGAGAGTTTCCCCAGTGAAGTCGTCAGGTATCTGTGAGGGTTTCCCGAAGCAGAGTCAGGATGGATATCCCTAGCGAGTCAAAGACTATTGTATCCCCACAGAGCGTTGGTGGTGCTTATCCCCAGCAGTTTCTCGGGCAGATTGGGTGCAAAGGAGATTCTTCCCCAGCGAGGGTTGCCTTTTCCCAGCAGCAGTCCTATTCCCCAGCAGGGTGGAGTTGGAGCATTGTCGAGTTCCTCAGCAGAGTGTCTCGTACTCCTCAGCAGAGTTCCCTGAGGGGGATGTTTTTTTATTTATTTATGCATTCATCATGTAAAAATAGCATAGCATGTTGCATAGAAAAATAAATAATCACGTAGCATTTCCATAATTGTGGAGCATTACGCAGAAAAATCAATCATGCATCATATTGCAAGCATAAGCTAGTCTCAGACCGTGGTTACTGTTTGAGAGGGTTTTTGCCAGACAGTGAGGGGGTTACTCCGAGGAGTTTAGCCTCATGATTTGATCAAAGGTATTTCCCCAGTAGTGCGATATTGGAGGAAGTTTTTTCCGTCGTACAGAGATGGAAATATGACGCGATCGGCGCGATTCCGGGGTTCAAATGGAGAAAAGGAAATGCTGAGGTATTTTCTGGGGTTCAAATGGAGATTGGAGTTGAAGATTGTGTCCGGGATGAGGTCCTTAGGATTATCTTCTGTTCATGTGTCACCTTAGACTCTGGCTGAGGCCAATGGAAGTCGTTATAGGTGTCTTCTGAGGAAGAGATACACATGCTACCTTCCTTTTGTGAAGGTATACCCTCTGACATGTCGCCCTCAGAGTGGTGTTTGGTGTTATTTCCGGCGTTGCCAGCGGAATTATCACGAGAGATTGGAGAACGGGGTTCAAACGGAGAAAAGGAAATGTTGAGGCATTTTCTGGAGACGGGGTTCAAATGGAGAAAGGGAGATGTTGCGGCATTTTCTGGAGAATGGGGTTCACATTGGCGATCGCGAGTTATCGTCAGGCGACTGGGGTTCAAACTGGAGAATGGGGTTCATTATTTGGCAAACAGGAGAGCGGGGTTCAAATGCGGTGATTCGAGGATCATTGGCGCAGAGAAAATTTCGGGGTTCAAGAAAAGCAAAAAAGAAGAGAATAATAATCCCGAGCGGATGAGTGGTGTTCAAACCATGGTTATCCCTGCGTTACCATTTATTTTGGTATCCAGGTTGACGTTGTTGTTTCAGTATTCAGGTCGACTTTCTCCGTACCAGACGGATTTTTCAGAGATTGTGTTTCTTCGCCGATTCTGACAAGCGTTGTTAATTATTTTCCCATCAGAGTGCAAATTGTTCGTCTGTTCTTGGTATTCAATCACTCTTCATCCTGATCATCTGAAAGCTGAGGCTATTCATATTGACAGGTTCACAGTGGATTGAATAGGGGCAGTTGTAACACCTCAAAATTTGCCCTCCTCTCTTGGGACTAGCTTAACATATTACATATCATTTTTTAGGTCACTAGGCATTGCATATTGTATATCATGTGGTTACATTGTGCAAGATATCCTCTCAAGTCTTGGTCAGAAGATGAGGAAGTCAAAGTGCAAGCTAGGGTTTCATTGGGCTGGTCATTAATCATCTGAGGATGTGGAGGTCCAAATTAGGGTTTTGTGATTCTCAAGGGGATTGGTCTTCATCTTGTTTGAAATGATTCATCATCATCATCATGGTTTGTCATCATCAAGTGTTGGAGCATATTCCTTGGGATTAGGGTTTTGACCACTGGTCAACCCTAATCAGGTGCATTGGGCCAATCAGGGCTTGGCAAGGAGATGGGGTCTGTGATAGCTATGGGGATCATTTCATGATTTTATTGTGCATATTGAGGCTAGGGTTTCATCCTTGAGCCATTTCATCAGAGGATTGGGGCTCAGATTGATCAATGCATTGCCAAATTCATCTATCAGTTGAAAAAGTCAACTGTGGTCAACTGTGCTTGATTTAATGGATTTGGAGGTGGAATTGAGTTGGATATACTTCATTTATGTTGAAACAAGTGTTATTTGACATTTCAAAGCTCAAGAATGAAGAAAATCAAGTCAGGACAAAAATTGCCAAAAATAGAAAGTGACTTGTGATGGAAGTTTCCAAAAATGGAAAGATTTTGACCACAACATTACATGTCCAAGGAAGCTTCAAATGAAAATTTGTTTAACATGAAAGTTGTAGATCTTGTTCTCACCTTTCCAAAAAGTCCAAGAACTTGAAATTCCCATGTATGGTTGGCAAGTTATGGTCCATTCAATTTCAAAAATGACCCATAATCAAAATGGCATAACTTTCACATGGAGTGTCCAAATTGAGTGATCTTTTTATGTGCAAACTCCATTTGACATGTACTTTCATGGTGCATAATTGGAATTCATCAAAAATGGTCAATGTAAAAAGTCAATTTTCAAGTGTACAATTAAAAATCCAAGGGCAAAATGGTCCAAGTTGAGAAATAATTGGAATTTTGGCATGGGAGTTTTTGCAACACCTCACATATGCCAATTGGAGATGGTTTGAATTGTCACAAGTGCCCAAAGTTCAATATTTGGCCAAGTCATTTTTAAACTTCACTTGAAAATGCAAGATGTGGCATAACATAGTGAAAGTGAATTACACAAGGCCAATTGATGTGGGACCAATGCCAACACATCATAACTGATAATTGGAGAATGTGTGAGCTGTCATACAGCTGTCATAAGGCCTAGGGGGAAATGTCTATTTTGCCCTTGCTTTGTAAATTACACATTAAGCTAATCCAATGCATTTTTGGTTAATTGGTGATTAAGAGTGGATTAAGGGAGAGTATATAACATTAATCATAACTGAATGTTGATCATAATCACAAATCTCAAGAACTTCCAACTGTTTTTCCCTCCAAATTGCAAAATTCATCAAGAAGCTTCAAGAACCAAATTCATTGGAACTTCATCAATTCTTCATCATTCCACGAAATTCTTTTTGCTTCATCTTCCATGGATCATGAACTCCAACTGTTTTGAAGAATTGGAGCAAGAAAGTGTCAAAATCGTGACTGTTCATCTTTAGCTCATCCATGGTGAATTGAAATTTCTCGCACTTGGATCAACGTTGGACCAAGCTAAGCATTGCATTCACTTTCCTATAGCTTCTCCTTCATCTGTTTTAAGGAATCACGCGCCAAAGCTCCAAGAACATCAACTGCTTCATCCAAGGTACCAAAACTCGACCTCAATGTTTGCTTCAATTGTTACATGCTTATTGTAGTGTGTCCAACGTAGAACAACATGATGTATTTGGTTTTCAAAATGTTGAACTGTGGAACGAGATATGTTGATTTTTTGTTTTGATGTCGAAACCTAAACTGCTCGATCCGTGAGATGTAGTGAGAGTTAGGCAAAAGCGTTAGCATATTCATGATCCTGGTGTTTAGACGGTTCCAATGGTTACCTGCTTGTAAATTTTCATGGAGTTTCGTGGATTATGATTTCTGGAAGTTTAGGGATGATAACGATGTTGTTCATGGAGTTTTCTGGGAAAAAAGCTCGTTTGATCCGTTTCCTTGCAATGGCAATTTGAAAATGTGTTTGGCGCCACTGTTGGCCAATCACAACATTTCCTGGCCGTGTCTCAAAACGGCGTCGTTTTGGCTCTGGTGTTAAAATTTACGCAATTGCCATTATGCTATTTATTTAATTAATTATTTCATTTCATTTTCTTTTCATTTTTATTTTTGTTATCAAATCTCTAAAAAATCATAGATCACTCAAAACTCATCCAAATTTTATGAGATTTTTCGTGCCATGCTCATGAGAATCTGTAGAATTTAATGGATATTTTTTGGAATTTTTTGTATGAGTAGAAAAATAAAATGCTTAGGGTTTGTAGAATATGTCACAATTTTGTACACTTTGCCATATCTATCATGAAATGCTCATACTTTTAAAGAAATGATTGAAATTTTTTGTGCTCATTCTGGACATGTTGATGGTGATTTCCATGTATAGTTTGTAATTTTTGGATACTTGATGACTGAGATATGATTTTTTGAATCTAGGTGTGACAATTTGTGTCACACCTAGCTAGGTCAACTTTCTGAATTTATTTGCATGACCTATGATTGTTTGATTGAATTGAAATTTTGCATGAATGATCATTGATGTGTCAAGATAACATGTGAATTTTGCTGGAATGTTTGATGGAGTTTTCAATTTGATTGATAATTTTCTTCACTGTGTATTCATTTTGCAACCTTGTGTGACACATGTTGGTATATCCTTTGTGAAATTCTCATATGGTATTGGATGAATGTGAAATTTGGTATGCTGATTGTAGACACATTATAGGACATTATTATTTTGGTCCCATTCATTTCTAATATGTTGTCACTGTTTTATGAATTATTGAAGTGAATGCTTGTGTTGATGCTATGAATTGGCTTGAATAATTGTGTCTGGATTTCTTGATTTTCATTGACCTAGTTCCTTTTGTCCAATTGAGCTGAAAATTGACATGCTATACATTGAATGTGTCCTTTTTAGGTGTGAATTATTTGAGGATTTTTGGAATTGTTTTGATATGTTTTTAATTGAAGTCATTCTGTTTGGACATTTGAGGTTCCATTTGACCTAGTTTGTACCAAATTGTGCATGAAATGAAAATGGTGAATGGTATGAGCATGGGACCAATTGCATTTGCTTTTGATTTGTGTTAATTTGATTTTGGTTGAGAATCACTTGCTGTTTAGAATTTTTTCTCCCTTTTGGACCCTAGGCTTAGCCTAGTGGTCTTGTTTCTCACATTTGGTTTGACTTTTCAGGATGAAATGCATAATGCTTAAGGAGAATGCTTCAAGTCAATTAAATTGAGATTGGTTGATGTTGAGAACTAACATGACTTTGTTTTGTAGGTTGTGAAGCTTGAGCTTGAGCTTATAGCTTGCACTCATGTGCACTAACTTGTGTTGTCTGACTGATTAACATTTGCTGTTTATTGTTTGTCTGTCTGAGTACTGATGATACTTGATTGATTTCAGGTACATTAAGTTGCTTATAGTTCTTTAAGAACTTGCTTGCTGCTGCTTGGTTGTATAAACCACTTGAGGTAAGATCTCTTGACTTCATGTAGTCTGGGAGACCCGGCCTGTTACTTGGCCGGGCAAATGTCTGAAGTCCTCCTTAAGAGGCAATGTTTGTGGTTGTTTACACTTGTGCCCAAGCAGGTAAAGTCCTTGATTAAGGCAATTGGTGGAAGCCAAGGGATATGCAATCTATCCCCCACTATTCTGTTGAGTCGTCCCTCTGCTCACACGGCTGTGTGTTGATGCATTGGGACACAAACCCAAGATCTTGTACTTTGTACAGTCGAGTCAGAGTCTTTGAGCGTAGAAGGGTTCCATCTTTCTGAACCCACGCTCCTTTGTCTGAAGCTCTCCCTGGTCAGGGATAAGAGCTGTGAGGTCTCATCCTCACTTCACCTTTCATCTGCTTCACCTTAGCCTCTCAATGGCAAGGTTAAGAGCGACTCATACCCTTGTACAGATGGCTTGCCTCGGCAGTCAAACCCATTGTTTGAGCCCACTTGATTGGTTATAGTGTGTGCTTTGTGAATATTTGTGTGACATGTTTGTTTGGATTGATTGATGCTTGTATGCTTGCTTCTTTCCTGGATAGGATTAGCTTGTAGTTGTGCAAGTAGGTAGAAACCTGAACATAGGGCAATGATGCATGATAACACTAGGCTCGAGTACAGCTCCCTGGTAGTGTGTCTCCCCTTTGTCTCTGGCTGGAATTTCTTTCCCTTTCAGGGGAACTACATCGCCCTGATCCTCGTTCCAGACGAGGTATGTAGGCAGGAGGTCGTGCGAGACATCTCCGGGCACTTTTTTTTTCTTTTGTGTGTGTTTGTTTGACAATTGCTAGGCTCGAGTCCCCGACTCCTTAGCAAGTTGTTGTTTGTTTGTGCTTGTTGTGTGCTTGGAAGCCGGTGTAAGTCCATCAAGTGGCATCTGGGTTCCAGTGTTGTGTTTTGGTTCGGATGCTGACGTAAGTCCAGTGATTGGCTGTCGGGCTCCATGTTTGCCATTTGTTTGTGTGTTTTGTGTTGTTTGGCGTGCGTGAGCCGAACTACAGTAGCTCTGATTCTCGTTCCAGACGAGATATGTAGGCATAGGATGCGATGTCCTATCGAGCTCCCTTCTCTTAACCCCACCTGCGTTCCCTGTGTGTGTGTGTGTGTGTGATGTTTTAGCAACCTTTTCTTTATTTTAGAACGTGGATCCCGTCGAGTACGACGGACGTGAGGGGTGCTAATACCTTCCCCTTGCGTAACCGACTCCCTTACCCTTTCTCTTTGGTCGCGAGACCGTGCTTTTTCCAGGTTTCTCTGAGCGTTTCCTTTCCCTATTTTGGGATAAATAACGCGCAGTGGCGGCTCTGTGTTGTTTTTGTTTTAGCCCGCCGGTTGTTTTTTTCGCAGGATGCGACACTAGGCTTTTCCAATTGATCTCAAATTTTGCATGCTGTGTCTTGTATATGTCTAGTTTCACCATGAAGTTTTGCATGAATTGTTGATTCATTTTCTATTTGATTGAGATTTTTGATTGCTGTTTAGCATTTTTTGGTCCTTGCTTGACTACTTGGCTTCCATGTCTCATGAAATGCTCATACTGTATCATATGAATGTGAAATTTGATGGAGTGATTCATAACATGTTTAGGTGTAGTTTGGCTTTGGTCCCATCCATTTATTAATTGTTCTCACTGTTTGGAATGTGATTGAAGTTGATGCTCATTTTGCTACCATGTGTTGACTTGTTTGGATGTCTGCTGGCTTTTTTATTTTTATTGACCTACTTCCTGTTGTCCAAATGGCATGAAAATTGATGTGTAGTTCATTGGATGTGTCCTGTTTAGGCTGGAATGTTTGTGGAATTTATTGAGCTGTTTAGGTATTTGTTTGAGTGATATCATTCTGTTTGCTCCTATATGACTCATAATTGCCTAGCTTGACTTCAATTGTGCATGAAATTAATTTGGTGTATGGTTTAGACATGAGACCAATTGGATTCTCTTTGTATTTGGTTAATCTTGATTTTGATCATGTTTCACTTGCTGTTTTGACTTTTTTACTTCTTTTTGACCCTAGGCTTGTCCTAGTGGTCTTGTATCTCATGTTTGAATGTGATTTTCAAGTTAAGAGGCAAAATACCTTAAGGAGGTGGATTCACATTTGATTGAGATCTCATTTGATATTGTAAACTAACTTGGTGTATGTTGCAAGATGCTTGGATCCTTTGAGTTGACTTGCACTTTGGTGCATTGGGTTGTGTTTGTCTGTGTATAAGCTAATTGTGAATCATTTGCTGTTTAGTTATGTGATTGGTATACTGATGATATTTGATTGATTTCAGGTACATTAGTTGCTAATATTGCTTTGCTTTGCTTGATAAGCAATTTGCACTGAGGTATAACTTTCTTGTCTCCATGTAGTCTGGAAGACCTGGCCTGTTACTTGGCCAGGCACCTGTCTGAAGTCCTCCTTAAGAGGCGATGTTTGTGCTTGTTTACATTTGTGCTAAGCAGGAAAAGTCCTTGATTAAGGCAATTGGCGGAAGCCAAGGGATATGCAATCTATCCCCCGCTATTCTGTTGAGTCGTCCCTCTGCTCACACGGCTTGTGTTGACGCATTGGGACACAAACCCAAGATCTTGTACTTTGTACAGTCGTGTCAGAGTCTTGAGCGTAGAAGGGTTCCTCCTTTCTGAACCCACGCTCCTTTGTCTGAAGCTCTCCCTGGCCAGGGATAAGAGCTGTGAGGCACACCCCTCACTCACCTTTCCTCTGCTTCACCTTAGCCCCTCAATGGCAAGGTTAAGAATGAATAATACCTTTGTACAGATGGCTTGCCTCGGCAGTCAAACCCATTGTTTGAGCCCACCTGATTGGACATAGTGTGTGCTTTGTGAATATTTGTTTGCTCTGTTTTGCTTGTATGCTTGTATGCTTGCTTTCTTCCTGGATAGGATTATCTTGCTGTTGCGCAAGTTAGGATAGAAACCTGAACATAAGGCAATGATGCATGATAACACTAGGCTCGAGTACAGCTCCCTGGTAGTGTGCCTCCCCTGTGTCTCTGGTTAGAGTTTCTTTCCCTTTCAGGGGAACTACATCGCCCTGATCCTCGTTCCAGACGAGGTATGTAGGCAGGAGGTCGTGCGAGACCTCTCCGGGCACTTTTTTTCCTTTTTGTGTGTGTTTGTTTGACGATTGCTAGGCTCGAGTTCCCGACTCCTTAGCGATTCGTTGTCTGTTTGTTCTTGTTGTGTGCTTGGAAGCCGGTGTAAGTCCATCGATTGGCATCTGGGTTCCAGTATGGGTGCGTTTGGTTCGGAAGCCGATGTAATTCCATCGAGTGGTTGTCGGGTTCCCTGTTTGCCTGTTTGTGTGTTTGTGTTGTTTGGCGTGCGTGAGCCGAACTACAGCAGCTCTGATTCTCGTTCCAGACGAGATATGTAGGCATAGGATGCGATGTCCTAGCGAGCTCCCTTCTCTTAACCCCACCTGCGTTCCCTGTGTGTGTGTGATGTTTTAGAAACCTTTTCTTTCTTTTAGAACGTGGATCCCGTCGAGTACGACGGACGTGAGGGGTGCTAATACGTTCCCCTTACGTAACCGACTCCCTTACCCTTTCTCTTTGGTCGCGAGACCTTGCTTTTTCCAGGTTTCTCTGAGCGTTTCCTTTCCCTATCTTGGGATAAATAACGCGCAGTGGCGGCTCTGTGTTGTTTTTTGTTTCAGCCCGCCGGTTGTTTTTTCGCGGATGCGACACCAAGCTCGTACAAATCTTTGACGGAGACCTTGGGAATCGTTGTCATAGTCAAACACAATGCCTTCGATGATCATTTCATGTGGACCATCCCTTTGAGCACAACCGAACTGACGCAGGGCTAAAGCAGGATTATAAGTAACACCTCCTCTTATCCCCAGGAGTGGTACGTTAGGGAACTCTCCACAACGGTCGATGATGATAACATTTTCTTTGATATGAGGACACCAACAGATGTCTGAATGGGAGAGCGACATTATCCTTTGAGACGATTTCAGATTCTGCTCGTTCTTCAAGACTGATTGAGGAAGGTGCGAAATAAACCACCTAGACAACAGAGGTACGCAACACATGAGAGTCCCTTGCCTCTTCATAGTACGAGTGTGGAGGGAATGCAAAATGTCTCCAAGCAAGGTAGGTACAGGGTTATGAGTGAGAAATATCTTAATAGCATTCATGTCTATGAATTGGTCTGGATTAGGGAATAACACCAAACCATAGATTAGTAATGTTAGGATATCTTCGAAAGCATGGACATCCATAACTTTTAAGAATTCTCGGGCCTTATTTGTCAGGAATTTGGCAAGTAAACCCTTAACTCCACTCCTTGTTACCCAATTAGCTTCAATGTCGGACTTTGTCATGTATAAAGCTGCGGCAACCTCTTCATACTTCGGCATCTTTTCTAAGCCACTGAAAGGTATTTGATCAAGGATAGGTATCCCCAGCAGCCTGGAGAATTCTTCTAATGTGGGTACCAACTGATAATCTGGGAATGTGAAGCAATGGTGTTTAGGATCGAAGAACTGGAATAGAACTCTCATCATATCTTCTTTGAAACCAGTGGTAACCAAGCTGAGAAGAGAACCATGTTTCTTGATGAACTGAGCATGATCAGGAAGTTCTGACACTAAATTCTTGAGTTGAGGAGAGATTGCTACAAGATTAATCTGGATGGTCTTCCTGGGAGCCATAGCCTTACAAAACAGAACAAAGTTAAATCCCTAAGTCCTTGAAATGGTTAGTATGATGTCATGACGTTATGATGTTATGATGTTATGATGTTATGATGTTATGATGTTAGGTAAATAACAAACACAAACAAGTCACACAACAATCATTCCTAAGTTTTAAGGCTTGCATGAGTTCCATAGGTAAGTACCCTCCCCACTGAAGTTTGGTTGGTTCAACCTGTCCTAGAATAGTAACCGGGTTCTAGAAGGATCTCAAATCATCGACCTTTCCTTAAGTCCACTTCAGTGCAACACCAAGTGGTTGACCGAAGCTTCCCTAAAGTCCAATCTCAAAGAGTGTAGTATCGAGTCTCAACCAACCCCAGTCGGAACCGAAGTCAGTTATCTCACTACTTTCTAATGGCTAGGATGAGTCAATTAGGGTTCTAAAGGTCTGGTTAATGCTTTAATGACACCACGCAGACGCCAAATTTTTCCTCAAGTAAACATGAGGAACATCAGGACATCCAAAGTATCACATTAACCGTAGCCATCATTTTAACCATTCCAGTATACACCGGATAGTCACGATGATCTATTGCTACTTACCTAAGGTACACTAGATCCGAGTGTAGGATCTTTCACTCAAGTGTAGGATACCCAAGCAATCCCTTAAAAGTAAATCAGACAATTCAAATAAGTGATCTTGTTTTAAGGTAACCTCTCTTTTTAACATCCCCAGCAGAGTCGCCAGTTCTGTCATACGGTGAACTGACTTGGGGGTGTTTTTGCTTTTTATCGCAATGTCGCGGATAGCAAGAGTCGTCACCGACTTTTCTTTTATCCAACAAGGAAAGGTGGAAAAGAACAGGAAAAACCTTGATTAGATTTTGGGTTCGGGAGGTACATTATACAAAGGGAAGGTGTTAGCACCCTTTGTATCCATGGTTATCCATGGGCTCTTAATTGCTGGATCACTTATTTTTGTCTGAAAAAGGTGTTCGTGAATTGCTAAAAAATGTTTTGGAAAGAGAGTTTAACTTTGTAATGATTCTCGTATGAATGTATACAAAGTATTTATCTCGTTTAATTTTGAAAACTATTTAGAAAAAATATAACTTGGTAATGATTCTAGTATGAATGTATACCAAGTGGTGATTTTCTAGTATTTGCAAAGTGTGGCATGGAAAACGTTTTAGGTTGTGGGCCAGCAATTAAAAGTTATACCTACCCAAGGTCTTTATGGGCATTTCCTATCCTTATGAGGGTAAAACTGTCCTTACTATTGAGAAGTAAGTAGTTTATCCTTTGGATGTAAAAGGGTCATCGATTGGTCATTGAAGGCAACATTTGTAAGGATACCTTAGCATTCGAAGGGACGATCATCATTTAACCGTAGGCTACACCGAAGGGTCATCGAGGGACAAAATCATATATTCGAAGGCAACATCCGAGGGACTATGATTTATTTTATGATGATTTAATCGAAGGGTCTTTGCTAAGTGTATCCCCACATTCGCGGGACATGACCGTAATACTGTAATACCGTAGGGCAACAAAGAGAGGTCCAAGATCACATATTCAAAGGCCATATTTTACAATCAATTAGGTAATTAGGATGAATCTCCACATTAAAATTAATACATTAAAATCAGCTAAGTAAATCAGGGTGGATCTCCACATTAAAATTAATACATTAAAATCAGCTAAGTAAATCAGGGTGACTCTCCACAAGGGTATCCCACAAATAAAGTGGAATACCTATCAAGTTATCTTTTCTGGGAATATGTGAACCTTTACAAAACTCAGCAAACATGTCAGAATACCAAATCAGGGTGCAATCGAGAATTACACCACAAAAAGAAATCACAACAGTAATAGGATCAGGTAAACAATGCATGGCTATGATAAAACATGTCAGACGAACGAAAATCAGAACAGAAAAGTCAGCTACTGTCACGTTCGCTCCTGCCTCGCCTAGCGAAGGCTTAGCGGAATGCTCGCTGTATGCTCGCTTAGCGATGTGCTAGCGAGCGGCTGCGGCTTCTGGTTTTGATAATAGTATAATTTCAACCAATTTTATGCCTTATGGCTTTCAATACAGAGATTATATGGTTACACATTCCAGATATTCATACATACTTAAATTCACATGCAAAACTTAAGCTATTTTCATAAATTCAATCATAATGCCTTATGCAAATTAAGAACATAAGTCGGTAATAGCAATGCAAACCTGTTTGCAATTGAATTGCAACCTGGAATTAGCGAGTCGGGTTTGAACTGGGTGGAGGTATCCTTGATGCAGCTGAACTTCCTTCAGGGTTTCCTTTAGGGTTGCTCTGAATTCTAGGGTTCGCCTCCGTTTTCGTTTCGTCTCCGTTTTCGTTCCGTCTTCCTCCCCCTTTTCGTTTCTGAAGTGCTGGTATTTATAATGCTCTTTTTATGACCTAATGGGCTCAGAATGAAGCCCAGAATTTTCTATTATTCGCAAGCTTCGCTAGGCGAGTGACATAGCGAAGGGTTCGCTAGGCGAAGGATTTGCTCGCCTAGCGAGCAAGCCAGTTTAGGCCATTTTCTGGATTTGGCCACCTGTACGCTAGGTCTTTGTTCCTTTAAGATCAGTGTCTTGCAAAAGGAGTTGGAGGGCCTTGAAAAATTCCTTGAAATATTAACGGGCAAATTTTGAGGTATGACACACGGGTATCGTACATCCATCCATACTTCAACAGGGGCAACCCCTTTTTCTATTGTATATGGTATGGAAGTTGTG
Source organism: Lathyrus oleraceus (assembly GCF_024323335.1). Lineage (NCBI taxonomy): Eukaryota > Viridiplantae > Streptophyta > Magnoliopsida > Fabales > Fabaceae > Lathyrus > Lathyrus oleraceus. Next base: position 513,445,000 of record NC_066583.1, read on the forward strand.
CTCCCCGTGGAGGTTGAGATCCCATCATTGCGTATGCTCATGGAAGCTAAGTTGACTGAGGCTGAATGTTGTCACACCAGGTATGACCAGCTGAATTTGATTGAAGAGAAGAGGTTGAGTGACATGTGTTATGGTTAGTTATACCAATAGAAGATGAAGAAAGCTTTTGACAAGAAGGTCAAACCTCATGTGTTTAGAGAAGGTGACCTTGTGCTCAAGAAGATTTTATCTTTCAAACCAGATTCTAGGGGATAATGGACTCCTAATTACGAAGGCCCATACATTGTTAAGAGAGCCTTTTCGGGTGGTGCTTTAATTCTTACAACTATGGATGGTGAAAAGTTCATTCTTCCTATGAACGCAGAGACAGTCAAGAAATACTTCGCCTAAAAAAGAAAAGAACAACTCGCTAAGGTAAAAACCCGAAAGGGCGGCTTAGGCAAAAAAGAGTTTCTCGGTGGATTGAAAACCTGAAAGGGCAATCCAAGAAAAAGTTAGAGACATAAAACAGAAAGAATTATCCCGATAAACTGAGTTCCCCACCTTGGGGCAATTTATGCAAAAATTAGGGATTATGGCAAGTAACTGCATCCTGCTGATCTTCAGTTTTGAAGACATTCTTAAGCACAACGGTCGGTTTTGATTCATCGTCCCCAGTAGCAGTCAAAAGCATAGTGGACATCAAGAGTTGGTAGAAGGATTAATGATCATTGTATTCAATGTAACCCTTTTCCATGTAAATTACCATTTTTAACTTTGTAAAGATCTATGGAGTCTTGTCATTTACAGGCTATCATTCTATTAAATAAAGTTGAGCTTTTATCCAATTGTTTCTACTCTTATTTAATTCAGCCAAATAGTTTTAAATTTTATTATGATCATTTTGAAAATTAAAATTTTAATCAAAATCATGTTTTCTTAAACATATAAAAGCATTAATCTTAAGCAATCGATTTCTTTTAAAAGGAATATCAACAGTGGTTTGAAAGCAGTAAGCCCTAAGTGCGAATCATTATTGGTTCTCCCCAAAGCAGTAGGTGCGATTCCTCTTTCATCCCCGACAACATGTTCAACACCCGATGTTTATTGATTTCTCCAGGCAGTTAATTCTCCACTATCCCCAACTGAGTAGGAGATTTTTTCCCAGTTGAGTTTATGATTGTTCCCAGCTGAGTACAGATATTTCATTACGATAGTTGCGTGATTTCGACAAAACTTTGGTTTCCTCACCAGTCGCCATCAGATTCGCTCCTAGTCAGAGTTTTCTCCTGGTTTCTGAGCAGCTATTTGTGTTGGTTCCCCTGTTGGGGTGTCTCCCATTTGATATGGTGTTAACCTAAAACTCCCTGCAGGATTGGTAGCAGTTCCCTCAACAGTTTTCCTCTTTTCTTTCCCAGCTAGGGTTGAGCCTTTGGGGTGTTGATCTCCTTTCTCCAGCAGTTGTTTCCCTCTTTTGTGAATTGGCCGAGAATTGTATCAATGGTTCAAGTTTGCGACATCTTTGTATCCTTTGCAATCATTTTGTATGCATAATCATAATATATACATATACATATACACATACATATACACTCATATAACTTCATTATTGCATCATTACACTTTGAGACTCATTCTTGTGATTCTTATTCTCTATATGATGGTAATTTACCCCCATGCAAGTTAGATGTGTTTGTCCTCCTTCAATTGTAGAGTGCCAGCCCCTTAAGCAGAAAGACTTTAAACTTTCTCCTTTCCCCACTGAGTTATTTCCTCATGGATGATTATTACTTCAGCTTCCTCCCTAGTTAATTGTCTATATGGAACCACTCCCCTTGAGTTATATCCTCATTGGGTGGAGTCTTGATTGACCGTTTCTTTCTAGATCTTACCTAGATAGATATTTTTGGTCCCATGAGAGTTTATTACCCAGTAACTGATAGTATTCTTCTTAGTTTGCAGCTTGTTACTTTTTGCCCAATACCCGACAAAAATAACCTTTTCCTCCCCAGCGATTCGTTTCACGTTTCCCCAGGAAGTATATCCTTGATATGTTCATCCTAATCGGTGATAGATATTTTCTTCCCCCTGCTTTGAGTCTATCCTTGATATGTTCATCCTGATCGGTGACGAATATTCTCATCTTTGGTATTCTACCCAATAAAAAGGTAGTTGTAATCCCTATTTGTTTCCTAGAGAGTTAATCCTTGATATGTTCATCCTAACTAATGACAGGTTTCCTTCTCTTTGCGGTCTTCTGTCCAGTAACCGGTAGTTGTAAATTCTGCCTTTTTACCCCCTTTGCAGAGTTTATCCTTGATATGTTCACTTTAACCGATGACAGATATCCTCTTTGTGGTCTTCTATCCAGTAACTGATAGATGTAATCCCTATTCTTCCCCTCAGAGTCTATCCTTGATATGTTCTGTTAGACTATGGCACGGATCTAGAAGGGGGGGTTGAATAGATCCCAGTTAAAAACTTTAGTCGGCGCTACCAATTTAAAAGAAAAATTGGTTTTAAAATTGTTTTAGGTGCGGAAGCGACCGAGGAAAATTTAGTCTAAAAACGAACCGTTATTGGAAAACCGGATATGCGTTAAGCTAATGGATAAGAGATAAAACGAGATACAATTCACTACACTAGTTGCACAATCAATGATAGAGTTCACTTACTAGCAAGCCTAGTTCTAATGAACCAAAATACCAAATTAAAACTCAGTGCAAACTTAAGGCAACTTTGGCTTAGGCAATTTTACAAACACTTGGTGTGCATAAACACTCCAAGTGATATTTGAGTTGAGTAAGTAAGTCAATTTATCCTAGTACAATATGTTATTGTACTTAGTATTCCAACAGCAGTTTTAATCACTTACTCAACTTATATCAAGGTTTGGTGAAAAATTGCTTAAACTAAAATCACTTAAATTTTAAGCTGAAAAACAGATTATGCAGAAAGTTAAAGGAGACAGAGATTTGATGAGGCAGTTCCCCCGCCGTCCTCGCTTCGGGGTACGTCTGCCCTCAATTCTAAAAGTAGAATTGAGATGATTTAATTAAATATCACCTGTGAACTTTAATCGTTTATACAAGGATTGCAAAGCAAGTAAACACAGAATTTTCAATGTGTTGAATGATGCTTCCTATCCTTGCTCCTTGATTCAAGATGAATCAAGACCTTCGATCGTTGTTGCTAGACCTCCGATTCCAGCCCCTTTGTTGAAGAATCTTCCGTTCTTCAAACCCTCGGCCCGGCTGATCTCAAACACAACGAGTCGAACCCGAATCCTTCACTTCAATGCCACCGAATCCGCTACTAGACTGACGAAGACTTCCTCTTCTCAATCACCTTCGCTCGGCTGAATATTGATGAAGCGATTCGTCCAAAAACCCCCAAACGCAAACTTGTATTGGAGGATAAAACCCTAATGGTTTTATTCAAGAAAGAACCTGCCAAGACTTCAACTCGAACCCGATTCTTCAATCGCAACTTCGAACCTTATCACCTTCAAGTTATCACGAATCACATCAAAAGTTATTGTGTGCAGTTGATGTATTGTGGACTGTTGAAGGTGAAGATGATGAATCTTTGACAACTTTTTCACTCTTTCTTGTTTCCTTGAACACTTGAACTCAAAATAGCAAATGTTAGTTAATAGAAGTGTTTTGACTTCTATATATAGTAACAGACAAAATCAAACAAACATAACAGTATTTCAAAAATTTGAAATAACTCAGAAAACTGAGATTGCGCGCGAGCGGTCGACCATAGGTCGGCGTGTGCTGACCCGTGGGGCATGCGTCGACCCTATGCGTCGACTCAAACGTTTCATGCGCTGACCCGTGGATAACATCATTTTGCCATGCGCCAACGTGTGGTCGACTCAAGGGGTTTATGCGCCGACCCGTGAGCTATGCGCTGACCCTATGCGTCGACGCATGCAGCTTTGCGCTGACTCCCTTCAGTTTAGGCAGAGCTTTGCGCTGACCCGTGAGCTTTGAGCTGACCCCTATGGTCGACTCAAAGCATTCAAATCTGCAAAGAAATTGTGATCAGTGATTCTTTATGTATTTAGTCATGATCACACTTTGTCTACATGTTTTTAATGATTATGGTAGATTTAGAATAACGTGGAAAAGGATATTGTGGGTAATGTGTTGCATTTGTTCGTAGATGTGCATGATGGTCTTTTGTCATCATCGAAACTTGATATCGTATGTTGTATGACACTTTGTCTTTACATGTTCATCCTAACCGGTGACGTATATTCTCTTTGATGATATTCTATCCAACATTCGATAGATGTAATCCCTAATTTTATTGTTCAGGTGGTTTATCCTTGATATGTTCATCTTTATCGATGACGAGTATCCTCCTTAACATCCCCAGGCAAGACTATCCTTGATATGTTCATCCTTGATATGTTTACCATAACCGGTAACAAATGTCCTCTCTGTCAGATTTTATTATCTCCTTACCTAGTAACAGGTAGTGGATAATAAATTTCTGCTCCTCCTGTGTTGAAGTTTATTTCTTCCCCAGTTGAGTTGAGTGCGTATTTCCTTAGTGAAATCATTTTTCTTGCATGGTTCAAGTACTTCAGTTTTATTCTGATTTACCCGTTTCCCCTGCAGACATTCCTTTTGTTCCCCGGCTGAGTCTTTCCATTTTCATGGAATTCCTCTAGTCCCCCAGCAATTTTTAAGTCGTAGCCTGGCCTACGCATAACCCTTTATCCTCCCCAGAGTCTCTGTCTCCCCAGTGAGTTTTTTCCTTACGGAATGCATTGCGCTCCTGCAGATTTTCAGTCTCTCTGATTTCTTTTCCTTCGTGGCAATATTTCCCCACAGAGAGTTTATGTTAACATTCATATCTTATGCATCATAAGGTCTCTTAGGAACGAAAATTTATTTCTATATGTTGTTATTTAAGCCCATTTTACTGAGTCGATATGAAGATTTTAACCTTCACCTCCTCAGTTAGAATGTCCTTAAATAGAGACAGCTGTAAGACCCCAATTTTGACCCTAAGATCCCTCATGCTATTTCATCATATGAATTGGCATTGGGATCATACCTTGGCATCCTCCTTACCCTTCATTCGTTGGGCTTTGAGCTGACCCCTATGGTCGACTCAAAGCATTCAAATCTGCAAAGAAACTGTGATCAGTGATTCTTTATGTATTTAGTCATGATCACACTTTGTCTACATGTTTTTAATGATTATGGTAGATTTAGAATAACGTGGAAAAGGATATTGTGGGTAATGTGTTGCATTTGTTCGTAGATGTGCATGATGGTCTTTTGTCATCATCGAAACTTGATATCGTATGTTGTATGACACTTTGTCTTTACATACTCCCCCTTTTTGATGATGACAACCTGTATAAATCGACGTGACGAACATCATGCAGTATTGACACATTTTGCACACTCCCCCTTTCTTTTGTAATCTAAGGCCATTTGCAGAAAGCGAAAGCGACTGTTAGTTGTGTGCATTTTGTCAGCATGTCAGCATTTTTCTCCCCCTTTGACAACATCAAAAAGAGAGACAGAGTGAGTATTCAAGATTGCAACGAAAAGTTCACAGGCAGTAGTATAGATACCAACGAAATAATATCACACTTATATCATTTCTTAACAATAGTCATTAATTAAGAAGGAGAAAATACATAAGGAAGTTGTGGTGCATAAACAGGCAAAGCAAAAACAAAATACATGCAAAAAGAACAAGCAACATGTAATGTGCATATGAATGGCTAATGTCTTAAGTGACGGTGGTCGGGATGGTAGCATACGCCTGGGTTTCTGCTAGGGTCAGCCAGAGTTTCTAGGTAATCACAAACACCTTCCAGATGCCTAAGACTCCCTGTGACCTGCCTATCCAAATCTACATATCGTTCATTTAGGCTTGTGGAGAGGTTTTCGATCCGCTCATTTTGGGTTTGAAGTTGACTGGTAATTTGATCAAGTCGGTCATCCTGGGATTGCATGAAGGTTTGTTGGGCAAGTTGCATGCTTTGCATCATCTCCAACAGCTCTGAAGAATCAGCAGGATGTGGAGGGGATGGAAGAAATTCTTCCTCAGCATGGTGATACGGTTGGTAAGATTCACGTCGAGTTGTCCAACCCGTATGTTGCCATTCACCCCAGCCACCCCATCGTGGAACAGCTTCTTCATATGTATCCGGCTGCTGTACCCAAGCAGAGCCGGAGTAGTCGTATGTGCCAATGGGTGAAGGACTGTCGTCTCCACCATTGTGAGCATTATCGTGCCTTGCTTCTTCTTCTTCATCTTCTTCTTCTTCTTCATTTTCCACTTTATCGTCCTGTTCTTCGCTTTCATCACTGTCAGCCCTTGGAGGAACGTATCCTCTTCTAACAAACTTATATTTCTTCCGCTCCTTGCACCATATATATCCCACCATAGACATGGTTTTTGTGCTAAATTCTTTGTCAGGTGTGATTGATGTTAACGGGAAAGACGGATGACTAACATTGGCTGTTGTAAGGACTTCTTGGATGAAGGATCCGTAGGCGAGAGCAGTTCCTCGTCCGGAATCCCGAAGATTATACATTCTACTAGCAATGTAGTATGGCCAGTTGATTTTTATCTTATTTTTCAGAATGTAAATCAAATGAACCTCGGACTGTTCGACTCTGGAGAGACCGCCCTTCTTGGGCCGCAGGATGCGTGAGACAATCCATTGGAGAATCCTTTCCCCGGCGCTCAGTTTGCCCGCAGTGACGGTTCGTGGGAACAAGTCACTCTGCACAAAATCATCAGAATATGGCCGTTCCAACATGTCATTTAATGCACTCTTAAACTCATAGCCATCTATGTGGTGAGAATCAGTCACCTCAGGCAGGGGATTTCCAGCATCATCCACAGACAAATCAAAATATTTGTTCCAGAAATTTGATTTAACTGATACCTTTGTAGAGCCAACTTTGGAGGAAAGCTTGTGTCTGCGAAAGTTCTCATGAAGACCGGAGTAGAAGACTCGGACAAGGTCTTCACTGTATTGAGTGTTGCACTCCAAGAAGTTGATGAGACCTTGATGCTGCAGCAGAGACAGGACTTCCGGTAAGTGCATGCGTTCAGCTTCAAGTCTGTAGAACGCATGTTGTTGCACAACTCCTCGTTTACCGATGTCTTTGTTGAACATTTCGACACGAGCAGGTGGAACGAGTGATACAGCAGATACGGGAAGAGATGCACCGGATGATTCTCGGGGTCTTTTGCCGGAGGGTCTGCGTGATGAGGAGGCCATTTGAGTGGGTTTGAGATTGAGTGTTTGGATACAGAGAGAAGGTTTAATGAGGGTTTTGAGAGTGATTCCTCTAGAGAGGGGTTTTTCCCAATTTATAGTGGAAAGGTTAGGGTTTTGGGAAGATGGAAGATCAAAGACCAATAGCCACTAGGTAGATGCAAGTTACAAAGTAGTGGGTAGTTTGAAAGGTGATGGAATGTAATTGCACATTTAATGATGTGAATGCATGAGAGATGATTTAAAATTTTTGCAGAAAAACGAAATCTTTGAGCGACGCGTCGACCATACCCCTGTATGCGTCGACGCATACTGTTTGATTTTTGAGAAAATGCAAAAGTTATTCAATCATGCGTCGACCATAACCCTGCTGCGGTCGACTCATACAGTTTAAAATTTTCATTTTTCACTACTCAGCACATGCAATGACCAGTTTGATGTATAATTAACACCACAAACAGCAATACATAACCAAAGAGATATATCAGGCGTATATATATAAACAATAACATTTTGAGATAGAATTATTGCAGTCATGAGATTTTGCAGAGAGAGGAAGAGGAACAATATCACCTTAATGCCGGAGTGACTTAGTGAACAGTAGACATGTGCTTACAACAACATAGATTTGTCAGAAGTACAGTATTAAGGTTTTAAGTGAAATAATATAAACAGCAGATTATAGTGTCCGTTCCGAAATATCGAGAATGCCAAGTTCTCGGCGAATATGAAAGAAAGGTTCAGTGGCTAGCGGCTTTGTGAAAATGTCCGCCAGTTGATTTTCAGTATTTACGTGTTCAAACACGATGTCACTTTTCTCTACATGATCCCGAAGAAAGTGGTGTCGAATTTCGATATGTTTGGTGCGGGAATGTAGCACAGGATTCTTGGTCAGGTTAATAGCACTCGTGTTGTCACAAAAGATGGGAATACGTTCAAGTTTGAGGTTGAAATCCAATAGTTGTTGCTTAATCCATAGGATTTGGGCACAACAACTACCGGCGGCAACGTATTCCGCTTCGGCGGTTGACAAGGCAACAGAAACTTGTTTCTTGCTATGCCAACTAACCAAAGAGTTTGAAAATAGGTGACAAGTGCCACTTGTGCTTTTCCTATCCGATTTGCAACCGGCAAAGTCGGAATCGGAAAAACCTACCAAGGAACAATCATTACCTTTGGAATACCATAGACCATACTTCGGAGTACCGGATAAATATCGAAGTATCCGTTTAACGGCTTTTAAATGGGATTCCTTGGGACATGATTGATATCTTGCACACATGCATACGCTAAACATAATATCGGGACGGGAAGCAGTAAGATAAAGGAGTGAACCAATCATACCTCTATACCGTTTCACATCTACTTCCTTACCGTCTTCATCTTTGTTCAAGTTGGTACACGTAGGCATGGGGGTGTCTATGGCCTTAGCTTTTGCCATGTCAAATCTCTTGATAATGTCCAAACAATACTTTGTCTGGCTCACGAAAGTTCCTTCTTTGAGCTGTTTGATTTGCAGACCGAGGAAGTATGTGAGCTCCCCCATCATACTCATCTCGAACTCGCCCTGCATAAGGTCAGAAAACTCTCTCACAAGATTCATGTTAGTAGATCCAAAAATGATATCATCTACATAAATTTGCACTAATATCAAGTGCTTTCCTTGACGTTTAATGAAGAGGGTTGTGTCAACCTTTCCTCTTGAGTAACCTTGATCTAGTAGGAACTTGCTTAGTCTCTCATACCAAGCTCTAGGAGCTTGTTTGAGACCATACAAAGCTCTTTTCAGTTTATAAACATGATCAGGATACTCATGGGATTCGAAACCCGGAGGTTGTGCGACATAAACTTCTTCATTTATGTGACCGTTAAGGAAAGCGCTCTTAACATCCATTTGGAATAGCTTAAAATCCTTTGCACAAGCGAAGGCAAGGAGAAGACGTATAGCCTCGAGTCGGGCAACCGGCGCATAAGTTTCCTCATAGTCGATGCCTTCCTCTTGGTTATACCCTTGCGCGACTAAACGCGCCTTATTACGGGTTATTACCCCGTTTTCGTCCAGCTTGTTCCTAAACACCCATCGGGTGCCGATTACTCGATGATCTCGCGGAGGAGGGACAAGGTCCCAAACCTCATTTCTGGTGAACTGATTAAGTTCCTCCTGCATTGATAAAAACCAGTGTTCATCGAGTAGGGCTTCTTTAGGGTTTTTAGGTTCCATCTGCGAAACGAAAGCGAAGTGATAACAGAAATTACTTAGCTTAGACCGAGTTGTTACACCCTTTGAGATATCTCCGATAATGTTGTCGATTGGATGGTCTTTAGAGGACTTCCAAGCTTGTGGAAGATCATCGTTTGAAGGCGGATGATCTACCACGGTTTCATCATGGACTACATCTTTGTCCTCCTCAATTTTGACTGTGTCGGGTTGATCAATCCCCGGCTCGCCACCATTGAGTATGTCTTTGGTAGATGTACCTGCACCATGAAAAACACTACCCTTTCCGACGTTTCTCGGATTGGATTCATCAAAAGTAACGTGTACAGACTCTTCTACAGTAAGTAATCGCTTGTTGTATATTCTATATGCTTTGCTAGATTGAGAGTATCCGAGGAAGATACCTTCGTCGGCCTTGGAATCGAATTTCCCTAAGTTTTCCTTTCCATTGTTCAATACAAAACATTTGCAACCAAAGACATGTAGGTGAGAAACATTTGGCTTTCGCCCTTTTAAAAGTTCATACGGTGTTTTGTTTAGAATGGGGCGAATGAGCACCCTATTCAAAACGTAACAAGCCGTACTAATGGCGTCAGCCCAAAAATATTTTGGTAAGCCACTTTCATTGATCATTGTTCTTCCCAATTCTTCCAAAATTCGATTTTTACGCTCCACAACCCCATTTTGTTGAGGAGTACGTGGAGCGGAGAAGTTATGATCAATACCATGGTTACCGCAATATTCTTCAAATAAGTGATTTTCAAATTCACCTCCATGATCGCTCCTAATTGCAACAATGTTTGTATTTAGTTTATTTTGGGAAAGCTTAGCAAATCGTTCAAAGGCGGCGAATGTGTCACTCTTACTTACTAAGAAAATAGTCCAACAGAATCGAGAAAAGTCGTCCACTATTACGAAACCGTAATAGTTTCCTCCTAGACTTTTAATCCTAGATGGCCCAAATAAATCCATATGGAGAAGCTCGAGAGGTCTCGTTGTTGAAACGATGTTTTTGGATTTAAAAGAGATCCTCGTTTGCTTCCCTTTTTGACAAGCATCACAAAGGTGATCCTTGGTGAACTTAATTTTGGGGAGACCTAGGACTAGATCTTTTGAGACTATTTTGTTAAGTAAGTCAAAGTTAACATGTGCTAAACGCCTATTCCATAACCATGAGTCTTCACTCATTGTTACAAGGCATTTGTCACTTGTTAACGATACTTCATTTAAGTCAAGCATATAGACATTGTTCACACGAAGACCATTAAACATGCTCTTCTTATCATCAGTATGCACAATTTTGCAACAATCTTTTGAAAACGATACATTGTATCCTTTGTCACATAACTGACTGATGCTAAGTAGGTTATGTTTAAGACCTTCGACAAGCAATACGTCAGAAATAGTAGTGGAAGAGGGGTTACCTACACTACCTTTACCAAGTATTGCTCCTCGGTTGTTGTCACCATAAGTTACATATCCCTTCTTCTTAGCCACGAAGTCAATGAAGAGAGATATGTCTCCTGACATATGCCTTGAGCATCCACTGTCGAGAACCCATCTTCTCTCGGTAGTCTCGAGGCATTGTACCTGTTTCTTCTTATTCTTTTGATGAGCAGAGAGACATAGATTTGCATTTTCATCTTCATCACTGGAGCTTTCATCATCGGAGGAGTCGCTATCGCTTTCCCAAGCAATGTATGCCCTCCTTGGCTTTGATGGTTTCTTATGTGATTTGTATGAATCTTTTTCTTTTGTCTTTTTGTTCATCGGACAGTCCGGTTTGTAGTGACCCGGCTTTCCACACTTGTAACACGACCCTCTAGTTGTTTTTCCTTTGGAGTCATCATTTTTGGAGAACCTAGATTGCTTCCGGAAGTTAACTAAGTTCTTCTCGGAATGTTGGATGCCGTTCTTTCTCACGTAACGGTTGTAGCGTTTGACGAACAGCCCCATATCTTCACTCTTGTCCTCTTCTTCTTCGTCACTCGATGAATAATCACTTTGCTCTTTTGCTTGAGACTTTGAGGAGGAAGTCTTTAGAGCTATTGATTTCTTTTCGCTCACCTTGGCTTTGTCTTTCTTATCTTTCTTTTCATGTTGTTCCAAGCTTAATAGAACTTGTTCGTGCTCTTGTAGTTTGCCGAACAATGTTGTCAAGTCCAATATGGTAAGATCGTTTGCCTCTTTGATGGCGGTCACTTTCGGCTGCCATTCCCTGTTAAGACATCTTAAGATTTTATTAGTAGCAACATCATTGGAAATAGGTTTACCTAGTGAATGTAATCGATTGATTAGATGAGTGAATCTCTTTTGCATGTCGGCAATGGTTTCCCCTTGCTCCATGAAAAAGAGATCAAACTCTTGCGTTAGTGTATTGATTCTAGCCAATTTAACATCATTCGTCCCCTCATGGGCAATTTGAAGTGAATCCCACATGGCCTTAGCAGTAGGACAATGGGATACACGATAGTATTCGTCTACCCCTAATGAGGAGATTAAGATGTTTTTGGCTTTCCAATCATAGTTGTATTTCTTTTCATCATCATCGGTCCATTGTGCTTCAGGCTTAGGCACTATTTCATAATTCTCATTGGTCATGGTTATTTCAATTGGACCATTGAGAATAACATTCCATATTTTTCTATCTATGGAATTTATGTGCACCCGCATACAGTCTTTCCAATAACTATAATTTTCACCATTGAAAACGGGAGCTCTATTGTAAGCCCCTTTAGGTTCGTTAGCCATTTTCTATCAACGTTGTATTTCGAAGCACGGAGTGAACCGGAGCTCCTGATACCACTTGTTAGACTATGGCACGGATCTAGAAGGGGGGGTTGAATAGATCCCAGTTAAAAACTTTAGTCGGCGCTACCAATTTAAAAGAAAAATTGGTTTTAAAATTGTTTTAGGTGCGGAAGCGACCGAGGAAAATTTAGTCTAAAAACGAACCGTTATTGGAAAACCGGATATGCGTTAAGCTAATGGATAAGAGATAAAACGAGATACAATTCACTACACTAGTTGCACAATCAATGATAGAGTTCACTTACTAGCAAGCCTAGTTCTAATGAACCAAAATACCAAATTAAAACTCAGTGCAAACTTAAGGCAACTTTGGCTTAGGCAATTTTACAAACACTTGGTGTGCATAAACACTCCAAGTGATATTTGAGTTGAGTAAGTAAGTCAATTTATCCTAGTACAATATGTTATTGTACTTAGTATTCCAACAGCAGTTTTAATCACTTACTCAACTTATATCGAGGTTTGGTGAAAAATTGCTTAAACTAAAATCACTTAAATTTTAAGCTGAAAAACAGATTATGCAGAAAGTTAAAGGAGACAGAGATTTGATGAGGCAGTTCCCCCGCCGTCCTCGCTTCGGGGTACGTCTGCCCTCAATTCTAAAAGTAGAATTGAGATGATTTAATTAAATATCACCTGTGAACTTTAATCGTTTATACAAGGATTGCAAAGCAAGTAAACACAGAATTTTCAATGTGTTGAATGATGCTTCCTATCCTTGCTCCTTGATTCAAGATGAATCAAGACCTTCGATCGTTGTTGCTAGACCTCCGATTCCAGCCCCTTTGTTGAAGAATCTTCCGTTCTTCAAACCCTCGGCCCGGCTGATCTCAAACACAACGAGTCGAACCCGAATCCTTCACTTCAATGCCACCGAATCCGCTACTAGACTGACGAAGACTTCCTCTTCTCAATCACCTTCGCTCGGCTGAATATTGATGAAGCGATTCGTCCAAAAACCCCCAAACGCAAACTTGTATTGGAGGATAAAACCCTAATGGTTTTATTCAAGAAAGAACCTGCCAAGACTTCAACTCGAACCCGATTCTTCAATCGCAACTTCGAACCTTATCACCTTCAAGTTATCACGAATCACATCAAAAGTTATTGTGTGCAGTTGATGTATTGTGGACTGTTGAAGGTGAAGATGATGAATCTTTGACAACTTTTTCACTCTTTCTTGTTTCCTTGAACACTTGAACTCAAAATAGCAAATGTTAGTTAATAGAAGTGTTTTGACTTCTATATATAGTAACAGACAAAATCAAACAAACATAACAGTATTTCAAAAATTTGAAATAACTCAGAAAACTGAGATTGCGCGCGAGCGGTCGACCATAGGTCGGCGTGTGCTGACCCGTGGGGCATGCGTCGACCCTATGCGTCGACTCAAACGTTTCATGCGCTGACCCGTGGATAACATCATTTTGCCATGCGCCAACGTGTGGTCGACTCAAGGGGTTTATGCGCCGACCCGTGAGCTATGCGCTGACCCTATGCGTCGACGCATGCAGCTTTGCGCTGACTCCCTTCAGTTTAGGCAGAGCTTTGCGCTGACCCGTGAGCTTTGAGCTGACCCCTATGGTCGACTCAAAGCATTCAAATCTGCAAAGAAATTGTGATCAGTGATTCTTTATGTATTTAGTCATGATCACACTTTGTCTACATGTTTTTAATGATTATGGTAGATTTAGAATAACGTGGAAAAGGATATTGTGGGTAATGTGTTGCATTTGTTTGTAGATGTGCATGATGGTCTTTTGTCATCATCGAAACTTGATATCGTATGTTGTATGACACTTTGTCTTTACATACTCCCCCTTTTTGATGATGACAACCTGTATAAATCGACGTGACGAACATCATGCAGTATTGACACATTTTGCACACTCCCCCTTTCTTTTGTAATCTAAGGCCATTTGCAGAAAGCGAAAGCGACTGTTAGTTGTGTGCATTTTGTCAGCATGTCAGCATTTTTCTCCCCCTTTGACAACATCAAAAAGAGAGACAGAGTGAGTATTCAAGATTGCAACGAAAAGTTCACAGGCAGTAGTATAGATACCAACGAAATAATATCACACTTATATCATTTCTTAACAATAGTCATTAATTAAGAAGGAGAAAATACATAAGGAAGTTGTGGTGCATAAACAGGCAAAGCAAAAACAAAATACATGCAAAAAGAACAAGCAACATGTAATGTGCATATGAATGGCTATTCTCTTAAGTGACGGTGGTCGGGATGGTAGCATACGCCTGGGTTTCTGCTAGGGTCAGCCAGAGTTTCTAGGTAATCACAAACACCTTCCAGATGCCTAAGACTCCCTGTGACCTGCCTATCCAAATCTACATATCGTTCATTTAGGCTTGTGGAGAGGTTTTCGATCCGCTCATTTTGGGTTTGAAGTTGACTGGTAATTTGATCAAGTCGGTCATCCTGGGATTGCATGAAGGTTTGTTGGGCAAGTTGCATGCTTTGCATCATCTCCAACAGCTCTGAAGAATCAGCAGGATGTGGAGGGGATGGAAGAAATTCTTCCTCAGCATGGTGATACGGTTGGTAAGATTCACGTCGAGTTGTCCAACCCGTATGTTGCCATTCACCCCAGCCACCCCATCGTGGAACAGCTTCTTCATATGTATCCGGCTGCTGTACCCAAGCAGAGCCGGAGTAGTCGTATGTGCCAATGGGTGAAGGACTGTCGTCTCCACCATTGTGAGCATTATCGTGCCTTGCTTCTTCTTCTTCATCTTCTTCTTCTTCTTCATTTTCCACTTTATCGTCCTGTTCTTCGCTTTCATCACTGTCAGCCCTTGGAGGAACGTATCCTCTTCTAACAAACTTATATTTCTTCCGCTCCTTGCACCATATATATCCCACCATAGACATGGTTTTTGTGCTAAATTCTTTGTCAGGTGTGATTGATGTTAACGGGAAAGACGGATGACTAACATTGGCTGTTGTAAGGACTTCTTGGATGAAGGATCCGTAGGCGAGAGCAGTTCCTCGTCCGGAATCCCGAAGATTATACATTCTACTAGCAATGTAGTATGGCCAGTTGATTTTTATCTTATTTTTCAGAATGTAAATCAAATGAACCTCGGACTGTTCGACTCTGGAGAGACCGCCCTTCTTGGGCCGCAGGATGCGTGAGACAATCCATTGGAGAATCCTTTCCCCGGCGCTCAGTTTGCCCGCAGTGACGGTTCGTGGGAACAAGTCACTCTGCACAAAATCATCAGAATATGGCCGTTCCAACATGTCATTTAATGCACTCTTAAACTCATAGCCATCTATGTGGTGAGAATCAGTCACCTCAGGCAGGGGATTTCCAGCATCATCCACAGACAAATCAAAATATTTGTTCCAGAAATTTGATTTAACTGATACCTTTGTAGAGCCAACTTTGGAGGAAAGCTTGTGTCTGTGAAAGTTCTCATGAAGACCGGAGTAGAAGACTCGGACAAGGTCTTCACTGTATTGAGTGTTGCACTCCAAGAAGTTGATGAGACCTTGATGCTGCAGCAGAGACAGGACTTCCGGTAAGTGCATGCGTTCAGCTTCAAGTCTGTAGAACGCATGTTGTTGCACAACTCCTCGTTTACCGATGTCTTTGTTGAACATTTCGACACGAGCAGGTGGAACGAGTGATACAGCAGATACGGGAAGAGATGCACCGGATGATTCTCGGGGTCTTTTGCCGGAGGGTCTGCGTGATGAGGAGGCCATTTGAGTGGGTTTGAGATTGAGTGTTTGGATACAGAGAGAAGGTTTAATGAGGGTTTTGAGAGTGATTCCTCTAGAGAGGGGTTTTTCCCAATTTATAGTGGAAAGGTTAGGGTTTTGGGAAGATGGAAGATCAAAGACCAATAGCCACTAGGTAGATGCAAGTTACAAAGTAGTGGGTAGTTTGAAAGGTGATGGAATGTAATTGCACATTTAATGATGTGAATGCATGAGAGATGATTTAAAATTTTTGCAGAAAAACGAAATCTTTGAGCGACGCGTCGACCATACCCCTGTATGCGTCGACGCATACTGTTTGATTTTTGAGAAAATGCAAAAGTTATTCAATCATGCGTCGACCATAACCCTGCTGCGGTCGACTCATACAGTTTAAAATTTTCATTTTTCACTACTCAGCACATGCAATGACCAGTTTGATGTATAATTAACACCACAAGCAGCAATACATAACCAAAGAGATATATCAGGCGTATATATATAAACAATAACATTTTGAGATAGAATTATTGCAGTCATGAGATTTTGCAGAGAGAGGAAGAGGAACAATATCACCTTAATGCCGGAGTGACTTAGTGAACAGTAGACATGTGCTTACAACAACATAGATTTGTCAGAAGTACAGTATTAAGGTTTTAAGTGAAATAATGTAAACAGCAGATTATAGTGTCCGTTCCGAAATATCGAGAATGCCAAGTTCTCGGCGAATATGAAAGAAAGGTTCAGTGGCTAGCGGCTTTGTGAAAATGTCCGCCAGTTGATTTTCAGTATTTACGTGTTCAAACACGATGTCACTTTTCTCTACATGATCCCGAAGAAAGTGGTGTCGAATTTCGATATGTTTGGTGCGGGAATGTAGCACAGGATTCTTGGTCAGGTTAATAGCACTCGTGTTGTCACAAAAGATGGGAATACGTTCAAGTTTGAGGTTGAAATCCAATAGTTGTTGCTTAATCCATAGGATTTGGGCACAACAACTACCGGCGGCAACGTATTCCGCTTCGGCGGTTGACAAGGCAACAGAAACTTGTTTCTTGCTATGCCAACTAACCAAAGAGTTTGAAAATAGGTGACAAGTGCCACTTGTGCTTTTCCTATCCGATTTGCAACCGGCAAAGTCGGAATCGGAAAAACCTACCAAGGAACAATCATTACCTTTGGAATACCATAGACCATACTTCGGAGTACCGGATAAATATCGAAGTATCCGTTTAACGGCTTTTAAATGGGATTCCTTGGGACATGATTGATATCTTGCACACATGCATACGCTAAACATAATATCGGGACGGGAAGCAGTAAGATAAAGGAGTGAACCAATCATACCTCTATACCGTTTCACATCTACTTCCTTACCGTCTTCATCTTTGTTCAAGTTGGTACACGTAGGCATGGGGGTGTCTATGGCCTTAGCTTTTGCCATGTCAAATCTCTTGATAAGGTCCAAACAATACTTTGTCTGGCTCACGAAAGTTCCTTCTTTGAGCTGTTTGATTTGCAGACCGAGGAAGTATGTGAGCTCCCCCATCATACTCATCTCGAACTCGCCCTGCATAAGGTCAGAAAACTCTCTCACAAGATTCATGTTAGTAGATCCAAAAATGATATCATCTACATAAATTTACACTAATATCAAGTGCTTTCCTTGACGTTTAATGAAGAGGGTTGTGTCAACCTTTCCTCTTGAGTAACCTTGATCTAGTAGGAACTTGCTTAGTCTCTCATACCAAGCTCTAGGAGCTTGTTTGAGACCATACAAAGCTCTTTTCAGTTTATAAACATGATCAGGATACTCATGGGATTCGAAACCCGGAGGTTGTGCGACATAAACTTCTTCATTTATGTGACCGTTAAGGAAAGCGCTCTTAACATCCATTTGGAATAGCTTAAAATCCTTTGCACAAGCGAAGGCAAGGAGAAGACGTATAGCCTCGAGTCGGGCAACCGGCGCATAAGTTTCCTCATAGTCGATGCCTTCCTCTTGGTTATACCCTTGCGCGACTAAACGCGCCTTATTACGGGTTATTACCCCGTTTTCGTCCAGCTTGTTCCTAAACACCCATCGGGTGCCGATTACTCGATGATCTCGCGGAGGAGGGACAAGGTCCCAAACCTCATTTCTGGTGAACTGATTAAGTTCCTCCTGCATTGATAAAAACCAGTGTTCATCGAGTAGGGCTTCTTTAGGGTTTTTAGGTTCCATCTGCGAAACGAAAGCGAAGTGATAACAGAAATTACTTAGCTTAGACCGAGTTGTTACACCCTTTGAGATATCTCCGATAATGTTGTCGATTGGATGGTCTTTAGAGGACTTCCAAGCTTGTGGAAGATCATCGTTTGAAGGCGGATGATCTACCACGGTTTCATCATGGACTACATCTTTGTCCTCCTCAATTTTGACTGTGTCGGGTTGATCAATCCCCGGCTCGCCACCATTGAGTATGTCTTTGGTAGATGTACCTGCACCATGAAAAACACTACCCTTTCCGACGTTTCTCGGATTGGATTCATCAAAAGTAACGTGTACAGACTCTTCTACAGTAAGTAATCGCTTGTTGTATATTCTATATGCTTTGCTAGATTGAGAGTATCCGAGGAAGATACCTTCGTCGGCCTTGGAATCGAATTTCCCTAAGTTTTCCTTTCCATTGTTCAATACAAAACATTTGCAACCAAAGACATGTAGGTGAGAAACATTTGGCTTTCGCCCTTTTAAAAGTTCATACGGTGTTTTGTTTAGAATGGGGCGAATGAGCATCCTATTCAAAATGTAACAAGCCGTACTAATGGCGTCAGCCCAAAAATATTTTGGTAAGCCACTTTCATTGATCATTGTTCTTCCCAATTCTTCCAAAATTCGATTTTTACGCTCCACAACCCCATTTTGTTGAGGAGTACGTGGAGCGGAGAAGTTATGATCAATACCATGGTTACCGCAATATTCTTCAAATAAGTGATTTTCAAATTCACCTCCATGATCGCTCCTAATTGCAACAATGTTTGTATTTAGTTTATTTTGGGAAAGCTTAGCAAATCGTTCAAAGGCGGCGAATGTGTCACTCTTACTTACTAAGAAAATAGTCCAACAGAATCGAGAAAAGTCGTCCACTATTACGAAACCGTAATAGTTTCCTCCTAGACTTTTAATCCTAGATGGCCCAAATAAATCCATATGGAGAAGCTCGAGAGGTCTCGTTGTTGAAACGATGTTTTTGGATTTAAAAGAGATCCTCGTTTGCTTCCCTTTTTGACAAGCATCACAAAGGTGATCCTTGGTGAACTTAATTTTGGGGAGACCTAGGACTAGATCTTTTGAGACTATTTTGTTAAGTAAGTCAAAGTTAACATGTGCTAAACGCCTATTCCATAACCATGAGTCTTCACTCATTGTTACAAGGCATTTGTCACTTGTTAACGATACTTCATTTAAGTCAAGCATATAGACATTGTTCACACGAAGACCATTAAACATGCTCTTCTTATCATCAGTATGCACAATTTTGCAACAATCTTTTGAAAACGATACATTGTATCCTTTGTCACATAACTGACTGATGCTAAGTAGGTTATGTTTAAGACCTTCGACAAGCAATACGTCAGAAATAGTAGTGGAAGAGGGGTTACCTACACTACCTTTACCAAGTATTGCTCCTCGGTTGTTGTCACCATAAGTTACATATCCCTTCTTCTTAGCCACGAAGTCAATGAAGAGAGATATGTCTCCTGACATATGCCTTGAGCATCCACTGTCGAGAACCCATCTTCTCTCGGTAGTCTCGAGGCATTGTACCTGTTTCTTCTTATTCTTTTGATGAGCAGAGAGACATAGATTTGCATTTTCATCTTCATCACTGGAGCTTTCATCATCGGAGGAGTCGCTATCGCTTTCCCAAGCAATGTATGCCCTCCTTGGCTTTGATGGTTTCTTATGTGATTTGTATGAATCTTTTTCTTTTGTCTTTTTGTTCATCGGACAGTCCGGTTTGTAGTGACCCGGCTTTCCACACTTGTAACACGACCCTCTAGTTGTTTTTCCTTTGGAGTCATCATTTTTGGAGAACCTAGATTGCTTCCGGAAGTTAACTAAGTTCTTCTCGGAATGTTGGATGCCGTTCTTTCTCACGTAACGGTTGTAGCGTTTGACGAACAGCCCCATATCTTCACTCTTGTCCTCTTCTTCTTCGTCACTCGATGAATAATCACTTTGCTCTTTTGCTTGAGACTTTGAGGAGGAAGTCTTTAGAGCTATTGATTTCTTTTCGCTCACCTTGGCTTTGTCTTTCTTATCTTTCTTTTCATGTTGTTCCAAGCTTAATAGAACTTGTTCGTGCTCTTGTAGTTTGCCGAACAATGTTGTCAAGTCCAATATGGTAAGATCGTTTGCCTCTTTGATGGCGGTCACTTTCGGCTGCCATTCCCTGTTAAGACATCTTAAGATTTTATTAGTAGCAACATCATTGGAAATAGGTTTACCTAGTGAATGTAATCGATTGATTAGATGAGTGAATCTCTTTTGCATGTCGGCAATGGTTTCCCCTTGCTCCATGAAAAAGAGATCAAACTCTTGCGTTAGTGTATTGATTCTAGCCAATTTAACATCATTCGTCCCCTCATGGGCAATTTGAAGTGAATCCCACATGGCCTTAGCAGTAGGACAATGGGATACACGATAGTATTCGTCTACCCCTAATGAGGAGATTAAGATGTTTTTGGCTTTCCAATCATAGTTGTATTTCTTTTCATCATCATCGGTCCATTGTGCTTCAGGCTTAGGCACTATTTCATAATTCTCATTGGTCATGGTTATTTCAATTGGACCATTGAGAATAACATTCCATATTTTTCTATCTATGGAATTTATGTGCACCCGCATACAGTCTTTCCAATAACTATAATTTTCACCATTGAAAACGGGAGCTCTATTGTAAGCCCCTTTAGGTTCGTTAGCCATTTTCTATCAACGTTGTATTTCGAAGCACGGAGTGAACCGGAGCTCCTGATACCACTTGTTAGACTATGGCACGGATCTAGAAGGGGGGGTTGAATAGATCCCAGTTAAAAACTTTAGTCGGCGCTACCAATTTAAAAGAAAAATTGGTTTTAAAATTGTTTTAGGTGCGGAAGCGACCGAGGAAAATTTAGTCTAAAAACGAACCGTTATTGGAAAACCGGATATGCGTTAAGCTAATGGATAAGAGATAAAACGAGATACAATTCACTACACTAGTTGCACAATCAATGATAGAGTTCACTTACTAGCAAGCCTAGTTCTAATGAACCAAAATACCAAATTAAAACTCAGTGCAAACTTAAGGCAACTTTGGCTTAGGCAATTTTACAAACACTTGGTGTGCATAAACACTCCAAGTGATATTTGAGTTGAGTAAGTAAGTCAATTTATCCTAGTACAATATGTTATTGTACTTAGTATTCCAACAACAGTTTTAATCACTTACTCAACTTATATCAAGGTTTGGTGAAAAATTGCTTAAACTAAAATCACTTAAATTTTAAGCTGAAAAACAGATTATGCAGAAAGTTAAAGGAGACAGAGATTTGATGAGGCAGTTCCCCCGCCGTCCTCGCTTCGGGGTACGTCTGCCCTCAATTCTAAAAGTAGAATTGAGATGATTTAATTAAATATCACCTGTGAACTTTAATCGTTTATACAAGGATTGCAAAGCAAGTAAACACAGAATTTTCAATGTGTTGAATGATGCTTCCTATCCTTGCTCCTTGATTCAAGATGAATCAAGACCTTCGATCGTTGTTGCTAGACCTCCGATTCCAGCCCCTTTGTTGAAGAATCTTCCGTTCTTCAAACCCTCGGCCCGGCTGATCTCAAACACAACGAGTCGAACCCGAATCCTTCACTTCAATGCCACCGAATCCGCTACTAGACTGACGAAGACTTCCTCTTCTCAATCACCTTCGCTCGGCTGAATATTGATGAAGCGATTCGTCCAAAAACCCCCAAACGCAAACTTGTATTGGAGGATAAAACCCTAATGGTTTTATTCAAGAAAGAACCTGCCAAGACTTCAACTCGAACCCGATTCTTCAATCGCAACTTCGAACCTTATCACCTTCAAGTTATCACGAATCACATCAAAAGTTATTGTGTGCAGTTGATGTATTGTGGACTGTTGAAGGTGAAGATGATGAATCTTTGACAACTTTTTCACTCTTTCTTGTTTCCTTGAACACTTGAACTCAAAATAGCAAATGTTAGTTAATAGAAGTGTTTTGACTTCTATATATAGTAACAGACAAAATCAAACAAACATAACAGTATTTCAAAAATTTGAAATAACTCAGAAAACTGAGATTGCGCGCGAGCGGTCGACCATAGGTCGGCGTGTGCTGACCCGTGGGGCATGCGTCGACCCTATGCGTCGACTCAAACGTTTCATGCGCTGACCCGTGGATAACATCATTTTGCCATGCGCCAACGTGTGGTCGACTCAAGGGGTTTATGCGCCGACCCGTGAGCTATGCGCTGACCCTATGCGTCGACGCATGCAGCTTTGCGCTGACTCCCTTCAGTTTAGGCAGAGCTTTGCGCTGACCCGTGAGCTTTGAGCTGACCCCTATGGTCGACTCAAAGCATTCAAATCTGCAAAGAAATTGTGATCAGTGATTCTTTATGTATTTAGTCATGATCACACTTTGTCTACATGTTTTTAATGATTATGGTAGATTTAGAATAACGTGGAAAAGGATATTGTGGGTAATGTGTTGCATTTGTTCGTAGATGTGCATGATGGTCTTTTGTCATCATCGAAACTTGATATCGTATGTTGTATGACACTTTGTCTTTACATGTTCATCCTAACCGGTGACGTATATTCTCTTTGATGATATTCTATCCAACATTCGATAGATGTAATCCCTAATTTTATTGTTCAGGTGGTTTATCCTTGATATGTTCATCTTTATCGATGACGAGTATCCTCCTTAACATCCCCAGGCAAGACTATCCTTGATATGTTCATCCTTGATATGTTTACCATAACCGGTAACAAATGTCCTCTCTGTCAGATTTTATTATCTCCTTACCTAGTAACAGGTAGTGGATAATAAATTTCTGCTCCTCCTGTGTTGAAGTTTATTTCTTCCCCAGTTGAGTTGAGTGCGTATTTCCTTAGTGAAATCATTTTTCTTGCATGGTTCAAGTACTTCAGTTTTATTCTGATTTACCCGTTTCCCCTGCAGACATTCCTTTTGTTCCCCGGCTGAGTCTTTCCATTTTCATGGAATTCCTCTAGTCCCCCAGCAATTTTTAAGTCGTAGCCTGGCCTACGCATAACCCTTTATCCTCCCCAGAGTCTCTGTCTCCCCAGTGAGTTTTTTCCTTACGGAATGCATTGCGCTCCTGCAGATTTTCAGTCTCTCTGATTTCTTTTCCTTCGTGGCAATATTTCCCCACAGAGAGTTTATGTTAACATTCATATCTTATGCATCATAAGGTCTCTTAGGAACGAAAATTTATTTCTATATGTTGTTATTTAAGCCCATTTTACTGAGTCGATATGAAGATTTTAACCTTCACCTCCTCAGTTAGAATGTCCTTAAATAGAGACAGCTGTAAGACCCCAATTTTGACCCTAAGATCCCTCATGCTATTTCATCATATGAATTGGCATTGGGATCATACCTTGGCATCCTCCTTACCCTTCATTCGTTGGGGTTGTATTGGGATAGATCACCAAACACCATGTGATTGTATCATACTTGTTATTTTATTATTTTTACTAACCAAAATACCAAAAATATGTTTATACATTTGCCTAACTCTTTTGTAGGTAGGGCACTTGATCAACCTTGATCTATCAAGTTCACATCTAGAGTTTAAGACCCTCATTGCTAAGAGATCAACCAAGGAATGATCCATAATGGCTCTAGGCATCATATATGAGTCCTTATGATCTTTACATGTTATTTTGATCAAAAAATCTTCAAGAGTTTAGAATTGGTTTGCCTTGGAAACCCTAGTTCATCTGGGTATCTTATGTGACTTCTTCACCAATTGATCAAATATTTCAAGGGACACTTAAAATTTCATCATATTATGCATATATGATCTCCCAAGAATCCAAAAATTCAAGATAAGTGCAAGTTAGCAAGGTGGTGGATGGTGGTTGACCAGAGGATTTCATCTGATCAAAACTAGGTTCCCCTAGACCCTATTTCCTAAAATTTTCATCATATGAAAATGATTCTAAGAGAAATGTTACTCTAAATTACATTCCAAACAACTTTCATGTTGAGGTCTAGAGCTAGTTTTGCTTGTAAAGTCATTTTATATGTTGAAACATTATAGGTCATTTTGTCTAAACCCTAATTTGGAGGTCAACTTCCCAAGGCCATAACTTGCCCAATTTTTATGAGATGAAATATTTCCAAGTTTCACAATAAATTTTAGGGTTTCTACTTCAACTTTTATGTTTGGAGGAAGATCTAATTCAACTTTTATGAGCATGTGATATGAGGATACATTATAGGTCATTTTGGACCAATACCATTCAACAAGTGTTTTTCCTCAACTTCAAAAATGCATAACTCATTCATCCCAAATTCAAATGAGGCCAAATTTGTAACCATTTTGAATATTTTTTATATACAACTTTGATGAATACACTTTTCTCATTTGAAGGATCACATTAAATGTTAGCCAAGGTGGAATAATGAAACATATGGCTTGACACTTAGAAATTTTTTTGACATGTTCAAATTTCCAAACTTCCACCTTATAATTCGTCATGATAAAAGCTCCAAATGGAAAAGTGTTCAACATAAGAGTTGTTCTTATTACTCTATCCTTTCTAAAGAGTCCATTTTCATCCATTTTGGACAAGGTTTGAGGGGTCTGCGCATGGTTTGAACATGGCTGCAACAATTAGCAAGGATCAATCTTCAAACAGCTGCACACTTTTGCCTTGCATCACAATCCACTTTCAGACTTAATTGCACTTTCCTATGGACTTAATTGAGTAGCTTCATGGGCCTGTACACGCCCATGCAAGCATGCACTTCATTTGCCAAATTTGGAAACATTTTGAAAGGTGCAAATAACACTTGGAATTGGTATAAATAAGAGGCCTTGACATCAAATTTGAGAACCCTTGCGCGCCAGCTTTGCCTCCCACACTTGAAACCCTCACATTTGAAAGAAAAACCTGATAATTTTCACTTGAAAATTGAGTTTGAATCTCACTGTTTGGAGATTCAAAAACTCCAGGATCCAAAGCCTTGTACCAATCCTAAGCCACTTCTGCAAGCAAGAGAGATCAAGTTTTGCACAACATTGAAGGTGTTTTTCCAGATTTTTCTTCTCTTTGATTCTCTCTCAATTCTCATCAATTCACTTGGATCCTTGGTTGTCTGAAGTCCTACCAATGTAAGAAAGAAGATTGAGTTGCTTTGAGGTCAAATCGAAGCAACTCAGTTCATGTACCTCAAATTTCAACTCCATGTATCTCTCAATATACTTGGAATTAGTTTGAATTGAGGTCGGATTCGTGCTCAGTGCCATTTTTTTCTTTAAGATCATGTCCTTCTTTTTCATTTTTGTAATGGTGATGAGAGAACCAGTCCGGCCAAGGTCATCGGAGAAGATGACCGGTGGTTTGCTCCGGCGGTGTGCTGGACAAGTTCTGAGCCACATGATCAAGCCTTTGCGTTTTAATCTTGAGCGTTCCTTTTGATTACCAACTACGTGGCGCGTTGACTAGTGTACACCATGGAACGTGTGTTTTCATCCACTTGATCTTCCACCTAATTTAATGAGGGAGATCAAGTGGTCCACGTTTTTTCTGATGATTTGATTTTCATTTTATTTTTTTTATTTTCATTAATTCATATTAAATTTAATATTGATTCAAAAAAATGAGAGTTTCACCAAAAAAATTTAAATAAAATCCTCTTTCATTTTCTAAATTAAAATTATTTTTTGGATCATTATTAATATTTTTCATGATTTAATTGATTTTGTAAATATTTTTAATTGTTTAAAAATACTTTTAAGTTTCCAAAATATCCAAAAAAAATTCTCCAAGGTCCCTTCACCTGGTTTGACCTATGATAAATCTCATGGCTATTTATTTGGTGTTTTGATGAGGTTTTAGGAAATTGACAAACCATAATTTAATTTAATGCATATTTTTATTATTTTTAATTGTTTAAATGCCAAATTAATTGTGTATAGCCATTTTAATTGAGTTTCTGAGTTTGACTTATGTTGTTGGGCCTTGGTCAAGGTTGATTTGACTTTGCTAGGTTAAGATCGTTGAATTTAGGGGATTGATGGAGTGTACATTCCATCTCCCAAAATGAATGAATGATCTTAATTTGGTAAAAGTCCTCTTTTGACCAATTTGTGTTGAATCCATTCCCCTTCCCTCTTCACCTTATTCCTCTTCTTTATGCATTCATGTCATGGACCTATGATATCTGTTGGTGTAATCCCTAGAGGTCAATACTTTTGGTACTTGTATCGAATTATTTATTAATAATAAAAGGCTTTTTCTTTATTATGTTTTTTAATAAAGTCCCTAGAATAGCTAGTCCGTTTAATGTATCAAGTGTGACTTAATCATGAGATCACATTAAACACAAGGACACTATTCTTAAAGTATCCGTAGTTGAGCTTTATTGTGAAGTGGGATAATATTAAAGCATTAAGACTATTATGTATATAGACTGATGATCACATCTCAGGGATCATGGATAAGGAGTTATCAAGTCTTAAACATAGGTATGCATATTAAGAGTAATATTTATGCTGGATTGACCCGCTATGAGAATACTATATAAAATGTTATACAAAGTGTCATAAGTTATTCTCATGGTGATAATGGTGTATACCACCCTTCAACCTGAAACCACTATGGACCCTAGATGTAGAGTCGAGTGCCTTGTTGCTGATTAAACGTTGTCCGTAACTGTATGACCATAAAGACAGTTGATGGGTACTTCACGAAGCATGCTAAGGGACATGAGTGACCTAGATGGAATTTTCCCATCCTGCATAACATGATAAATGTCTATGGGACCAATATTGAACTGGACAAGGATGACACAGTCTATGCCTTGTGTTCAATATAGACATAAGGGCAAAAGGGTAATTGTACACATAAGTATTATCACAAAAGGATTTGTCAAATCACATGACATTTTCATGTCTTGGGTAGCAGTGATGTGTTGCTAGATACCGCTCATTGTTTATTATGTTAAATACGTGATTTAATATAATTGCCAATGCCGCGAAAACCTACAGGGTCACACACAAAAGGACGGATTGATGAGAGATAGAGTAACTAAGGAACACCGTAAGGTACGGTGCACTTAAGTGAATTATAGAACATCGTAAGGTACGGTGTACTTAAGTAGAATACGAAATATGGTAAGGTACCACGCGCTTAAGTGATTTTGGCATATTATAAATAGAACCCTTGTGCAGAAGCATTTGAGTAGTTGCAATTTCGTTTCTCTCTCTCTCTCTCTCTCTCTCTCTCTCTCTCTCTCTCTCACTCAAAGCCTTCATTCGTAGCAGCTAGCACTGAGATTGAAGGAATCCGTTCGTGTGGATTGAGTAGAAGCGTTGTCATCGTTCAACGTTCGTGGTCGCTCCGTAGATCTGCATCAAAGGTTTCAATCGTCATAAGAGGTAACGATTCTATCACTGATCATGCCCATTCGTAAGGATCACTAAAGGAGAAAATTTTAAATTCCGTTGCATTTTGGATCGCTATTATCCTTCAGTGGTATCAGAGTCACTTACGAAACCATGCATCTGATAGCTGTTTATTTTCTGTATTAATATGATTAAAAGACAGAATGAATCAAAGAATAAACGAGTAATTAAATTTGGCATCACGTGTGTACGATTTGGATGATTGATGTTGACTATGCTTCGGAATCCGACATCAGTATGGTGAAGCAGCGATACATCGATCGTGCATAGGTTATGCAATTGAGATCGACCAAGTTATATATATATATATATATATATATATATATATATATATATATATATATATATATATATATATATATATATATATATATATATATATATATATATATATATATATATATATATATATATATATATATATATATATATATATATATATATATATATATATATATATATATATATATATATATGATATAAGAAATCCTAATGCAAAATACGGTATATATGATATATTATTTCTGTTTCATTCATTCAAACACTTAATGGTTGTTTTCCTTTGAGCGACCAATGGTCGTTTGCTTCTTGATCCGACATTAGTATGGTGAAGCAATGACCTGTTGATCAATCATACTGAATCACCAATCGAGGTGTGTTTGACGGTCTGAAATTGGTGCATTAGGGTTAGTGACGGCACAAGGGTTGTGCTGTCAAAGAGTTATGAATTGAGGGCTTGTTGGATCACGTCTGTTGACTGTTTCAAAGCGCTGATTTTGGCTGCGTGACGTTCGTGATGGTCCTGTGACGGTCGTCACAGGCTGGACGTGACGGTCGTGACATGCTTTGTGACGGTCGTCACATTCACAAAGTCTGGGCAGCAGACCCCGACTAAATCTGCATAGTGTGATCGGTCGCCGAAGTTTAATTTGGTTTTAATTAATTAAAAGAATTAAAATTGATAATAATAATGTGTTTATTATTATTGTCTTGTGGTGATCGGTTATGGCCTTAGTTTTTCTTTATTTTGTTTTGGGATTTTAAAATATGACCTGCGTGTCGTGCCTCTCTTTTAATATCTTAATATAACTTCTTTTCTCATCTCACTCCCTCGTATGTAAAATGAGTTTCTTTTATGTAATGTAATGTTATGAAGAAAGAGAAGAATTCAATATCAAAGGAGGACAACATTGAAGATCTTGCTTGGAGAAGCTTTGATCGTTATTAGGTTAGCTTAGGTTCTCTCATTGGCTTGGGAGAACAATTGTGTTAGGGGCCATAACTATTTCATTATGTATGTTGATGCATGTGAATGTATATTGATGCATGTGAGAGACAATTTATATGATAAATAAGCCGGTGAGATCAGAATAATTGCAAATTCCCTCAAATTAAATATTAAGTTTATGCTTTCCAAGTTTTAGCACTCATCAAGACTAGTATCAGATAATGTAGGTTTCGCCTACGCGAGGTGCATGTTCTATATTAGTAAGGTGCGGTGGGATAATTGTAATATCCAATTGTTAAAACAATGGGTCAAACTTAACTAAACAAATTATAATAAGATTCTATATATTTAGAAGCAAGAGTTGGAAATGATCCATGTGATAGATTGGAATAAGGAGTTATTCACCCAACTAAAATATTCGAGAGTTGTATTAGATACAATTGAACGAAGTTCCTACCTAAATAACCTAATTTTATGTAATCCGCCTACGTGGACTTAAAACAAAGTGAAATGTGGATCTCGACCCACTAGAAAATCTTCCAACGAGATTTTGCGAATCAAATGGTGAGGGTCATTTGTTTTGAGTAAAATAGTGGGAGCATATTTAATTAAAGGCCTAATTAAATATATTGTTGATACTTATATTTTCATTATTTTCATGTAGATTACCATGACAACAAACACCTCTTACAACATTTTTCGTTCAATCCTTGACAAGAAAAAATTGTCTGGGACAAATTTTCTGGATTGGCGCCGAAATCTGAGGAATGTCCTCAAACATGATAGAAAGTTGTATGTCTTGGAGAAACCTGTTCCTGAAGAGGAACCTCATAGTTCTGAACCTAAGGCAGAAAGAGATGCTTATAAGAAGCATGTCGATGATGCCATGAAACTGCTTGTCTCATGCTAGCTACCATGAACCCAGAGTTACAAAAGCAACATGAGAACATGGCAGCGTTCGATATGATCGAACACCTGAAGATGCTCTATCAAGAGCAAGCAAGACATGAAAGGTTTGAAGTTTCAAAAGCCCTTTTTCAAGGAAAGTTAGCTGAGGGAGCTCCTGTAGGTCCCCATGTGCTCAAGATGATTGGGTATGTGGAAAACCTTGAGAGGTTGGGTTTTCCCCTCGGAAAGGAACTTGCGACTGATTTGATCTTGCAATCGTTGCCAGATAGATTTAGTTAATTTGTCCTAAATTTCAATATGAATGAGATAGACAAATCTCTTCCTGAACTGCTAGCCATGTTAAGAACTGTTGAGCAGAATCTGAAGTCAAAAGGGAAGTCCATTCTGATGATCGGAAATAGAAAGAGACAGAACAAAAGACCCACCAAGCAGGGTGATAAAGGGAAAGGCAAGGAAGTTGCCAAACCCAAACCCATTGTTGCTGTTTTGAAGCCTAGTGGAGGCATAAAAAAGGAAGGCATCTGCTTTCATTGCGGTAAGATCGGACACTGGAAGAGAAACTGCCCAAAGTACCTGGAAGATAAGAAGAATGGAGTAGAGACTTCAACTTCAGGTATTTTTGTTATTGAAATTAATTTATCTACTTCTGCATCATGGGTATTAGATACTGGATGCGGTTCTCACATTTGTACCAATGTGCAGGGGCTAAAAGGGAGTAGAGATTTGGCAAAAGGTGAAGTTGACCTACGAGTTGTAAATGGAGCAAAGGTTGTTGCTTTAGCCGTAGGAACTTATGTATTGACTTTACCTAGTGGTTTAATAATTCAGTTAGAGAACTGTTATTATGTACCTACAATTAGTAGGAATATTATTTATGTTTCTTGTTTGGACAAGTTTGGTTTTTCATTTATAATAAAGAACAATTGTTGCTCAATTTATTTGAATGATATATTTTATGCTACTGCACAAATGAACAATGGACTATATGTCCTTGATCTTGAAATGCCTATTTATAACATTAATACTAAAAGGATGAAACCTAATGAGTTAAATCTAACTTACCTTTGGCATTGCCGATTAGGCCACATAAATGAAAAACGCATTTCCAAACTCCATAAAGATGGACTCTTGGACTCTTTTGATTATGAATCATATGAGACATGCAAATCTTGTTTAATTGGAAAGATGACAAAGTCTCCATTCACAGGAAAAGGTGAAAGAGCTAATGATCTTTTGGCCCTCATACATACTGATGTATGTGGGCCACTGAACATACCAGCCAAAGGAGGTTTTCAGTACTTCATCATATTTATTGATGATTTTAGTAGATATGGTTATGTGTATTTAATGAAACACAAATCATAGTCCTTTGAAAAGTTCAAGGAATTCAAGAATGAAGTACAAAACCAACTAGGTAAGAATATTAAAACTCTTCGATCAGATCAAGGTGGTGAGTATTTAAGCCTAGAGTTTGATGACCATCTGAAAGAGTGTGGGATCCTATCCCAACTTACTCCTCCTGGAACACCCCAATGGAATGGTGTATCTAAGAGAAGAAATCGAACCCTGTTAGACATGGTCCGATCTATGATGAGTCACGCCGATTTTCCAAACTCCTTTTGGGGACATGTGTAACACCCTTCTAAAATACCCCAAATATTTAATTAAAACAACATATATAAATCAGAGTAAATATGCATTTAAGGGTGTCACACAACATTTCACACCATAATAACTGTCATGCTCTTTCATTTATTCAAAACATAAAACATTTGCACAATACGCAGCGGATAGAGATCAAATCGATCATTCAAAACATGCAACATACTACATGTAAACTGGTTCAACAATCATCAACAACAATATTAAAAATGTTCCCTCCCGATGTTACATCTATCAGAGCATGACCCACTTAGGAGACTACACTAGACTCCAAGCATTAGCTTCTACTCAACTCATTGCTCGTTACCTGAAAAATAGTTGTAAGGGTGAGTTTCTCAATCGATATAATAAGCATTATAAATCATCATGTAATGCTAAGTAAATTCACCCATTTCATCACCCAAATCGTAACATACATCCAGTAACGGCATATCAACTCAACATCATACTTAATATCAACACAATTCCACTCCTCAATTAAATTAAATATCCATACAACAAGCCAACAAAATGCAACTCTAATGAGACTCGACTCGTCATGCATGTGGCACCATTCGGAGTAAAACTCCCAACTTAAAATCATTGCCATTTTATTGGGCATCAAGGCATAAGCCTTCAACTTTCAACTTAAAATTTGCCAATCCAGGCCAACGTGGTGTGAGCAAAGCTCCGACTTAATGCATATGAATGTACATGGCACATACGACTTTAAAATTTTGACAACATAATAACAACATCAACACAACAATGTTTTCAACAAAATCAACTGATAATCAACTTTGGCTCACCAAGCCTACAACTCAGTATTTTCAACAACTTTAACACAACTTATCAACATATTTGTATCAACACTTCATAACATAAACTCAACAAAATTACTCATCAAAATTAACGATAATAGGCCAATCACCAATTATGTTCACAACATTAAAATATCAATTTTTCCAATTTCCAACAGTGTTAACCGGTTAACGCCCTGGGTTAACCGGTTAACGCAGGACAAAATACACTTTCTGGCAAAACGCAACAGTGTTAACCGGTTAACGCCCTAGGTTAACCGGTTAACGCAGGCAAAACAGCACATTTCCACAAAATATAACCGTGTTAACCGGTTAACGCCCTGGGTTAACCGGTTAACGCAGACAAAACAGCAGTTCCTGCGCTAACACAAGGCAGAATGCAGAGTTCTCCGCATTTTCCGCCGTTGGAGGACTTCCGGACCTCCGATTCAACTTCCGTAAAAAGCTACATTATCGGAAAATCACGACACATACAATTATCGATCCAATTTCAGTTTTCATACAACTTATTCATCACAATTTCCTCAGCATTCTAAATCTCAATTAGGGTCAATTCAACGGTTTATCACTACCCATTACATGCTATCCCATAATACCCATTAAACGACGATAAACCCCCCTTACCTGAGATAATCCGGCAATCTCTAAGCTTCGAGGTTTTCCGTTCTTCGACCTTTGCTCTCTAGCTCTTCCTCTTTGCCCTTTCTCCACTTTTCACCTTTCAGCCGCTTCTCTGTTTCACGTGAAAACTCTTTACCAAAATATGGAACCCTTTTCTCTTATTCCAACATATATATATTTTCCACTAATTATTATTCCAAATAATAATAATAATAATAATCCAATAATTCAATTTATTTAATTAAATTAATAAATATATTATTAACTTAATTTAAATAATTCTCTTATTTTATTCGGGGTGTTACAACATGCACTATTGACAGCAGCTTACACACTTAACCGTGCTCCATCCAAAAAGGTTGAGAAGACACCATATGAGATATGGAGTGGTAAGAAACCACATATGTCTTACATGAAGATTTGGGGTTGCGAAGTTTATGTGAAACGACAAATTTCAACTAGCTTGAGCCAAAATCTGACAAATGCTTATTTATGGGGTATCCTAAAGAAACAAGAGGCTATTACTTCTGCAATCCTTCTGAGGGCAAAGTGTTTGTCGCTCTAACTGGAGTTTTCCTAGAAAAGGATTTTATTTCCAAAGGAATCAGTGGGAGGAAAGTAGAGCTTGAAGAAATTCAAGAATCACAAAGCATTGATACACCTATGGAGGAATTAGAGCAGGAAACACAAGTAGTTGTGGAAGAGCAACCTGCTCAAGTAGAACAAGACCAGCGTAGGTCAAGCAGGATACGTCACCTACCTGAGAGATATGGATATCTCATAACGGATCAAGGTGATGTATTACTCATGGATCAAGATGAGCCTGTGACCTACCAAGAGGCCATAACTGGTCCCGAGTCTGAGAAGTGGCTAGAAGCCATGAAATCTGAAATGGATTCCATGTACACAAACCAGGTTTGGACCTTGGTAGAGCCTCATGTAGAAGTTAACCCTATAAAATGCAATTGGGTCTTCAAAAACAAGACTAACATGGATGGTAAGGTACATACCTATAAGGCAAGACTAGTTGCAAAAGGATATAAACAAATTCATGGGGTTGACTATGATGAAACCTTTTCACCAGTTGCAATGCTTAAATCTGTTCGGATTTTACTTGCTATCACTGCATATCATGATTATGAAATATGGCAGATGGATGTCAAAACTGCTTTCCTTAATGGGAATCTTCTTGAGGATGTGTACATGACACAACCTGAAGGATTTGACATACCAGAAAAAGCCCAAAATATATGTAAGTTACAAAGATCAATCTATGGATTGAAGCAAGCTTCCAAAAGCTGGAATCTTCGTTTTGATGAAACAGTAAAACAATATGGATTCATCAAGAACGAAGATGAGCCTTGTGTCTACAAGAAGGTTAGTGGGAGCATGATCGTTTTCCTGGTATTATATATAGATGACATATTACTCATTGGAAACGATGTCCCTACCCTACAACAAGTAAAGTCTTGGTTGGGGAAATGCTTTTATATGAAGGACCTAGGTGAAGCAGCCTATATATTAGGAATTAGAATCTATAGAGATAGATCACAAAAACTGCTTGGCCTAAGTCAGATTACATACATAGACAAAGTGTTGAGACGCTTTAATATGCATGATTCCAAGAAAGGATTCATACCTATGCAACATGGCCTGTGTCTATCAAAAACAAAATCCCCTTCAACTAAGGAAGAAAAGGATCACATGGATAAGATTCCATATGCATCTGCAATAGGATCTATCATGTATGCCATGTTATGTACTCGACCAGATGTCTCATATGCTTTAAGTACAACGAGTAGGTACCAATCTGATCCTGGTGATGCTCATTAGGTAGCTGTCAAGAATATCCTTAAGTATTTGAGAAGGACTAAGGACTCATTCTTGATATATGGAGGTCAGGAAGAGCTGGTTGTAATTGGATACACCGATGCTAGCTTCCAGACAGATAAGGATGACTTTAGACCGCAATCTGATTATGTGTTTTGCTTAAACGGTGGCGCTGTGAGCTGGAAAAGTTCAAAGCAAGATACAATTGTTGATTCTACAATCGAGGCCGAGTATATTGCTGCCTCAAGTGCAGCAAAGGAAGCTGTTTGGATCAAAAAGTTCATTAGTGAACTTGGCATAGTTCCTAGCATTGTGGATCCCATTGGTCTC
This sequence comes from Lathyrus oleraceus, assembly GCF_024323335.1. Classification (NCBI taxonomy): domain Eukaryota; kingdom Viridiplantae; phylum Streptophyta; class Magnoliopsida; order Fabales; family Fabaceae; genus Lathyrus; species Lathyrus oleraceus. The sequence continues at coordinate 513,480,098 of NC_066583.1, forward strand.
TATTGTGATAACAATGGTGCTATCGCACAAGTTAAGGAGCCTAGATCTCACCAACAATCCAAACACATACTTATGCGTTATCACCTCATTTGAGAGATAATAGATAGAGGAGATGTGAAAATATACAGAGTACCTACACTTGACAATATTGCTGACCCACTGACAAAGCGTCTTGCACAGCAGAAGCATGATGACCATACTAGATCTATGGGCATTAGGGGTATGCCTGATTGGCTCTAGTGCTAGTGGGAGATTGTTGGTGTAAGCCCTAGAGGCCAATACTTTTGGTACTTGAAATCGAATTATTTATTAATAATAAAAGGCTTTTTCTTTATTATGTTTGTTTAATAAAGTCCCTAGAATAGCTAGTCCGTTTAATGTATCAAGTGTGACTTAATCATGAGATCACATTAAACATAAGGACACTATTCTTAAAGTATCCGTAGTCGAGCTTTATTGTGAAGTGGGATAACATTAAAGCATTAAGACTATTATGTATATAGACTGATGATCACATCTCATGGATCATGGATAAGGAGTTATCAAGTCTTAAACATATGTATGAATATTAAGAGTAATATTTATACTGGATTGACCCGCTATGAGAATACTATATAGAATGTTATGCAAAGTGTCATAAGTTATTCTCATGGTGATAATGATGTATACCACCCTTCGACCTGAAACCACTATGGACCCTAGATGTAGAGTCGAGTGCCTTGTTGCTGATCAAACATTGTCCATAACTAGATGACCATAAAGACAGTTGATGGGTACTCCACGAAGCATGCTAAGGGACATGAGTGACCTAGATGGAATTTTCCCATCATGTGTAACAGGATAAATGTGTATGGGCCCAATATTGAACTGGACAAGGATGACACGTTCGATGCCTTGTGTTCAATATAGACATAAGGGCAAAAGGGTAATTGTACACATAAGTATTATGACAAAAGGATTTGTCAGATCACATGACATTTTCATGTCTTGGGTAGCAGTGATGTGTTGCTAGATACCGCTCATTGTTTATTATGTTAAATACGTGATTTAATATAATTGCCAATGCCGCGAAAACCTATAGGGTCACACACAAAAGGACGGATTGATGAGAGATAGAGTAACTAAGGAACACCGTAAGGTACGGTGAACTTAAGTGAATTATAGAACATCGTAAGGTACGGTGTACTTAAGTAGAATACGAAATATGGTAAGGTACCACGCGCTTAAGTGATTTTGGCATATTATAAGATATGGGCCACATACACTTAAGTGAGCTTTTTAGCTTGTAGCCCACATAAGTGATTTTATAAATAGAACCCTTGTGCAGAAGCATTTGAGTAGTTGCAATTTCGTTTCTCTCTCTCTCTCTCTCACTCAAAGCCTTCATTTGTAGCAGCTAGCACTGAGATTGAAGGAATCCGTTCGTATGGACTGAGTAGAGGCATTGTCATCGTTTAACGTTCGTGATCGCTTCATAGATCTGCATCAAAGGTTTCAATCATCACAAGAGGTAACGATTCTATCACTGATCATGCCCATTCATAAGGATCACTAAAGGAGAAAATTTTAAATTCCGTTGCGTTTTGGATCGCTATTCTCCTTCAATATCTCTATATCCTAAGGCTAGTTAATTGCAAAATCAACATAAGTATGGATGAGATTAGGCCCCCCACTTTGCATATTCTTTTTGTGTGTGGTATGTTTCATGAGCATAGTCCATTATAGTATGTCTCTAACATACATTAACACCAAAATTCTATTGCCCGATCTCAAATAGTTGTGACTTCTACATAAGTCCAATTACGATTGCTTAACATAGCGCTAAATTTTGACACAAAAAAGGCATAACATTCTAGTTAGTGAGATTGTAAGCCTCCCCTCTTTCATGGTATTGTGTGGGAACTTGGTCTTTTTTCCTTCCTTTGGAAGATGTCCCGGTTCAAGGATCCATGCTTGTGATAAGTGGGTTGAGTGTTCTCCAAATAATGACTTAAACAAAAGCAAAGAAAAAGCAATACTAACATCTAATCAACTAACAACTAACATTTAATTTCAAGTCATTTACTTTTAATGTACTTTAATTTTAAGCTTTATTCATTTGCCATTATTCATACTGTCATACCCCAATTTTGTCCAGGCATTTTAAATTTTTTGTAAATTTGATTTCATTTTCAATTTGCATCATATGTACAGCATAACATTCATTTCATCATGAATAATACCTAAAATATCAGTCGGAATAAATTCTTGGATATACAGTCTATTCGGTTAAATCATTTCTCAAGTACGTGCAAAATCAGCGGGTAAAAAGTTTCGAAATTAAACTCATAGACACCGGTATTATTAATCTATGGTTCGCGTAGTTCAGTCTGATATGCTCGTTATATTTTTCAATAACTTCTTCAGCTGCATTCTAATCCGTTTGAGCCTTTTAACTCGGTGAAAATTTATTTCAGAATTTGAAGAAACACTGTATTTTTCCAATAAGTATATTTTGTGCTGATCATTCTAGTGCGTCCGTTTTATTTTCTCGAGTAAATTTTCGCCCAACTTTTATTCATGTCTAGTCGTTTTAATTTTATTCTTTTGCCAAAATATTCAGAAAAAATAAATAGAATTTTTCATGTCCTTATTTTATTTTTATCATGTTTATTTAGAGAGTTGCCAATTTTATTTGATTTAATTGATTTAAATTGTTTAAATCAATTAAATCATCTAGAAGGGGCATTTTAGATATTTTTAAAGTTGGTTACAATTTGTTTTTCTTTCATTTAATCTCAACGATTAAATCGAGGTTAGTCAATGGTCTATGTTTAGCAATCCTTGTCAATTTCAAATTCATGCAATCAATAGATAATAGTAAATAATTAAATAAATAAGGATTGAAAATATTTTAAAAAAAATAATAAATAATAATTAAAGAGAGAATGGTAAGTTGTGGACAGCTAGCACTTCACAGATATTCTCTCTCTCTCCTCTAACGGTTAGATGGAATAGAAAAAACAAAAAGGAAAATAATAAAGCTACCTCTCTTCTCACTCAATAGACGACTCACTCTCTTTGCTATAGAAAAAGAAAATAAAAGAGAAAGGGAAGTGATGTGAGGGACCAACTTTTACTCTCTCTCTGAGTAACAAAAAAAATAAAATTAAGAGGATTCTTCCTCTTCTTCCATCATCAACAACAAACCCTCGTCGCTTCACCTTCTCTGTTTCCACCGTGAAAACCAATCCTTCACCTCTTCTTCTTCAAGCATAACGCGACAACCACCACAAATCCGACCGCTCCCTCCACCGCCGTCTAATCAGAGAACCACCTTCGTCCCTTCACGCCGTCACCACCCACGTGTTACTGACGCCTTCCTTCCACCGCGATTCAAAACCGGCGACATCCTTCTCTGCGCTAGCTGTCATACCCCAATTTTGTCCGAGCATTTTAAATTTTCATAAATTTGATTTTTATTTCAATTTGCATCAGTTTTACCGCATAACATGCATTTCATCATGAATAATACCTAAAATATCAGTCAGGATAAATTTATTGAAAACACAGACAAATTGGTTAATTCGTTTCTCAAGAACATGCAAAATCAGCGGGTAAAAAGTCTCAAAATTAAAGTTGCAGACGCCAGTATTATTAACCTACGGTTCACGTAGTTTAACCTGGTATACTCGTTATATTTTTCAGCGACTGTTTCGATTGCATTTTGACCCGCCCGAGCTTTTTAACCGGTGCAAATTTATTTCAGAATTTGAAGAAACGCTGTATTTTTTCAATAAGTATATTTTACGCTGATCATTTTAGTACATCCGATTTAACTTTTCAAGCACTTTTTTGCCCAATATTTTTAGTTGCATTCAGTCATTTTTATTTTCAAAATAATCAATAAAACTAAATAAAAGTAAATAAGCAATTATTTTGAGGTTATCTTATTTGATTTTGAATTTATTCCTAAACTCTTTTTTTATTATTATTTGTTTTTTACTTAAACATAGTAATAGAAATAATAATAAAATAGGTTGGTCCAAGGAATTATTGACAGCTAGCACATTGGATCCCTTCTAAAACTGCCAACTGGTACCAACGGATCTATCCCTCAACGGTTACATAGAAAATAATAAAAAAGGACGTCTCCCTCTCCACTCTCTGCTCTCACTCACTTCTCCTATTCTCCACCTTCATCCTCACCAACGAATTCGCAAAAATCCGCCATCACACGCTTCCATCTCCAAAACTCACACATTGCCCTCACCGTCAACAACCTTTCCGGCTACCCCCAAATCTGCCGCCACAAAACGACAACCCTTCAATCTTTTCATCCAACAAATCGCCAGCTCGCAACCCTTCTACCGCGGTGACCACCCACGCCTCCGCTTCACCCACCGCCGACCCACACAAACCTTTCGCCGGATCTTACGCACCCCACACCTTAATCGTTCCTCACGCCGGCGAACTCACTTTGTTTCACAGCCTACCACCACCCATCTCCTTCTTCTCGATTTCTCCGTCACAACCACAAACCGTTCATCTCCAAAATAGAATTGTACCTTCCAACCCTCCAACCGTTGAACCACCCTTTGTCACCACCGAAAACCCCTGTTTTCGGCAATCTAAAAGATACGGCTTCCAAAACTATCTACTCAAAATCATTAAGGGAGTGCGAAGTTTTTTTTATGAATCAGTGTGGATTGCCGTTTGTTTTATTCAGTTTGCAGGTTGAGATTTAGTTATGATTATAGAAGCCAATTTTGAAGCACGATGAAGAATCGGTAGAACGCACAACTATCACTGTTAGCTTCATAACACACTTTCAAAATTCCAGCTAGTGTTTCCTTGTCCAACAATAATGGTCCATGACGGTAACAATCCAAATCGAACTTTCCTGCTATATGATGTGGTTTCTTGTGTTGATAAGTATTTTCGGTTACATGTTCAGTTCCATTGTTGTTTGATCTGTTGGGCATACGAAGCTTTGTGATTAAACTTGTGAATAATACTATATCAATAGCTATTGTGTTTTGTTTGTATGGTTTTAATTTAGTGTAGCCTTATTTAAATGGGAAAGAAAATTCAGATACACAGTAAGAAAATAAATTTTCAGAAAAAATAGGGTAGTTAATGCTTATATTCATCGTCTTTATTTTCAGAAAAATTAGGGTAGTCAATGCTTATGTTCATCGTCCTTCTGAAATGTGGGTTTGAAACATAAACATATATATTATTCTGTTATGTTGTTATTGTATGTTAATTGATGGTAATGCTTAGTCAATGCTCATATTCATTTTCCTTCTGTAATGTGCATTTGAAACATAAACATATATATTATTCTGTTATATTATGATTGTATGTTAATTCATGGTGATTCTTATTAAGTGGCTTAATTTATGGTGATGCGGTTTTGCGGTAGCTTCCGTTTCTAAATTGGCACCGAAACTTATCTCACATTGTGGTAATGATTATTCCAGCATAGTCTTTATGATTATGTCACTAAATAGTAATATTCTTGTTTGAAGAATTATGAGTTTGTACTTAATTTAATTTATTAGTATTCAAGTTCTTCTTATATCTTTTATTATGAACATTCCAAAAAGCACAACCACGTAAATAATATTTTATTTCACGAATAAGTCTGAAGCATGGCCACGTAAATAATTCGGTTCCGTATGAGCATGTTGATTCTTTCACTCTTTATAACCAAATGCATTTGATTTTTATTATTTTATTTATTTATTTTGGTGCAGCTATTTAAACAAATGAATAATAATTAAATTGATATATTCAAATATATTTAAAAAAAACTTACTCCAATATCAAATGATCCATTTTTAAACCCGATTTAAATTCGATTAACCGTGCAAATTCATATCATTTTTTCTAAGCCAATACAATTTCTAAAGAATATTCTTTTTATAATTTAAACCTGGGATGAAAAAGAATATAGGAAGCGTCCGCTTCACTATTTCTCAATTACTCGAACAATTGGCGTACGCCACATTGCTCGAATTCTTGTCACCCGATTAAAACATCAAACCATAATATTCAAATAATTTATTTTAAATCAACTATAAAGTCTAAACTCTTTTTAAAATCTAAATTTCAGATAATAAGGATGGGAGGCGTTCGCCTCACTATCTTCCGATTATTCGAATAATTGGCGTACGCCATATTGATCGAATTCTCGTCGTCTAATTAAAACCTTGAAACTCACAAATTCAAATCACACTTCCAAATTAAATATAATTTCCAAAGATTTTATTTTTATAATTTAAAACTTTGGATGAAAAAGAATATAGTAAGCGCTCACTTCACTATTTCTCAAGTACTTGAATGATTGGCGTACGCCATATTGCTCGAATTCTTATCATCCGATAAAAACCTCAATTATACAAATTCAAATTACTTTTCCAAATCGAGTATAACTTCTAAAAAACATTTTTATAAATCAAATTCCGGATGATAAAAGAATGGGAGGCGTTCGCCTCACCATTTATCGAATATTTGAATAATTGGCGCTCGCCATATTGCTCAAATTATCGACTTCCGATTAAAACACACTAAATAAACTTGGATAAAGGAATGAATGACGCACGCCTTATTGTTCCTTGAATAAACCGGTGGGAGGCGCACGCCTCACTACCGTGCATATTCGATTTCCGCAAACAAACTTTCAATAAATAATTTAAACGAAAAAGGGAGTAGAAGGCGTTCACCTTATTATTCCTCGAAAGAATTGAACGATTGGTGTGCACCACATCGCTCAATCTTTTGTCGTTCTTCAAAAACATCTTAAACACATCAAATATATCTGTTCTCGCCCTCGTGCGATCAAAACCAATCAAACAAAACACCCAACATATTAATTCAACTCTTCACCCCCGCGTGACCAAAACTATTTTTAGAAAGAACACTATTTAATCCTTTCTAATGCGCACAACAAACCAATGCTTAAACCTCCGCCAAGAGTAGACAAGTCAACGTTTAGCCTTTAGAACGCGATCTAAACAGTTGTTCGGTAAAATACACCAACCAACCGTAATCCCCGAACTACGAATGCTCTGATTTCCTTATTGCACTATAAGGATACGTAGGCACGAGATTGCGAGATCTTGGCGAGCACACTAATAAAAAACCTCCCTTTTCCCCCTTCTGAGGTTCTCATCCATCTCTTTTCAATATTTTAAATTACTCGAAGAAAACAAACAACATTAACTAACATTCAAATCGCGAATTAAACTATAAAGGTTCCCGTTGAGTACAACGGACGTGAGGGGTGCTAATACCTTGCCCTTGCGTAATCGACTCCCGAACCCGAATATGGTTGCGACGACCATTATTCTACTTTTCAAAGGTTTTATCGATATTTTCCTATTCCTTCATTGGGATAAATAAAGTTCGGTGGCAACTCTGTTCAAACATAATTTTTCCGCGACCATCGCGAGGAATCGTATTTTTCGAGATGCAACACTAGCCACCATCAACCACCCATTTATGCCATCTTCATCGTAAAGGCAACGTCACTCTCCTTCCTTGTTCTACCACCAACAATGTCATCGGCGCACCTTCTTCCGCCTCCAACCTCCATCGCCGATCAACCTCACAAACGACCAACCCAAAAGCTCACTCTCCGCTGTTCATCTTCTCCGTCGATCACGCTTTTACAACCTCTCCATTCACACCGCCGTCGCGAGTTCCTCATCAACAACACTCTTCCGTCCATCACCAACATCCGCCGTGATTCAACTGCCATTTTTCTCAACCGATCTAACATAAAGAAATAGTCTGGTTGAGATTCTTTGATTCGATTTGGTAATGCTTAGTAATTACGTATGTTGTTAGCATGAAATCGTGTTTATTCTGGACCGTCATTCTCTTGAACTTTGCCAAGCACAACTTGTTTTTTCTTCTCCTCTTTTCGCTCGGTTCGATTTTTATCACGTTTGTTTTTAGAATACTATGATAATATGCAATCCATGAATGATATAATATGAATTGATACTTTATGATACATGTTTTAAATGATAAATGTTGATAAGGTTACTTGAAACGTTTGAATATCACTTGATACCACTTGTTTGATCACTTGGGGGTTGTTATTTAGTTAGCAGAAACGAAGGAGTATAAGTGTGCCTACGCCTTACAATAGGGAAGATTTGAGTTTTTACTGTGAAGGCTTGCTTTTAAGTCGTGAGATAGAGGGAGGGACTTGCATGCTGGTATATATTTGTTTTTTATTTTATTTTAAGCCATGACACATGTCGACACATTATTAGTTGGATTTAAAATTTGAAAAGTGGAGACCCTAATCAGCCCAGGGCGTTGTTCCCTCCTCGTATAGACATATTTTTGTTCCTTTTATATATTATTGTTAAAATTTCAATTAGGACCAAGCACTGGGTTTCGTTATGTATATTTGGCTCATTGATCTTGACATCCCCTGTATGATCTGGTTGATGTTGTAAATAACATTGGTTTTTGTCAATTTTTATTTCTCATTGTGTGGCGAATAAAATTGGACTTCAATATGCGGATTCGGAAATATCATGTCGACATGCCGTCCAAGTTTCAATACATTAATTGAATATTTCACCGAGTTATGATTTTGTGCATGGCATTAATCCCGTTGTCATTTCGCACAAACCGGTTTTTCGAGCACATTGTGATTTATTTGTTTCAATAATTTTCAATTAAATTAATTAATTAATCATACTTTGTTTAAATTAGTTAGGTTTAATAATTAATTCTAATTATCTTGAATATTTGATCTAAATCAAACAATTTTGATAATTATTTTTTGATTATATTAGGTAAGTGATTTAATCGAATTTTAATTATTTAATTTTGTTAATAAAAATTTATCGATTTCTTTCACCTTTGATAGCAATAATCATTTCCAAACCAAGATTATTCCATTTCATCATTACTTTCAAATTAAGTCCATTCAATTTCATCATTGATTCAAAACCATATTAAACCAATTTCAAATAAAGATCACGCAACTCTCAATTCAACATCAAGCCCATTTTCAAACACCTTTGTAAGTCGACCGCTTTTAAAGCATCGCCATCAACCTCACATAGCTTACTCTTTGGCTTCCTTACAATGAGACCTATTCGATTATAATTAATCGAGTAGATGATTGATACACCAAGTATTCGCATATAAACCCGATTAATTCTACAAATTCGATTTCAAATTATCATTCAAACTGTAAGACCCTAATTTTGACCCTAAGATCCCTCATGCAATTTCATCATATGCATTAGCATTGGGATCATACCTTGGCATCCTCCTTACCCCTCTTTCATTGGGTTTGTTTTGGGAGAGATCACCAAGCACTACGTAATTGTATCATACTTGTATATTATCATTTTACTAACCAAAATACCAAAAATATGTCTTTGCATTTGCCTAACTCTTTTGTAGGTAGGGCATGATCTCCATAGATCTATCAAGTTCATATCTAGGATTTGGAACCCTCATGACAAAGAGCACAACCATGAATTGATCCAAGAATGGTTATGAGCATCATATATGAGTTCCATTGATTCCTACATGTTATATTGATCAAATTTTCTTCAAGAGTTTGAAGGTGATTTGCCTTGGAAACCCTAGTTTGACTAAGTATCTTGAATAACTTCTCCAACAAGTTATCTTACCAATTGATAAAATTTCTTAAGGTACACTTCAAAATTCATAATCTTATGCATATATGATCTACGATGATCCAAGAAAGTCAAGATAATTGAAGATTAGCAAGTTGGTTGGTGGAGGTTGGCCAGATGAATTCATCTAATCAAAACTGGGTCTCCCTAGACACTATCTCCTACCATTTTAACCATATGAAAATGATTCCAAGAGAAAAGTTACTCTAAATTAAATTCCAAACAACTTTCATGTTGAGACCTAGAGATAGTTTTGCTTGGAAAATCAGTTTCTATGTTGAAACATTATAGGTCATTTTGTCTAAACCCTAATTTGAAAGTCAACTTCCCAAGGCCATAACTTGCTCAATTTTTATGATATGAGAGATTTAAAAGTTACACAATCAAATTAAATATGTCTACTTCAACGTTTATGTTTGGAGTGAGAGCTAATTCAACTTTTATGAGCATGTGATATGAGGTTACATTATAGATCATTTTTGACCTATACCTTTGAACAAGTGATTTTTCCACACTTCAAAAATGCATAACTCTATCATTACAAATCCAAATGACATGAAATTAGTGACCATTTTAAAGTTCTTTGAAAGAGATACAACTTTTATGAAGACACTGTTTTCATTTGAAGCTCACATAAAAAGTTAAGCAAGGTGGAATATTGAGATATATGGCTTGACACTTAAAATATTTTTCAACATGTTGAAATTTCCAAAATTCCACCTCAAAATTCTTCATGTTCCAAGATCCAAATAAAAAAGTGTTGAACATCAAACTTGTTCTCCTTGATCCAAGCTTTCCAAAGAACCCAAGTTCATGCATTTTCGGTGAGGTTTGTTAGGTCTACACATGGCTTTAACAGGGCTGCATAATTGGAAAGAATCAAACTTCAAAACTTCAGTTCACTTTGCCTTGCCAATCAAGCTTCCATTCAGACTTCATTTGGAATCATTTTGGAACTTTTTGCATTGCATCATGGGTCTGCACATGCCCATGCACTCGTGCCATCAACATTGCTAAAATTAGACAAAAATTTGAAGTGTGCAAATATCATTCATTCATGCTATAAATACATGACCTCTGTGCTCATTTGAAACACACCTTGCGTGCCAACTTTGCCTCCCATTGAAACCCTCACATTCTAAAGGAAAACCTGAGAAATTTCAATTTGAGTTTGAATCTCAACTATTGGAGATTCAAGAACTCCAGGATCCAAAGCCTTGCAACCTCTCTAATCACTTCCTGCTAGCTTCTCAAGTGTGATCAGATCATGTTTGGAGCAAGCCACATCAAGAACTGCATAGCTTTGAAGGTGATTTTCAGAAAACTTCATCTTTTCGATTCTCTCTCAATTCTACTCAATTCTCTTGGATCTTTGGTTGTCTGAAGTCCTACCAATGTAGGCAAGAAGATTGAGTTTCTTAGAGGTCAAATCGAAGCGACTCAGTTGACACACCTCAAAATTCAACTCATCATATCTTTTTATATATTTGGAATTAGTTAAAATTGAGGTCAGATCCATGCTCTACGCTATTTTTTCTTTCAGATCATGTCCTTCTTTTTTTATTTTAGTGATGGTTAAGGATGGACCAGTCCGGTGAGGTCCACCGGAGAAGAAGACCGGAGCTACAACTCCGGCTGTGCGTTGGCACGTCTCCCAACCATATAATCTTGCCATTTTGTTTTAATCCGAGGCGTTGGTTTTGATTACCACGCGTGTGACACGCTGACTAGGTTCCATCATGGAACGTGCGTTGTAGTCCACTTGATCTGCCACCTCAATTAATAAGGGAGATCAAGTGGCTCACATTTTTTCACATTTTTTGATTTTTGTTTTATTCCTTTTATTTTCATTAATTCATATTAATTTTAATATTGATCCAAAAAAATGAGAGTTTCACCAAAAAAATTCAAATAATTTCCTCTTTCATATTCTGAATTAAAATTATTTTTTGGATCATTATTAATATTTTTTATGATTTAATTGATTTTGTGATTATTTTTAATTGTTTAAAAATACTTTTAAGTTTTATAAAAATTCTGAAATTTTTTCTCCAAGGTCCTTTGACCTTGTTTGACCAATGATAAATCTCATGGCCATTTCTTTGGTGTTTTGATGAGGTCCAAGGACCTTGGACAATTGGACATAGAATTTAGGCAACATTCCTATGCTAAAGGACTTGGCCAATGCCAATTTTATGTGAAACCAAGTGCTTGCAATTTGAAACTTCATCTGATACATCATTCAAGATCCCTTTGAGTTGATCTGCAACATGATCATTGTGAAGCTGTTATTTTGAACCCATGGCTTATGGAATTCATCTGTTACATGGGCTAATTTGAAGAATATCATGGAGTGGTTAAGCTTGGATGTGGCTATCTTTATTTGATGCCTTTGCTCTTCAAGATAATATAATTGTGCATTTGTGTGTTGCTTGATTCTAAATGTCCAAGGGAATTTTGGGTTTCTATTGACATTCTTGTCTATTGGATTGCTACCCATTGGTCAGATCTTTTCAACCCTTAACTTTTAATTTTATGCATAGGATTAGTCTCTTCATCTTCTCCTCATTTCTTTCATTTCAAAATCTCTCCCTCCCTTTTCAATATCTTCTTTGATTGAACTTATTTTGCTCTAAACTTTGACCACTTTGCAAAAAGATAGATACTTTGGCCTTATGCCATTGCATTTTCAAGCATCTTTTCTTAAATCAAATTTGTAAATAAACTTAACTATACTTGACTTAAACTTTCAAAAAAGCCAAAAAGAAACTAACTCATTCAAATCATTTTCAGGTCTTTGTGCCTTTCAAACTTAATTTTTGTTAAAAGCAATGCATCCATTTTGAAATTTGTATCACGAACTACGAGGTTTTGATCCCTCATTTTCATGTTGGTACGTAGGCACAAGTCCGAAGGTTTTGTCAAACACAAAAATATAATTAATGAATTCTTTTCTCATCCCCCCATTCTAGTTGTTTGTAAACATCATTTTGTACCAAATACAAATGCACACAAAAAGGGCTCCCTAGGAGTACCTAGGACACTTTGGGTGCTAACACCTTCCCTCTGTGTAACCAACCCTCTTACTTGTAATCTCTGACCTTTTATTAGTTTTTATTTGAAAACTTCTTACTTTTGGGTTTTGTTCGTACTTTTTCCCTTTTCCCTTGGAAACAATAAAAACGCGGTGGTGAATCTTGTTATTTGATGTCTAGCTTATCCATAGCTTGATGATCATGAATTTACTACTACAGAAATTAAGTGGTGACTCTGCTGGGGAGTAGTCTCTAGTGGGTTTAGCCTACTTTTTATGTGTATATATTTGTATATATGTGATGTTTGTGTGTGTATATATATATATATATATATATATATATATATATATATATATATATATATATATATATATATATATATATATATATATATATATATATATATATATATATATATATATATATATATATATATATATATATATATATATATATATATATATATATATATATATATATATATATATATATATATATATATATATATATATATATATATATATATATATATATATATATTATATATATATATATATATGTGTGTGAGATAATCTGCTTGTTGTGCTTGGTGATCTCTGAGTGGTGAGATAAGTTCTAACCCGAACTTGAGTGCAATTAAGATATGAGGATGGTATAGTCATGTTCGACTTGTGTGGAGTAGTCCTTAACAAGTTGGCTTGAGATTCATCTGCTCAGTGGAGACTCCTTTGGATTTGGAAATGTCACACAAGTATTTGTGGTTAGGCATTACTATTTCTAATTGGGTCTGAGAAGATGGGGACCTTAGAACATTTAACCCATCTTGGCCTATTTAGGATGTAGTGCGAAAACTGTTCAAGTGTAGACTTGATAACAGTTGTTACGCGATACTACACTCAGACGAGTTTCTCTTGAGAATATTATGGGTCGATGAGTCAGTCATCTTAACCTGTAATATCCGATAGATGGAATTAAGACTTTGGAAAATTTTTAGAGGCACTGCAGAGAGTTCTAGAACAAGCATTTGTAGAACATGATGTTACAGTGGATCAATTCGATCATATCATGGCTAACATCACTTCGTGCAACAATCTTAGCTCCAGGGATGAAGAACTCCCTGAGGAGGGTAGAAATCATAATCTGGCTTTGCACATTTCTATGAATTGCAAAGAGGATGCTTTGTCAAATGTGCTTCTTGACACCGGGTCATCACTAAATATGCTACCGAAGTCAACTCTATCAAAGCTATCATACCAAGGAGAGCCTATGAGGTATAGTGGAGTAATCGTCAAGGCCTTTGACGGTTCGCGCAAAACAGTTATTGGTGAAGTGGACCTTCTAGTTAAGATAGGTCCGAGTGATTTTCAAATTACTTTTCAAGTAATGGATATCCACCCGGCCTACAACTGCTTGTTGGGAAGGCCATGGATCCATGAGGCAGGAGTTGTTACCTCCATATTGCACCAGAAACTCAAATTTATGAAGAATGGAAAGCTTGTGATTGTTGGTAGAGAGAAGGTGCTATTGGTTAGCCACCTGTTATCTTTCTCTTATGTTGAAGCTGAGGATGAGGTTGGAACTCCATTCCAAGCCTTATCTATTTCTATTAAAAGAGAGTTAGGGAACCTATGTCCTCATTAAAAGATGCTAAGAAGATTGTGGAAGAAGGCAATGTTGATTAGTGGGGGCGCATGGTAGAGGTCTCCGACAACAAAGGCAGAACCGGTTTGGGGTTCCAGAAAGGTTCATCAACTGCAAGGTCTGAAGATATGCAACTTAGCTTCCATAGTGGAGGGTTCGTTCATGGCAATGAACAACACTTAGCTGTTGTGCTAGAGGATAATGAAGAGGAAGACTGCACCAATTTTGTGACACATGGAAAGGCTTGCAACAATTGGACTGCTGTTGATATTCCTGTTATTTTGCATCGATCTAAGTAATTGATTTTATATGTTTTTAAAATCCTTCTCCTATGCCTAAGTGAGAAGTGACATTGTTGGGCATTTTCAAATTGATCATTAATAAAATTAATTCTATTCATCCACATCTATGATGTTTTGTTTTTACTTTTTGATTTATTCTGAAAATGGTAATCATAAAAAACATAAATAAACAATATAATTGTCCATCTGCATAATATTTGGTCACAAATCCACTTCTCTAAAATCAAAATATCAAATCATTATGCAGGTTGGTTCCTAACCCCATTGAATACAATGATCCTTATCCTTCTCCAAATTTTGAATTCCCTGTGTTTGAAGTCGACGAGGAAAGTGATGTAGAAGTAAGTGATGAATTATCTCATTTTCTTGAGCAAGGTGAAAAGACCATTCAGCCGTTCGAAGAACAAATTGAGCTAGTCAACTTGGGTTCCGAGGATGATGTGAAGGAAATCAAGATTGGGTCTCGCCTGTGTCCAGGTGTCAAGAAAGGGTTGATTGATCTTCTTCGAGAGTATTCATATATGTTTGCTTGGTCCTATCAAGACATGCCTGGTTTAGATTTTGAGATTGTGGAGCATAGATTGTCGTTGATGCCAGAATTCCCGCCAGCCAAGCAGAAGTTGAGAAGAACACATCCTGATATGGTTGTGAAGATCAAAGAAGAAGTGCAGAAATAGATTGACGCTGGTTTCCTTGTAACCGCTGAGTATCCGTAATGGGTGGCCAATATTGTGCCTGTGCCAAAGAAAGATGGAAAAGTCTGCATGTGTGTTGATTACAGAGATTTGAATAAAGCCAGTTCGAAAGATGGTTTCCCTCTGCCACACATTGATATATTGGTAGAAAATACTGCTAAACTCAAAGTCTTTTCGTTTATGGATGGATTTTCCGGATGTAATCATATCAAGATGGCACCCGAAGATATGGAGAAGACCGTATTCATTACACCTTGGGGAACATTCTGGTATAGAGTGATGCCTTTCGGTTTAAAGAATGCTGGTGCGACTTACCAAAGAGCAATGACTACTCTTTTTCATGATATGATGCATAAAGAGATTGAAGTTTATGTCTATGACATGATTGATAAGTCTATTGATGAAGAGGAACATGTTGAGAATTTGTTGAAGCTATTCTAGCGTTTGAGGAAATATAAACTCCGCTTGAATCCCAACAAGTGTACTTTTGGTGTTCGTTCTGGTAAGTTATTAGGCTTTATTGTCAGTGAGAAGGGTATTGAAGTTGATCCCGCAAAGGTCAAAGTAATACAAGAGATGCCTGCGCCCAAAACTGAGAAGCAAGTCAGAGGTTTTCTCGGCCGCTTGAATTATATTTCCATATTCATTTCCCACATGACTACCACATGTGCACCTATATTCAAGCTTCTCTAGAAAGATAAGTCTTGTGATTGGACTGAAGACTTCCAGAAAGCTTTTGATAGTATCAAGGAATATTTTCTTGAACCTCCGATTTTGTCTTCACCTGTTGAAGGAAGACTGTTGATCATGTATTTGACTGTGCTTGATGAGAGTATGGGTTGTGTTCTTGGTCAGCAAGATGAGATTGGAAAGAAATTCTTTTCAATTTACTACCTCAATAAGAAGTTCACCGACTGTGAGACTCGGTATTCTATGCTTGAGAAGACTTGTTGCGCATTGGCTTGGGCTGCTAAGCGTCTACGTCAATATATGTTAAATCATATCACTTGGTTGATATCTAAAATGGATCCAATCAAGTATATATTTGAGAAGCCTGCTTTAACTGGGAGGATTGCCCATTGGCAGATTTGTTATCAGAGTATGATATCGAATACCGATTTCAGAAAGCAATAAAAGGTAGTATCTTGGCTGACCATTTGGCTCACCAACCAATTGAAGATTACCAGTCAGTGTAGTATAATTTTCCTGATGCAGAGATTTTGTACTTGAAAATGAAGATTGCGATGAACCATTGCTTGAAGAAGGGCCAGAACCTGGCTCTCATTGGGGCATGGTATTTGATGGAGCTGTTAATCAATATGGAAATTGTAACACCCTTCTAAAATACCCCAAAAATTCTTAAAAAGTATAATAAACATATAATCAGAGTAATAATGCACCAAGGGTGTCACACAAATATTCCACACCATTTAACCAATATAACAGTCATGCTCTTTTATTTAATTTAAATATAAAGTATTTGCACAATTACGCAGCAGATAGAGATCAACTCAATCAGGCAAAACATGTAACATCACGTGGAATTTAGTTCAACAACAACAATAATAATAATCAAAGTGTTCCCGCCCGATGTTACATCTATCAGAGCATGACCCATAAGAACTACTCTAGACTCCAAGCATTAGCTTCTACTCGACTCATTTCTTGTTACCTGAAAAATAGGTTGTAAGGGTGAGTTCCTCAATCAATATAATAAGCATTATAGAACAACATGTAATGCTAAGTAAATAACACATCAATTCACCCTAACCAGACTACGCATTCAGCAACGGCAATATTCGTCCAAACATCATATTCACCCATAATATATATCATATGTATAATCCTCAAACCATATTCAACACCAACAACACAACACAACGATTTACTCACTAATTCCTCACAATGGGAATTAGCTACAGCCCCACAGACTATGCCATGCATTCATTATGAAATGAGACTCCATGAAATGCGGTACCGACTCTTCTCGAACATATAGTTCAAGCTCACCGATCCCTCCAGATACGGCTACTAAGCTCACTAGTCCCACTCATTTGAGATCTAATGACTCACTCACCAATTCCTCACCATGGGAATTAGCTACAGCCCCGAAGGCTAGACTATGCACACTAATCATCTAGTATGCAAACATCAACCACAAATCCACAACTCACTGATTCCTCACCATGGGAATCAGCTACAGCCCCAAAGGCTAACTACGCATGCTAATCACCTAGCAATACAACATCATGTATAATATATACATTCACCGCATCATATACATCATTAGACATCAGCAATAGTTCATCACATAAGCATGTCAGATTATGCCAAACAACCACTACAATATTAGTACATTCTAATATTACATCTCCTGCTCAAAACAGCGGGAATAAATCCCTATTACACCATAGGCAACATAGGCCAACCCTCACATAGGTACACAACAATTAAAACAACAATTTTTCCACTCTGCTACAGCGTTAACCGGTTAACGCCCTGGGTTAACCGGTTAACGCAGCACAACACGCCTTCTGTCTCAATTTTTAACAGTGTTAACCGGTTAACGCCCTGGGTTAACCGGTTAACGCAGCACAAACAGCCATATATCAGAAATCACAACAGTGTTAACCGGTTAACACCCTGGGTTAACCGGTTAACGCAGACAAAACAGCAAAAATTCACAATTCAACACAGTGTTAACCGGTTAACACCCTGGGTTAACCGGTTAACGCAAGACAGAAGCTGTTCCTGCGCTAACTCAAAGGCAGAATGCAGAATTCTCCACATTTTCCGCCGTTGGAGGACTTCCGGACCTCCGAATCCAATTCCGTAAAAAGCTCTACGTCCAGTAAATTACGACACACTCATTTACGGGTTCAATTACAGTTTTTACACAACTTATTCATACAAATATTCAGCACTCGTCAAATCCCAATTAGGGTCAATTCAAGGTTATCACTACCTATTACATATGATCCCATAATACCCGTTAATCAACGATAAACCCCCCTTACCTTAACAATCCGGCAAAATCTTTGAGCTTCAAGCTTTCGTTCTCCAACCTTTGCTCTTCAGCTCCTCTTCTCTGCCCTTTTCCCTTTTCACGATGTTTCTCTGTTTCACGTGAATGTTTTTCTTCCAAAATGAGAACTTTTCCTTATTCCAACATATATATATTTTCCAATAATAATAATCCAAAAATAATAATAATAAAATTTCTAATTATTCAATTAAATTAATAATTACATTATTAACTCAATTTAAATAATTATTTTATTATTATCGGGGTGTTACAACTCTCCCCCACTAAAAGAGTTTTCGTCCTCGAAAACATACCTCAAGCGAACAACTCTGGATAAGACTCCTTCATCTTGCTCTCCAGTTCCCAAGTCACGTTGCCACCTGCTGGTCCTCCCCAAGCTACCTTCACTAAGGCAATCTCTTTACCCCGCAACTGCTTCAACTCTCGATCCTCGATCCTCATAGGTGATGTTTCAACAGTCAGGTTATCTCTCACCTGTACATCATCTACTTGGACAACATGTGACGGATCATGAATGTACCTCCTCAACTGAGACACATGAAAAACTTCATGCAAATTCGCAAGCGACGGCGGTAAGGCGATACGATAGGCTACTTCTCCTATCCTCTCCAAAATCTGATAAGGACCAATAAATCGAGGTGTCAACTTCTTCGACTTCAAGGCTCGACCAACACCAGTTATCGGAGTAACACGAAGAAACACATGATCTCCCTCTTGGAACTCAAGTGACTTCCTCCTCTTATCATGATAACTCTTCTGACGACTCTGAGCAATTCTCATCTTTTCCTGAATCATCTTAATCCTTTCCGTAGTTTGTTGAACAATCTCCGGTCCAACCACAGCACTCTCACCGGACTCATACCAACATAAAGGTGTCCGACATCTCCTACCATACAAAGCTTCAAACGGTGTCATACCAATGCTCGAATGAAAACTATTGTTGTAGGTAAACTCAATCAAAGGCAAATAACAATCCCAAGCACCTCCTTTTTCCAAAACACAAGCTCTCAAAAGATCCTCTAGTGACTGAATAGTCCTCTCAGTCTGACCATCAGTCTGCGGATGATATGCAGAACTCAATCTCAACTTAGTTCCCAAAGCCTTCTGCAAACCCTCCCAGAACTTCGATGTAAATCTAGGATCTCTGTCCGAAACAATACTCGACGGAATACCATGCAAGCTTACAATCTTCTCAATATACAACTCGGCTAATCTCTCTAACGGATAATCCATTCTGATCGGAATGAAATGAGCCGACTTTGTCAACCTGTCCACAATCACCCAAATGGCTTCAAAATTCTTACTCGTCCTTGGCAAACCAGAAACAAAATCCATACTGATACTATCCCACTTCCACTCTGGAATAGCCAACGGTTGCATTAGCCCAGACGGCTTCTGATGCTCAATCTTCGACTTCTGACAAGTCAAACAGGAATACACAAAACTTGCAATTTCTTTCTTCATTCCCGGCCACCAAAATAACCTTTTCAAATCATGATACATCTTCGTAGCTCCAGGATGGATACTCAAACCACTACGATGTCCTTCCTCCAGAATACTCTTCTTAAGCTCAATAACATTCGGAATACACACCCGATCACCAAATCTCAAAACACCATTCTCATCAACTCTGAATTCACCACCTCGACCTTGATTCACTAAAGTCAACTTATCAACCAAAAGCATATCAGATTTCTGACCCTCTCTGATCTCCTCTAGAATACCACTCGTTAATTTCAACATTCCCAATTTAACACTATTGTGAGTACTCTCACATACCAAACTCAAGTCTCTAAACTGCTCAATCAAATCCAATTCCCTAACCATTAACATAGACATATGTAATGACTTCCGACTCAACGCATCAGCCACTACATTTGCTTTACCCGGATGGTAATTCAAACCAAAGTCATAATCCTTCAGAAACTCTAACCATCTCCTCTGTCTCATATTCAGCTCTTTCTGATCAAACAAATACTTTAAACTCTTATGGTCACTGAAAACCTCAAATCTTGATCCATACAAGTAATGCCTCCACAACTTCAGAACAAATACCACAGCTGCCAACTCTAAATCATGCGTCGGATAGTTCCTCTCATGAACCCTCAGCTGTCTCGAAGCATAAGCTATAACCTGCTTATTCTGCATCAACACACCACCTAAACCCGACAATGAAGCATCACAATAAACCTCAAATAATTCCGACGAACTCGGTAATATCAAAATAGGAGCAGTAGTCAACCTTCTCTTTAACTCTTGGAAACCTTCTTCACATTTTGAATCCCAAACAAACGCTTGCCCCTTTCTAGTCAACATCGTCAATGGTAACGCCAACTTGGAAAATCCCTCAATGAACTTCCTATAATAACCAGCCAAACCAAGGAAACTTCGAATCTCAGCAACAGACTTCGGAGCTTCCCACTTAGATACCGCTTCTATCTTGGAAGGATCAACAGCAACACCACCTCTTGAAATCACATGGCCAAGAAAACTAACCTCTTCTAACCAAAATTCACACTTCGACAGTTTAGCAAATAACTGCTTTTCTCGCAGCACTCCTAAAACCACTCTCAAATGCTCAGCATGCTCTTCTTCAGATTTCGAATACACCAAAATGTCATCAATAAACACCACAACAAACTGATCCAAGTACGGATGGAAAATCCTATTCATGTATTCCATAAATACTCCAGGCGCATTAGTCACACCAAAAGGCATTACAGAATACTCATAATGTCCATACCTCGTTCTGAAAGCAGTCTTCTGAATATCCTCAGTTTTCACACGTATCTGATGATACCCAGATCTCAAATCTATCTTGCTGAACACACTCGCACCAACCAACTGATCCATCAAATCATCAATCCTCGGCAAAGGATACCGATTCTTGATCGTCACTTTATTCAGTTGCCTGTAGTCCACACACAACCTCATAGTACCTTCTTTCTTCTTAACCAACAACACTGGTGCACCCCACGGTGACACACTTGGACGAATAAACTTCTTATCCAACAAATCTTCCAACTGACTTTTCAATTCAGCTAACTCAACAGCAGACATACGGTACGGAGCCATCGATATCGGTCTAGTACCAGGTACCAAATCGATCGAAAACTCAACTTCACGCTCTGGCGGTAATTCATTCACTTCTTCCGGAAACACATCAGGAAAGTCACACACCACTGCTAGATCACGAATCACCAGTTTATCTTTAGCCTCTAAAGTTGCCAACAGCATAAACAACTCTGCCCCATCTGCCACTTCCTCATTCACCTGCCTGGCTGATAGAAATAGACTCTGCCCTTCCTCAATCTCAGGAAATATCACCGTCTTATCAAAACAGTTGATATAGACTCGGTTAAACACCAACCAGTTCATACCCAAGATAACGTCAATCTGCACTAATGGAAGACACACAAGGTCTATCCCAAAATCTCTACCAAAAATATTCAAAGGACAACTCAAACAAACCGAAGTAGTAGTCACTGAACCCTTTGCAGGAGTATCAATCACCATACTTCCACGCATCTCAGATATCTCTAACTTAAGCTTCACAGTGCAATCCACAGATATAAAAGAATGAGTAGCACCTGTGTCAATAATAGCTACAAGAGGAAAGCCATTAATATAACACGTACCTCGAATCAAACGATCATCTGCAGAAGTCTCAGAACCTGATAGAGCAAAAACCTTGCCTCCTGACTGATTCTCCTTCTTCGGCTTAGGACACTGCGGACTGATATGACCCAACTCTCCACAGTTGAAACAAGTTACAGTCTTCAGCCGGCACTCTGCAGCCAAATGACCACCTTTGCCACACTTGAAACACTTCATCTCAGCACTGGTACACTCATGAACACGATGTCCAGCCCGACCACATCTATAACACTTAACAGGAGCACTAGAGTCTCCCCCACTAGGCCTCTTCATCCCACTCTGCTTCTGAAAACCTTTGCCAGCTGCATACGGTTTTCCACGATCCATCTGATTCTTACCCTTCCTATCAACTCTCTGCTGATAGCTCTCTGCTCTAGCCTTGGAATCCTGTTCAAAAATTCTGCAACAGTCAACCAAGTCAGAAAACACCCTGATCCTCTGATATCCAATAGCTTGTTTGATCTCAGGACGCAACCCGTTCTCAAACTTTACACATTTCGAAAATTCTCCAGCAGCCTCATTATAGGGAGTATAGTACTTTGACAGCTCTGTGAACTTCGCAGCATACTCAGTAACAGTCCTGTTACCCTGCTTCAATTCCAAGAACTCTATCTCTTTCTTTCCTCTGACATCTTCTGGAAAGTACTTCCTCAGAAATCTCTCCCTGAACACAGCCCAAGTAATCTCAGCATTCCCAGCAGCTTCCAACTCAGTGCGGGTAGTAACCCACCAATCATCAGCTTCTTCTGACAGCATATGTGTACCGAACCTGACCTTCTGGTTATCAGCACACTCAGTTACTCTGAAGATTCTCTCAATCTCCTTCAACCACTTCTGAGCACCATCTGGATCGTATGCTCCTTTGAACATTGGAGGATTGTTCTTCTGGAACTCACTCAGTTGACGAGCAGCTCCCATTCCCATAACATTCTGATTCCCTCCAAGTACTCCAGCCAGCATACCCAGAGCCTCAGCAATTGCAGCATCATCTCTACCTCTTCCAGCCATCTCTATTCTGAAAGTCCAACAAGTCAAAACAATAAGTACTGATAGGGTTACACAACACCTATCCCGTACAGGGAACACAGAATAATTATGACTCGACTCGACCGACTATGCTCTGATACCACTAATGTAACACCCTTCTAAAATACCCCAAAAATTCTTAAAAAGTATAATAAACATATAATCAGAGTAATAGTGCACCAAGGGTGTCACACAAATATTCCACACCATTTAACCAATATAACAGTCATGCTCTTTTATTTAATTTAAATATAAAGTATTTGCACAATTACGCAGCAGATAGAGATCAACTCAATCAGGCAAAACATGTAACATCACGTGGAATTTAGTTCAACAACAACAATAATAATAATCAAAGTGTTCCCGCCCGATGTTACATCTATCAGAGCATGACCCATAAGAACTACTCTAGACTCCAAGCATTAGCTTCTACTCGACTCATTTCTCGTTACCTGAAAAATAGGTTGTAAGGGTGAGTTCCTCAATCAATATAATAAGCATTATAGAACAACATGTAATGCTAAGTAAATAACACATCAATTCACCCTAACCAGACTACGCATTCAGCAACGGCAATATTCGTCCAAACATCATATTCACCCATAATATATATCATATGTATAATCCTCAAACCATATTCAACACCAACAACACAACACAACGATTTACTCACTAATTCCTCACAATGGGAATTAGCTACAGCCCCACAGACTATGCCATGCATTCATTATGAAATGAGACTCCATGAAATGCGGTACCGACTCTTCTCGAACATATAGTTCAAGCTCACCGATCCCTCCAGATACGGCTACTAAGCTCACTAGTCCCACTCATTTGAGATCTAATGACTCACTCACCAATTCCTCACCATGGGAATTAGCTACAGCCCCGAAGGCTAGACTATGCACACTAATCATCTAGTATGCAAACATCAACCACAAATCCACAACTCACTGATTCCTCACCATGGGAATCAGCTACAGCCCCAAAGGCTAACTACGCATGCTAATCACCTAGCAATACAACATCATGTATAATATATACATTCACCGCATCATATACATCATTAGACATCAGCAATAGTTCATCACATAAGCATGTCAGATTATGCCAAACAACCACTACAATATTAGTACATTCTAATATTACATCTCCTGCTCAAAACAGCGGGAATAAATCCCTATTACACCATAGGCAACATAGGCCAACCCTCACATAGGTACACAACAATTAAAACAACAATTTTTCCACTCTGCTACAGCGTTAACCGGTTAACGCCCTGGGTTAACCGGTTAACGCAGCACAACACGCCTTCTGTCTCAATTTTTAACAGTGTTAACCGGTTAACGCCCTGGGTTAACCGGTTAACGCAGCACAAACAGCCATATATCAGAAATCACAACAGTGTTAACCGGTTAACACCCTGGGTTAACCGGTTAACGCAGACAAAACAGCAAAAATTCACAATTCAACACAGTGTTAACCGGTTAACACCCTGGGTTAACCGGTTAACGCAAGACAGAAGCTGTTCCTGCGCTAACTCAAAGGCAGAATGCAGAATTCTCCGCATTTTCCGCCGTTGGAGGACTTCCGGACCTCCGAATCCAATTCCGTAAAAAGCTCTACGTCCAGTAAATTACGACACACTCATTTACGGGTTCAATTACAGTTTTTACACAACTTATTCATACAAATATTCAGCACTCGTCAAATCCCAATTAGGGTCAATTCAAGGTTATCACTACCTATTACATATGATCCCATAATACCCGTTAATCAACGATAAACCCCCCTTACCTTAACAATCCGGCAAAATCTTTGAGCTTCAAGCTTTCGTTCTCCAACCTTTGCTCTTCAGCTCCTCTTCTCTGCCCTTTTCCCTTTTCACGATGTTTCTCTGTTTCACGTGAATGTTTTTCTTCCAAAATGAGAACTTTTCCTTATTCCAACATATATATATTTTCCAATAATAATAATCCAAAAATAATAATAATAAAATTTCTAATTATTCAATTAAATTAATAATTACATTATTAACTCAATTTAAATAATTATTTTATTATTATCGGGGTGTTACAGAAATGGCATTGGGGAAGTGATTATTACTCCTCAAGGCATGCATCTACCATTTACAACTAGATTGACTTTCAAGTGTACAAACAACATGGCAAAATATGAAGCTTGCATCATGGGGCTTGAAGAGGCCATGGATCTCAGAATCAAGTATCTAGATGTCTTCAGAGATTCAACTTTGGTTGTGAATCAGATCAAAGGTGAATGGGAGATAAATCAACCCATTTTAATACCATATAGAGATTATGAGAGGAGGATTTCAACTTTATTTACAAAGGTTGAGTTCCATCATATCCCTCGAGATGAGAACCGGATGCTAGATGCTCTTGCTACGTTGGCATCAATGATTATAGTGAAATATTGGAATGAAGTTCCGAATTTGTATGTGATGCGTCTTGATAGGCCAGCTCATGTGTTTGCTGTTGAAGAGATCAAAGATGAGAAGTCGTGGTATTACGACATCAAATGTTTCCTCCAAAGTCAGGTTTACCCGCCTGGGGCATCTTTGAAGGATAAGAAGACTTTGAGAAGATTAGCCGATAATTTCTACTTGAATGGTGATATACTGTACAAGAGAAACTTTGACATGGTTTTGCTAAGATGCATTGATAGACACGAAGCAGACTTGTTGATGACTGAAGTGCATGAAGGTTCCTTTGGTACTCATTCCAATGGGAATGCAATGGCGAAGAAGATGTTGCGAGCAGGTTACTATTGGCTAACAATGGAATCTGACTGTTGCAAGTTCGTGAAGAAATGCCACAAGTGTCAAATATATGCTGATAAGATTCATGTTCCTTCGACACTATTGAATGTTATTTCTTCCCCATGGACCTTCTCCATGTGGGGAATTGATATGATTGGGATGATTGAGCCCAAAGCTTCGAATTGACATCGTTTCATTTTGGTGGCAATTGACTACTTCACCAAATGGGTTGAAGCGGCATCATATGCAAATGTAACCAAGCAAGTTGTTGTAAGGTTTATCAAGAATCAGATTATATGTCGTTATGGTGTGCCAAGTAAGATGATTACTGATAATGGATCGAACTTGAATAACAATATGGTGGAAGCTCTTTGCAAAGATTTTAAGATTGCACATCATAATTCTTCTCCCTATAGACCTAAGATGAATGAGGCTGTTGAAGCTGCAAACAAGAACATTAAGAAGATTATTCAGAAGATGGTTGTCATGTATAAAGATTGGCATGAGATGCTCCCATTTGCTTTGCACGGGTATCGAACATCCACCAGCACTTCAACAGGGGGCAACCCCTTTCTATCTTGTTTATGGTATGGAAGCAGTATTCCTCGTAGAGGTTGAGATTCCTTCATTGCGTGTGCTTATGGAAGCCAAGTTGACTGAAGTTGAATGGTGTCAGACCAGGTTTGACCAGTTAAATTTGATTGAAGAGAAGAGATTAACTGCCATGTGTCATGGTTAGTTATATCAGCAAAGAATGAAGAAAGCTTTTGATAAGAAGGTCAGACCTCGTGTGTTCAGAGAAGGTGACCTTGTACTCAAGAAGAGTTTATCTTTCAAACCAGATTCTAGGGGAAAATGGACTCCTAATTATGAAGGCCCATATGTTGTTAAGAGAGCCTTTTCAGGCGGTGCTTTGATTCTTACAACTATGGATGGTGAAGAGTTCATTCGTCCCGTGAACGCAGATGCAGTCAAGAAATACTTCACCTAAAAGGAAAAGAACAACTCACTAAGTTGAAAACCCGAAAGGGCGGCTTAGGCAAAAAAGAGCGTCTCGGTGGATTGAAAACCCGAAAGGGCGATCCAGGAAAAAATTAGAGACATAAAAACAGAAAGAATTTCCTGATAAGTTGAGTACCCCACCTTGGGGCAACTTATGCAAAAATTAGAGATTATGGCAAGTAACTGCAGTCTGCTGATCGTCCAGTTCTGGGAAAGACTTTGTTGAGCACAAGGGTGACATCGATTCATTGTCCCAGTAGCGGTCAAGAGCACAGTGGATATCAAGAGTTGGTAGAAGGATTAAGGATCATTTGTATTCAATGTAACCCTTTTCCATGTAAATTACCATTTTCAACTTTGTAAAAATCTACGGAGTCTTGTCATTTACAGACTACCATCCCATTAAATAAAGTTGAACTTTTGTCCAATTATTTCTACTCTTATTTATTTCAGCCAATAGTTTAAATTTTATTATGATCATTTGGATTTTTTTTAATCGAAATCATTTTCTTGAAACATATAAAAACAAGATTTTTTCAAAGCAATTAAAAGGAAGTATCAACAACACTTCAAAGAGCAGCAAGTCCTTAAGTGCTAAGCATCAGAGGTTCCCCAAGCAGTTAACCCTTTGGGTATTCCTAGTTGTTTGTGTTGATCCGGTTCCCCTACGAAGTGTTTGTTCCCTAGCGGAGTTCCGTTTCTTTTCCCAGCTGAGTTGATTGATTCAGTACCTTGCGGCGTGTTATTTCCCTGACAGTGTTTCTGTATTCCCCAACGGATTTTACGTTTCTTCAGCAAGGTTGATCTTCAGTAGAGTAAGATGTTTTCCCCAGTTGATCGCGTTGGTTTCCCCACCAGTCTCCATCCGACTCACTCCCAGTCAGAGTTTCCTCCTGGTTTCTGAGCAGCTGTTGTATGTTTATCTTCTGTATGGTTGTCTCCCATTTAATATGGCGTTGACCTAAAATTCCCTGTAGACTCGATAACTTCGCCTCTCCTCAGCAGATATCCTCCCTCGGCTAGATTTGAGCCTTTGGTTTGTTGATTTCCCTGTTCTCCAATAAGTTGTCTCCCTCTTTTTGTGGATTGGCCGAGGATTGTACCGATTATTCAAATTCTTTGTGACACCTTTGTATCCTTTGTGATCGTTTTGTCAGCATAATCATCATATGCATATATATACATGTACATTCATATAATTTCATAATTGCATATTGGCACCATCATATTTATTTGATTTGTCGATTTGAGATTCTCATTCTTTGTATGGCGGTACTTTATCCCCATATGAGTTCGGTGTCTGTCCTCCCTCAATTATAGAGTGTCAGCCCTTTAGGCAAAAAAACGTTAACCTTTCTCCTCTTCCCCACTGATTCGTTTCCTCGTGGATGGTTATTACTTCAGTTTCCTCCCTAATTGTTTATCTGGATGGAATCACTCTTCTTGAGTTATGTCCTCATTGGGTTGAGTCTTGATTGACTGTTTCTTTCTAGCTCCTACATAGATAGATGCTTTGAGTCTCCTAAGATCTTATTACCTAATAACTGGTAATATTCGTCTTAGTTTGCAGTTTGTTACTTCCTGCCCAATACCCGACATGAGTGCCCCTATTTTCCCAGTGGTGGAGTCCCTAGTGGATTCATTTTTTCTGATTCCCCAGAAAGTATATCCTTGATATGTTCACCCTAACCGGTGACAAATATCTTTCTCTCCTCTGCCCGAGTCTATCCTTGATATGTTCATCCTAACCGATGACGAATATTCTCGTCCTTGGTATTCTACCTAGTAAAAAGGTAGTTGTAATCCTTATTTTTGTTCCCCAAAGAGTTAATCCTTGATATGTTCATCCTAACCGATGACGGGTTTCCTTCTCTTTGCGGTCTTCTACCCAGTAATCGATAGTTGTAAATCCTGCTTTTGTCCCCTTCACAGAGTTAATCCTTGATATGTTCACCCTAACCGGTGACGAGTTTTCTCCTTGATGGTATTCTATCCTGTAACTGATAGATGTAATTCCTATTTTCTTCCCTCTCAGAGTATATCCTTGATATGTTCATCTTAACCGATGATGGATTTTCTCTTTGATGGTCTTCTATCCAGCATTCGATAGATGTAATTCCTACTTTTTGTTTAGTTGGTTTATCCTTGATATGTTCATCTCAACCGATGATGGGTATCCTCCTTGACATTCCCAGTGAGTCATCCTTGATATGTTCATCCTAACCGATAACAAGTGTACTCTCTGTCAAATCTTTATTATCTCCTTACCTAGTAATAGGTAGTGGATAATAGATTTCTGCTCCTCAATTGTTGAAGTTTATTTCTTCCCCAGTTGAGTTGAGTGCACATTTCCTTAGTGAAATTGCTTCCCCTGCATGATTCTAGTATTTCAGTTTTATCCTGACTTACTCGTATCCCTTGCCATGTCTTTGCCATGTTTGTATGGAATTCCTCTAGTCCCCTAGTAGTTTAAGTCGTAGTCTGGCCTACTCATAATTCCTTTATCCCCTAGAGTCTCTGTCTCCCCAGTGAGTTTTCCTTACATAATACATTATACTTCTGCGGACCTTCGATCTCTCTGATTTCTTTTCCTTTGTGGCAATATTTCCCCACAAAGAATTTACTTTTTCATTCATATCATATGCATCATGAGGTTCTTAGGGACCAAAATTTGTTTCTATATGTTGTTATTTAAGCCCATTCTACTGAGTCGGCATGAAGATTTTAACCTTCGCCTCCTCAGTTAAAATATCCTTAAATAGGAGCAGCTCTAAGACCCCAATTTTGACCCTAAGATCCCTCATGCAATTTCATCATATGCATTAGCATTGAGATCATACCTTGGCATCCTCCTGACCCCTCTTTCATTGGGTTTATTTTGGGAGATTCACCAAGCACTATGTGATTGTATCATACTCGTATATTATCATTTTACTAACCAAAATACCAAAAATATGTCTTTTCATTTGCCTAACTCTTTTGTAGGTAGGGCATGATCTCCATAGATATATCAAGTTCATATCTAGGGTTTGAAACCCTCATTACAAAGAGAACAACCATGAATTGATCCAAGAATGGTTATGAGCATCATATATGAGTTCCATTAATTCCTACATGTTATATTGATCAAATTTTCTTCAAGAGTTTGAAGGTGATTTGCCTTGGAAACCCTAGTTTGACTAGGTATCTTGAGTAACTTCTCCAACAAGTTATCTTACCAATTGATCAAATTTCTCAAGGGAAACTTCAAAATTCATCATCTTATGCATATATGATCTACCATGAGCCAATAAAGTCAATAGTATTGAAGGTTAGCAAGTTGGTTGATGGAGGTTGGCCAGATGAATACATCTGATCAAAACTGGGTCTCCGTAGACCCTATCTCCTACAATTTTCACCATATGAAAATTATTCCAAGAGAAATGTTACTCTAAATGACATTCTAAACAACTTTCATGTTGAGACTTGGAGCTAGTTTTGCTTTGAAAATCATTTTCTATATTGAAACATTATAGGTCATTTTGTCTAAACCCTAAATCATTTTCTCAATTTTTATGATATGAAATATTTCCAAGTTGCAAAATCACATTCAATATGTCTACTTCAACTTTGATGTTTGGAGTGAGAGCTAATTCAACTTTTATGAGCATGTGATATGAGGTTACATTATAGGTCATTTTTGACCTATACCATTGAACAATTGATTTTTCCAAACTTCAAAAATGCATATATCTATCATTCCAAATCCAAATGACATGAAATTGGTGACAATTTTGAAGGTATTTGAAAGAGCTATAACTTTTATGAAGACACGTTTTTCATTTGAAGCTCACATTAAAAGTTAAGCAAGGTGGAATATTGAGATATATGGCTTGACACTTAGAAAACTTTTCAACATGTTGAAATTTCCAAAATTCCACCTCAAAATTCTCCATGTTCCAAGCTTCAAATGAAAAAGTGTTGAACATCAAACTTGTTCTCCTTGATCCAAGCTTTCCAAAGAACTCAAGTTCATGCATTTTGGATGAGGTTTGCTAGGTCTGCGCATGGCTTTAACTGGGCTGCATAATTGGAAAGAATCAAACTTCAAAACTTCAGTTCACTTTGCCTTGCCAATCAAGCTTCCATTCATACTTCATTTGGAATCATTTTGGACCTTTTTGCATTGCATCATGGGCCTGCATATGCCCATGCACTCGTGCCATCAACATTGCTTAAATTGGACAAAACTTGAAGTGTACAAATATCATTCATTCATGCTATAAATACATGACCTCTGTGCTCATTTGAAACACACCTTGCGCGCCAGCTTTGCCCCCATTGAAACCCTCACATTCTAAAGGAAAACCTGAGAAATTTCAATTTGAAATTTGAGTTTGAATCTCAACTGTTGGAGATTCAAGAACTCCAGGATCCAAAGCCTTGCAACCTCTCTAATCACTTCCTGCTAGCTTCTCAAGTGTGATCAGATCGTGTTTGGAGCAAGTCACATCAAGAACTGCATAGCATTGAAGGTGATTTTCAGAAAACTTCATCTTTTCGATTTTCTCTCAATTCTACTCAATTCTCTTGGATCTTTGGTTGTCTGAAGTCCTACCAATGTAGGCAAGAAAATTGAGTTGCTTAGAGGTCAAATCGAAGCAACTCAGTTGACACACCTCAAAATTCAACTCCTCATATCTTTTTATATATTTGGAGTTAGTTGAAATTGAGGTCAAATTCGTGCTCTACGCCATTTTTTCTTTCAGATCATGTCCTCCTTTTTTATTTTAGTGATGGTTGAGGGTGGACCAATACAGTGAGGTCAACCGGAGAAGAAGACCGGAGCTACCGCTCTGACCGTGCGTTGGCACGTCTCCCAGCCACATGATCTTGCCATTTTGTTTTAATCTGAGGCGTTAGTTTTGATTACCACACGTGTGGCGTGCTGACTAGGTTCCATCATGGAACGCGCGTTGTAGTCCACTTGATCTGCCACCTCAATTAATAAGGGATATAGGGTGGCTCACGTTTTTTTTCACATTTTCTGGTTTTTATTTTATTCCTTTTATTTTCATTAATTCATATTAATTTTAATTGATCCAAAAAATATGAGAGTTTCACCAAAAAATTTCAAATAATTTCCTCTTTCATATTCTGAATTAAATTATTTTTTGGATCATTATTAATATTTTTCATGATTTAATTGATTTTTGATTATTTTAATTGTTTAAAAATACTTTTAAGTCTTTAAAAATTCTGAATTTTTTTCTTCAAGGTCCTTTGACCTTGTTTGACCTATGATAAATCTCATGGCCATTTCTTGGGTGTTTTGATGAGGTTTTAGGAATTTGACAAACCATATTTAATTTAAATGTATTATTTTAGTCTTTTTAATTTGAATAAATGCCAATTAATTGTGTTGACCATTTGTAATGACTTATTTGAGTCTGACTCTTGTTGTTGGGCCTTGGTCAAGGTTGATTTGACTTTGTCAAGTTAATATCATTGGATTTAGGGGATTGATGGAATGTACATTCCATCTCCCAAAATGAATGAATGATATTAATTTGGTAAAAGTCCTCCTTTGACCAATTTGAGTTTTGATCCATTCCAATCCCTCTTCATCTCATTCTCCTTATTTATGCATCCATTTCACTTGAACTATGATATCTAAAAGTCCTAAGGCTAGTTGATTGAAAAATCAACATAAGTATGGATGAGATTAGGCCACCTCTTTTGCATATTCTTTTTGTGTGTGGTATGTTTCATGAGCATAATCCATTATATTATGTCTCTAACATGCATTAACACCAAAATTCTATTGCCCGACCTCAAATAGTTGTGACTTCTACATATGTCCAATTACGATTGTTTAACATAGCGCTAAATTTGTGACATAAAAGGCATAAGAATTCTAGTTAGTGAGATTGGCTTGATCATTAATGTACATAATAACAACAAGAACCCTAAAAAAGTTTTGTGTGGACTGTTGGCTTGATCTTGGACAATTGGACTTAGAATTTAGGCAACATTCCTATGCTAAAGGACTTGACCAATGCCAACTTTCTGTGAAACCAAGTGCTTGCAATTTGAAACTTCATTTGATACATCATTCAAGATCCCTTTGAGTTCATCTGCAACATGATCATTGCGAAGCTGTTATTTTGAACCCATGGCTTATGGAATTCATCTGTTACATGGGCTAATTTGAAGAAGATCATGGAGTGGCTAAGCTTGGATGTGACTGTCTTTATTTGATGCCTTTGCTCTTCAAGATAATATAATTGTGCATTTGTGTGTTGCTTGATTCTAAATGTCCAAGGGAATTCTGGGTTTCTATTGACATTCTTGTCTATTGGATTGTTATCCATTGGTCAGATCTTTTCAACCCTTAACTTTTAATTTTGTGCATAGGATTAGTCCCTTCATCTTCTCCCCATTTCTTTAATTTCAAAATCTCTCCCTCCCTTTTCAAAACCTTCTTTGATTGAACTTATTTTGTTCTAAACTTTGACCACTTTGCAAAAAGATAGAAACTTTGGCCTTATGTCATTACATCTTCAAGCTTCTTTTCTTAAATCAAATTTGTAAATAAACTTAACTATACTTGACTTAAACTTTCAAAAAAGCCAAAAAGAAACTAACTCATTCAAATCATTTTCAGGTCTTTGTGCCTTTCAAACTTAATTTTTGTTAAAAGCAATGCATCCATTTTGAAATTTGTATCACGAACTATGAGGTTTTGATCCCTCATTTTTATGTTGGTACGTAGACACAAGTCCGAAGGTCTTGTCAAACATAAAAATATAATTAATGATTTCTTTTCTCATCCCCCCATTCTATTTGTTTGTAAACATTATTTTGTACCAAATACATATGCACACAAAAAGCGCTCCCTAGGAGTACCTAGGACACTTTGGGTGCTAACACCTTCCCTTTGTCTAACCAACCCCCTTACCTGTAATCTCTGACATTTTATTAGTTTTGATTTTATACTTTTGGGTTTTGTTCGTACTTTTCCCCTTTTCCCTTGGAAACAATAAAAGCGCGGTGGCGACTCTTGTTATTTGATGTCTTGCTTATCCATAGCGTGATGATCATGAATTTACCGCTACACAAACCAATATAATTTAAAAAAAACACTCTATTTTAATAATTTAGAACTTTGGATGAAAAGGAACATAGTAAGCGTTCGCTTCACTATTTCTCAAGAACTCGAACGATTGGTGCACGCCATATTGCTCGAATTCTTGTCATTCGATTAAAACCTTAATCGTACAAGTTCAAATTATTCTCCCAAATTAATACAACCTTTAAGAAAATTTATTTTATAAATTAAAAATCGAATGATAAAAGATGGGAGGCGTTCGCCTCACTATCTCTCGAATGATTGAATAATTGGCACTCGCCATACTGCTCAAATTATCGACTTTCGATTAAAACACACTAAATAAACATTGGATAAAGGAATGAGTGGTGCACTCCATATTGTTCCTTGAATAAGCAAGTGGGAGGCGTACGCCTCACTACCGTGCATATTCGATTTCCGCAAACAAACTTTCGATAATAATTTGAACGAAAAAGGAAATAGGAGGTGTTCACCTTGTTATTCCTCGAAAGAATTGAATGATTGGTGTGTACCACATTGCTCAATCTTTTGTCGTTCTTCAAAAATATCTTAAACACATCAAATCTATCTGTCCTCGCCCCCGTGCGATCAAAATCAATCAAACCAAACATCTAACACATTAATTCAACTTGTCACCCCCGCGTGACCAAAAATCTTTTCAAAAAGAACATTGTTTAATCCTTTCTAGTGCGCGCAATAAACTAGTGCTTAAGCCTCTGCCGAGAGTAGACAAGCCAATGTTTAGCCTTTAGAACGCGATCTACACAGTTGTTCATTAAAAAACACCAACCAACCGTAGTTCCCCGAACTACGAATTCTCTGATTTCCTTATTGCACCATAAGGATACGTAGGCGCGAGATTGCGAGATCTTGGCGAGCACACTAATAAAAAACCTCCCCTTTCCCATTCTGAGGTTTCCATCCATCTCTATTATCAATCTTTATCACTTGAAGAAAGAAAATAACATCCAACTAGCATTCAAGTAACAAATTAGACTAAAAGGTTCCCGTTGAGTACAACGGACGTGAGGGGTGCTAATACCTTCCCCTTGCGTAATCGACTCCCGAACCCGAATATGGTTGCGACGACCATTATTCTATTTTCTTAAAGGTTTTATTGATATTTTCCTATTCCTTCATTGGAATAAATAAAGTTCGATGGCGATTCTGTTCGAACATAATTTTTTCCGCGTCCATCATGAGGGTTCGCATTTTTCGAGGTGCGACAGATGACGACTCTGCTGGGGACCCTGCTCCTAGCAAGAAGAGAGTCAAACCTAATTTATTCCAATTTGCTACGAATGTTAAAAAGATATTACTTTCTTCCATGTTGCTTCTCTGTATCTTATTCTGATTGCTTGTGTTGTATGTGATTTGTCTTGATACTTTGATATGGGACTTGATGTATGCTGTGAGATAAGCTTTATACCCAAGCTTCGAGAATAACTTAGAACCTGAGTTGTATAGTATTGAACCGAGGGGTATACACCTCATTGGAACAATACAAAACCTCCACCTAGAGTGGATCTGTTTGGAATATCCATCACAATATGGCTAGCCCATTATTGTGGGGAAATTTTAAATACGATCCGTGACTCTAGGAACCTCGCCTTAAACCCAAGGTTTGCTTTCATGATTGACATTTGTGTAGTATTGAACCAAAGGGTCTACACCCTGTTCGAACAATACGAAGATCCCACTTAGATTAGATCAATTCAAAACTCTCATCATGATGTGGCCAGCCCACCATTGCGAGGAAGGTTTGAACATGATCCGTGATTCTAAGTTTTTTCCTTGAAAACATAACTTTAGAACCTACCTTTGGGATTCTTAGTAATCAGAAAAACCTTTGCTTGTTCCTAATATCCTGACGTACGCGACATATGAATGATCATAAGTATTTGTATTCCTCTGCGGAAAAACATTGCAAATTTTATGCATTTGCATATCATCAACATGAATTGCATATCATTTTCATAAACCAGAAACAAAAACTTACACCATATTTTACCCTTTGTCCAGTAACGCTGACTACTCGACACCGGTACGAGACACACTGCAACTATAAGATGACACTCAAACAACTTGAGGCAAACCAAGTTTCAATGAGGACAACCATTAACTCCATCCAGGCAAAGATTGATCGTTTTCTTGAGACTATGTTGCTTTTAGCCCAGAAGGAAAAAGATGCTGAAACTAACGCCGAAGCCAGAAGAGTTGCTGCTCAGTTTGGATCGCCATCTCTTAGCATCCCTGGAGTAACGGACCTCGATGGTTATCCTGCTCATCCTAAAGGAGGACCTATCCCTATTCCTATTCCAATGGTCAATGTGAACCCCCATGAACATTCTGTTGCATCTTCTCGACATGGATCCGTGATGGGTGATGAAGATCAGTATGATGCTTTCTTCATGCCACAAACCAC
This sequence comes from Lathyrus oleraceus, assembly GCF_024323335.1. Taxonomy (NCBI): domain Eukaryota; kingdom Viridiplantae; phylum Streptophyta; class Magnoliopsida; order Fabales; family Fabaceae; genus Lathyrus; species Lathyrus oleraceus. Next base: position 513,516,479 of record NC_066583.1, read on the forward strand.
AAAACCTGTTGTTGGAGGCCTCCTAGACCCAGCTGTTGAGAGACTCCATGCTTTGGAAGAGAAATTCAAGTCCTTGGAGGTTCACATTGTAGGAAAAGAGCGATCCAAAATGCAGCGGAATTTAAAATTTCTCCTTTAGTGATCCTTACAAATGGGCATGATCAGTGATAGAACCGTTATCTCTTGTGGCGATTGTAACCTTTGATGCAAATCTACGGAGCGATCACGAACGTTGAACGATGACAACGCCTCTACTCAGTCCACACGAACGGATTCCTTCAATCTCAGTGCTAGCTGCTACGAATGAAGGCTTTGAGTGAGTGAGAGAGAGAGAGAGAGAGAGAGAGAGAGAGAGAGAGAGAGAGAGAGAGAGAAACGAAATTGCAACTGCACTAATGCTTCTACACAAGGGTTCTATTTATAGAACCACTTGTGTGGGCTGCAAGCTAAAAAGCCCACTCAAGTGTATGTGACACATATCTTATAATATGCCAAAATCACTTAAGCGCGTGGTACCTTACCGTATTTCATATTCTACTTAAATACACCGTATCTTACGATGTTCTACAATTCACTTAAGTGCACCGTACATTACGGTATTCCTTAGTTACTATATCTCTCATCAATCTGTCCTTTTGTGTGTGACCCTGTAGGTTTTCGCGGCATTGGCAATTATATTAAATCACGTATTTAACATAATAAACAGTGAGCAGTATCTAGCAATACATCACTGCTACCCAAGACACGAAAATGTCATGTGATCTGACAAATCCTTTTGTGATAATACTTATGTGTACAATTACCCTTTTGCCCTTATGTCTATATTGAACATAAGGCATAGACTATGTCATCCTTGTCCAGTTTAATATTGGGCCCATAGACATTTATCCTGTTACGCAGAATGGGCAAATTCCATCTAGGTCACTCATGTCCCTCAGTATGCTTCGTAGAGTATCCATCAATTGTCTTTATGGTCATCCAGTTACGGACAATGTTTGATCATCAATAAGGCACTCGACTCTACATCTAGGGTCCATAGTGGTTTCAGGTCAAAGGGTGGTATACACCATTATCACCATGAGAATAACTTATGACACTTTGCATAACATTATATATAGTATTCTCATAGTGGATCAATCCAATATAAATATTACTCTTAATATTCATACCTATGTTTAAGACTTGATAACTCCTTATCCATGATCCATGAGATGTGATCATCAGTCTATATACATAATAGTCTTAATGCTTTAATGTTATCCCACTTCACAATAAAGCTCGACTACGGATACTTTAAGAATAATGTCCTTATGTTTAATGTGATCTCATGATAAAGTCACACTTGATACATTAAACGGACTAGCTATTCTTGGGACTTTATTAAACAAACATAATAAAGAAAAAACCTTTTATTATTAATAAATAAATTAGATACAAGTACCAAAATTGTTGGCCTCTAGGGCTTACACCAACAGAAGGATCCCCACATTAGGGTTTCTTGAGCCATAAGTTTTGTCAAGAACCAAAGCCAGATGGATTAGGGTTTGAGATGCAAGGGTCACATTGAGGTGTTTAAGAGGTATGGGACATGAACAAACTTTAAATTTGAGGGGTACTCAATGACATGGTCAAGATCCATGGTGAATCATGACTTGTACAAACCAAAAGAAGGTCAAGAACTAGGGTTTGGTCCATGGGTGACCAGATGAATCTTGATGCTTCTTCAAAGGGGACTCACCACCCAAATTGGATTTGGGGAGTGAGGGAGATGTCTTTAAGTGATCTTCCATGCTTTGTGAGAGGCTTGAGGATGAGATTAAAGTTAAGATGACTTGGGCACACCTCAACATGGACTGAGGGTCCTGAATTTTCATAGATGAATCCCATGCCTTGAATTTGTGGATTATTGTGGA